>NW_028142971.1:0-600000 GCF_977018435.1 Lepisma saccharinum | reverse complement strand
AAGTTTGGTGAAGATCTGAGTATGTCGTTTTTGACCTTATCTGGAACATCCTTTCTGAAAATTTGAAAATTGTTAAAAAATTCGTCCAAAATCTTGATGTCTCCAATCTCTTTTTTGTACGTTTTTTCCACGTGTCTTGACATCCAATGTATCCCTGCAAAGTTTGGTGAAGATCTGAGTATGTAGTTTTTGACCTTATCTGGAACCTCCCATCTGAAAATTTGAAAATTCTTAAAAAATTCGACCAAAATCTTGATGTCTCCAATCTTTTGTTTTGTACGTTTTTTCCACGTGTCTTGACACATAATGTATCCATGCAAAGTTTGGTGAAGATCTGAGTATGTAGTTTTTGACCTTATATGGAACCTCCTATCTGAAAATTTGAAAATTCTTAAAAAATTCGTCCAAAATCTTGATGTCTCCAATCTCTTGTTTTGTACGTTTTTTCCACGTGTCTTGACATCCAATGTATCCCTGCAAAGTTTGGTGAAGATCTGAGTATGTAGTTTTTGACCTTATCTGGAACCTCCCATCTGAAAATTTGAAAATTCCTAAAAAATCCGTGCAAAATCTTGATGACCCCAATCTCTTGTTTTGTACGTTTTTTCCACGTGTCTTGACTTCCAATGTATCCATGCAAAGTTTGGTGAAGATCTGAGTATGTCGTTTTTGACCTTATCTGGAACCTCCCATCTGAAAATTTGAAAATTCTTAAAAAATTCGTCGAAAATCTTGATGTCTCCAATCTCTTGTTTTGTACGTTTTTTCCACGTGTCTTGACATGCAAAGTATCCCTGCAACGTTTGGTGAAGATCTGAGTATGTAGTTTTTGACCTTATCTGGAACCTCCTATCTGAAAATTTGAAAATTCTTCAAAAATTCGTCGAAAATCTTGATGTCTCCAATCTCTTGTTTTGTACGTTTTTTCCACGTGTCTTGACATCCAATGTATCCCTGCAATGTTTGGTGGAGATCTGAGTATGTAGTTTTTGACCTTATCTGGGACCTCCTATCAGAAAATTTGAAAATTCTTCAAAAATTCGTCCAAAATCTTGATGTCTCCAATCTCTTGTTTTGTACGTTTTTTCCACGTGTCTCGACCTCCAATGTATCCCTGCAAAGTTTGGTGAAGATCTGAGTATGTCGTTTTTGACCTTATCTGGAACATCCTTTCTGAAAATTTGAAAATTCTTAAAAAATTCGTCGAAAATCTTGATGTCTCCAATCTCTTGTTTTGTACGTTTTTTCCACGTGTCTTGACATCCAATGTATCCCTGCAAAGTTTGGTGAAGATCTGAGTATGTAGTTTTTGACCTTATATGGAACCTCCCATCTGAAAATTTGAAAATCCCTAAAAAATCCGTCCAAAATCTTGATGACCCCAATCTCTTGTTTTGTACTTTTTTTCCACGTGTCTTGACATCCAATGTATCCCTGCAAAGTTTGGTGAAGATCTGAGTATGTAGTTTTTGATCTTATCTGGAACCTCCTATCTGAAAATTTGAAAATTCTTAAAAAATTCGTCCAAAATCTTGATGTCTCCAATCTCTTGTTTTGTACGTTTTTTCCACGTGTCTTGATATCCAATGTATCCCTGCAAAGTTTGGTGAAGATCTGAGTATGTTGTTTTTGACCTTATCTGGAACATCCTTTCTGAAAATTTGAAAATTGTTAAAAAATTCGTCCAAAATCTTGATGTCTCCTATCTCTTGTTTTGTACGTTTTTTCCACGTGTCTTGACATCCAATGTATCCCTGCAAAGTTTGGTGAAGATCTGAGTATGTAGTTTTTGACCTTATCTGGAACCTCCCATCTGAAAATTTGAAAATTCTTAAAAAATTCGACCAATATCTTGATGTCTCCAATCTCTTGTTTTGTACGTTTTTTCCATGTGTCTTGACACATAATGTATCCATGCAAAGTTTGGTGAAGATCTGAGTATGTAGTTTTTGACCTTATATGGAACCTCCTATCTGAAAATTTAAAAATTCTTAAAAAATTCGTCCAAAATCTTGATGTCTCCAATCTCTTGTTTTGTACGTTTTTTCCACGTGTCTTGACATCCAATGTATCCCTGCAAAGTTTGGTGAAGATCTGAGTATGTAGTTTTTGACCTTATCTGGAACCTCCCATCTGAAAATTTGAAAATTCTTAAAAAATTCGACCAAAATCTTGATGTCTCCAATCTTTTGTTTTGTACGTTTTTTCCACGTGTCTTGACACATAATGTATCCATGCAAAGTTTGGTGAAGATCTGAGTATGTAGTTTTTGACCTTATATGGAACCTCCTATCTGAAAATTTGAAAATTCTTAAAAAATTCGTCCAAAATCTTGATGTCTCCAATCTCTTGTTTTGTACGTTTTTTCCACGTGTCTTGACATCCAATGTATCCCTGCAAAGTTTGGTGAAGATCTGAGTATGTAGTTTTTGACCTTATCTGGAACCTCCCATCTGAAAATTTGAAAATTCCTAAAAAATCCGTGCAAAATCTTGATGACCCCAATCTCTTGTTTTGTACGTTTTTTCCACGTGTCTTGACATCCAATGTATTCCTGCAATGTTTGGTGAAGATCTGAGTATGTAGTTTTTGACCTTATATGGAACCTCCTATCTGAAAATTTGAAAATTCTTAAAAAATTCGACCAAAATCTTGATGTTCCGAATCCTATGTTTTGTATGTTTTTTCCACGTGTCTTGACATCCAATGTATCCATGCAAAGTTTGGTGAAGATCTGAGTATGTAGTTTTTGACCTTATATTGAACCTCCCATCTGAAAATTTGAAAATTCTTAAAAAATTCGTCCAAAATCTTGATGACCCCAATCTCTTGTTTTGTACGTTTTTTCCACGTGTCTTGACATCCAAAGTATCCCTGCAAAGTTTGGTGAAGATCTGAGTATGTAGTTTTTGACCTTATATGGAACCTCCTTTCTGAAAATTTGAGAATTCTTAAAAAATTCGTCCAAAATCTTGATGTCTCCAATCTCTTGTTTTGTACGTTTTTTCCACGTGTCTTGACATCCAATGTATCCATGCAAAGTTTGGTGAAGATCTGAGTATGTCGTTTTTGACCTTATCTGGAACCTCCCATCTGAAAATTTGAAAATTCTTAAAAAATTCGTCGAAAATCTTGATGTCTCCAATCTTTTGTTTTGTACGTTTTTTCCACGTGTCTTGACATGCAAAGTATCCCTGCAACGTTTGGTGAAGATCTGAGTATGTAGTTTTTGACCTTATCTGGAACCTCCTATCTGAAAATTTGAAAATTCTTCAAAAATTCGTCGAAAATCTTGATGTCTCCAATATCTTGCTTTGTACGTTTTTTCCACGTGTCTTGACATCCAATGTATTCCTGCAATGTTTGGTGGAGATCTGAGTATGTAGTTTTAGACCTTATCTGGAACCTCCTATCTGAAAATTTGAAAATTCTTCAAAAATTCGTCCAAAATCTTGATGTCTCCAATCTCTTGTTTTGTACGTTTTTTCCACGTGTCTCGACCTCCAATGGATCCCTGCAAAGTTTGGTGAAGATCTGAGTATGTCGTTTTTGACCTTATCTGGAACATCCTTTCTGAAAATTTGAAAATTCTTAAAAAATTCGTCGAAAATCTTGATGTCTCCAATCTCTTGTTTTGTACGTTTTTTCCACGTGTCTTGACATCCAATGTATCCCTGCAAAGTTTGGTGAAGATCTGAGTATGTAGTTTTTGACCTTATATGGAACCTCCTATCTGAAAATTTGAAAATTCTTAAAAACTTCGTCCAAAATCTTGATGTCTCCAATCTCTTGTTTTGTACGTTTTTTCCACGTGTCTCGACCTCCAATGGATCCCTGCAAAGTTTGGTGAAGATCTGAGTATGTCGTTTTTGACCTTATCTGGAACCTCCCATCAGAAAATTTGAAAATTCTTAAAAAATTCGTCGAAAATCTTGATGTCTCCGATCTCTTGTTTTGTACGTTTTTTCCACGTGTCTTGACATGCAAAGTATTCCTGCAAAGTTTGGTGAAGATCTGAGTATGTAGTTTTTGACCTCATCTGGAACCTCGTATCTGAAAATTTGAAAATTCTTAAAAAATTCGTCCAAAATCTTGATGTCTCCAATCTCTTGTTTTGTACGTTTTTTCCACGTGTCTTGACATCCAATGTATCCCTGCAATGTTTGGTGAAGATCTGAGTATGTAGTTTTTGACCTTATCTGGAACCTCCCATCTGAAAATTTGAAAATTCCTAAAAAATCCGTCCAAAATCTTGATGACCCCAATCTCTTGTTTTGTACTTTTTTTCCACGTGTCTCGACCTCCAATGTATCCCTGCAAAGTTTGGTGAAGATCTGAGTATGTAGTTTTTGACCTTATATGGAACCTCCTATCTGAAAATTTGAAAATTCTTAAAAAATTCGTCCAAAATCTTGATGTCACCAATCCTATGTTTTGTATGTTTTTTCCACGTGTCTTGACATCCAATGTATCCATGCAAAGTTTGGTGAAGATCTGAGTATGTCGTTTTTGACCTTATCTGGAACCTCCCATCTGAAAATTTGAAAATTCTTAAAAAATTCGTCGAAAATCTTGATGTCTCCGATCTCTTGTTTTGTACGTTTTTTCCACGTGTCTTGACATGCAAAGTATTCCTGCAAAGTTTGGTGAAGATCTGAGTATGTAGTTTTTGACCTCATCTGGAACCTCCTATCTGAAAATTTGAAAATTCTTAAAAAATTCGTCCAAAATTTTGATGTCTTCAATCTCTTGTTTTGTACGTTTTTTCCACGTGTCTTGACATCCAATGTATCCCTGCAATGTTTGGTGAAGATCTGAGTATGTAGTTTTTGACCTTATCTGGAACCTCCCATCTGAAAATTTGAAAATTCCTAAAAAATCCGTCCAAAATCTTGATGACCCCAATCTCTTGTTTTGTACGTTTTTTCCACGTGTCTTGACATCCAATGTATCCCTGCAAAGTTTGGTGAAGATCTGAGTATGTAGCTTTTGACCTTATCTGGAACCTCCTATCTGAAAATTTGAAAATTCTTAAAAAATTCGTCCAAAATCTTGATGTCTCCAATCTCTTGTTGTGTACGTTTTTTCCACGTGTCTTGATATTCAATGAATCCCTGCAAAGTTTGGTGAAGATCTGAGTATGTCGTTTTTGACCTTATCTGGAACATCCTTTCTGAAAATTTGAAAATTGTTAAAAAATTCGTCCAAATTCTTGATGTCTCCAATCTCTTTTTTGTACGTTTTTTCCACGTGTCTTGACATCCAATGTATCCCTGCAAAGTTTGGTGAAGATCTGAGTATGTAGTTTTTGACCTTATCTGGAACCTCCCATCTGAAAATTTGAAAATTCTTAAAAAATTCGACCAAAATCTTGATGTCTCCAATCTTTTGTTTTGTACGTTTTTTCCACGTGTCTTGACACATAATGTATCCATGCAAAGTTTGGTGAAGATCTGAGTATGTAGTTTTTGACCTTATCTGGAACATCCTTTCTGAAAATTTGAAAATTGTTAAAAAATTCGTCCAAAATCTTGATGTCTCCTATCTCTTGTTTTGTACGTTTTTTCCACGTGTCTTGACATCCAATGTATCCCTGCAAAGTTTGGTGAAGATCTGAGTATGTAGTTTTTGACCTTATCTGGAACCTCCCATCTGAAAATTTGAAAATTCTTAAAAAATTCGACCAATATCTTGATGTCTCCAATCTCTTGTTTTGTACGTTTTTTCCATGTGTCTTGACACATAATGTATCCATGCAAAGTTTGGTGAAGATCTGAGTATGTAGTTTTTGACCTTATATGGAACCTCCTATCTGAAAATTTAAAAATTCTTAAAAAATTCGTCCAAAATCTTGATGTCTCCAATCTCTTGTTTTGTACGTTTTTTCCACGTGTCTTGACATCCAATGTATCCCTGCAAAGTTTGGTGAAGATCTGAGTATGTAGTTTTTGACCTTATCTGGAACCTCCCATCTGAAAATTTGAAAATTCTTAAAAAATTCGACCAAAATCTTGATGTCTCCAATCTTTTGTTTTGTACGTTTTTTCCACGTGTCTTGACACATAATGTATCCATGCAAAGTTTGGTGAAGATCTGAGTATGTAGTTTTTGACCTTATATGGAACCTCCTATCTGAAAATTTGAAAATTCTTAAAAAATTCGTCCAAAATCTTGATGTCTCCAATCTCTTGTTTTGTACGTTTTTTCCACGTGTCTTGACATCCAATGTATCCCTGCAAAGTTTGGTGAAGATCTGAGTATGTAGTTTTTGACCTTATCTGGAACCTCCCATCTGAAAATTTGAAAATTCCTAAAAAATCCGTGCAAAATCTTGATGACCCCAATCTCTTGTTTTGTACGTTTTTTCCACGTGTCTTGACATCCAATGTATTCCTGCAATGTTTGGTGAAGATCTGAGTATGTAGTTTTTGACCTTATATGGAACCTCCTATCTGAAAATTTGAAAATTCTTAAAAAATTCGACCAAAATCTTGATGTTCCGAATCCTATGTTTTGTATGTTTTTTCCACGTGTCTTGACATCCAATGTATCCATGCAAAATTTGGTGAAGATCTGAGTATGTAGTTTTTGACCTTATATTGAACCTCCCATCTGAAAATTTGAAAATTCTTAAAAAATTCGTCCAAAATCTTGATGACCCCAATCTCTTGTTTTGTACGTTTTTTCCACGTGTCTTGACATCCAAAGTATCCCTGCAAAGTTTGGTGAAGATCTGAGTATGTAGTTTTTGACCTTATATGGAATCTCCTTTCTGAAAATTTGAGAATTCTTAAAAAATTCGTCCAAAATCTTGATGTCTCCAATCTCTTGTTTTGTACGTTTTTTCCACGTGTCTTGACATCCAATGTATCCATGCAAAGTTTGGTGAAGATCTGAGTATGTCGTTTTTGACCTTATCTGGAACCTCCCATCTGAAAATTTGAAAATTCTTAAAAAATTCGTCGAAAATCTTGATGTCTCCAATCTTTTGTTTTGTACGTTTTTTCCACGTGTCTTGACATGCAAAGTATCCCTGCAACGTTTGGTGAAGATCTGAGTATGTAATTTTTGACCTTATCTGGAACCTCCTATCTGAAAATTTGAAAATTCTTCAAAAATTCGTCGAAAATCTTGATGTCTCCAATATCTTGCTTTGTACGTTTTTTCCACGTGTCTTGACATCCAATGTATTCCTGCAATGTTTGGTGGAGATCTGAGTATGTAGTTTTAGACCTTATCTGGAACCTCCTATCTGAAAATTTGAAAATTCTTCAAAAATTCGTCCAAAATCTTGATGTCTCCAATCTCTTGTTTTGTACGTTTTTTCCACGTGTCTCGACCTCCAATGGATCCCTGCAAAGTTTGGTGAAGATCTGAGTATGTCGTTTTTGACCTTATCTGGAACATCCTTTCTGAAAATTTGAAAATTCTTAAAAAATTCGTCGAAAATCTTGATGTCTCCAATCTCTTGTTTTGTACGTTTTTTCCACGTGTCTTGACATCCAATGTATCCCTGCAAAGTTTGGTGAAGATCTGAGTATGTAGTTTTTGACCTTATATGGAACCTCCTATCTGAAAATTTGAAAATTCTTAAAAACTTCGTCCAAAATCTTGATGTCTCCAATCTCTTGTTTTGTACGTTTTTTCCACGTGTCTCGACCTCCAATGGATCCCTGCAAAGTTTGGTGAAGATCTGAGTATGTCGTTTTTGACCTTATCTGGAACCTCCCATCAGAAAATTTGAAAATTCTTAAAAAATTCGTCGAAAATCTTGATGTCTCCGATCTCTTGTTTTGTACGTTTTTTCCACGTGTCTTGACATGCAAAGTATTCCTGCAAAGTTTGGTGAAGATCTGAGTATGTAGTTTTTGACCTCATCTGGAACCTCGTATCTGAAAATTTGAAAATTCTTAAAAAATTCGTCCAAAATCTTGATGTCTCCAATCTCTTGTTTTGTACGTTTTTTCCACGTGTCTTGACATCCAATGTATCCCTGCAATGTTTGGTGAAGATCTGAGTATGTAGTTTTTGACCTTATCTGGAACCTCCCATCTGAAAATTTGAAAATTCCTAAAAAATCCGTCCAAAATCTTGATGACCCCAATCTCTTGTTTTGTACTTTTTTTCCACGTGTCTCGACCTCCAATGTATCCCTGCAAAGTTTGGTGAAGATCTGAGTATGTAGTTTTTGACCTTATATGGAACCTCCTATCTGAAAATTTGAAAATTCTTAAAAAATTCGTCCAAAATCTTGATGTCACCAATCCTATGTTTTGTATGTTTTTTCCACGTGTCTTGACATCCAATGTATCCATGCAAAGTTTGGTGAAGATCTGAGTATGTCGTTTTTGACCTTATCTGGAACCTCCCATCTGAAAATTTGAAAATTCTTAAAAAATTCGTCGAAAATCTTGATGTCTCCGATCTCTTGTTTTGTACGTTTTTTCCACGTGTCTTGACATGCAAAGTATTCCTGCAAAGTTTGGTGAAGATCTGAGTATGTAGTTTTTGACCTCATCTGGAACCTCCTATCTGAAAATTTGAAAATTCTTAAAAAATTCGTCCAAAATTTTGATGTCTCCAATCTCTTGTTTTGTACGTTTTTTCCACGTGTCTTGACATCCAATGTATCCCTGCAATGTTTGGTGAATATCTGAGTATGTAGTTTTTGACCTTATCTGGAACCTCCCATCTGAAAATTTGAAAATTCCTAAAAAATCCGTCCAAAATCTTGATGACCCCAATCTCTTGTTTTGTACGTTTTTTCCACGTGTCTTGACATCCAATGTATCCCTGCAAAGTTTGGTGAAGATCTGAGTATGTAGCTTTTGACCTTATCTGGAACCTCCTATCTGAAAATTTGAAAATTCTTAAAAAATTCGTCCAAAATCTTGATGTCTCCAATCTCTTGTTTTGTACGTTTTTTCCACGTGTCTTGATATTCAATGAATCCCTGCAAAGTTTGGTGAAGATCTGAGTATGTCGTTTTTGACCTTATCTGGAACATCCTTTCTGAAAATTTGAAAATTGTTAAAAAATTCGTCCAAATTCTTGATGTCTCCAATCTCTTTTTTGTACGTTTTTTCCACGTGTCTTGACATCCAATGTATCCCTGCAAAGTTTGGTGAAGATCTGAGTATGTAGTTTTTGACCTTATCTGGAACCTCCCATCTGAAAATTTGAAAATTCTTAAAAAATTCGACCAAAATCTTGATGTCTCCAATCTTTTGTTTTGTACGTTTTTTCCACGTGTCTTGACACATAATGTATCCATGCAAAGTTTGGTGAAGATCTGAGTATGTAGTTTTTGACCTTATATGGAACCTCCTATCTGAAAATTTGAAAATTCTTAAAAAATTCGTCCAAAATCTTGTTGACCCCAATCTCTTGTTTTGTACGTTTTTTCCACGTGTCTTGACATCCAATGTATCCCTGCAAAGTTTGGTGAAGATCTGAGTATGTAGTTTTTGACCTTATCTGGAACCTCCCATCTGAAAATTTGAAAATTCCTAAAAAAACCGTGCAAAATCTTGATGACCCCAATCTCTTGTTTTGTACGTTTTTTCCACGTGTCTTGACATCCAATGTATCCATGCAAAGTTTGGTGAAGATCTGAGTATGTCGTTTTTGACCTTATCTGGAACCTCCCATCTGAAAATTTGAAAATTCTTAAAAAATTCGTCGAAAATCTTGATGTCTCCAATCTCTTGTTTTGTACGTTTTTTCCACGTGTCTTGACATGCAAAGTATCCCTGCAACGTTTGGTGAAGATCTGAGTATGTAGTTTTTGACCTTATCTGGAACCTCCTATCTGAAAATTTGAAAATTCTTCAAAAATTCGTCGAAAATCTTGATGTCTCCAATCTCTTGTTTTGTACGTTTTTTCCACGTGTCTTGACATCCAATGTATCCCTGCAATGTTTGGTGGAGATCTGAGTATGTAGTTTTTGACCTTATCTGGGACCTCCTATCAGAAAATTTGAAAATTCTTCAAAAATTCGTCCAAAATCTTGATGTCTCCAATCTCTTGTTTTGTACGTTTTTTCCACGTGTCTCGACCTCCAATGTATCCCTGCAAAGTTTGGTGAAGATCTGAGTATGTCGTTTTTGACCTTATCTGGAACATCCTTTCTGAAAATTTGAAAATTCTTAAAAAATTCGTCGAAAATCTTGATGTCTCCAATCTCTTGTTTTGTACGTTTTTTCCACGTGTCTTGACATCCAATGTATCCCTGCAAAGTTTGGTGAAGATCTGAGTATGTAGTTTTTGACCTTATATGGAACCTCCTATCTGAAAATTTGAAAATTCTTAAAAAATTCGTCCAAAATCTTGATGTCTCCAATCTCTTGTTTTGTACGTTTTTTCCACGTGTCTTGATATCCAATGTATCCCTGCAAAGTTTGGTGAAGATCTGAGTATGTTGTTTTTGACCTTATCTGGAACATCCTTTCTGAAAATTTGAAAATTGTTAAAAAATTCGTCCAAAATCTTGATGTCTCCTATCTCTTGTTTTGTACGTTTTTTCCACGTGTCTTGACATACAATGTATCCCTGCAAAGTTTGGTGAAGATCTGAGTATGTAGTTTTTGACCTTATCTGGAACCTCCCATCTGAAAATTTGAAAATTCTTAAAAAATTCGACCAATATCTTGATGTCTCCAATCTCTTGTTTTGTACGTTTTTTCCACGTGTCTTGACACATAATCTATCCATGCAAAGTTTGGTGAAGATCTGAGTATGTAGTTTTTGACCTTATATGGAACCTCCTATCTGAAAATTTAAAAATTCTTAAAAAATTCGTCCAAAATCTTGATGTCTCCAATCTCTTGTTTTGTACGTTTTTTCCACGTGTCTTGCCATCCAATGTATCCCTGCAAAGTTTGGTGAAGATCTGAGTATGTAGTCTTTGACCTTATCTGGAACCTCCCATCTGAAAATTTGAAAATTCTTAAAAAATTCGACCAAAATCTTGATGTCTCCAATCTTTTGTTTTGTACGTTTTTTCCACGTGTCTTGACACATAATGTATCCATGCAAAGTTTGGTGAAGATCTGAGTATGTAGTTTTTGACCTTATATGGAACCTCCTATCTGAAAATTTGAAAATTCTTAAAAAATTCGTCCAAAATCTTGATGTCTCCAATCTCTTGTTTTGTACGTTTTTTCCACGTGTCTTGACATCCAATGTATCCCTGCAAAGTTTGGTGAAGATCTGAGTATGTAGTTTTTGACCTTATCTGGAACCTCCCATCTGAAAATTTGAAAATTCCTAAAAAATCCGTGCAAAATCTTGATGACCCCAATCTCTTGTTTTGTACGTTTTTTCCACGTGTCTTGACATCCAATGTATTCCTGCAATGTTTGGTGAAGATCTGAGTATGTAGTTTTTGACCTTATATGGAACCTCCTATCTGAAAATTTGAAAATTCTTAAAAAATTCGACCAAAATCTTGATGTTCCGAATCCTATGTTTTGTATGTTTTTTCCACGTGTCTTGACATCCAATGTATCCATGCAAAGTTTGGTGAAGATCTGAGTATGTAGTTTTTGACCTTATATTGAACCTCCCATCTGAAAATTTGAAAATTCTTAAAAAATTCGTCCAAAATCTTGATGACCCCAATCTCTTGTTTTGTACGTTTTTTCCACGTGTCTTGACATCCAAAGTATCCCTGCAAAGTTTGGTGAAGATCTGAGTATGTAGTTTTTGACCTTATATGGAACCTCCTTTCTGAAAATTTGAGAATTCTTAAAAAATTCGTCCAAAATCTTGATGTCTCCAATCTCTTGTTTTGTACGTTTTTTCCACGTGTCTTGATATCCAATGTATCCATGCAAAGTTTGGTGAAGATCTGAGTATGTCGTTTTTGACCTTATCTGGAACCTCCTATCTGAAAATTTGAAAATTCTTCAAAAATTCGTCCAAAATCTTGATGTCTCCAATCTCTTGTTTTGTACGTTTTTTCCACGTGTCTCGACCTCCAATGGATCCCTGCAAAGTTTGGTGAAGATCTGAGTATGTCGTTTTTGACCTTATCTGGAACATCCTTTCTGAAAATTTGAAAATTCTTAAAAAATTCGTCGAAAATCTTGATGTCTCCAATCTCTTGTTTTGTACGTTTTTTCCACGTGTCTTGACATCCAATGTATCCCTGCAAAGTTTGGTGAAGATCTGAGTATGTAGTTTTTGACCTTATATGGAACCTCCTATCTGAAAATTTGAAAATTCTTAAAAAATTCGTCCAAAATCTTGATGTCTCCAATCTCTTGTTTTGTACGTTTTTTCCACGTGTCTCGACCTCCAATGGATCCCTGCAAAGTTTGGTGAAGATCTGAGTATGTCGTTTTTGACCTTATCTGGAACCTCCCATCTGAAAATTTGAAAATTCTTAAAAAATTCGTCGAAAATCTTGATGTCTCCGATCTCTTGTTTTGTACGTTTTTTCCACGTGTCTTGACATGCAAAGAATTCCTGCTAAGTTTGGTGAAGATCTGAGTATGTAGTTTTTGACCTCATCTGGAACCTCCTATCTGAAAATTTGAAAATTCTTAAAAAATTCGTCCAAAATCTTGATGTCTCCACTCTCTTGTTTTGTACGTTTTTTCCACGTGTCTTGACATCCAATGTATCCCTGCAATGTTTGGTGAAGATCTGAGTATGTAGTTTTTGACCTTATCTGGAACCTCCCATCTGAAAATTTGAAAATTCCTAAAAAATCCGTCCAAAATCTTGATGACCCCAATCTCTTGTTTTGTACTTTTTTTCCACGTGTCTCGACCTCCAATGTATCCCTGCAAAGTTTGGTGAAGATCTGAGTATGTAGTTTTTGACCTTATATGGAACCTCCTATCTGAAAATTTGAAAATTCTTAAAAAATTCGTCCAAAATCTTGATGTCACCAATCCTATGTTTTGTATGTTTTTTCCACGTGTCTTGACATCCAATGTATCCATGCAAAGTTTGGTGAAGATCTGAGTATGTCGTTTTTGACCTTATCTGGAACCTCCCATCTGAAAATTTGAAAATTCTTAAAAAATTCGTCGAAAATCTTGATGTCTCCGATCTCTTGTTTTGTACGTTTTTTCCACGTGTCTTGACATGCAAAGTATTCCTGCAAAGTTTGGTGAAGATCTGAGTATGTAGTTTTTGACCTCATCTAGAACCTCCTATCTGAAAATTTGAAAATTCTTAAAAAATTCGTCCAAAATTTTGATGTCTCCAATCTCTTGTTTTGTACGTTTTTTCCACGTGTCTTGACATCCAATGTATCCCTGCAATGTTTGGTGAAGATCTGAGTATGTAGTTTTTGACCTTATCTGGAACCTCCCATCTGAAAATTTGAAAATTCCTAAAAAATCCGTCCAAAATCTTGATGACCCCAATCTCTTGTTTTGTACGTTTTTTCCACGTGTCTTGACATCCAATGTATCCCTGCAAAGTTTGGTGAAGATCTGAGTATGTAGTTTTTGACCTTATCTGGAACCTCCTATCTGAAAATTTGAAAATTCTTAAAAAATTCGTCCAAAATCTTGATGTCTCCAATCTCTTGTTTTGTACGTTTTTTCCACGTGTCTTGATATCCAATGTGACCCTGCAAAGTTTGGTGAAGATCTGAGTATGTCGTTTTTGACCTTATCTGGAACATCCTTTCTGAAAATTTGAAAATTGTTAAAAAATTCGTCCAAAATCTTGATGTCTCCAATCTCTTTTTTGTACGTTTTTTCCACGTGTCTTGACATCCAATGTATCCCTGCAAAGTTTGGTGAAGATCTGAGTATGTAGTTTTTGACCTTATCTGGAACCTCCCATCTGAAAATTTGAAAATTCTTAAAAAATTCGACCAAAATCTTGATGTCTCCAATCTTTTGTTTTGTACGTTTTTTCCACGTGTCTTGACACATAATGTATCCATGCAAAGTTTGGTGAAGATCTGAGTATGTAATTTTTGACCTTATCTGGAACCTCCTATCTGAAAATTTGAAAATTCTTAAAAAATTCGTCCAAAATCTTGATGTCTCCAATCTCTTGTTTTGTACGTTTTTTCCACGTGTCTTGATATCCAATGTATCCCTGCAAAGTTTGGTGAAGATCTGAGTATGTCGTTTTTGACCTTATCTGGAACATCCTTTCTGAAAATTTGAAAATTGTTAAAAAATTCGTCCAAAATCTTGATGTCTCCAATCTCTTTTTTGTACGTTTTTTCCACGTGTCTTGACATCCAATGTATCCCTGCAAAGTTTGGTGAAGATCTGAGTATGTAGTTTTTGACCTTATCTGGAACCTCCCATCTGAAAATTTGAAAATTCTTAAAAAATTCGACCAAAATCTTGATGTCTCCAATCTTTTGTTTTGTACGTTTTTTCCACGTGTCTTGACACATAATGTATCCATGCAAAGTTTGGTGATGATCTGAGTATGTAGTTTTTGACCTTATATGGAACCTCCTATCTGAAAATTTGAAAATTCTTAAAAAATTCGTCCAAAATCTTGATGTCTCCAATCTCTTGTTTTGTACGTTTTTTCCACGAGTCTTGACATCCAATGTATCCCTGCAAAGTTTGGTGAAGACCTGAGTATGTAGTTTTTGACCTTATCTGGAACCTCCCATCTGAAAATTTGAAAATTCCTAAAAAATCCGTGCAAAATCTTGATGACCCCAATCTCTTGTTTTGTACGTTTTTTCCACGTGTCTTGACATCCAATGTATTCCTGCAATGTTTGGTGAAAATCTGAGTTTGTAGTTTTTGACCTTATATGGAACCTCCTATCTGAAAATTTGAAAATTCTTAAAAAATTCGACCAAAATCTTGATGTTCCGAATCCTATGTTTTGTATGTTTTTTCCACGTGTCTTGACATCCAATGTATCCATGCAAAGTTTGGTGAAGATCTGAGTATGTAGTTTTTGACCTTATATTGAACCTCCCATCTGAAAATTTGAAAATTCTTAAAAAATTCGTCCAAAATCTTGATGACCCCAATCTCTTGTTTTGTACGTTTTTTCCACGTGTCTTGACATCCAAAGTATCCCTGCAAAGTTTGGTGAAGATCTGAGTATGTAGTTTTTGACCTTATATGGAACCTCCTTTCTGAAAATTTGAGAATTCTTAAAAAATTCGTCCAAAATCTTGATGTCTCCAATCTCTTGTTTTGTACGTTTTTTCCACGTGTCTCGACCTCCAATGGATCCCTGCAAAGTTTGGTGAAGATCTGAGTATGTCGTTTTTGACCATATCTGGAACCTCCCATCTGAAAATTTGAAAATTCTTAAAAAATTCGTCGAAAATCTTGATGTCTCCGATCTCTTGTTTTGTACGTTTTTTCCACGTGTCTTGACATGCAAAGTATTCCTGCAAAGTTTGGTGAAGATCTGAGTATGTAGTTTTTGACCTCATCTGGAACCTCCTATCTGAAAATTTGAAAATTCTTAAAAAATTCGTCCAAAATCTTGATGTCTCCAATCTCTTGTTTTGTACGTTTTTTCCACGTGTCTTGACATCCAATGTATCCCTGCAAAGTTTGGTGAAGATCTGAGTATGTAGTTTTTGACCTTATCTGGAACCTCCTATCTGAAAATTTGAAAATTCTTAAAAAATTCGTCCAAAATCTTGATGTCTCCAATCTCTTGTTTTGTACGTTTTTTCCACGTGTCTTGATATCCAATGTATCCCTGCAAAGTTTGGTGAAGATCTGAGTATGTCGTTTTTGACCTTATCTGGAACATCCTTTCTGAAAATTTGAAAATTGTTAAAAAATTCGTCCAAAATCTTGATGTCTCCTATCTCTTGTTTTGTACGTTTTTTCCACGTGTCTTGACATCCAATGTATCCCTGCAAAGTTTGGTGAAGATCTGAGTATGTAGTTTTTGACCTTATCTGGAACCTCCCATCTGAAAATTTGAAAATTCTTAAAAAATTCGACCAAAATCTTGATGTCTCCAATCTCTTGTTTTGTACGTTTTTTCCACGTGTCTTGACACATAATGTATCCATGCAAAGTTTGGTGAAGATCTGAGTATGTAGTTTTTGACCTTATATGGAACCTCCTATCTGAAAATTTGAAAATTCTTAAAAAATTCGTCCAAAATCTTGATGTCTCCAATCTCTTGTTTTGTACGTTTTTTCCACGTGTCTTGACATTCAATGTATCCCTGCAAAGTTTGGTGAAGATCTGAGTATGTAGTTTTTGACCTTATATGGAACCTCCTTTCTGAAAATTTGAAAATTCTTAAAAAATTCGTCCAAAATCTTGAAGACCCCAATCTCTTGTTTTGTACGTTTTTCCACGTGTCTTGACATCCAATGTATCCCTGCAAAGTTTGGTGAAGATCTGAGTATGTAGTTTTTGACCTTATATGGAACCTCCTTTCTGAAAATTTGAGAATTCTTAAAAAATTCGTCCAAAATCTTGATGTCTCCAATCTCTTGTTTTGTACGTTTTTTCCACGTGTCTTGACATCCAATGTATCCATGCAAAGTTTGGTGAAGATCTGAGTATGTCGTTTTTGACCTTATCTGGAACCTCCCATCCGAAAATTTGAAAATTCTTAAAAAATTCGTCGAAAATCTTGATGTCTCCAATCTCTTGTTTTGTACGTTTTTTCCACGTGTCTTGACATGCAAAGTATCCCTGCAACGTTTGGTGAAGATCTGAGTATGTAGTTTTTGACCTTATCTGGAACCTCCTATCTGAAAATTTGAAAATTCTTCAAAAATTCGTCGAAAATCTTGATGTCTCCAATCTCTTGCTTTGTACGTTTTTTCCACGTGTCTTGACATCCAATGTATCCCAGCAATGTTTGGTGGAGATCTGAGTATGTAGTTTTTGACCTTATCTGGAACCTCCTATCTGAAAATTTGAAAATTCTTCAAAAATTCGTCCAAAATCTTGATGTCTCCAATCTCTTGTTTTGTACGTTTTTTCCACGTGTCTCGACCTCCAATGTATCCCTGCAAAGTTAGTGAAGATCTGAGTATGTCGTTTTTGACCTTATCTGGAACATCCTTTCTGAAAATTTCAAAATTCTTAAAAAATTCGTCGAAAATCTTGATGTCTCCAATCTCTTGTTTTGTACGTTTTTTCCACGTTTCTTGACATCCAATGTATCCCTGCAAAGTTTGGTGAAGATCTGAGTATGTAGTTTTTGACCTTATATGGAACCTCCTTTCTGAAAATTTGAAAATTCTCAAAAAATTCGTCCATAATCTTGATGTCTCCAATCTCTTGTTTTGTACGTTTTTTCCACGTGTCTTGACATCCAATGTATCCCTGCAAAGTTTGGTGAAGATCTGAGCATGTAGTTTTTGACCTTATATGGAACCTCCTATCTGAAAATTTGAAAATTCTTAAAAAATTCGTCGAAAATCTTGATGTCACCAATCCTATGTTTTGTATGTTTTTTCCACGTGTCTTGACATCCAATGTATCCCTGCAATGTTTGGTTGAGATCTGAGTATATAGTTTTTGACCTTATCTGGAACCTCCTATCTGAAAATTTGAAAATTCTTCAAAAATTCGTCCAAAATTTTGATGTCTCCAATCTCTTGTTTTGTACGTTTTTTCCACGTGTCTCGACCTCCAATGTATCCCTGCAAAGTTTGGTGAAGATCTGAGTATGTCGTTTTTGACCTTATCTGGAACATCCTTTCTGAAAATTTGAAAATTCTTAAAAAATTCGTCGAAAATCTTGATGTCTCCAATCTCTTGTTTTGTACGTTTTTTCCACGTGTCTTGACATCCAATGTATCCCTGCAAAGTTTGGTGAAGATCTGAGTATGTAGTTTTTGACCTTATATGGAACCTCCTATCTGAAAATTTGAAAATTCTTAAAAAATTCGTCCAAAATCTTGATGTCACCAATCCTATGTTTTGTATGTTTTTTCCACGTGTCTTGACATCCAATGTATCCATGCAAAGTTTGGTGAAGATCTGAGTATGTCGTTTTTGACCTTATCTGGAACCTCCCATCTGAAAATTTGAAAATTCTTAAAAAATTCGTCGAAAATCTTGATGTCTCCGATCTCTTGTTTTGTACGTTTTTTCCACGTGTCTTGACATGCAAAGTATTCCTGCAAAGTTTGGTGAAGATCTGACTATGTAGTTTTTGACCTCATCTGGAACCTCCTATCTGAAAATTTGAAAATTCTTTAAAAATTCGTCCAAAATATTGATGTCTCCAATCTCTTGTTTTGTACGTTTTTTCCACGTGTCTTGACATCCAATGTATCCCTGCAATGTTTGGTGAAGATCTGAGTATGTAGTTTTTGACCTTATCTGGAACCTCCCATCTGAAAATTTGAAAATTCCTAAAAAATCCGTCCAAAATCTTGATGACCCCAATCTCTTGTTTTGTACGTTTTTTCCACGTGTCTTGACATCCAATGTATCCCTGCAAAGTTTGGTGAAGATCTGAGTATGTAGTTTTTGACCTTATCTGGAACCTCCTATCTGAAAATTTGAAAATTCTTAAAAAATTCGTCCAAAATCTTGATGTCTCCAATCTCTTGTTTTGTACGTTTTTTCCACGTGTCTTGATATCCAATGTATCCCTGCAAAGTTTGGTGAAGATCTGAGTATGTCGTTTTTGACCTTATCTGGAACATCCTTTCTGAAAATTTGAAAATTGTTAAAAAATTCGTCCAAAATCTTGATGTCTCCAATCTCTTTTTTGTACGTTTTTTCCACGTGTCTTGACATCCAATGTATCCCTGCAAAGTTTGGTGAAGATCTGAGTATGTAGTTTTTGACCTTATCTGGAACCTCCCATCTGAAAATTTGAAAATTCTTAAAAAATTCGACCAAAATCTTGATGTCTCCAATCTTTTGTTTTGTACGTTTTTTCCACGTGTCTTGACACATAATGTATCCATGCAAAGTTTGGTGAAGATCTGAGTATGTAGTTTTTGACCTTATATGGAACCTCCTATCTGAAAATTTGAAAATTCTTAAAAAATTCGTCCAAAATCTTGATGTCTCCAATCTCTTGTTTTGTACGTTTTTTCCACGTGTCTTGACATCCAATGTATCCCTGCAAAGTTTGGTGAAGATCTGAGTATGTAGTTTTTGACCTTATCTGGAACCTCCCATCTGAAAATTTGAAAATTCCTAAAAAATCCGTGCAAAATCTTGATGACCCCAATCTCTTGTTTTGTACGTTTTTTCCACGTGTCTTGACATCCAATGTATTCCTGCAATGTTTGGTGAAGATCTGAGTATGTAGTTTTTGACCTTATATGGAACCTCCTATCTGAAAATTTGAAAATTCTTAAAAAATTCGACCAAAATCTTGATGTTCCGAATCCTATGTTTTGTATGTTTTTTCCACGTGTCTTGACATCCAATGTATCCATGCAAAGTTTGGTGAAGATCTGAGTATGTAGTTTTTGACCTTATCTGGAACCTCCTATCTGAAAATTTGAAAATTCTTCAAAAATTCGTCGAAAATCTTGATGTCTCCAATCTCTTGTTTTGTACGTTTTTTCCACGTGTCTTGACATCCAATGTATCCCTGCAATGTTTGGTGGAGATCTGAGTATGTAGTTTTTGACCTTATCTGGGACCTCCTATCAGAAAATTTGAAAATTCTTCAAAAATTCGTCCAAAATCTTGATGTCTCCAATCTCTTGTTTTGTACGTTTTTTCCACGTGTCTCGACCTCCAATGTATCCCTGCAAAGTTTGGTGAAGATCTGAGTATGTCGTTTTTGACCTTATCTGGAACATCCTTTCTGAAAATTTGAAAATTCTTAAAAAATTCGTCGAAAATCTTGATGTCTCCAATCTCTTGTTTTGTACGTTTTTTCCACGTGTCTTGACATCCAATGTATCCCTGCAAAGTTTGGTGAAGATCTGAGTATGTAGTTTTTGACCTTATATGGAACCTCCTATCTGAAAATTTGAAAATTCTTAAAAAATTCGACCAAAATCTTGATGTTCCGAATCCTATGTTTTGTATGTTTTTTCCACGTGTCTTGACATCCAATGTATCCATGCAAAGTTTGGTGAAGATCTGAGTATGTAGTTTTTGACCTTATATTGAACCTCCCATCTGAAAATTTGAAAATTCTTAAAAAATTCGTCCAAAATCTTGATGACCCCAATCTCTTGTTTTGTACGTTTTTTCCACGTGTCTTGACATCCAAAGTATCCCTGCAAAGTTTGGTGAAGATCTGAGTATGTAGTTTTTGACCTTATATGGAACCTCCTTTCTGAAAATTTGAGAATTCTTAAAAAATTCGTCCAAAATCTTGATGTCTCCAATCTCTTGTTTTGTACGTTTTTTCCACGTGTCTTGACATCCAATGTATCCATGCAAAGTTTGGTGAAGATCTGAGTATGTCGTTTTTGACCTTATCTGGAACCTCCCATCTGAAAATTTGAAAATTCTTAAAAAATCCGTGCAAAATCTTGATGACCCCAATCTCTTGTTTTGTACGTTTTTTCCACGTGTCTTGACATCCAATGTATCCATGCAAAGTTTGGTGAAGATCTGAGTATGTCGTTTTTGACCTTATCTGGAACCTCCCATCTGAAAATTTGAAAATTCTTAAAAAATTCGTCGAAAATCTTGATGTCTCCAATCTCTTGTTTTGTACGTTTTTTCCACGTGTCTTGACATGCAAAGTATCCCTGCAACGTTTGGTGAAGATCTGAGTATGTAGTTTTTGACCTTATCTGGAACCTCCTATCTGAAAATTTGAAAATTCTTCAAAAATTCGTCGAAAATCTTGATGTCTCCAATCTCTTGTTTTGTACGTTTTTTCCACGTGTCTTGACATCCAATGTATCCCTGCAATGTTTGGTGGAGATCTGAGTATTTAGTTTTTGACCTTATCTGGGACCTCCTATCAGAAAATTTGAAAATTCTTCAAAAATTCGTCCAAAATCTTGATGTCTCCAATCTCTTGTTTTGTACGTTCTTTCCACGTGTCTTGACATCCAATGTATCCCTGCAATGTTTGGTGAAGATCTGAGTATGTAGTTTTTGACCTTATATGGAACCTCCTATCTGAAAATTTGAAAATTCTTAAAAGAATTTAACAAAATCTTGATGTCCCCAATCCTATGTTTTGTATGTTTTTTCCACGTGTCTTGACATACAATGTATCCCTGCAGAGTTTGGTGAAGATCTGAGTATGTAGTTTTTGACCTTATCTGGAACCTCCCATCTGAAAATTTGAAAATTCCTAAAAAATCCGTCCAAAATCTTGTTGACCCGAATCTCTTGTTTTGTACGTTTTTTCCACGTGTCTTGACATCCAATGTATCCCTGCAAAGTTTGGTGAAGATCTGAGTATGTAGTTTTTGACCTTATCTGGAACCGCATTTCTGAAAATTTGAAAATTTTTAAAAAAATCGTCCAAAATCTTGATGTCTCCAATCTCTTGTTTTGTACGTTTTTTCCACGTGTCTTGACATCCAATGTATCCCTGCAAAGTTTGGTGAAGATCTGAGTATGTAGTTTTTGACCTTATATGGAACCTCCTATCTGAAAATTTGAAAATTCTTAAAAAATTCGTCCAAAATCTTGATGTCTCCAATCTCTTGTTTTGTACGTTTTTTCCACGTGTCTCGACCTCCAATGGATCCCTGCAAAGTTTGGTGAAGATCTGAGTATGTCGTTTTTGACCTTATCTGGAACCTCCCATCTGAAAATTTGAAAATTCTTAAAAAATTCGTCGAAAATCTTGATGTCTCCGATCTCTTGTTTTGTACGTTTTTTCCACGTGTCTTGACATGCAAAGTATTCCTGCAAAGTTTGGTGAAGATCTGAGTATGTAGTTTTTGACCTCATCTGGAACCTCCTATCTGAAAATTTGAAAATTCTTAAAAAATTCGTCCAAAATCTTGATGTCTCCAATCTCTTGTTTTGTACGTTTTTTCCACGTGTCTTGACATCCAATGTATCCCTGCAAAGTTTGGTGAAGATCTGAGTATGTAGTTTTTGACCTTATCTGGAACCTCCTATCTGAAAATTTGAAAATTCTTAAAAAATTCGTCCAAAATCTTGATGTCTCCAATCTCTTGTTTTGTACGTTTTTTCCACGTGTCTTGATATCCAATGTATCCCTGCAAAGTTTGGTGAAGATCTGAGTATGTCGTTTTTGACCTTATCTGGAACATCCTTTCTGAAAATTTGAAAATTGTTAAAAAATTCGTCCAAAATCTTGATGTCTCCAATCTCTTTTTTGTACGTTTTTTCCACGTGTCTTGACATCCAATGTATCCCTGCAAAGTTTGGTGAAGATCTGAGTATGTAGTTTTTGACCTTATCTGGAACCTCCTATCTGAAAATTTGAAAATTCTTAAAAAATTCGACCAAAATCTTGATGTCTCCAATCTTTTGTTTTGTACGTTTTTTCCACGTGTCTTGACACATAATGTATCCATGCAAAGTTTGGTGAAGATCTGAGTATGTAGTTTTTGACCTTATATGGAACCTCCTATCTGAAAATTTGAAAATTCTTAAAAAATTCGTCCAAAATCTTGATGTCTCCAATCTCTTGTTTTGTACGTTTTTTCCACGTGTCTTGACATCCAATGTATCCCTGCAAAGTTTGGTGAAGATCTGAGTATGTAGTTTTTGACCTTATCTGGAACCTCCCATCTGAAAATTTGAAAATTCCTAAAAAATCCGTGCAAAATCTTGATGACCCCAATCTCTTGTTTTGTACGTTTTTTCCACGTGTCTTGACATCCAATGTATTCCTGCAATGTTTGGTGAAGATCTGAGTATGTAGTTTTTGACCTTATATGGAACCTCCTATCTGAAAATTTGAAAATTCTTAAAAAATTCGACCAAAATCTTGATGTTCCGAATCCTATGTTTTGTATGTTTTTTCCACGTGTCTTGACATCCAATGTATCCATGCAAAGTTTGGTGAAGATCTGAGTATGTAGTTTTTGACCTTATATTGAACCTCCCATCTGAAAATTTGAAAATTCTTAAAAAATTCGTCCAAAATCTTGATGACCCCAATCTCTTGTTTTGTACGTTTTTTCCACGTGTCTTGACATCCAAAGTATCCCTGCAAAGTTTGGTGAAGATCTGAGTATGTAGTTTTTGACCTTATATGGAACCTCCTTTCTGAAAATTTGAGAATTCTTAAAAAATTCGTCCAAAATCTTGATGTCTCCAATCTCTTGTTTTGTACGTTTTTTCCACGTGTCTTGACATCCAATGTATCCATGCAAAGTTTGGTGAAGATCTGAGTATGTCGTTTTTGACCTTATCTGGAACCTCCCATCTGAAAATTTGAAAATTCTTAAAAAATTCTTCGAAAATCTTGATGTCTCCAATCTTTTGTTTTGTACGTTTTTTCCACGTGTCTTGACATGCAAAGTATCCCTGCAACGTTTGGTGAAGATCTGAGTATGTAGTTTTTGACCTTATCTGGAACCTCCTATCTGAAAATTTGAAAATTCTTCAAAAATTCGTCGAAAATCTTGATGTCTCCAATCTCTTGTTTTGTACGTTTTTTCCACGTGTCTTGACATCCAATGTATTCCTGCAATGTTTGGTGGAGATCTGAGTATGTAGTTTTAGACCTTATCTGGAACCTCCTATCTGAAAATTTGAAAATTCTTCAAAAATTCGTCCAAAATCTTGATGTCTCCAATCTCTTGTTTTGTACGTTTTTTCCACGTGTCTCGACCTCCAATGGATCCCTGCAAAGTTTGGTGAAGATCTGAGTATGTCGTTTTTGACCTTATCTGGAACATCCTTTCTGAAAATTTGAAAATTCTTAAAAAATTCGTCGAAAATCTTGATGTCTCCAATCTCTTGTTTTGTACGTTTTTTCCACGTGTCTTGACATCCAATGTATCCCTGCAAAGTTTGGTGAAGATCTGAGTATGTAGTTTTTGACCTTATATGGAACCTCCTATCAGAAAATTTGAAAATTCTTAAAAAATTCGTCCAAAATCTTGATGTCTCCAATCTCTTGTTTTGTACGTTTTTTCCACGTGTCTCGACCTCCAATGGATCCCTGCAAAGTTTTGTGAAGATCTGAGTATGTCGTTTTTGACCTTATCTGGAACCTCCCATCTGAAAATTTGAAAATTCTTAAAAAATTCGTCGAAAATCTTGATGTCTCCGATCTCTTGTTTTGTACGTTTTTTCCACGTGTCTTGACATGCAAAGTATTCCTGCAAAGTTTGGTGAAGATCTGAGTATGTAGTTTTTGACCTCATCTGGAACCTCCTATCTGAAAATTTGAAAATTCTTAAAAAATTCGTCCAAAATCTTGATGTCTCCAATCTCTTGTTTTGTACGTTTTTTCCACGTGTCTTGACATCCAATGTATCCCTGCAATGTTTGGTGAAGATCTGAGTATGTAGTTTTTGACCTTATCTGGAACCTCCCATCTGAAAATTTGAAAATTCCTAAAAAATCCGTCCAAAATCTTGATGACCCCAATCTCTTGTTTTGTACTTTTTTTCCACGTGTCTTGACATCCAATGTATCCCTGCAAAGTTTGGTGAAGATCTGAGTATGTAGTTTTTGATCTTATCTGGAACCTCCTATCTGAAAATTTGAAAATTCTTAAAAAAATCGTCCAAAATCTTGATGTCTCCAATCTCTTGTTTTGTACGTTTTTTCCACGTGTCTTGACATCCAATGTATTCCTGCAATGTTTGGTGAAGATCTGAGTATGTAGTTTTTGACCTTATATGGAACCTCCTATCTGAAAATTTGAAAATCCTTAAAAAATTCGACCAAAATCTTGATGTTCCGAATCCTATGTTTTGTATGTTTTTTCCACGTGTCTTGACATCCAATGTATCCATGCAAAGTTTGGTGAAGATCTGAGTATGTAGTTTTTGACCTTATATTGAACCTCCCATCTGAAAATTTGAAAATTCTTAAAAAATTCGTCCAAAATCTTGATGTCTCCAATCTCTTGTTTTGTACGTTTTTTCCACGTGTCTTGACATCCAATGTATCCCTGCAATGTTTGGTGAAGATCTGAGTATGTAGTTTTTGACCTTATATGGAAATTTGAAAATTCTTAAAAAATTCGTCCAAAATCTTGATGTCTCCAATCTCTTGTTTTGTACGTTCTTTCCACGTGTCTTGACATCCAATGTATCCCTGCAATGTTTGGTGAAGATCTGAGTATGTAGTTTTTGACCTTATATGGAACCTCCTATCTGAAAATTTGAAAATTCTTAAAAGAATTTAACAAAATCTTGATGTCCCCAATCCTATGTTTTGTATGTTTTTTCCACGTGTCTTGACATACAATGTATCCCTGCAAAGTTTGGTGAAGATCTGAGTATGTAGTTTTTGACCTTATCTGGAACCTCCCATCTGATAATTTGAAAATTCCTAAAAAATCCGTCCAAAATCTTGTTGACCCGAATCTCTTGTTTTGTACGTTTTTTCCACGTGTCTTGACATCCAATGTATCCCTGCAAAGTTTGGTGAAGATCTGAGTATGTAGTTTTTGACCTTATCTGGAACCGCATTTCTGAAAATTTGAAAATTTTTAAAAAAATCGTCCAAAATCTTGATGTCTCCAATCTCTTGTTTTGTACGTTTTTTCCACGTGTCTTGACATCCAATGTATCCCTGCAAAGTTTGGTGAAGATCTGAGTATGTAGTTTTTGACCTTATATGGAACCTCCTATCTGAAAATTTGAAAATTCTTAAAAAATTCGTCCAAAATCTTGATGTCTCCAATCTCTTGTTTTGTACGTTTTTTCCACGTGTCTCGACCTCCAATGGATCCCTGCAAAGTTTGGTGAAGATCTGAGTATGTCGTTTTTGACCTTATCTGGAACCTCCCATCTGAAAATTTGAAAATTCTTAAAAAATTCGTCGAAAATCTTGATGTCTCCGATCTCTTGTTTTGTACGTTTTTTCCACGTGTCTTGACATGCAAAGTATTCCTGCAAAGTTTGGTGAAGATCTGAGTATGTAGTTTTTGACCTCATCTGGAACCTCCTATCTGAAAATTTGAAAATTCTTCAAAAATTCGTCGAAAATCTTGATGTCTCCAATCTCTTGTTTTGTACGTTTTTTCCACGTGTCTTGACATCCAATGTATTCCTGCAATGTTTGGTGGAGATCTGAGTATGTAGTTTTAGACCTTATCTGGAACCTCCTATCTGAAAATTTGAAAATTCTTAAAAAATTCGTCCAAAATCTTGATGTCTCCAATCTCTTGTTTTGTACGTTTTTTCCACGTGTCTTGATATCCAATGTATCCCTGCAAAGTTTGGTGAAGATCTGAGTATGTCGTTTTTGACCTTATCTGGAACATCTTTCTGAAAATTTGAAAATTGTTAAAAAATTCGTCCAAAATCTTGATGTCTCCAATCTCTTTTTTGTACGTTTTTTCCACGTGTCTTGACATCCAATGTATCCCTGCAAAGTTTGGTGAAGATCTGAGTATGTAGTTTTTGACCTTATCTGGAACCTCCCATCTGAAAATTTGAAAATTCTTAAAAAATTCGACCAAAATCTTGATGTCTCCAATCTTTTGTTTTGTACGTTTTTTCCACGTGTCTTGACACATAATGTATCCATGCAAAGTTTGGTGAAGATCTGAGTATGTAGTTTTTGACCTTATATGGAACCTCCTATCTGAAAATTTGAAAGTTCTTAAAAAATTCGTCCAAAATCTTGATGTCTCCAATCTCTTGTTTTGTACGTTTTTTCCACGTGTCTTGACATCCAATGTATCCCTGCAAAGTTTGGTGAAGATCTGAGTATGTAGTTTTTGACCTTATCTGGAACCTCCCATCTGAAAATTTGAAAATTCCTAAAAAATCCGTGCAAAATCTTGATGACCCCAATCTCTTGTTTTGTACGTTTTTTCCACGTGTCTTGACATCCAATGTATTCCTGCAATGTTTGGTGAAGATCTGAGTATGTAGTTTTTGACCTTATATGGAACCTCCTATCTGAAAATTTGAAAATTCTTAAAAAATTCGACCAAAATCTTGATGTTCCGAATCCTATGTTTTGTATGTTTTTTCCACGTGTCTTGACATCCAATGTATCCATGCAAAGTTTGGTGAAGATCTGAGTATGTAGTTTTTGACCTTATATTGAACCTCCCATCTGAAAATTTGAAAATTCTTAAAAAATTCGTCCAAAATCTTGATGACCCCAATCTCTTGTTTTGTACGTTTTTTCCACGTGTCTTGACATCCAAAGTATCCCTGCAAAGTTTGGTGAAGATCTGAGTATGTAGTTTTTGACCTTATATGGAACCTCCTTTCTGAAAATTTGAGAATTCTTAAAAAATTCGTCCAAAATCTTGATGTCTCCAATCTCTTGTTTTGTACGTTTTTTCCACGTGTCTTGACATCCAATGTATCCATGCAAAGTTTGGTGAAGATCTGAGTATGTCGTTTTTGACCTTATCTGGAACCTCCCATCTGAAAATTTGAAAATTCTTAAAAAATTCGTCGAAAACCTTGATGTCTCCAATCTTTTGTTTTGTACGTTTTTTCCACGTGTCTTGACATGCAAAGTATCCCTGCAACGTTTGGTGAAGATCTGAGTATGTAGTTTTTGACCTTATCTGGAACCTCCTATCTGAAAATTTGAAAATTCTTCAAAAATTCGTCGAAAATCTTGATGTCTCCAATCTCTTGTTTTGTACGTTTTTTCCACGTGTCTTGACATCCAATGTATTCCTGCAATGTTTGGTGGAGATCTGAGTATGTAGTTTTAGACCTTATCTGGAACCTCCTATCTGAAAATTTGAAAATTCTTCAAAAATTCGTCCAAAATCTTGATGTCTCCAATCTCTTGTTTTGTACGTTTTTTCCACGTGTCTTGACATCCAATGTATCCCTGCAAAGTTTGGTGAAGATCTGAGTATGTAGTTTTTGACCTTATCTGGAACCTCCCATCTGAAAATTTGAAAATTCCTAAAAAATCCGTGCAAAATCTTGATGACCCCAATCTCTTGTTTTGTACGTTTTTTCCACGTGTCTTGACATCCAATGTATTCCTGCAATGTTTGGTGAAGATCTGAGTATGTAGTTTTTGACCTTATATGGAACCTCCTATCTGAAAATTTGAAAATTCTTAAAAAATTCGACCAAAATCTTGATGTTCCGAATCCTATGTTTTGTATGTTTTTTCCACGTGTCTTGACATCCAATGTATCCATGCAAAGTTTGGTGAAGATCTGAGTATGTAGTTTTTGACCTTATATTGAACCTCCCATCTGAAAATTTGAAAATTCTTAAAAAAATCGTCCAAAATCTTGATGACCCCAATCTCTTGTTTTGTACGTTTTTTCCACGTGTCTTGACATCCAAAGTATCCCTGCAAAGTTTGGTGAAGATCTGAGTATGTCGTTTTTGACCTTATCTGGAACCTCCCATCTGAAAATTTGAAAATTCTTAAAAAATTCGTCGAAAATCTTGATGTCTCCAATCTCTTGTTTTGTACGTTTTTTCCACGTGTCTTGACATGCAAAGTATCCCTGCAACGTTTGGTGAAGATCTGAGTATGTAGTTTTTGACCTTATCTGGAACCTCCTATCTGAAAATTTGAAAATTCTTAAAAAATTCGTCCAAAATCTTGATGTCTCCAATCTCTTGTTTTGTACGTTTTTTCCACGTGTCTTGACATCCAATGTATCCCTGCAATGTTTGGTGAAGATCTGAGTATGTAGTTTTTGACCTTATATGGAGCCTCCTATCTGAAAATTTGAAAATTCTTAAAAAATTCGTCCAAAATCTTGATGTCTCCAATCTCTTGTTTTGTACGTTCTTTCCACGTGTCTTGACATCCAATGTATTCCTGCAATGTTTGGTGAAGATCTGAGTATGTAGTTTTTGACCTTATATGGAACCTCCTATCTGAAAATTTGAAAATTCTTAAAAGAATTTAACAAAATCTTGATGTCCCCAATCCTATGTTTTGTATGTTTTTTCCACGTGTCTTGACATACAATGTATCCCTGCAGAGTTTGGTGAAGATCTGAGTATGTAGTTTTTGACCTTATCTGGAACCTCCCATCTGAAAATTTGAAAATTCCTAAAAAATCCGTCCAAAATCTTGTTGACCCGAATCTCTTGTTTTGTACGTTTTTTCCACGTGTCTTGACATCCAATGTATCCCTGCAAAGTTTGGTGAAGATCTGAGTATGTAGTTTTTGACCTTATCTGGAACCGCATTTCTGAAAATTTGAAAATTTTTAAAAAAATCGTCCAAAATCTTGATGTCTCCAATCTCTTGTTTTGTACGTTTTTTCCACGTGTCTTGACATCCAATGTATCCCTGCAAAGTTTGGTGAAGATCTGAGTATGTAGTTTTTGACCTTATATGGAACCTCCTATCTGAAAATTTGAAAATTCTTAAAAAATTCGTCCAAAATCTTGATGTCTCCAATCTCTTGTTTTGTACGTTTTTTCCACGTGTCTCGACCTCCAATGGATCCCTGCAAAGTTTGGTGAAGATCTGAGTATGTCGTTTTTGACCTTATCTGGAACCTCCCATCTGAAAATTTGAAAATTCTTAAAAAATTCGTCGAAAATCTTGATGTCTCCGATCTCTTGTTTTGTACGTTTTTTCCACGTGTCTTGACATGCAAAGTATTCCTGCAAAGTTTGGTGAAGATCTGAGTATGTAGTTTTTGACCTCATCTGGAACCTCCTATCTGAAAATTTGAAAATTCTTAAAAAATTCGTCCAAAATCTTGATGTCTCCAATCTCTTGTTTTGTACGTTTTTTCCACGTGTCTTGACATGCAAAGTATCCCTGCAACGTTTGGTGAAGATCTGAGTATGTAGTTTTTGACCTTATCTGGAACCTCCTATCTGAAAATTTGAAAATTCTTAAAAAATTCGTCCAAAATCTTGATGTCTCCAATCTCTTGTTTTGTACGTTTTTTCCACGTGTCTTGACATCCAATGTATCCCTGCAATGTTTGGTGAAGATCTGAGTATGTAGTTTTTGACCTTATATGGAGCCTCCTATCTGAAAATTTGAAAATTCTTAAAAAATTCGTCCAAAATCTTGATGTCTCCAATCTCTTGTTTTGTACGTTCTTTCCACGTGTCTTGACATCCAATGTATTCCTGCAATGTTTGGTGAAGATCTGAGTATGTAGTTTTTGACCTTATATGGAACCTCCTATCTGAAAATTTGAAAATTCTTAAAAGAATTTAACAAAATCTTGATGTCCCCAATCCTATGTTTTGTATGTTTTTTCCACGTGTCTTGACATACAATGTATCCCTGCAGAGTTTGGTGAAGATCTGAGTATGTAGTTTTTGACCTTATCTGGAACCTCCCATCTGAAAATTTGAAAATTCCTAAAAAATCCGTCCAAAATCTTGTTGACCCGAATCTCTTGTTTTGTACGTTTTTTCCACGTGTCTTGACATCCAATGTATCCCTGCAAAGTTTGGTGAAGATCTGAGTATGTAGTTTTTGACCTTATCTGGAACCGCATTTCTGAAAATTTGAAAATTTTTAAAAAAATCGTCCAAAATCTTGATGTCTCCAATCTCTTGTTTTGTACGTTTTTTCCACGTGTCTTGACATCCAATGTATCCCTGCAAAGTTTGGTGAAGATCTGAGTATGTAGTTTTTGACCTTATATGGAACCTCCTATCTGAAAATTTGAAAATTCTTAAAAAATTCGTCCAAAATCTTGATGTCTCCAATCTCTTGTTTTGTACGTTTTTTCCACGTGTCTCGACCTCCAATGGATCCCTGCAAAGTTTGGTGAAGATCTGAGTATGTCGTTTTTGACCTTATCTGGAACCTCCCATCTGAAAATTTGAAAATTCTTCAAAAATTCGTCGAAAATCTTGATGTCTCCGATCTCTTGTTTTGTACGTTTTTTCCACGTGTCTTGACATGGAAAGTATTCCTGCAAAGTTTGGTGAAGATCTGAGTATGTAGTTTTTGACCTCATCTGGAACCTCCTATCTGAAAATTTGAAAATTCTTAAAAAATTCGTTAAAAATCTTGATGTCTCCAATCTCTTGTTTTGTACGTTTTTTCCACGTGTCTTGACATCCAATGTATCCCTGCAAAGTTTGGTGAAGATCTGAGTATGTAGTTTTTGAACTTATCTGGAACCTCCTATCTGAAAATTTGAAAATTCTTAAAAAATTCGTCCAAAATCTTGATGTCTCCAATCTCTTGTTTTGTACGTTTTTTCCACGTGTCTTGATATCCAATGTATCCCTGCAAAGTTTGGTGAAGATCTGAGTATGTCGTTTTTGACCTTATCTGGAACATCCTTTCTGAAAATTTGAAAATTTTTAAAAAATTCGTCCAAAATCTTGATGTCTCCAATCTCTTTTTTGTACGTTTTTTCCACGTGTCTTGACATCCAATGTATCCCTGCAAAGTTTGGTGAAGATCTGAGTATGTAGTTTTTGACCTTATCTGGAACCTCCCATCTGAAAATTTGAAAATTCTTAAAAAATTCGACCAAAATCTTGATGTCTCCAATCTTTTGTTTTGTACGTTTTTTCCACGTGTCTTGACACATAATGTATCCATGCAAAGTTTGGTGAAGATCTGAGTATGTAGTTTTTGACCTTATATGGAACCTCCTATCTGAAAATTTGAAAATTCTTAAAAAATTCGTCCAAAATCTTGATGTCTCCAATCTCTTGTTTTGTACGTTTTTTCCACGTGTCTTGACATCCAATGTATCCCTGCAAAGTTTGGTGAAGATCTGAGTATGTAGTTTTTGACCTTATCTGGAACCTCCCATCTGAAAATTTGAAAATTCCTAAAAAATCCGTGCAAAATCTTGATGACCCCAATCTCTTTTTTGTACGTTTTTTCCACGTGTCTTGACATCCAATGTATTCCTGCAATGTTTGGTGAAGATCTGAGTATGTAGTTTTTGAACTTATATGGAACCTCCTATCTGAAAATTTGAAAATTCTTAAAAAATTCGACCAAAATCTTGATGTTCCGAATCCTATGTTTTGTATGTTTTTTCCACGTGTCTTGACATCCAATGTATCCATGCAAAGTTTGGTGAAGATCTGAGTATGTAGTTTTTGACCTTATATTGAACCTCCCATCTGAAAATTTGAAAATTCTTAAAAAATTCGTCCAAAATCTTGATGACCCCAATCTCTTGTTTTGTACGTTTTTTCCACGTGTCTTGACATCCAAAGTATCCCTGCAAAGTTTGGTGAAGATCTGAGTATGTAGTTTTTGACCTTATATGGAACCTCCTTTCTGAAAATTTGAGAATTCTTAAAAAATTCGTCCAAAATCTTGATGTCTCCAATCTCTTGTTTTGTACGTTTTTTCCACGTGTCTTGACATCCAATGTATCCATGCAAAGTTTGGTGAAGATCTGAGTATGTCGTTTTTGACCTTATCTGGAACCTCCCATCTGAAAATTTGAAAATTCTTAAAAAATTCGTCGAAAATCTTGATGTCTCCAATCTTTTGTTTTGTACGATTTTTCCACGTGTCTTGACATGCAAAGTATCCCTGCAACGTTTGGTGAAGATCTGAGTATGTAGTTTTTGACCTTATCTGGAACCTCCTATCTGAAAATTTGAAAATTCTTCAAAAATTCGTCGAAAATCTTGATGTCTCCAATCTCTTGTTTTGTACGTTTTTTCCACGTGTCTTGACATCCAATGTATTCCTGCAATGTTTGGTGGAGATCTGAGTATGTAGTTTTAGACCTTATCTGGAACCTCCTATCTGAAAATTTGAAAATTCTTCAAAAATTCGTCCAAAATCTTGATGTCTCCAATCTCTTGTTTTGTACGTTTTTTCCACGTGTCTCGACCTCCAATGGATCCCTGCAAAGTTTGGTGAAGATCTGAGTATGTCGTTTTTGACCTTATCTGGAACATCCTTTCTTAAAATTTGAAAATTCTTAAAAAATTCGTCGAAAATCTTGATGTCTCCAATCTCTTGTTTTGTACGTTTTTTCCACGTGTCTTGACATCCAATGTATCCCTGCAAAGTTTGGTGAAGATCTGAGTATGTAGTTTTTGACCTTATATGGAACCTCCTATCTGAAAATTTGAAAATTCTTAAAAAATTCGTCCAAAATCTTGATGTCTCCAATCTCTTGTTTTGTACGTTTTTTCCACGTGTCTCGACCTCAAATGGATCCCTGCAAAGTTTGGTGAAGATCTGAGTATGTCGTTTTTGACCTTATCTGGAACCTCCCATCTGAAAATTTGAAAATTCTTAAAAAATTCGTCGAAAATCTTGATGTCTCCGATCTCTTGTTTTGTACGTTTTTTCCACGTGTCTTGACATGCAAAGTATTCCTGCAAATTTGGTGAAGATCTGAGTATGTCGTTTTTGACCTTATCTGGAACATCCTTTCTGAAAATTTGAAAATTTTTAAAAAATTCGTCCAAAATCTTGATGTCTCCAATCTCTTTTTTGTACGTTTTTTCCACGTGTCTTGACATCCAATGTATCCCTGCAAAGTTTGGTGAAGATCTGAGTATGTAGTTTTTGACCTTATCTGGAACCTCCCATCTGAAAATTTGAAAATTCTTAAAAAATTCGACCAAAATCTTGATGTCTCCAATCTTTTGTTTTGTACGTTTTTTCCACGTGTCTTGACACATAATGTATCCATGCAAAGTTTGGTGAAGATCTGAGTATGTAGTTTTTGACCTTATATGGAACCTCCTATCTGAAAATTTGAAAATTCTTAAAAAATTCGTCCAAAATCTTGATGTCTCCAATCTCTTGTTTTGTACGTTTTTTCCACGTGTCTTGACATCCAATGTATCCCTGCAAAGTTTGGTGAAGATCTGAGTATGTAGTTTTTGACCTTATCTGGAACCTCCCATCTGAAAATTTGAAAATTCCTAAAAAATCCGTGCAAAATCTTGATGACCCCAATCTCTTTTTTGTACGTTTTTTCCACGTGTCTTGACATCCAATGTATTCCTGCAATGTTTGGTGAAGATCTGAGTATGTAGTTTTTGAACTTATATGGAACCTCCTATCTGAAAATTTGAAAATTCTTAAAAAATTCGACCAAAATCTTGATGTTCCGAATCCTATGTTTTGTATGTTTTTTCCACGTGTCTTGACATCCAATGTATCCATGCAAAGTTTGGTGAAGATCTGAGTATGTAGTTTTTGACCTTATATTGAACCTCCCATCTGAAAATTTGAAAATTCTTAAAAAATTCGTCCAAAATCTTGATGACCCCAATCTCTTGTTTTGTACGTTTTTTCCACGTGTCTTGACATCCAAAGTATCCCTGCAAAGTTTGGTGAAGATCTGAGTATGTAGTTTTTGACCTTATATGGAACCTCCTTTCTGAAAATTTGAGAATTCTTAAAAAATTCGTCCAAAATCTTGATGTCTCCAATCTCTTGTTTTGTACGTTTTTTCCACGTGTCTTGACATCCAATGTATCCATGCAAAGTTTGGTGAAGATCTGAGTATGTCGTTTTTGACCTTATCTGGAACCTCCCATCTGAAAATTTGAAAATTCTTAAAAAATTCGTCGAAAATCTTGATGTCTCCAATCTTTTGTTTTGTACGATTTTTCCACGTGTCTTGACATGCAAAGTATCCCTGCAACGTTTGGTGAAGATCTGAGTATGTAGTTTTTGACCTTATCTGGAACCTCCTATCTGAAAATTTGAAAATTCTTCAAAAATTCGTCGAAAATCTTGATGTCTCCAATCTCTTGTTTTGTACGTTTTTTCCACGTGTCTTGACATCCAATGTATTCCTGCAATGTTTGGTGGAGATCTGAGTATGTAGTTTTAGACCTTATCTGGAACCTCCTATCTGAAAATTTGAAAATTCTTCAAAAATTCGTCCAAAATCTTGATGTCTCCAATCTCTTGTTTTGTACGTTTTTTCCACGTGTCTCGACCTCCAATGGATCCCTGCAAAGTTTGGTGAAGATCTGAGTATGTCGTTTTTGACCTTATCTGGAACATCCTTTCTTAAAATTTGAAAATTCTTAAAAAATTCGTCGAAAATCTTGATGTCTCCAATCTCTTGTTTTGTACGTTTTTTCCACGTGTCTTGACATCCAATGTATCCCTGCAAAGTTTGGTGAAGATCTGAGTATGTAGTTTTTGACCTTATATGGAACCTCCTATCTGAAAATTTGAAAATTCTTAAAAAATTCGTCCAAAATCTTGATGTCTCCAATCTCTTGTTTTGTACGTTTTTTCCACGTGTCTCGACCTCAAATGGATCCCTGCAAAGTTTGGTGAAGATCTGAGTATGTCGTTTTTGACCTTATCTGGAACCTCCCATCTGAAAATTTGAAAATTCTTAAAAAATTCGTCGAAAATCTTGATGTCTCCGATCTCTTGTTTTGTACGTTTTTTCCACGTGTCTTGACATGCAAAGTATTCCTGCAAATTTGGTGAAGATCTGAGTATGTAGTTTTTGACCTCATCTGGAACCTCCTATCTGAAAATTTGAAAATTCTTAAAAAATTCGTCCAAAATCTTGATGTCTCCAATCTCTTGTTTTGTACGTTTTTTCCACGTGTCTTGACATCCAATGTATCCCTGCAATGTTTGGTGAAGATCTGAGTATGTAGTTTTTGACCTTATCTGGAACCTCCCATCTGAAAATTTGAAAATTCCTAAAAAATCCGTCCAAAATCTTGATGACCCCAATCTCTTGTTTTGTACTTTTTTTCCACGTGTCTTGACATCCAATGTATCCCTGCAAAGTTTGGTGAAGATCTGAGTATGTAGTTTTTGATCTTATCTGGAACCTCCTATCTGAAAATTTGAAAATTCTTAAAAAATTCGTCCAAAATCTTGATGTCTCCAATCTCTTGTTTTGTACGTTTTTTCCACGTGTCTTGATATCCAATGTATCCCTGCAAAGTTTGGTGAAGATCTGAGTATGTTGTTTTTGACCTTATCTGGAACATCCTTTCTGAAAATTTGAAAATTGTTAAAAAATTCGTCCAAAATCTTGATGTCTCCTATCTCTTGTTTTGTACGTTTTTTCCACGTGTCTTGACATCCAATGTATCCCTGCAAAGTTTGGTGAAGATCTGAGTATGTAGTTTTTGACCTTATCTTGAACCTCCCATCTGAAAATTTGAAAATTCTTAAAAAATTCGACCAATATCTTGATGTCTCCAATCTCTTGTTTTGTACGTTTTTTCCACGTGTCTTGACACATAATGTATCCATGCAAAGTTTGGTGAAGATCTGAGTATGTAGTTTTTGACCTTATATGGAACCTCCTATCTGAAAATTTAAAAATTCTTAAAAAATTCGTCCAAAATCTTGATGTCTCCAATCTCTTGTTTTGTACGTTTTTTCCACGTGTCTTGACATCCAATGTATCCCTGCAAAGTTTGGTGAAGATCTGAGTATGTAGTTTTTGACCTTATCTGGAACCTCCCATCTGAAAATTTGAAAATTCTTAAAAAATTCGACCAAAATCTTGATGTCTCCAATCTTTTGTTTTGTACGTTTTTTCCACGTGTCTTGACACATAATGTATCCATGCAAAGTTTGGTGAAGATCTGAGTATGTAGTTTTTGACCTTATATGGAACCTCCTATCTGAAAATTTGAAAATTCTTAAAAAATTCGTCCAAAATCTTGATGTCTCCAATCTCTTGTTTTGTACGTTTTTTCCACGTGTCTTGACATCCAATGTATCCCTGCAAAGTTTGGTGAAGATCTGAGTATGTAGTTTTTGACCTTATCTGGAACCTCCCATCTGAAAATTTGAAAATTCCTAAAAAATCCGTGCAAAATCTTGATGACCCCAATCTCTTGTTTTGTACGTTTTTTCCACGTGTCTTGACATACAATGTATTCCTGCAATGTTTGGTAAAGATCTGAGTATGTAGTTTTTGACCTTATATGGAACCTCCTATCTGAAAATTTGAAAATTCTTAAAAAATTCGACCAAAATCTTGATGTTCCGAATCCTATGTTTTGTATGTTTTTTCCACGTGTCTTGACATCCAATGTATCCATGCAAAGTTTGGTGAAGATCTGAGTATGTAGTTTTTGACCTTATATTGAACCTCCCATCTGAAAATTTGAAAATTCTTAAAAAATTCGTCCAAAATCTTGATGACCCCAATCTCTTGTTTTGTACGTTTTTTCCACGTGTCTTGACATCCAAAGTATCCCTGCAAAGTTTGGTGAAGATCTGAGTATGTAGTTTTTGACCTTATATGGAACCTCCTTTCTGAAAATTTGAGAATTCTTAAAAAATTCGTCCAAAATCTTGATGTCTCCAATCTCTTGTTTTGTACGTTTTTTCCACGTGTCTTGACATCCAATGTATCCCTGCAATGTTTGGTGAAGATCTGAGTATGTAGTTTTTGACCTTATATGGAGCCTCCTATCTGAAAATTTGAAAATTCTTAAAAAATTCGTCCAAAATCTTGACGTCTCCAATCTCTTGTTTTGTACGTTTTTTCCACGTGTCTCGACCTCCAATGGATCCCTGCAAAGTTTGGTGAAGATCTGAGTATGTCGTTTTTGACCTTATCTGGAACCTCCCATCTGAAAATTTAAAAATTCTTAAAAAATTCGTCGAAAATCTTGATGTCTCCGATCTCTTGTTTTGTACGTTTTTTCCACGTGTCTTGACATGCAAAGTATTCCTGCAAAGTTTGGTGAAGATCTGAGTATGTAGTTTTTGACCTCATCTGGAACCTCCTATCTGAAAATTTGAAAATTCTTAAAAAATTCGTCCAAAATCTTGATGTCTCCAATCTCTTGTTTTGTACGTTTTTTCCACGTGTCTTGACATCCAATGTATCCCTGCAAAGTTTGGTGAAGATCTGAGTATGTAGTTTTTGACCTTATCTGGAACCTCCTATCTGAAAATTTGAAAATTCTTAAAAAATTCGTCCAAAATCTTGATGTCTCCAATCTCTTGTTTTGTACGTTTTTTCCACGTGTCTTGATATCCAATGTATCCCTGCAAAGTTTGGTGAAGATCTGAGTATGTCGTTTTTGACCTTATCTGGAACATCCTTTCTGAAAATTTGAAAATTGTTAAAAAATTCGTCCAAAATCTTGATGTCTCCTATCTCTTGTTTTGTACGTTTTTTCCACGTGTCTTGACATCCAATGTATCCCTGCAAAGTTTGGTGAAGATCTGAGTATGTAGTTTTTGACCTTATCTGGAACCTCCCATCTGAAAATTTGAAAATTCTTAAAAAATTCGACCAAAATCTTGATGTCTCCAATCTCTTGTTTTGTACGTTTTTTCCACGTGTCTTGACACATAATGTATCCATGCAAAGTTTGGTGAAGATCTGAGTATGTAGTTTTTGACCTTATATGGAACCTCCTATCTGAAAATTTGAAAATTCTTAAAAAATTCGTCCAAAATCTTGATGTCTCCAATCTCTTGTTTTGTACGTTTTTTCCACGTGTCTTGACATCCAATGTATCCCTGCAAAGTTTGGTGAAGATCTGAGTATGCAGTTTTTGACTTTATCTGGAACCTCCCATCTGAAAATTTGAAAATTCCTAAAAAATCCGTCCAAAATCTTGGTGACCACAATCTCTTGTTTTGTACGTTTTTTCCACGTGTCTTGACATTCAATGTATTCCTGCAAAGTTTGGTGAAGATCTGAGTATGTAGTTTTTGACCTTATATGGAACCTCCTATCTGAAAATTTGAAAATTCTTAAAAAATTCGTCCAAAATCTTGATGTCTCCAATCTCTTGTTTTGTACGTTTTTTCCACGTGTCTTGACATCCAATGTATCCCTGCAAAGTTTGGTGAAGATCTGAGTATGTAGTTTTTGACCTTATCTGGAACCTCCCATCTGAAAATTTGAAAATTCCTAAAAAATCCGTGCAAAATCTTGATGACCCCAATCTCTTGTTTTGTACGTTTTTTCCACGTGTCTTGACATCCAATGTATCCATGCAAAGTTTGGTGAAGATCTGAGTATGTCGTTTTTGACCTTATCTGGAACCTCCCATCTGAAAATTTGAAAATTCTTAAAAAATTCGTCGAAAATCTTGATGTCTCCAATCTCTTGTTTTGTACGTTTTTTCCACGTGTCTTGACATGGAAAGTATCCCTGCAACGTTTGGTGAAGATCTCAGTATGTAGTTTTTGACCTTATCTGGAACCTCCTATCTGAAAATTTGAAAATTCTTCAAAAATTCGTCGAAAATCTTGATGTCTCCAATCTCTTGTTTTGTACGTTTTTTCCACGTGTCTTGACATCCAATGTATCCCTGCAATGTTTGGTGGAGATCTGAGTACGTAGTTTTTGACCTTATCTGGGACCTCCTTTCAGAAAATTTGAAAATTCTTCAAAAATTCGTCCAAAATCTTGATGTCTCCAATCTCTTGTTTTGTACGTTTTTTCCACGTGTCTCGACCTCCAATGTATCCCTGCAAAGTTTGGTGAAGATCTGAGTATGTCGTTTTTGACCTTATCTGGAACATCCTTTCTGTAAATTTGAAAATTCTTAAAAAATTCGTCGAAAATCTTGATGTCTCCAATCTCTTGTTTTGTACGTTTTTTCCACGTGTCTTGACATCCAATGTATCCCTGCAAAGTTTGGTGAAGATCTGAGTATGTAGTTTTTGACCTTATATGGAACCTCCTTTCTGAAAATTTGAAAATTCTCAAAAAATTCGTCCATAATCTTGATGTCTCCAATCTCTTGTTTTGTACGTTTTTTCCACGTGTCTTGACATCCAATGTATCCCTGCAAAGTTTGGTGAAGATCTGAGTATGTAGTTTTTGACCTTATATGGAACCTCCTATCTGAAAATTTGAAAATTCTTAAAAAATTCGTCCAAAATCTTGATGTCACCAATCCTATGTTTTGTATGTTTTTTCCACGTGTCTTGACATCCAATGTATCCATGCAAAGTTTGGTGAAGATCTGAGTATGTCGTTTTTGACCTTATCTGGAACCTCCCATCTGAAAATTTGAAAATTCTTAAAAAATTCGTCGAAAATCTTGATGTCTCCGATCTCTTGTTTTGTACGTTTTTTCCACGTGTCTTGACATGCAAAGTATTCCTGCAAAGTTTGGTGAAGATCTGAGTATGTAATTTTTGACCTCATCTGGAACCTCCTATCTGAAAATTTGAAAATTCTTCAAAAATTCGTCCAAAATCTTGATGTCTCCAATCTCTTGTTTTGTACGTTTTTTCCATGTGTCTCGACCTCCAATGGATCCCTGCAAAGTTTGGTGAAGATCTGAGTATGTCGTTTTTGACCTTATCTGGAACATCCTTTCTTAAAATTTGAAAATTCTTAAAAAATTCGTCGAAAATCTTGATGTCTCCAATCTCTTGTTTTGTACGTTTTTTCCACGTGTCTTGACATCCAATGTATCCCTGCAAAGTTTGGTGAAGATCTGAGTATGTAGTTTTTGACCTTATATGGAACCTCCTATCTGAAAATTTGAAAATTCTTAAAAAATTCGTCCAAAATCTTGATGTCTCCAATCTCTTGTTTTGTACGTTTTTTCCACGTGTCTCGACCTCAAATGGATCCCTGCAAAGTTTGGTGAAGATCTGAGTATGTCGTTTTTGACCTTATCTGGAACCTCCCATCTGAAAATTTGAAAATTCTTAAAAAATTCGTCGAAAATCTTGATGTCTCCGATCTCTTGTTTTGTACGTTTTTTCCACGTGTCTTGACATGCAAAGTATTCCTGCAAATTTGGTGAAGATCTGAGTATGTAGTTTTTGACCTCATCTGGAACCTCCTATCTGAAAATTTGAAAATTCTTAAAAAATTCGTCCAAAATCTTGATGTCTCCAATCTCTTGTTTTGTACGTTTTTTCCACGTGTCTTGACATCCAATGTATCCCTGCAATGTTTGGTGAAGATCTGAGTATGTAGTTTTTGACCTTATCTGGAACCTCCCATCTGAAAATTTGAAAATTCCTAAAAAATCCGTCCAAAATCTTGATGACCCCAATCTCTTGTTTTGTACTTTTTTTCCACGTGTCTTGACATCCAATGTATCCCTGCAAAGTTTGGTGAAGATCTGAGTATGTAGTTTTTGATCTTATCTGGAACCTCCTATCTGAAAATTTGAAAATTCTTAAAAAATTCGTCCAAAATCTTGATGTCTCCAATCTCTTGTTTTGTACGTTTTTTCCACGTGTCTTGATATCCAATGTATCCCTGCAAAGTTTGGTGAAGATCTGAGTATGTTGTTTTTGACCTTATCTGGAACATCCTTTCTGAAAATTTGAAAATTGTTAAAAAATTCGTCCAAAATCTTGATGTCTCCTATCTCTTGTTTTGTACGTTTTTTCCACGTGTCTTGACATCCAATGTATCCCTGCAAAGTTTGGTGAAGATCTGAGTATGTAGTTTTTGACCTTATCTTGAACCTCCCATCTGAAAATTTGAAAATTCTTAAAAAATTCGACCAATATCTTGATGTCTCCAATCTCTTGTTTTGTACGTTTTTTCCACGTGTCTTGACACATAATGTATCCATGCAAAGTTTGGTGAAGATCTGAGTATGTAGTTTTTGACCTTATATGGAACCTCCTATCTGAAAATTTAAAAATTCTTAAAAAATTCGTCCAAAATCTTGATGTCTCCAATCTCTTGTTTTGTACGTTTTTTCCACGTGTCTTGACATCCAATGTATCCCTGCAAAGTTTGGTGAAGATCTGAGTATGTAGTTTTTGACCTTATCTGGAACCTCCCATCTGAAAATTTGAAAATTCTTAAAAAATTCGACCAAAATCTTGATGTCTCCAATCTTTTGTTTTGTACGTTTTTTCCACGTGTCTTGACACATAATGTATCCATGCAAAGTTTGGTGAAGATCTGAGTATGTAGTTTTTGACCTTATATGGAACCTCCTATCTGAAAATTTGAAAATTCTTAAAAAATTCGTCCAAAATCTTGATGGCTCCAATCTCTTGTTTTGTACGTTTTTTCCACGTGTCTTGACATCCAATGTATCCCTGCAAAGTTTGGTGAAGATCTGAGTATGTAGTTTTTGACCTTATCTGGAACCTCCCATCTGAAAATTTGAAAATTCCTAAAAAATCCGTGCAAAATCTTGATGACCCCAATCTCTTGTTTTGTACGTTTTTTCCACGTGTCTTGACATACAATGTATTCCTGCAATGTTTGGTAAAGATCTGAGTATGTAGTTTTTGACCTTATATGGAACCTCCTATCTGAAAATTTGAAAATTCTTAAAAAATTCGACCAAAATCTTGATGTTCCGAATCCTATGTTTTGTATGTTTTTTCCACGTGTCTTGACATCCAATGTATCCATGCAAAGTTTGGTGAAGATCTGAGTATGTAGTTTTTGACCTTATATTGAACCTCCCATCTGAAAATTTGAAAATTCTTAAAAAATTCGTCCAAAATCTTGATGACCCCAATCTCTTGTTTTGTACGTTTTTTCCACGTGTCTTGACATCCAAAGTATCCCTGCAAAGTTTGGTGAAGATCTGAGTATGTAGTTTTTGACCTTATATGGAACCTCCTTTCTGAAAATTTGAGAATTCTTAAAAAATTCGTCCAAAATCTTGATGTCTCCAATCTCTTGTTTTGTACGTTTTTTCCACGTGTCTTGACATCCAATGTATCCCTGCAATGTTTGGTGAAGATCTGAGTATGTAGTTTTTGACCTTATATGGAGCCTCCTATCTGAAAATTTGAAAATTCTTAAAAAATTCGTCCAAAATCTTGACGTCTCCAATCTCTTGTTTTGTACGTTTTTTCCACGTGTCTCGACCTCCAATGGATCCCTGCAAAGTTTGGTGAAGATCTGAGTATGTCGTTTTTGACCTTATCTGGAACCTCCCATCTGAAAATTTAAAAATTCTTAAAAAATTCGTCGAAAATCTTGATGTCTCCGATCTCTTGTTTTGTACGTTTTTTCCACGTGTCTTGACATGCAAAGTATTCCTGCAAAGTTTGGTGAAGATCTGAGTATGTAGTTTTTGACCTCATCTGGAACCTCCTATCTGAAAATTTGAAAATTCTTAAAAAATTCGTCCAAAATCTTGATGTCTCCAATCTCTTGTTTTGTACGTTTTTTCCACGTGTCTTGACATCCAATGTATCCCTGCAAAGTTTGGTGAAGATCTGAGTATGTAGTTTTTGACCTTATCTGGAACCTCCTATCTGAAAATTTGAAAATTCTTAAAAAATTCGTCCAAAATCTTGATGTCTCCAATCTCTTGTTTTGTACGTTTTTTCCACGTGTCTTGATATCCAATGTATCCCTGCAAAGTTTGGTGAAGATCTGAGTATGTCGTTTTTGACCTTATCTGGAACATCCTTTCTGAAAATTTGAAAATTGTTAAAAAATTCGTCCAAAATCTTGATGTCTCCTATCTCTTGTTTTGTACGTTTTTTCCACGTGTCTTGACATCCAATGTATCCCTGCAAAGTTTGGTGAAGATCTGAGTATGTAGTTTTTGACCTTATCTGGAACCTCCCATCTGAAAATTTGAAAATTCTTAAAAAATTCGACCAAAATCTTGATGTCTCCAATCTCTTGTTTTGTACGTTTTTTCCACGTGTCTTGACACATAATGTATCCATGCAAAGTTTGGTGAAGATCTGAGTATGTAGTTTTTGACCTTATATGGAACCTCCTATCTGAAAATTTGAAAATTCTTAAAAAATTCGTCCAAAATCTTGATGTCTCCAATCTCTTGTTTTGTACGTTTTTTCCACGTGTCTTGACATCCAATGTATCCCTGCAAAGTTTGGTGAAGATCTGAGTATGCAGTTTTTGACCTTATCTGGAACCTCCCATCTGAAAATTTGAAAATTCCTAAAAAATCCGTCCAAAATCTTGATGACCACAATCTCTTGTTTTGTACGTTTTTTCCACGTGTCTTGACATTCAATGTATTCCTGCAAAGTTTGGTGAAGATCTGAGTATGTAGTTTTTGACCTTATATGGAACCTCCTATCTGAAAATTTGAAAATTCTTAAAAAATTCGTCCAAAATCTTGATGTCTCCAATCTCTTGTTTTGTACGTTTTTTCCACGTGTCTTGACATCCAATGTATCCCTGCAAAGTTTGGTGAAGATCTGAGTATGTAGTTTTTGACCTTATCTGGAACCTCCCATCTGAAAATTTGAAAATTCCTAAAAAATCCGTGCAAAATCTTGATGACCCCAATCTCTTGTTTTGTACGTTTTTTCCACGTGTCTTGACATCCAATGTATCCATGCAAAGTTTGGTGAAGATCTGAGTATGTCGTTTTTGACCTTATCTGGAACCTCCCATCTGAAAATTTGAAAATTCTTAAAAAATTCGTCGAAAATCTTGATGTCTCCAATCTCTTGTTTTGTACGTTTTTTCCACGTGTCTTGACATGCAAAGTATCCCTGCAACGTTTGGTGAAGATCTCAGTATGTAGTTTTTGACCTTATCTGGAACCTCCTATCTGAAAATTTGAAAATTCTTCAAAAATTCGTCGAAAATCTTGATGTCTCCAATCTCTTGTTTTGTACGTTTTTTCCACGTGTCTTGACATCCAATGTATCCCTGCAATGTTTGGTGGAGATCTGAGTATGTAGTTTTTGACCTTATCTGGGACCTCCTATCAGAAAATTTGAAAATTCTTCAAAAATTCGTCCAAAATCTTGATGTCTCCAATCTCTTGTTTTGTACGTTTTTTCCACGTGTCTCGACCTCCAATGTATCCCTGCAAAGTTTGGTGAAGATCTGAGTATGTCGTTTTTGACCTTATCTGGAACATCCTTTCTGAAAATTTGAAAATTCTTAAAAAATTCGTCGAAAATCTTGATGTCTCCAATCTCTTGTTTTGTACGTTTTTTCCACGTGTCTTGACATCCAATGTATCCCTGCAAAGTTTGGTGAAGATCTGAGTATGTAGTTTTTGACCTTATATGGAACCTCCTTTCTGAAAATTTGAAAATTCTCAAAAAATTCGTCCATAATCTTGATGTCTCCAATCTCTTGTTTTGTACGTTTTTTCCACGTGTCTTGACATCCAATGTATCCCTGCAAAGTTTGGTGAAGATCTGAGTATGTAGTTTTTGACCTTATATGGAACCTCCTATCTGAAAATTTGAAAATTCTTAAAAAATTCGTCCAAAATCTTGATGTCACCAATCCTATGTTTTGTATGTTTTTTCCACGTGTCTTGACATCCAATGTATCCATGCAAAGTTTGGTGAAGATCTGAGTATGTCGTTTTTGACCTTATCTGGAACCTCCCATCTGAAAATTTGAAAATTCTTAAAAAATTCGTCGAAAATCTTGATGTCTCCGATCTCTTGTTTTGTACGTTTTTTCCACGTGTCTTGACATGCAAAGTATTCCTGCAAAGTTTGGTGAAGATCTGAGTATGTAGTTTTTGACCTCATCTGGAACCTCCTATCTGAAAATTTGAAAATTCTTAAAAAATTCGTCCAAAATTTTGATGTCTCCAATCTCTTGTTTTGTACGTTTTTTCCACGTGTCTTGACATCCAATGTATCCCTGCAATGTTTGGTGAAGATCTGAGTATGTAGTTTTTGACCTTATCTGGAACCTCCCATCTGAAAATTTGAAAATTCCTAAAAAATCCGTCCAAAATCTTGATGACCCCAATCTCTTGTTTTGTACGTTTTTTCCACGTGTCTTGACATCCAATGTATCCCTGCAAAGTTTGGTGAAGATCTGAGTATGTAGTTTTTGACCTTATCTGGAACCTCCTATCTGAAAATTTGAAAATACTTAAAAAATTCGTCCAAAATCTTGATGTCTCCAATCTCTTGTTTTGTACGTTTTTTCCACGTGTCTTGATATCCAATGTATCCCTGCAAAGTTTGGTGAAGATCTGAGTATGTCGTTTTTGACCTTATCTGGAACATCCTTTCTGAAAATTTGAAAATTGTTAAAAAATTCGTCCAAAATCTTGATGTCTCCAATCTCTTTTTTGTACGTTTTTTCCACGTGTCTTGACATCCAATGTATCCCTGCAAAGTTTGGTGAAGATCTGAGTATGTAGTTTTTGACCTTATCTGGAACCTCCCATCTGAAAATTTGAAAATTCTTAAAAAATTCGACCAAAATCTTGATGTCTCCAATCTTTTGTTTTGTACGTTTTTTCCACGTGTCTTGACACATAATGTATCCATGCAAAGTTTGGTGAAGATCTGAGTATGTAGTTTTTGACCTTATATGGAACCTCCTATCTGAAAATTTGAAAATTCTTAAAAAATTCGTCCAAAATCTTGATGTCTCCAATCTCTTGTTTTGTACGTTTTTTCCACGTGTCTTGACATCCAATGTATCCCTGCAAAGTTTGGTGAAGATCTGAGTATGTAGTTTTTGACCTTATCTGGAACCTCCCATCTGAAAATTTGAAAATTCCTAAAAAATCCGTGCAAAATCTTGATGACCCCAATCTCTTGTTTTGTACGTTTTTTCCACGTGTCTTGACATCCAATGTATTCCTGCAATGTTTGGTGAAGATCTGAGTATGTAGTTTTTGACCTTATATGGAACCTCCTATCTGAAAATTTGAAAATTCTTAAAAAATTCGACCAAAATCTTGATGTTCCGAATCCTATGTTTTGTATGTTTTTTCCACGTGTCTTGACATCCAATGTATCCATGCAAAGTTTGGTGAAGATCTGAGTATGTAGTTTTTGACCTTATATTGAACCTCCCATCTGAAAATTTGAAAATTCTTAAAAAATTCGTCCAAAATCTTGATGACCCCAATCTCTTGTTTTGTACGTTTTTTCCACGTGTCTTGACATCCAAAGTATCCCTGCAAAGTTTGGTGAAGATCTGAGTATGTAGTTTTTGACCTTATATGGAACCTCCTTTCTGAAAATTTGAGAATTCTTAAAAAATTCGTCCAAAATCTTGATGTCTCCAATCTCTTGTTTTGTACGTTTTTTCCACGTGTCTTGACATCCAATGTATCCATGCAAAGTTTGGTGAAGATCTGAGTATGTCGTTTTTGACCTTATCTGGAACCTCCCATCTGAAAATTTGAAAATTCTTAAAAAATCCGTGCAAAATCTTGATGACCCCAATCTCTTGTTTTGTACGTTTTTTCCACGTGTCTTGACATCCAATGTATCCATGCAAAGTTTGGTGAAGATCTGAGTATGTCGTTTTTGACCTTATCTGGAACCTCCCATCTGAAAATTTGAAAATTCTTAAAAAATTCGTCGAAAATCTTGATGTCTCCAATCTCTTGTTTTGTACGTTTTTTCCACGTGTCTTGACATGCAAAGTATCCCTGCAACGTTTGGTGAAGATCTGAGTATGTAGTTTTTGACCTTATCTGGAACCTCCTATCTGAAAATTTGAAAATTCTTCAAAAATTCGTCGAAAATCTTGATGTCTCCAATCTCTTGTTTTGTACGTTTTTTCCACGTGTCTTGACATCCAATGTATCCCTGCAGAGTTTGGTGAAGATCTGAGTATGTAGTTTTTGACCTTATATGGAACCTCCTTTCTGAAAATTAAAAATTCTCAAAAAATTCGTCCATAATCTTGATGTCTCCAATCTCTTGTTTTGTACGTTTTTTCCACGTGTCTTGACATCCAATGTATCCCTGCAAAGTTTGGTGAAGATCTGAGTATGTAGTTTTTGACCTTATATGGAACCTCCTATCTGAAAATTTGAAAATTCTTAAAAAATTCGTCCAAAATCTTGATGTCACCAATCCTATGTTTTGTATGTTTTTTCCACGTGTCTTGACATCCAATGTATCCATGCAAAGTTTGGTGAAGATCTGAGTATGTCGTTTTTGACCTTATCTGGAACCTCCCATCTGAAAATTTGAAAATTCTTAAAAAATTCGTCGAAAATCTTGATGTCTCCGATCTCTTGTTTTGTACGTTTTTTCCACGTGTCTTGACATGCAAAGTATTCCTGCAAAGTTTGGTGAAGATCTGAGTATGTAGTTTTTGACCTCATCTGGAACCTCCCATCTGAAAATTTGAAAATTCTTAAAAAATTCGTCCAAAATCTTGATGTCTCCAATCTCTTGTTTTGTACGTTTTTTCCACGTGTCTTGACATCCAATGTATCCCTGCAAAGTTTGGTGAAGATCTGAGTATGTAGTTTTTGACCTTATCTGGAACCTCCCATCTGAAAATTTGAAAATTCCTAAAAAATCCGTGCAAAATCTTGATGACCCCAATCTCTTGTTTTGTACGTTTTTTCCACGTGTCTTGACATCCAATGTATCCATGCAAAGTTTGGTGAAGATCTGAGTATGTCGTTTTTGACCTTATCTGGAACCTCCCATCTGAAAATTTGAAAATTCTTAAAAAATTCGTCGAAAATCTTGATGTCTCCAATCTCTTGTTTTGTACGTTTTTTCCACGTGTCTTGACATGCAAAGTATCCCTGCAACGTTTGGTGAAGATCTCAGTATGTAGTTTTTGACCTTATCTGGAACCTCCTATCTGAAAATTTGAAAATTCTTCAAAAATTCGTCGAAAATCTTGATGTCTCCAATCTCTTGTTTTGTACGTTTTTTCCACGTGTCTTGACATCCAATGTATCCCTGCAATGTTTGGTGGAGATCTGAGTATGTAGTTTTTGACCTTATCTGGGACCTCCTATCAGAAAATTTGAAAATTCTTCAAAAATTCGTCCAAAATCTTGATGTCTCCAATCTCTTGTTTTGTACGTTTTTTCCACGTGTCTCGACCTCCAATGTATCCCTGCAAAGTTTGGTGAAGATCTGAGTATGTCGTTTTTGACCTTATCTGGAACATCCTTTCTGAAAATTTGAAAATTCTTAAAAAATTCGTCGAAAATCTTGATGTCTCCAATCTCTTGTTTTGTACGTTTTTTCCACGTGTCTTGACATCCTATGTATCCCTGCAAAATTTGGTGAAGATCTGAGTATGTAGTTTTTGACCTTATATGGAACCTCCTTTCTGAAAATTTGAAAATTCTCAAAAAATTCGTCCATAATCTTGATGTCTCCAATCTCTTGTTTTGTACGTTTTTTCCACGTGTCTTGACATCCAATGTATCCCTGCAAAGTTTGGTGAAGATCTGAGTATGTAGTTTTTGACCTTATATGGAACCTCCTATCTGAAAATTTGAAAATTCTTAAAAAATTCGTCCAAAATCTTGATGTCACCAATCCTATGTTTTGTATGTTTTTTCCACGTGTCTTGACATCCAATGTATCCATGCAAAGTTTGGTGAAGATCTGAGTATGTCGTTTTTGACCTTATCTGGAACCTCCCATCTGAAAATTTGAAAATTCTTAAAAAATTCGTCGAAAATCTTGATGTCTCCGATCTCTTGTTTTGTACGTTTTTTCCACGTGTCTTGACATGCAAAGTATTCCTGCAAAGTTTGGTGAAGATCTGAGTATGTAGTTTTTGACCTCATCTGGAACCTCCTATCTGAAAATTTGAAAATTCTTAAAAAATTCGTCCAAAATTTTGATGTCTCCAATCTCTTGTTTTGTACGTTTTTTCCACGTGTCTTGACATCCAATGTATCCCTGCAATGTTTGGTGAAGATCTGAGTATGTAGTTTTTGACCTTATCTGGAACCTCCCATCTGAAAATTTGAAAATTCCTAAAAAATCCGTCCAAAATCTTGATGACCCCAATCTCTTGTTTTGTACGTTTTTTCCACGTGTCTTGACATCCAATGTATCCCTGCAAAGTTTGGTGAAGATCTGAGTATGTAGTTTTTGACCTTATCTGGAACCTCCTATCTGAAAATTTGAAAATTCTTAAAAAATTCGTCCAAAATCTTGATGTCTCCAATCTCTTGTTTTGTACGTTTTTTCCACGTGTCTTGATATCCAATGTATCCCTGCAAAGTTTGGTGAAGATCTGAGTATGTCGTTTTTGACCTTATCTGGAACATCCTTTCTGAAAATTTGAAAATTGTTAAAAAATTCGTCCAAAATCTTGATGTCTCCAATCTCTTTTTTGTACGTTTTTTCCACGTGTCTTGACATCCAATGTATCCCTGCAAAGTTTGGTGAAGATCTGAGTATGTAGTTTTTGACCTTATCTGGAACCTCCCATCTGAAAATTTGAAAATTCTTAAAAAATTCGACCAAAATCTTGATGTCTCCAATCTTTTGTTTTGTACGTTTTTTTACGTGTCTTGACACATAATGTATCCATGCAAAGTTTGGTGAAGATCTGAGTATGTAGTTTTTGACCTTATATGGAACCTCCTATCTGAAAATTTGAAAATTCTTAAAAAATTCGTCCAAAATCTTGATGTCTCCAATCTCTTGTTTTGTACGTTTTTTCCACGTGTCTTGACATCCAATGTATCCCTGCAAAGTTTGGTGAAGATCTGAGTATGTAGTTTTTGACCTTATCTGGAACCTCCCATCTGAAAATTTGAAAATTCCCAAAAAATCCGTGCAAAATCTTGATGACCCCAATCTATTGTTTTGTACGTTTTTTCCACGTGTCTTGACATCCAATGTATTCCTGCAATGTTTGGTGAAGATCTGAGTATGTAGTTTTTGACCTTATATGGAACCTCCTATCTGAAAATTTGAAAATTCTTAAAAAATTCGACCAAAATCTTGATGTTCCGAATCCTATGTTTTGTATGTTTTTTCCACGTGTCTTGACATCCAATGTATCCATGCAAAGTTTGGTGAAGATCTGAGTATGTAGTTTTTGACCTTATATTGAACCTCCCATCTGAAAATTTGAAAATTCTTAAAAAATTCGTCCAAAATCTTGATGACCCCAATCTCTTGTTTTGTACGTTTTTTCCACGTGTCTTGACATCCAAAGTATCCCTGCAAAGTTTGGTGAAGATCTGAGTATGTAGTTTTTGACCTTATATGGAACCTCCTTTCTGAAAATTTGAGAATTCTTAAAAAATTCGTCCAAAATCTTGATGTCTCCAATCTCTTGTTTTGTACGTTTTTTCCACGTGTCTTGACATCCAATGTATCCATGCAAAGTTTGGTGAAGATCTGAGTATGTCGTTTTTGACCTTATCTGGAACCTCCCATCTGAAAATTTGAAAATTCTTAAAAAATCCGTGCAAAATCTTGATGACCCCAATCTCTTGTTTTGTACGTTTTTTCCACGTGTCTTGACATCCAATGTATCCATGCAAAGTTTGGTGAAGATCTGAGTATGTCGTTTTTGACCTTATCTGGAACCTCCCATCTGAAAATTTGAAAATTCTTAAAAAATTCGTCGAAAATCTTGATGTCTCCAATCTCTTGTTTTGTACGTTTTTTCCACGTGTCTTGACATGCAAAGTATCCCTGCAACGTTTGGTGAAGATCTGAGTATGTAGTTTTTGACATTATCTGGAACCTCCTATCTGAAAATTTGAAAATTCTTCAAAAATTCGTCGAAAATCTTGATGTCTCCAATCTCTTGTTTTGTACGTTTTTTCCACGTGTCTTGACATCCAATGTATCCCTGCAAAGTTTGGTGAAGATCTGAGTATGTAGTTTTTGACCTTATATGGAACCTCCTTTCTGAAAATTTGAAAATTCTCAAAAAATTCGTCCATAATCTTGATGTCTCCAATCTCTTGTTTTGTACGTTTTTTCCACGTGTCTTGACATCCAATGTATCCCTGCAAAGTTTGGTGAAGATCTGAGTATGTAGTTTTTGACCTTATATGGAACCTCCTATCTGAAAATTTGAAAATTCTTAAAAAATTCGTCCAAAATCTTGATGTCACCAATCCTATGTTTTGTATGTTTTTTCCACGTGTCTTGACATCCAATGTATCCATGCAAAGTTTGGTGAAGATCTGAGTATGTCGTTTTTGACCTTATCTGGAACCTCCCATCTGAAAATTTGAAAATTCTTAAAAAATTCGTCGAAAATCTTGATGTCTCCGATCTCTTGTTTTGTACGTTTTTTCCACGTGTCTTGACATGCAAAGTATTCCTGCAAAGTTTGGTGAAGATCTGAGTATGTAGTTTTTGACCTCATCTGGAACCTCCTATCTGAAAATTTGAAAATTCTTAAAAAATTCGTCCAAAATTTTGATGTCTCCAATCTCTTGTTTTGTACGTTTTTTCCACGTGTCTTGACATCCAATGTATCCCTGCAATGTTTGGTGAAGATCTGAGTATGTAGTTTTTGACCTTATCTGGAACCTCCCATCTGAAAATTTGAAAATTCCTAAAAAATCCGTCCAAAATCTTGATGACCCCAATCTCTTGTTTTGTACGTTTTTTCCACGTGTCTTGACATCCAATGTATCCCTGCAAAGTTTGGTGAAGATCTGAGTATGTAGTTTTTGACCTTATCTGGAACCTCCTATCTGAAAATTTGAAAATTCTTAAAAAATTCGTCCAAAATCTTGATGTCTCCAATCTCTTGTTTTGTACGTTTTTTCCACGTGTCTTGATATCCAATGTATCCCTGCAAAGTTTGGTGAAGATCTGAGTATGTCGTTTTTGACCTTATCTGGTACATCCTTTCTGAAAATTTGAAAATTGTTAAAAAATTCGTCCAAAATCTTGATGTCTCCAATCTCTTTTTTGTACGTTTTTTCCACGTGTCTTGACATCCAATGTATCCCTGCAAAGTTTGGTGAAGATCTGAGTATGTAGTTTTTGACCTTATCTGGAACCTCCCATCTGAAAATTTGAAAATTCTTAAAAAATTCGACCAAAATCTTGATGTCTCCAATCTTTTGTTTTGTACGTTTTTTCCACGTGTCTTGACACATAATGTATCCATGCAAAGTTTGGTGAAGATCTGAGTATGTAGTTTTTGACCTTATATGGAACCTCCTATCTGAAAATTTGAAAATTCTTAAAAAATTCGTCCAAAATCTTGATGTCTCCAATCTCTTGTTTTGTACGTTTTTTCCACGTGTCTTGACATCCAATGTATCCCTGCAAAGTTTGGTGAAGATCTGAGTATGTAGTTTTTGACCTTATCTGGAACCTCCCATCTGAAAATTTGAAAATTCCTAAAAAATCAGTGCAAAATCTTGATGACCCCAATCTCTTGTTTTGTACGTTTTTTCCACGTGTCTTGACATCCAATGTATTCCTGCAATGTTTGGTGAAGATCTGAGTATGTAGTTTTTGACCTTATATGGAACCTCCTATCTGAAAATTTGAAAATTCTTAAAAAAATCGACCAAAATCTTGATGTTCCGAATCCTATGTTTTGTATGTTTTTTCCACGTGTCTTGACATCCAATGTATCCATGCAAAGTTTGATGAAGATCTGAGTATGTAGTTTTTGACCTTATATTGAACCTCCCATCTGAAAATTTGAAAATTCTTAAAAAATTCGTCCAAAATCTTGATGACCCCAATCTCTTGTTTTGTACGTTTTTTCCACGTGTCTTGACATCCAAAGTATCCCTGCAAAGTTTGGTGAAGATCGGAGTATGTAGTTTTTGACCTTATATGGAACCTCCTTTCTGAAAATTTGAGAATTCTTAAAAAATTCGTCCAAAATCTTGATGTCTCCAATCTCTTGTTTTGTACGTTTTTTCCACGTGTCTTGACATCCAATGTATCCATGCAAAGTTTGGTGAAGATCTGAGTATGTCGTTTTTGACCTTATCTGGAACCTCCCATCTGAAAATTTGAAAATACTTAAAAAATTCGTCGAAAATCTTGATGTCTCCAATCTTTTGTTTTGTACGTTTTTTCCACGTGTCTTGACATGCAAAGTATCCCTGCAACGTTTGGTGAAGATCTGAGTATGTAGTTTTTGACCTTATCTGGAACCTCCTATCTGAAAATTTGAAAATTCTTCAAAAATTCGTCGAAAATCTTGATGTCTCCAATCTCTTGTTTTGTACGTTTTTTCCACGTGTCTTGACATCCAATGTATTCCTGCAATGTTTGGTGGAGATCTGAGTATGTAGTTTTAGACCTTATCTGGAACCTCCTATCTGAAAATTTGAAAATTCTTCAAAAATTCGTCCAAAATCTTGATGTCTCCAATCTCTTGTTTTGTACGTTTTTTCCACGTGTCTCGACCTCCAATGGATCCCTGCAAAGTTTGGTGAAGATCTGAGTATGTCGTTTTTTACCTTATCTGGAACATCCTTTCTGAAAATTTGAAAATTCTTAAAAAATTCGTCGAAAATCTTGATGTCTCCAATCTCTTGTTTTGTACGTTTTTTCCACGTGTCTTGACATCCAATGTATCCCTGCAAAGTTTGGTGAAGATCTGAGTATGTAGTTTTTGACCTTATATGGAACCTCCTATCTGAAAATTTGAAAATTCTTAAAAAATTCGTCCAAAATCTTGATGTCTCCAATCTCTTGTTTTGTACGTTTTTTCCACGTGTCTCGACCTCCAATGGATCCCTGCAAAGTTTGGTGAAGATCTGAGTATGTCGTTTTTGACCTTATCTGGAACCTCCCATCTGAAAATTTGAAAATTCTTAAAAAATTCGTCGAAAATCTTGATGTCTCCGATCTCTTGTTTTGTACGTTTTTTCCACGTGTCTTGACATGCAAAGTATTCCTGCAAAGTTTGGTGAAGATCTGAGTATGTAGTTTTTGACCTCATCTGGAACCTCCTATCTGAAAATTTGAAAATTCTTAAAAAATTCGTCCAAAATCTTGATGTCTCCAATCTCTTGTTTTGTACGTTTTTTCCACGTGTCTTGACATCCAATGTATCCCTGCAATGTTTGGTGAAGATCTGAGTATGTAGTTTTTGACCTTATCTGGAACCTCTCATCTGAAAATTTGAAAATTCCTAAAAAATCCGTCCAAAATCTTGATGACCCCAATCTCTTGTTTTGTACGTTTTTTCCACGTGTCTTGACATCCAATGTATCCCTGCAAAGTTTGGTGAAGATCTGAGTATGTAGTTTTTGATCTTATCTGGAACCTCCTATCTGAAAATTTGAAAATTCTTAAAAAATTCGTCCAAAATCTTGATGTCTCCAATCTCTTGTTTTGTACGTTTTTTCCACGTGTCTTGATATCCAATGTATCCCTGCAAAGTTTGGTGAAGATCCGAGTATGTCGTTTTTGACCTTATCTGGAACATCCTTTCTGAAAATTTGAAAATTGTTAAAAAATTCGTCCAAAATCTTGATGTCTCCTATCTCTTGTTTTGTACGTTTTTTCCACGTGTCTTGACATCCAATGTATCCCTGCAAAGTTTGGTGAAGATCTGAGTATGTAGTTTTTGACCTTATCTGGAACCTCTCATCTGAAAATTTGAAAATTCTTAAAAAATTCGACCAATATCTTGATGTCTCCAATCTCTTGTTTTGTACGTTTTTTCCACGTGTCTTGACACATAATGTATCCATGCAAAGTTTGGTGAAGATCTGAGTATGTAGTTTTTGACCTCATCTGGAACCTCCTATCTGAAAATTTAAAAATTCTTAAAAAATTCGTCCAAAATCTTGATGTCTCCAATCTCTTGTTTTGTACGTTTTTTCCACGTGTCTTGACATCCAATGTATCCCTGCAAAGTTTGGTGAAGATCTGAGTATGTAGTTTTTGACCTTATCTGGAACCTCCCATCTGAAAATTTGAAAATTCCTAAAAAATCCGTCCAAAATCTTGATGACCCCAATCTCTTGTTTTGTACGTTTTTTCCACGTGTCTTGACATTCAATGTATCCCTGCAAAGTTTGGTGAAGATCTGAGTATGTAGTTTTTGACCTTATATGGAACCTCCTTTCTGAAAATTTGAAAATTCTTAAAAAATTCGTCCAAAATCTTGATGACCCCAATCTCTTGTTTTGTACGTTTTTTCCACGTGTATTGACATCCAATGTATCCCTGCAAAGTTTGGTGAAGATCTGAGTTTGTAGTTTTTGACCTTATATGGAACCTCCTTTCTGAAAATTTGAGAATTCTTAAAAAATTCGTCCAAAATATTGATGTCTCCAATCTCTTGTTTTGTACGTTTTTTCCACGTGTCTTGACATCCAATGTATCCATGCAAAGTTTGGTGAAGATCTGAGTATGTCGTTTTTGACCTTATCTGGAACCTCCCATCTGAAAATTTGAAAATTCTTAAAAAATTCGTCGAAAATCTTGATGTCTCCAATCTCTTGTTTTGTACGTTTTTTCCACGTGTCTTGACATGCAAAGTATCCCTGCAACGTTTGGTGAAGATCTGAGTATGTAGTTTTTGACCTTATCTGGAACCTCCTATCTGAAAATTTGAAAATTCTTCAAAAATTCGTCGAAAATCTTGATGTCTCCAATCTCTTGTTTTGTACGTTTTTTCCACGTGTCTTGACCTCCAATGTATCCCTGCAAAGTTTGGTGAAGATCTGAGTATGTCGTTTTTGACCTTATCTGGAACATCCTTTCTGAAAATTTGAAAATTCTTAAAAAATTCGTCCAAAATTTGATGTCTCCAATCTCTTGTTTTGTACGTTTTTTCCACGTGTCTTGACATCCAATGTATCCCTGCAAAGTTTGGTGAAGATCTGAGTATGTCGTTTTTGACCTTATCTGGAACATCCTTTCTGAAAATTTGAAAATTCTTAAAAAATTCGTCCAAAATCTTGATGTCTCCAATCTCTTGTTTTGTACGTTTTTTCCACGTGTCTTGACATCCAATGTATCCCTGCAACGTTTGGTGAAGATCTGAGTATGTAGTTTTTGACCTTATCTGGAACCTCCTATCTGAAAATTTGAAAATTCTTCAAAAATTCGTCGAAAATCTTGATGTCTCCAATCTCTTGTTTTGTACGTTTTTTCCACGTGTCTTGACATCCAATGTATCCCTGCAATGTTTGGTGGAGATCTGAGTATGTAGTTTTTGACCTTATCTTGGACCTCCTATCAGAAAATTTGAAAATTCTTCAAAAATTCGTCCAAAATCTTGATGTCTCCAATCTCTTGTTTTGTACGTTTTTTCCACGTGTCTCGACCTCCAATGTATCCCTGCAAAGTTTGGTGAAGATCTGAGTATGTCGTTTTTGACCTTATCTGGAACATCCTTTCTGAAAATTTGAAAATTCTTAAAAAATTCGTCGAAAATCTTGATGTCTCCAATCTCTTGTTTTGTACGTTTTTTCCACGTGTCTTGACATCCAATGTATCCCTGCAAAGTTTGGTGAAGATCTGAGTATGTAGTTTTTGACCTTATATGGAACCTCCCATCTGAAAATTTGAAAATTCCTAAAAAATCCGTCCAAAATCTTGATGACCCCAATCTCTTGTTTTGTACTTTTTTTCCACGTGTCTTGACATCCAATGTATCCCTGCAAAGTTTGGTGAAGATCTGAGTATGTAGTTTTTGATCTTATCTGGAACCTCCTATCTGAAAATTTGAAAATTCTTAAAAAATTCGTCCAAAATCTTGATGTCTCCAATCTCTTGTTTTGTACGTTTTTTCCACGTGTCTTGATATCCAATGTATCCCTGCAAAGTTTGGTGAAGATCTGAGTATGTTGTTTTTGACCTTATCTGGAACATCCTTTCTGAAAATTTGAAAATTGTTAAAAAATTCGTCCAAAATCTTGATGTCTCCTATCTCTTGTTTTGTACGTTTTTTCCACGTGTCTTGACATCCAATGTATCCCTGCAAAGTTTGGTGAAGATCTGAGTATGTAGTTTTTGACCTTATCTGGAACCTCCCATCTGAAAATTTGAAAATTCTTAAAAAATTCGACCAATATCTTGATGTCTCCAATCTCTTGTTTTGTACGTTTTTTCCACGTGTCTTGACACATAATGTATCCATGCAAAGTTTGGTGAAGATCTGAGTATGTAGTTTTTGACCTTATATGGAACCTCCTATCTGAAAATTTAAAAATTCTTAAAAAATTCGTCCAAAATCTTGATGTCTCCAATCTCTTGTTTTGTACGTTTTTTCCACGTGTCTTGACATCCAATTGAGACGAACTAACTGTGGAGGGTTTATCCAATACTCTACAGCGCGATAAGGAACCCCTATCTGTTTCCCAAACTTGCCCCTTAACTTCCAACTAAATGCCGAACCGACAAACCCATCCCTATTCGCCTCGCCAGTAGCATAGGTAGCTATGACAAGTGAGCCACCGCTGAATATTTTCCAAAATTTAAAGTATTAATTGCGTAAAATTTACACAACCTGCCAATCCAACTGAACCTTAACTTTAATCTATCATTACTATCTGGGACACCCTATATATATCTCACGTGTGCAATTCCTTAATTATTCTTTAATTAAGTTGTCAATACCAACGATTTTTTGCAAATCACTCTGAAATTGATAATCTATGAAGATTTCTGTATATTTCCAAAGAGGACAATTAATTATGATCAGTGTGAACCTGAATTCCCCCCCTCCTGGAAGAGAAGACAGTTATTAGCACACAAATTTTTAAATCTCTTTACATTGATAAATTATTTAGGTGAATGTGTAACACCACGGTTTCGAAATGCACATTTATTAACATAGCAAGTAATAAAAATAATGATCACTTTCAGACATGATTTCCTTTGCAATAGGAAAATTAAACAAAATAAAAAGAAATGGATAGATTTCAAGTTTAACTAATTTATGAAAACATGTCTTCAAACAGCTTGTTTAACACATAAAAGCTGATAACAGCGGTGATAGATTCCACACTTCAACTATAGGTTACTCATATGTTTTTTTAAAAAAGTCACATGACTTGGAGTGACAATCACAACAATTCACTTTTACAATTAAGAAATATGAAATGTTAATTTTGTTCTCATTATAGGTTCATATTCATATCCTTTTCAAATATTATCGTTCAGGAAATTCCCGTTATCGAATTGTTTTCAATATGACGAAGCCACATCCTTTGTTATATTCCTAGGTTCGTGACTCAAGAAGTTCACATATAATGGACATAACACCAATGCAAGCATGCTTCAATGACTGAAACGTTATGTTTCAAAGCTTCTTCAACAACCATCCTGTTGTCACTTAACAGACAACAAAAGAAAGAAACAAACTTTCGGTATCCAGCCACTTATTCGAAAATAACCATGCCGGTTCAGTACATATAGCATCAGCCGACTATAAGACTGGCAATTATTTAGCAAATGGCGTCGTTAGCCATAATCCTAAAACCATGAGGTCTCGTGCACATGCATAACGACAATAGCTTTCATCACGGAGTACAAAATGCTAGCATTTGAAGTACGTGTCACTACGGTAGATCTACCTTATACGCACTTAGATACAAGCTCAGATACCGGTATACGAAAAGTCACTTTAAAGAATGTCGTTCTACTTACGAGCTCCTGAAGCGAGGAAGGAAAGACATGCTGTCGTTCCGTTCATTTTTCAAGCATATCATTATAACCTGACGTTGAGTTCCCGGTAATTTTACCAACAACTGCTCTTCGATGTCTTGTGATCCTTTATAGCATAGTACGGAAGCGTACATCTGTGCTAATTGCAAAGATTCTTCATGTTATTCCTCACGATAACATCGTTCGTGCACAATCCTTATGCATTTTTCCTCGAGTTCCTTCATCCCACACGTTCCTCCATCTCGATTCTTTCCCTTCCGGTCCTGCTCCCCTGTTCCTTTGTCCAACCATTCGGCACTTCCGCCGAATTGTCCACTCGCAAACACACAATAAGAAAAACTGAAACCTTTAACAATGAATGGTGTGTTAAGGAACTACTACTATGTATACTTCTCTTTTTCTTGCTTTGAACTGATGCCAAGCAACAATTAATAAATGAAACGTAAATAACCCACTGACGTCTTACCAGATTAAACGAATGTGTTTTATGAACACGTCCATGACCGAGATTTAGGCAGAAATATCCCAACTGCAAATACGTACTAACAAATTTGGATATTGTCGCTGTTCACTAATTACCATATGTAACAACTATTGTTTCGCAACGACAATGCTAAAAACAGATAACAATGTTTCTTTTCTGTTAAAAAGGTAAGTTTTACTACCAATACGGCTTTTCTAAATAAATATGAAGTTCTTTGCTCACAAGATCATGTGAAGGACATCTCGTGAGAAATTGTCGAACTCGATAATGAATTATTAGCTACGTTCGTGAAATCTCTTCAATTCGAAATATTTTCCTTGCTGGACGAGATAACAGTTAACTCAATTTAATATTCATGCAATACGTAAACTATTCACATCGAGTCATATGAAAATTACCTACACTTTTGACATGAATTTTAAAATAATAAATACAGTCTGCATTTTAAATAGTGTTTATAACCATATTCGTTATAAATGGCGCCCAACAAGGGCAGAACCCATACAAAACACCTCACACAATATAAATGAACAGAGCACTCTAATATAAATCAACGGCATATACAAAACATAATGATTAAGTTACCTTATTTACACCAACATTACTCATTCTGCACAGTCTATTCATTTGAGATCTTCTCAGAGAGTGGGAATTCTCAGTTCACACTGGTCACTTTATCCATGCATACTCTGTGCATACTGACTCAGGAGTAGGACATCCATTTACAAGCTAGCCCGCTGTAAGGTTGCACCCACTTGACAAAAGAGCCCGCCGCTGGTTTACCTATACTTGGCCCAAGTAACGGATATAAGTTCCTTTACTCCTAACCATTATCCTCTAGCATCATTTTATTTATAATCTTCAGATTGGCACAAAGCCAATAAATTAGGCGTGATCCTTTCAACAATTGCCAAACCCAATTCAATAACCTATGCATTTCATCCACTTACTTATCAATACCCTTATTTCCGTGAAAGGAACAATTTGTGTTCACTTCCGTACTCCCACAATTAGCAATTCAAGCACCCCTATTTGGAATAGTTTACCACCACGTGTCGGCCCGCCGCAAAGTCAAACCTACTTGAGAAATCGGTCCGCCGCTGGTTTAACTTCACTTGGCCTTCGCAATCACGAACCTTCCTTCACCACTAACCCGTACAACTGAACTACATCTTTATTAGAATGATCAGTTTTGCACAAGTCTAAAAGATTAGGCTTAATATCTGTAATAATATCCAATCCCATAGCCATAACCTTCTGCAACCAATATTTTAATTTCTCCTGAGTGCAACTCCACACTTTACAATTTTCAATGGAATGATTTTCCAATATATCTCCAGTTATGCAATCTACCAAATTCAACGTAGAATCATTGGTATTTTTTATACATAAGTACGGTCCTAAGTAAAGTTCACAATACTTTTTTATAACCTTGTCACTCAAGTTGCCGAGTTGATGGTTTTTAACAAAGACTAAATTCCCCATTTTAATAGCTGGTCTGTTGAATCTTCTCTTATTGATTTGATTCAGCTCATTTCGTCTTTTAGAAGAACTCGACCAACTTGCCATCAGCAATTTTGAATCCCAAGTGCCATTCCCAACATCGTTAAGTATAGAATGAAAGTCTACAAGTTTTCCACTCACATTCAGTCTCAGTTCAGCAGGAGTGAAACCTGTTTGCGACGATACTGAATTATTCAAAAGGAAGAGAGCTTGCTCAATTCTCTCAGGCCATTTCGCATGATTATCGAAACATAAGACCCTCATAAGCCTATTTAGTTCACTATGGTAACGTTCCACCATATTTGAGGAAGGATGATATGTTGGAGTATATGCAACCTTTACTCCCCGCTTCTCCATCGCCTCCTGAAACAACTTTGACCTAAATTGTGGTCCGTTATCTGTAAACACCTGCAAAGGTATGCTAAGATGAACAAAATAAATTTTTACCAATTTCGCGAGGACAGTTTGAGCATTACTATTTACAACTGGATAAGCAACTAAGTATCTGGATGCGGCATCCAAAACCGTGAACAAGAATCTTTCCTTTTTAGGCCCCGACGCGAACGGTCCTTGTAAGTCCAAAAACAAAGTTCCACCTGGTCTATCAATTATATGAGACCTTGAAACAAATTTTGACGGATGCTTATTGGGTTTCGTTCTTTCGCAAACATCACAGTCCCTGACAAAATCTTTGATGTCATTCTTCATGTTCTTCCAATGAAAACTTTTGAAAATCAGAGCGAGAGTTTTAGCTACGCCGAAATGTCCCGAGTTATCATGACAATGTATTAAGATCCTACCGATCAAATTTATTGGTACACAAATCCTCAATTTACTCGGATCATGAAAATCCTTGATATATAAAATTTCGTCCTCTACAACATAAGTTTGGCCCCAAGACCTTGAGCGAGACACACTGGACTGTACCTCTCCCAATACGTGACAGATAATTTCTTTCAGGTAGGGATCTTCCCTTTGCGCCGAAACCAATTCCTCCTTGGTTAAGTTTAAGCTACCTAAGGACTGAGCACCTGAACAATTAACGTTAAACTCTGAGAGGGTCACACCAGGAAAACTACGACTAAGAGTATCAGCCACAACGTTTTCTGATCCCTTACAGTACTGCACCACAAAAGAATATTCTTGTATCTGTATAAACCATCGGGTGAGTCTGGCGTTCCAGGTATGAGCGGTCTCGAGCCAGGTAAGTGCCTTGTGGTCAGTGATTACTATAAACTGCCTTCCTTTGAGAAAGGAGGAGAATTTTGATATCGTAAAGAGTATGGCCAAAACTTCTATCTCAGTCGAAGTATAAGATTTTTCGTACGATTTCAGCAACCTGCTTACAAACCCCAGGGGTCTGATATGTTCATCTACCATCTGATAGCAGAAACCCCCTATCCCCACCAAAGATGCATCGGTCTGAATGTAAAATTTTTCCTCAAAGTCCGGATAAAACAAAGTAACCTCCCTTTTGACTACCTCTTTTAATTCTTTAAAAGCAACATCTGCTTCAACACTCCATTTCCACTTACTTTTCTGTTTGAGAAGTTCATAAAGGGGGTTTGCCAACATTGAATAGTTACGAATATACTTGCTCAACCAATTGAAGCAACCCAGAATCCTCTGTAATTGTTTTAGGTTCTCCGGCTTTGGTAATTGTTCTATGCTTACCACATAGGCTGGATCTTTATGATAGCCTTGAGTGGATATTACATGGCCAAGAAACTTTAACTCTTGCACCACAAATTTGCACTTTTCCACTTTCAATGTAAATCCTGCACGTTTCAATCTGGAAAGCACTAACCTTACATGTTCAAGATGGGACTCGAAATCTTGGGATTTAATGATTATGTCATCGACATATACAACAGTGAAGTCGCTAAAGGATCCAAGAACACGGTTCATCACATCGACAAACACTGAAGTCCCATTAACTGACCCAAATACCACTCTCTTGAACTGGTATAATATCCCATCAAACGAAAAGGCCGTAAATTTTCTACTGTCTGGATCGAGAGGAACCTGCCAGTAGGCATTTCCCAAATCAAGGGATGTTAAGTATTTGCACCCTTGGAATGATGTCAGTAACTCGTTAATCTTCAGCGGTGCAAGTTGCTTGAGTTTGACATGCTGATTGATCTTTTTTAGATCAACACATAACCTGATAGCACCATCGGGTTTTGGAACAACCAGCAAAGGTGAATGGTATTCTGAATCAGAAAGTTCTATTACGTTCCATTCAAGCATCTGATTCAACTGTTCCTTTACCTTTGCACGATACGCATATGGAATGGGATAGTTTTTTCGTACAATGGGTTCGTTCGTGTCTAGCTCTATCCTATGCACATATTCCTTGCATAAACCCGGTACTTCGGTAAACATGTCTTGAAACTCTTGTAACATTGCAATTAATTGCGAAGAATGAGATTCGTCTAGAACTAAGGATCGTTTAATTTGGTCGCCGAATTCAGAAAAACATTTGCTCGAGGAGTCTTGTGAACAATAAACTTCTCTTATACTTAAATCTTGAGGACTTGGATCGACCTGTTCTAGTGGAGTAAACCTCAGGAAAACCTTACCATTGGGTGTATTATAAAAAAAAGCATTTAAATCAAAATTTAGCTCACCGTGAATTTTGTAGATAACATCTAAACCCAACAACAAAGGTACACTTAAACTCCTTACCACCACTAATTGAACAAATACGTCATGCCCACCTAAACTAATCATTAACTTAGTGATTCCATCTACTGCTTTTGATTTAGTTCCAGTATAATCTAACAACCTGATGTGTGAAGCAGGCTCCAATCTTGGCCTAGAAATAATGGAAGACAATTCTCTCCACGCATCATTGGACAGCAAGCTCAGTTCAGCCCCACTATCACAAAGTGCGGTAAATTCCCTATCAAGAATTTTTACTTTTATCAGGGCAGAACCTTTATTATGAAAATCTACATTAATCGGTATTTTAGAACTAATCTGATCATAAAAATCTGAATCAGAATCACTATTGTACATATTTACAAAGTGAATAGCAGTTACTAACATCTCTCTCTTCCCCCCTGCGCGCTGAGAAGAGATCCGTTGAGGTTTTCCGAATCCCTATACCTGATAGAACCTCCAGACCGTTCTCCCTCTGCATGAACATCAACAGTTTTACAATGGGAAGAATCATTGAACTCTGCTTGAGCCAAATTATTCAACGCACCTATTTGCCTGAGGAAATCCATAACCAGAAGCATACCATTGCGGTTCCAGTGTACCTTATCAACTCTTCTCTGAGAAGGATTACCGAGATATTCCTCAAACAACTCTCCACGTATTTGTCCTCCCTCTGTGAAGAACAAATGAGATATGTCAAAGACCTGAACCCCGTCACCTTCCTTAAGGGAAAGAATGAACTTATTTAGTTCACTCCACCTCTTCCAAACATTGGAATCTCCAGTTCTCATTACCTTTGGTATGGGTGGTAGAGTGAGGAAAGTAATATGTTTGGTTCGATCCCTTAATAACCTTACTATCTCACGCAAATTACCTTTGATATCTTCTAACTGCTTAAATTTCAGAATATCATTGGTCCCAATCATTATTATTACAGAATCTGCTATACTATTACAACCCTTCAATCTTTCTTTCAACTGTTCACTCGTCTGTCCACTAATACACAAACCTACGTGTCTATTCCCCTCTTCATCAAAACAGATTCGATAACCCCCAAATTTTTGTGCTAGGCGAACAAACATACTATCACCGATGAACTGCTTGTTATTTAATATAGGTTCCGCGGGTTGACCACCAGAGTGCACACTCCTGTTCACCTGAGAATTATCTACAATCATTCTGTTTATAGGAGGATTATCCATGCACGTACCCACATCACCCCCTACGACGTGAGTCCTGTCCCGTTTCCCTGAAAGGAAGTTTCAGTGTTATCCATGGAACTAAAGGGACGTCTTTTAAATTTAGGACTCGTACGATCCTTTCTACCATTTACCTCCTGTGAATACTTTTTGATCTGAGTATCTCCCTTAATTAAAGTATCTGATTCCTGAGAAACCGTTGAAACTTTGTTGATATCTACTTTATTTATTTTTGACTTTTGATAAGGTAACTGTTCCCTTTTAGGAGCTGTTTCTTTCAAAGATTCATAATTTTCGATGGCATGAATGGCATCCGTAAATGAAGATATGTCCGACATAACAAAATGCTCCTTGAGCTTATATGGTAACAAAGAACTCAATTGAGCTACAATATGTGTCTCCTCGGCTTTTGGCTGTATGGATCTTAACAATCTAAAATTCTTTGAAAAGAACTGCAAGACGCCTACTTCAGATGACTTTACATAAGGTGAGTTTAGAATCTTCGCCAGGCAAGAACTCCTCCACCTTGAACTTTCATAATGGGCAATGAACTCATCTCTAAAACTCTGATAGGATAAGAACACTGATTTCCTTTCTTTGTACCAAATCTTGGCACTGTCAACTAAAAGTTTAGGGACATACATGAGGTAACTATCTTTGCTTACATTATATAATTCTAACATCTCCTCAACACGCTCTAAGAACTCTGTAGGAGTAACGTCAGTAATAAGCCCATTGAACTTGGGAAATTTTAACAGATCGTGTGGTTTTACACTTGGATGAGTATCTCGGAAGGAGCCAGGATTATGCTTAACTTCGTAATTACCATTCTTCTCCTTCAGTTCCAACCCACCGTTTACACCCAATGTCCTTTCCTTACTGGACTTAATTTTCCTATGTCGAGACTTAAAAAAACTTTTCTTACAAGAACGGTCACTATTGGTGGAATCTGTGCTCATTCCTTCTTCCACATTGCGCGAACTCAACCTGGGTTTGACTGTAAAGACCTCTATGTCTGAGTCCTCTGTGGACGTAGCTTTATGAGCCACAGCCTTTTTCTGAATTGACCCCACGACCTTGTGAGAACCCCCGTCACCCTTAGAAACATATGCTTGGTGAAACAAATATTTATCATCCAACTTTGCCAACGTGACATTTAATTTGTCCAAAGAATTCTCCAAAGCCCTAAGTGTGGAACTCACTTCTTTAGGTAAAGTGGAAATGGGAGGAGCAGACACACCATCAGGCGTGCCCTCCTTTGAATTCAAAGACTGGTCTTGACCCGGCCCAGAGATAGGAGAAGTCTCTAATTTAACTGATTTCAAATTATCATTTCGAGTTTCCACTCCTTCCCGCGACAACAAATCAATCTCTACCAATTCCCGTTTCCTCTCATCTAAGCATTCCTTTATCCTTTCATCTATGTGATCCTTCAGAACTTCAATCTGTTCTAACCTTTTATTAACACCCTCCATTTCACTCTCTAATCTCGTGGAAAGCAACTCATACTTCCGTTCAACTGATTCAGCCCTGCTCATGCATTCGACTCGATATTGCGATATGCAAAGACGCAGATCCTCAGTTTCAAACCTAAGGCTCGCAATGCCCTCTGTTGTTTCCTTTCTCATATCGGCAAGATCGGTACTCGACTGTACCTGTGCTAAGCTAAGAGCTTCAAGTTTCTCATGTGATTCCTGTTTACTTTGCATCATGAAAGCAAAAAGTGTATCTAAGGTCACTGGTTCTTGTTCGGTACCCATTTTTACGCACTACTAAAAAATTCAGTTTTTTTTTTTTCGCAAGGTTACAACTGTAGCCACTTAGCCACTGAGTCTCATAATCTTATTGAGACGAACTAACTGTGGAGGGTTTATCCAATACTCTACAGCGCGATAAGGAACCCCTATCTGTTTCCCAAACTTGCCCCTTAACTTCCAACTAAATGCCGAACCGACAAACCCATCCCTATTCGCCTCGCCAGTAGCATAGGTAGCTATGACAAGTGAGCCACCGCTGAATATTTTCCAAAATTTAAAGTATTAATTGCGTAAAATTTACACAACCTGCCAATCCAACTGAACCTTAACTTTAATCTATCATTACTATCTGGGACACCCTATATATATCTCACGTGTGCAATTCCTTAATTATTCTTTAATTAAGTTGTCAATACCAACGATTTTTTGCAAATCACTCTGAAATTGATAATCTATGAAGATTTCTGTATATTTCCAAAGAGGACAATTAATTATGATCAGTGTGAACCTGAATTCCCCCCCTCCTGGAAGAGAAGACAGTTATTAGCACACAAATTTTTAAATCTCTTTACATTGATAAATTATTTAGGTGAATGTGTAACACCACGGTTTCGAAATGCACATTTATTAACATAGCAAGTAATAAAAATAATGATCACTTTCAGACATGATTTCCTTTGCAATAGGAAAATTAAACAAAATAAAAAGAAATGGATAGATTTCAAGTTTAACTAATTTATGAAAACATGTCTTCAAACAGCTTGTTTAACACATAAAAGCTGATAACAGCGGTGATAGATTCCACACTTCAACTATAGGTTACTCATATGTTTTTTTAAAAAAGTCACATGACTTGGAGTGACAATCACAACAATTCACTTTTACAATTAAGAAATATGAAATGTTAATTTTGTTCTCATTATAGGTTCATATTCATATCCTTTTCAAATATTATCGTTCAGGAAATTCCCGTTATCGAATTGTTTTCAATATGACGAAGCCACATCCTTTGTTATATTCCTAGGTTCGTGACTCAAGAAGTTCACATATAATGGACATAACACCAATGCAAGCATGCTTCAATGACTGAAACGTTATGTTTCAAAGCTTCTTCAACAACCATCCTGTTGTCACTTAACAGACAACAAAAGAAAGAAACAAACTTTCGGTATCCAGCCACTTATTCGAAAATAACCATGCCGGTTCAGTACATATAGCATCAGCCGACTATAAGACTGGCAATTATTTAGCAAATGGCGTCGTTAGCCATAATCCTAAAACCATGAGGTCTCGTGCACATGCATAACGACAATAGCTTTCATCACGGAGTACAAAATGCTAGCATTTGAAGTACGTGTCACTACGGTAGATCTACCTTATACGCACTTAGATACAAGCTCAGATACCGGTATACGAAAAGTCACTTTAAAGAATGTCGTTCTACTTACGAGCTCCTGAAGCGAGGAAGGAAAGACATGCTGTCGTTCCGTTCATTTTTCAAGCATATCATTATAACCTGACGTTGAGTTCCCGGTAATTTTACCAACAACTGCTCTTCGATGTCTTGTGATCCTTTATAGCATAGTACGGAAGCGTACATCTGTGCTAATTGCAAAGATTCTTCATGTTATTCCTCACGATAACATCGTTCGTGCACAATCCTTATGCATTTTTCCTCGAGTTCCTTCATCCCACACGTTCCTCCATCTCGATTCTTTCCCTTCCGGTCCTGCTCCCCTGTTCCTTTGTCCAACCATTCGGCACTTCCGCCGAATTGTCCACTCGCAAACACACAATAAGAAAAACTGAAACCTTTAACAATGAATGGTGTGTTAAGGAACTACTACTATGTATACTTCTATTTTTCTTGCTTTGAACTGATGCCAAGCAACAATTAATAAATGAAACGTAAATAACCCACTGACGTCTTACCAGATTAAACGAATGTGTTTTATGAACACGTCCATGACCGAGATTTAGGCAGAAATATCCCAACTGCAAATACGTACTAACAAATTTGGATATTGTCGCTGTTCACTAATTACCATATGTAACAACTATTGTTTCGCAACGACAATGCTAAAAACAGATAACAATGTTTCTTTTCTGTTAAAAAGGTAAGTTTTACTACCAATACGGCTTTTCTAAATAAATATGAAGTTCTTTGCTCACAAGATCATGTGAAGGACATCTCGTGAGAAATTGTCGAACTCGATAATGAATTATTAGCTACGTTCGTGAAATCTCTTCAATTCGAAATATTTTCCTTGCTGGACGAGATAACAGTTAACTCAATTTAATATTCATGCAATACGTAAACTATTCACATCGAGTCATATGAAAATTACCTACACTTTTGACATGAATTTTAAAATAATAAATACAGTCTGCATTTTAAATAGTGTTTATAACCATATTCGTTATACAATGTATCCCTGCAAAGTTTGGTGAAGATCTGAGTATGTAGTTTTTGACCTTATCTGGAACCTCCCATCTGAAAATTTGAAAATTCTTAAAAAATTCGACCAAAATCTTGATGTCTCCAATCTTTTGTTTTGTACGTTTTTTCCACGTGTCTTGACACATAATGTATCCATGCAAAGTTTGGTGAAGATCTGAGTATGTAGTTTTTGACCTTATATGGAACCTCCTATCTGAAAATTTGAAAATTCTTAAAAAAATCGTCCAAAATCTTGATGTCTCCAATCTCTTGTTTTGTACGTTTTTTCCACGTGTCTTGACATCCAATGTATCCCTGCAAAGTTTGGTGAAGATCTGAGTATGTAGTTTTTGACCTTATCTGGAACCTCCCATCTGAAAATTTGAAAATTCCTAAAAAATCCGTGCAAAATCTTGATGACCCCAATCTCTTGTTTTGTACGTTTTTTCCACGTGTCTTGACATCCAATGTATTCCTGCAATGTTTGGTGAAGATCTGAGTATGTAGTTTTTGACCTTATATGGAACCTCCTATCTGAAAATTTGAAAATCCTTAAAAAATTCGACCAAAATCTTGATGTTCCGAATCCTATGTTTTGTATGTTTTTTCCACGTGTCTTGACATCCAATGTATCCATGCAAAGTTTGGTGAAGATCTGAGTATGTAGTTTTTGACCTTATATTGAACCTCCCATCTGAAAATTTGAAAATTCTTAAAAAATTCGTCCAAAATCTTGATGACCCCAATCTCTTGTTTTGTACGTTTTTTCCACGTGTCTTGACATCCAAAGTATCCCTGCAAAGTTTGGTGAAGATCTGAGTATGTAGTTTTTGACCTTATATGGAACCTCCTTTCTGAAAATTTGAGAATTCTTAAAAAATTCGTCCAAAATCTTGATGTCTCCAATCTCTTGTTTTGTACGTTTTTTCCACGTGTCTTGACATCCAATGTATCCATGCAAAGTTTGGTGAAGATCTGAGTATGTCGTTTTTGACCTTATCTGGAACCTCCCATCTGAAAATTTGAAAATTCTTAAAAAATTCGTCGAAAATCTTGATGTCTCCAATCTTTTGTTTTGTACGTTTTTTCCACGTGTCTTGACATGCAAAGTATCCCTGCAACGTTTGGTGAAGATCTGAGTATGTAGTTTTTGACCTTATCTGGAACCTCCTATCTGAAAATTTGAAAATTCTTCAAAAATTCGTCGAAAATCTTGATGTCTCCAATCTCTTGTTTTGTACGTTTTTTCCACGTGTCTTGACATCCAATGTATTCCTGCAATGTTTGGTGGAGATCTGAGTATGTAGTTTTAGACCTTATCTGAAACCTCCTATCTGAAAATTTGAAAATTCTTCAAAAATTCGTCCAAAATCTTGATGTCTCCAATCTCTTGTTTTGTACGTTTTTTCCACGTGTCTCGACCTCCAATGGATCCCTGCAAAGTTTGGTGAAGATCTGAGTATGTCGTTTTTGACCTTATCTGGAACATCCTTTCTGAAAATTTGAAAATTCTTAAAAAATTCGTCGAAAATCTTGATGTCTCCAATCTCTTGTTTTGTACGTTTTTTCCACGTGTCTTGACATCCAATGTATCCCTGCAAAGTTTGGTGAAGATCTGAGTATGTAGTTTTTGACCTTATATGGAACCTCCTATCTGAAAATTTGAAAATTCTTAAAAAATTCGTCCAAAATCTTGATGTCTCCAATCTCTTGTTTTGTACGTTTTTTCCACGTGTCTCGACCTCCAATGGATCCCTGCAAAGTTTGGTGAAGATCTGAGTATGTCGTTTTTGACCTTATCTGGAACCTCCCATCTGAAAATTTGAAAATTCTTAAAAAATTCGTCGAAAATCTTGATGTCTCCGATCTTTTGTTTTGTACGTTTTTTCCACGTGTCTTGACATGCAAAGTATTCCTGCAAAGTTTGGTGAAGATCTGAGTATGTAGTTTTTGACCTCATCTGGAACCTCCTATCTGAAAATTTGAAAATTCTTAAAAAATTCGTCCAAAATCTTGATGTCTCCAATCTCTTGTTTTGTACGTTTTTTCCACGTGTCTTGACATCCAATGTATCCCTGCAATGTTTGGTGAAGATCTGAGTATGTAGTTTTTGACCTTATCTGGAACCTCCCATCTGAAAATTTGAAAATTCCTAAAAAATCCGTCCAAAATCTTGATGACCCAAATCTCTTGTTTTGTACTTTTTTTCCACGTGTCTCGACCTCCAATGTATCCCTGCAAAGTTTGGTGAAGATCTGAGTATGTAGTTTTTGACCTTATATGGAACCTCCTATCTGAAAATTTGAAAATTCTTAAAAAATTCGTCCAAAATCTTGATGTCACCAATCCTATGTTTTGTATGTTTTTTCCACGTGTCTTGACATCCAATGTATCCATGCAAAGTTTGGTGAAGATCTGAGTATGTCGTTTTTGACCTTATTTGGAACCTCCCATCTGAAAATTTGAAAATTCTTAAAAAATTCGTCGAAAATCTTGATGTCTCCGATCTCTTGTTTTGTACGTATTTTCCACGTGTCTTGACATGCAAAGTATTCCTGCAAAGTTTGGTGAAGATCTGAGTATGTAGTTTTTGACCTCATCTGGAACCTCCTATCTGAAAATTTGAAAATTCTTAAAAAATTCGTCCAAAATTTTGATGTCTCCAATCTCTTGTTTTGTACGTTTTTTCCACGTGTCTTGACATCCAATGTATCCCTGCAATGTTTGGTGAAGATCTGAGTATGTAGTTTTTGACCTTATCTGGAACCTCCCATCTGAAAATTTGAAAATTCCTAAAAAATCCGTCCAAAATCTTGATGACCCCAATCTCTTGTTTTGTACGTTTTTTCCACGTGTCTTGACATCCAATGTATCCCTGCAAAGTTTGGTGAAGATCTGAGTATGTAGTTTTTGACCTTATCTGGAACCTCCTTTCTGAAAATTTGAAAATTCTTAAAAAATTCGTCCAAAATCTTGATGTCTCCAATCTCTTGTTTTGTACGTTTTTTCCACGTGTTTTGACATCCAATGTATCCCTGCAACGTTTGGTGAAGATCTGAGTATGTAGTTTTTGACCTTATCTGGAACCTCCTATCTGAAAATTTGAAAATTCTTCAAAAATTCGTCGAAAATCTTGATGTCTCCAATCTCTTGTTTTGTACGTTTTTTCCACGTGTCTTGACATCCAATGTATCCCTGCAATGTTTGGTGGAGATCTGAGTATGTAGTTTTTGACCTTATCTGGGACCTCCTATCAAAAAATTTGAAAATTCTTCAAAAATTCGTCCAAAATCTTGATGTCTCCAATCTCTTGTTTTGTACGTTTTTTCCACGTGTCTCGACCTCCAATGTATCCCTGCAAAGTTTGGTGAAGATCTGAGTATGTCGTTTTTGACCTTATCTGGAACATCCTTTCTGAAAATTTGAAAATTCTTAAAAAATTCGTCGAAAATCTTGATGTCTCCAATCTCTTGTTTTGTACGTTTTTTCCACGTGTCTTGACATCCAATGTATCCCTGCAAAGTTTGGTGAAGATCTGAGTATGTAGTTTTTGACCTTATATGGAACCTCCCATCTGAAAATTTGAAAATTCCTAAAAAATCCGTCCAAAATCTTGATGACCCCAATCTCTTGTTTTGTACTTTTTTCCACGTGTCTTGACATCCAATGTATCCCTGCAAAGTTTGGTGAAGATCTGAGTATGTAGTTTTTGATCTTATCTGGAACCTCCTATCTGAAAATTTGAAAATTCTTAAAAAATTCGTCCAAAATCTTGATGTCTCCAATCTCTTGTTTTGTACGTTTTTTCCACGTGTCTTGATATCCAATGTATCCCTGCAAAGTTTGGTGAAGATCTGAGTATGTTGTTTTTGACCTTATCTGGAACATCCTTTCTGAAAATTTGAAAATTGTTAAAAAATTCGTCCAAAATCTTGATGTCTCCTATCTCTTGTTTTGTACGTTTTTTCCACGTGTCTTGACATCCAATGTATCCCTGCAAAGTTTGGTGAAGATCTGAGTATGTAGTTTTTGACCTTATCTGGAACCTCCCATCTGAAAATTTGAAAATTCTTAAAAAATTCGACCAATATCTTGATGTCTCCAATCTCTTGTTTTGTACGTTTTTTCCACGTGTCTTGACACATAATGTATCCATGCAAAGTTTGGTGAAGATCTGAGTATGTAGTTTTTGACCTTATATGGAACCTCCTATCTGAAAATTTAAAAATTCTTAAAAAATTCGTCCAAAATCTTGATGTCTCCAATCTCTTGTTTTGTACGTTTTTTCCACGTGTCTTGACATCCAATGTATCCCTGCAAAGTTTGGTGAAGATCTGAGTATGTAGTTTTTGACCTTATCTGGAACCTCCCATCTGAAAATTTGAAAATTCTTAAAAAATTCGACCAAAATCTTGATGTCTCCAATCTTTTGTTTTGTACGTTTTTTCCACGTGTCTTGACACATAATGTATCCATGCAAAGTTTGGTGAAGATCTGAGTATGTAGTTTTTGACCTTATATGGAACCTCCTATCTGAAAATTTGAAAATTCTTAAAAAATTCGTCCAAAATCTTGATGTCTCCAATCTCTTGTTTTGTACGTTTTTTCCACGTGTCTTGACATCCAATGTATCCCTGCAAAGTTTGGTGAAGATCTGAGTATGTAGTTTTTGACCTTATCTGGAACCTCCCATCTGAAAATTTGAAAATTCCTAAAAAATCCGTGCAAAATCTTGATGACCCCAATCTCTTGTTTTGTACGTTTTTTCCACGTGTCTTGACATCCAATGTATTCCTGCAATGTTTGGTGAAGATCTGAGTATGTAGTTTTTGACCTTATATGGAACCTCCTATCTGAAAATTTGAAAATTCTTAAAAAATTCGACCAAAATCTTGATGTTCCGAATCCTATGTTTTGTATGTTTTTTCCACGTGTCTTGACATCCAATGTATCCATGCAAAGTTTGGTGAAGATCTGAGTATGTAGTTTTTGACCTTATATTGAACCTCCCATCTGAAAATTTGAAAATTCTTAAAAAATTCGTCCAAAATCTTGATGACCCCAATCTCTTGTTTTGTACGTTTTTTCCACGTGTCTTGACATCCAAAGTATCCCTGCAAAGTTTGGTGAAGATCTGAGTATGTAGTTTTTGACCTTATATGGAACCTCCTTTCTGAAAATTTGAGAATTCTTAAAAAATTCGTCCAAAATCTTGATGTCTCCAATCTCTTGTTTTGTACGTTTTTTCCACGTGTCTTGACATCCAATGTATCCATGCAAAGTTTGGTGAAGATCTGAGTATGTCGTTTTTGACCTTATCTGGAACATCCTTTCTGAAAATTTGAAAATTCTTAAAAAATTCGTCGAAAATCTTGATGTCTCCAATCTCTTGTTTTGTACGTTTTTTCCACGTGTCTTGACATCCAATGTATCCCTGCAACGTTTGGTGAAGATCTGAGTATGTAGTTTTTGACCTTATCTGGAACCTCCTATCTGAAAATTTGAAAATTCTTAAAAAATTCGTCCAAAATCTTGATGTCTCCAATCTCTTGTTTTGTACGTTTTTTCCACGTGTCTCGACCTCCAATGGATCCCTGCAAAGTTTGGTGAAGATCTGAGTATGTCGTTTTTGACCTTATCTGGAACCTCCCATCTGAAAATTTGAAAATTCTTAAAAAATTCGTCGAAAATCTTGATGTCTCCGATCTCTTGTTTTGTACGTTTTTTCCACGTGTCTTGACATGCAAAGTATTCCTGCAAAGTTTGGTGAAGATCTGAGTATGTAGTTTTTGACCTCATCTGGAACCTCCTATCTGAAAATTTGAAAATTCTTAAAAAATTCGTCCAAAATCTTGATGTCTCCAATCTCTTGTTTTGTACGTTTTTCCACGTGTCTTGACATCCAATGTATCCCTGCAATGTTTGGTGAAGATCTGAGTATGTAGTTTTTGACCTTATCTGGAACCTCCCATCTGAAAATTTGAAAATTCCTAAAAAATCCGTCCAAAATCTTGATGACCCCAATCTCTTGTTTTGTACTTTTTTTCCACGTGTCTCGACCTCCAATGTATCCCTGCAAAGTTTGGTGAAGATCTGAGTATGTAGTTTTTGACCTTATATGGAACCTCCTATCTGAAAATTTGAAAATTCTTAAAAAATTCGTCCAAAATCTTGATGTCACCAATCCTATGTTTTGTATGTTTTTTCCACGTGTCTTGACATCCAATGTATCCATGCAAAGTTTGGTGAAGATCTGAGTATGTCGTTTTTGACCTTATCTGGAACCTCCCATCTGAAAATTTGAAAATTCTTAAAAAATTCGTCGAAAATCTTGATGTCTCCGATCTCTTGTTTTGTACGTTTTTTCCACGTGTCTTGACATGCAAAGTATTCCTGCAAAGTTTGGTGAAGATCTGAGTATGTAGTTTTTGACCTCATCTGGAACCTCCTATCTGAAAATTTGAAAATTCTTAAAAAATTCGTCCAAAATTTTGATGTCTCCAATCTCTTGTTTTGTACGTTTTTTCCACGTGTCTTGACATCCAATGTATCCCTGCAATGTTTGGTGAAGATCTGAGTATGTAGTTTTTGACCTTATCTGGAACCTCCCATCTGAAAATTTGAAAATTCCTAAAAAATCCGTCCAAAATCTTGATGACCCCAATCTCTTGTTTTGTACGTTTTTTCCACGTGTCTTGACATCCAATGTATCCCTGCAAAGTTTGGTGAAGATCTGAGTATGTAGTTTTTGACCTTATCTGGAACCTCCTATCTGAAAATTTGAAAATTCTTAAAAAATTCGTCCAAAATCTTGATGTCTCCAATCTCTTGTTTTGTACGTTTTTTCCACGTGTCTTGATATCCAATGTATCCCTGCAAAGTTTGGTGAAGATCTGAGTATGTCGTTTTTGACCTTATCTGGAACATCCTTTCTGAAAATTTGAAAATTGTTAAAAAATTCGTCCAAAATCTTGATGTCTCCAATCTCTTTTTTGTACGTTTTTTCCACGTGTCTTGACATCCAATGTATCCCTGCAAAGTTTGGTAAAGATCTGAGTATGTAGTTTTTGAACTTATCTGGAACCTCCCATCTGAAAATTTGAAAATTCTTAAAAAATTCGACCAAAATCTTGATGTCTCCAATCTTTTGTTTTGTACGTTTTTTCCACGTGTCTTGACACATAATGTATCCATGCAAAGTTTGGTGAAGATCTGAGTATGTAGTTTTTGACCTTATATGGAACCTCCTATCTGAAAATTTGAAAATTCTTAAAAAATTCGTCGAAAATCTTGATGTCTCCAATCTCTTGTTTTGTACGTTTTTTCCACGTGTCTTGACATCCAATGTATCCCTGCAAAGTTTGGTGAAGATCTGAGTATGTAGTTTTTGACCTTATCTGGAACCTCCCATCTGAAAATTTGAAAATTCCTAAAAAATCCGTGCAAAATCTTGATGACCCCAATCTCTTGTTTTGTACGTTTTTTCCACGTGTCTTGACATCCAATGTATCCATGCAAAGTTTGGTGAAGATCTGAGTATGTCGTTTTTGACCTTATCTGGAACCTCCCATCTGAAAATTTGAAAATTCTTAAAAAATTCGTCGAAAATCTTGATGTCTCCAATCTCTTGTTTTGTACGTTTTTTCCACGTGTCTTGACATGCAAAGTATCCCTGCAACGTTTGGTGAAGATCTGAGTATGTAGTTTTTGACCTTATCTGGAACCTCCTATCTGAAAATTTGAAAATTCTTCAAAAATTCGTCGAAAATCTTGATGTCTCCAATCTCTTGTTTTGTACGTTTTTTCCACGTGTCTTGACATCCAATGTATCCCTGCAATGTTTGGTGGAGATCTGAGTATGTAGTTTTTGACCTTATCTGGGACCTCCTATCAGAAAATTTGAAAATTCTTCAAAAATTCGTCCAAAATGTTGATGTCTCCAATCTCTTGTTTTGTACGTTTTTTCCACGTGTCTCGACCTCCAATGTATCCCTGCAAAGTTTGGTGAAGATCTGAGTATGTCGTTTTTGACCTTATCTGGAACATCCTTTCTGAAAATTTGAAAATTCTTAAAAAATTCGTCGAAAATCTTGATGTCTCCAATCTCTTGTTTTGTACGTTTTTTCCACGTGTCTTGACATCCAATGTATCCCTGCAAAGTTTGGTGAAGATCTGAGTATGTAGTTTTTGACCTTATATGGAACCTCCTTTCTGAAAATTTGAAAATTCTCAAAAAATTCGTGCATAATCTTGATGTCTCCAATCTCTTGTTTTGTACGTTTTTTCCACGTGTCTTGACATCCAATGTATCCCTGCAAAGTTTGGTGAAGATCTGAGTATGTAGTTTTTGACCTTATCTGGAACCTCCCATCTGAAAATTTGAAAATTCTTAAAAAATTCGACCAAAATCTTGATGTCACCAATCCTATGTTTTGTATGTTTTTTCCAACTGTCTTGACATCCAATGTATCCATGCAAAGTTTGGTGAAGATCTGAGTATGTCGTTTTTGACCTTATCTGGAACCTCCCATCTGAAAATTTGAAAATTCTTAAAAAATTCGTCGAAAATCTTGATGTCTCCGATCTCTTGTTTTGTACGTTTTTTCCACGTGTCTTGACATGCAAAGTATTCCTGCAAAGTTTGGTGAAGATCTGAGTATGTAGTTTTTGACCTCATCTGGAACCTCCTATCTGAAAATTTGAAAATTCTTAAAAAATTCGTCCAAAATTTTGATGTCTCCAATCTCTTGTTTTGTACGTTTTTTCCACGAGTCTTGACATCCAATGTATCCCTGCAATGTTTGGTGAAGATCTGAGTATGTAGTTTTTGACCTTATCTGGAACATCCTTTCTGAAAATTTGAAAATTCTTAAAAAATTCGTCCAAAATCTTGATGACCCCAATCTCTTGTTTTGTACGTTTTTTCCACGTGTCTTGACATCCAATGTATCCCTGCAAAGTTTGGTGAAGATCTGAGTATGTAGTTTTTGACCTTATCTAGAACCTCCCATCTGAAAATTTGAAAATTCCTAAAAAATCCGTGCAAAATCTTGATGACCCCAATCTCTTGTTTTGTACGTTTTTTCCACGTGTCTTGACATCCAATGTATTCCTGCAATGTTTGGTGAAGATCTGAGTATGTAGTTTTTGACCTTATATGGAACCTCCTATCTGAAAATTTGAAAATTCTTAAAAAATTCGACCAAAATCTTGATGTTCCGAATCCTATGTTTTGTATGTTTTTTCCACGTGTCTTGACATCCAATGTATCCATGCAAAGTTTGGTGAAGATCTGAGTATGTAGTTTTTGACCTTATATTGAACCTCCCATCTGAAAATTTGAAAATTCTTAAAAAATTCGTCCAAAATCTTGATGACCCCAATCTCTTGTTTTGTACGTTTTTTCCACGTGTCTTGACATCCAAAGTATCCCTGCAAAGTTTGGTGAAGATCTGAGTATGTAGTTTTTGACCTTATATGGAACCTCCTTTCTGAAAATTTGAGAATTCTTAAAAAATTCGTCCAAAATCTTGATGTCTCCAATCTCTTGTTTTGTACGTTTTTTCCACGTGTCTTGACATCCAATGTATCCATGCAAAGTTTGGTGAAGATCTGAGTATGTCGTTTTTGACCTTATCTGGAACCTCCCATCTGAAAATTTGAAAATTCTTAAAAAATTCGTCGAAAATCTTGATGTCTCCAATCTTTTGTTTTGTACGTTTTTTCCACGTGTCTTGACATGCAAAGTATCCCTGCAACGTTTGGTGAAGATCTGAGTATGTAGTTTTTGACCTTATCTGGAACCTCCTATCTGAAAATTTGAAAATTCTTCAAAAATTCGTCGAAAATCTTGATGTCTCCAATCTCTTGTTTTGTACGTTTTTTCCACGTGTCTTGACATCCAATGTATTCCTGCAATGTTTGGTGGAGATCTGAGTATGTAGTTTTAGACCTTATCTGGAACCTCCTATCTGAAAATTTGAAAATTCTTCAAAAATTCGTCCAAAATCTTGATGTCTCCAATCTCTTGTTTTGTACGTTTTTTCCACGTGTCTCGACCTCCAATGGATCCCTGCAAAGTTTGGTGAAGATCTGAGTATGTCGTTTTTGACCTTATCTGGAACATCCTTTCTGAAAATTTGAAAATTCTTAAAAAATTCGTCGAAAATCTTGATGTCTCCAATCTCTTGTTTTGTACGTTTTTTCCACGTGTCTTGACATCCAATGTATCCCTGCAAAGTTTGGTGAAGATCTGAGTATGTAGTTTTTGACCTTATATGGAACCTCCTATCTGAAAATTTGAAAATTCTTAAAAAATTCGTCCAAAATCTTGATGTCTCCAATCTCTTGTTTTGTACGTTTTTTCCACGTGTCTCGACCTCCAATGGATCCCTGCAAAGTTTGGTGAAGATCTGAGTATGTCGTTTTTGACCTTATCTGGAACCTCCCATCTGAAAATTTGAAAATTCTTAAAAAATTCGTCGAAAATCTTGATGTCTCCGATCTCTTGTTTTGTACGTTTTTTCCACGTGTCTTGACATGCAAAGTATTCCTGCAAAGTTTGGTGAAGATCTGAGTATGTAGTTTTTGACCTCATCTGGAACCTCCTATCTGAAAATTTGAAAATTCTTAAAAAATTCGTCCAAAATCTTGATGTCTCCAATCTCTTGTTTTGTACGTTTTTTCCACGTGTCTTGACATCCAATGTATCCCTGCAATGTTTGGTGAAGATCTGAGTATGTAGTTTTTGACCTTATCTGGAACCTCCCATCTGAAAATTTGAAAATTCCTAAAAAATCCGTCCAAAATCTTGATGACCCCAATCTCTTGTTTTGTACTTTTTTCCACGTGTCTTGACATCCAATGTATCCCTGCAAAGTTTGGTGAAGATCTGAGTATGTAGTTTTTGATCTTATCTGGAACCTCCTATCTGAAAATTTGAAAATTCTTAAAAAATTCGTCCAAAATCTTGATGTCTCCAATCTCTTGTTTTGTACGTTTTTTCCACGTGTCTTGATATCCAATGTATCCCTGCAAAGTTTGGTGAAGATCTGAGTATGTTGTTTTTGACCTTATCTGGAACATCCTTTCTGAAAATTTGAAAATTGTTAAAAAATTCGTCCAAAATCTTGATGTCTCCTATCTCTTGTTTTGTACGTTTTTTCCACGTGTCTTGACATCCAATGTATCCCTGCAAAGTTTGGTGAAGATCTGAGTATGTAGTTTTTGACCTTATCTGGAACCTCCCATCTGAAAATTTGAAAATTCTTAAAAAATTCGACCAATATCTTGATGTCTCCAATCTTTTGTTTTGTACGTTTTTTCCACGTGTCTTGACACATAATGTATCCATGCAAAGTTTGGTGAAGATCTGAGTATGTAGTTTTTGACCTTATATGGAACCTCCTATCTGAAAATTTGAAAATTCTTAAAACATTCGTCCAAAATCTTGATGTCTCCAATCTCTTGTTTTGTACGTTTTTTCCACGTGTCTTGACATCCAATGTATCCCTGCAAAGTTTGGTGAAGATCTGAGTATGTAGTTTTTGACCTTATCTGGAACCTCCCATCTGAAAATTTGAAAATTCCTAAAAAATCCGTGCAAAATCTTCATGACCCCAATCTCTTGTTTTGTACGTTTTTTCCACGTGTCTTGACATCCAATGTATTCCTGCAATGTTTGGTGAAGATCTGAGTATGTAGTTTTTGACCTTATATGGAACCTCCTATCTGAAAATTTGAAAATTCTTAAAAAATTCGACCAAAATCTTGATGTTCCGAATCCTATGTTTTGTATGTTTTTTCCACGTGTCTTGACATCCAATGTATCCATGCAAAGTTTGGTGAAGATCTGAGTATGTAGTTTTTGACCTTATATTGAACCTCCCATCTGAAAATTTGAAAATTCTTAAAAAATTCGTCCAAAATCTTGATGACCCCAATCTCTTGTTTTGTACGTTTTTTCTACGTGTCTTGACATCCAAAGTATCCCTGCAAAGTTTGGTGAAGATCTGAGTATGTAGTTTTTGACCTTATATGGAACCTCCTTTCTGAAAATTTGAGAATTCTTAAAAAATTCGTCCAAAATCTTGATGTCTCCAATCTCTTGTTTTGTACGTTTTTTCCACGTGTCTTGACATCCAATGTATCCATGCAAAGTTTGGTGAAGATCTGAGTATGTCGTTTTTGACCTTATCTGGAACCTCCCATCTGAAAATTTGAAAATTCTTAAAAAATTCGTCGAAAATCTTGATGTCTCCAATCTTTTGTTTTGTACGTTTTTTCCACGTGTCTTGACATGCAAAGTATCACTGCAACGTTTGGTGAAGATCTGAGTATGTAGTTTTTGACCTTATCTGGAACCTCCTATCTGAAAACTTGAAAATTCTTCAAAAATTCGTCGAAAATCTTAATGTCTCCAATCTCTTGTTTTGTACGTTTTTTCCACGTGTCTTGACATCCAATGTATTCCTGCAATGTTTGGTGGAGATCTGAGTATGTAGTTTTAGACCTTATCTGGAACCTCCTATCTGAAAATTTGAAAATTCTTCAAAAATTCGTCCAAAATCTTGATGTCTCAAATCTCTTGTTTTGTACGTTTTTTCCACGTGTCTCGACCTCCAATGGATCCCTGCAAAGTTTGGTGAAGATCTGAGTATGTCGTTTTTGACCTTATCTGGAACATCCTTTCTGAAAATTTGAAAATTCTTCAAAAATTCGTCGAAAATCTTGATGTCTCCAATCTCTTGTTTTGTACGTTTTTTCCACGTGTCTTGACATCCAATGTATTCCTGCAATGTTTGGTGGAGATCTGAGTATGTAGTTTTAGACCTTATCTGGAACCTCCTATCTGAAAATTTGAAAATTCTTCAAAAATTCGTCGAAAATCTTGATGTCTCCGATCTCTTGTTTTGTACGTTTTTTCCACGTGTCTCGACCTCCAATGGATCCCTGCAAAGTTTGGTGAAGATCTGAGTATGTAGTTTTTGACCTCATCTGGAACATCCTTTCTGAAAATTTGAAAATTCTTCAAAAATTCGTCGAAAATCTTGATGTCTCCAATCTCTTGATTTGTACGTTTTTTCCACGTGTCTTGACATCCAATGTATTCCTGCAATGTTTGGTGGAGATCTGAGTATGTAGTTTTAGACCTTATCTGGAACCTCCTATCTGAGAATTTGAAAATTCTTCAAAAATTCGTCCAAAATCTTGATGTCTCCAATCTCTTGTTTTGTACGTTTTTTCCACGTGTCTCGACCTCCAATGGATCCCTGCAAAGTTTGGTGAAGATCTGAGTATGTAGTTTTTGACCTTATCTGGAACCTCCTATCTGAAAATTTGAAAATTCTTCAAAAATTCGTCGAAAATCTTGATGTCTCCAATCTCTTGTTTTGTACGTTTTTTCCACGTGTCTTGACATCCAATGTATTCCTGCAATGTTTGGTGGAGATCTGAGTATGTAGTTTTAGACCTTATCTGGAACCTCCTATCTGAAAATTTGAAAATTCTTCAAAAATTCGTCGAAAATCTTGATGTCTCCGATCTCTTGTTTTGTACGTTTTTTCCACGTGTCTTGACATGCAAAGTATTCCTGCAAAGTTTGGTGAAGATCTGAGTATGTAGTTTTTGACCTCATCTGGAACCTCCTATCTGAAAATTTGAAAATTCTTAAAAAATTCGTCCAAAATCTTGATGTCTCCAATCTCTTGTTTTGTACGTTTTTTCCACGTGTCTTGACATCCAATGTATCCCTGCAATGTTTGGTGAAGATCTGAGTATGTAGTTTTTGACCTTATCTGGAACCTCCCATCTGAAAATTTGAAAATTCCTAAAAAATCCGTCCAAAATCTTGATGACCCCAATCTCTTGTTTTGTACTTTTTTTCCACGTGTCTCGACCTCCAATGTATCCCTGCAAAGTTTGGTGAAGATCTGAGTATGTAGTTTTTGACCTTATATGGAACCTCCTATCTGAAAATTTGAAAATTCTTAAAAAATTCGTCGAAAATCTTGATGTCTCCGATCTCTTGTTTTGTACGTTTTTTCCACGTGTCTTGACATGCAAAGTATTCCTGCAAAGTTTGGTGAAGATCTGAGTATGTCGTTTTTGACCTCATCTGGAACCTCCCATCAGAAAATTTGAAAATTCTTAAAAAATTCGTCGAAAATCTTGATGTCTCCAATCTTTTGTTTTGTACGTTTTTTCCACGTGTCTTGACATCCAATGTATCCCTGCAAAGTTTGGTGAAGATCTGAGTATGTAGTTTTTGACCTTATATGGAACCTCCTATCTGAAAATTTGAAAATTCTTAAAAAATTCGTCCAAAATCTTGATGTCTCCAATCTCTTGTTTTGTACGTTTTTTCCACGTGTCTCGACCTCCAATGGATCCCTGCAAAGTTTGGTGAAGATCTGAGTATGTCGTTTTTGACCTTATCTGGAACCTCCCATCTGAAAATTTGAAAATTCTTAAAAAATTCGTCGAAAATCTTGATGTCTCCGATCTCTTCTTTTGTACGTTTTTTCCACGTGTCTTGACATGCAAAGTATTCCTGCAAAGTTTGGTGAAGATCTGAGTATGTAGTTTTTGACCTCATCTGGAACCTCCTATCTGAAAATTTGAAAATTCTTCAAAAATTCGTCGAAAATCTTGATGTCTCCAATCTCTTGTTTTGTACGTTTTTTCCACGTGTCTTGACATCCAATGTATTCCTGCAATGTTTGGTGGAGATCTGAGTATGTAGTTTTAGACCTTATCTGGAACCTCCTATCTGAAAATTTGAAAATTCTTCAAAAATTCGTCCAAAATCTTGATGTCTCCAATCTCTTGTTTTGTACGTTTTTTCCACGTGTCTCGACCTCCAATGGATCCCTGCAAAGTTTGGTGAAGATCTGAGTATGTCGTTTTTGACCTTATCTGGAACATCCTTTCTGAAAATTTGAAAATTCTTCAAAAATTCGTCGAAAATCTTGATGTCTCCAATCTTTTGTTTTTTACGTTTTTTCCACGTGTCTTGACATCCAATGTATTCCTGCAATGTTTGGTGGAGATCTGAGTATGTAGTTTTAGACCTTATCTGGAACCTCCTATCTGAAAATTTGAAAATTCTTCAAAAATTCGTCGAAAATCTTGATGTCTCCGATCTCTTGTTTTGTACGTTTTTTCCACGTGTCTCGACCTCCAATGGATCCCTGCAAAGTTTGGTGAAGATCTGAGTATGTAGTTTTTGACCTCATCTGGAACATCCTTTCTGAAAATTTGAAAATTCTTCAAAAATTCGTCGAAAATCTTGATGTCTCCAATCTCTTGTTTTGTACGTTTTTTCCACGTGTCTTGACATCCAATGTATTCCTGCAATGTTTGGTGGAGATCTGAGTATGTAGTTTTAGACCTTATCTGGAACCTCCTATCTGAAAATTTGAAAATTCTTCAAAAATTCGTCCAAAATCTTGATGTCTCCAATCTCTTGTTTTGTACGTTTTTTCCACGTGTCTCGACCTCCAATGGATCCCTGCAAAGTTTGGTGAAGATCTGAGTATGTAGTTTTTGACCTTATCTGGAACCTCCTATCTGAAAATTTGAAAATTCTTCAAAAATTCGTCGAAAATCTTGATGTCTCCAATCTCTTGTTTTGTACGTTTTTTCCACGTGTCTTGACATCCAATGTATTCCTGCAATGTTTGGTGGAGATCTGAGTATGTAGTTTTAGACCATATCTGGAACCTCCTATCTGAAAATTTGAAAATTCTTCAAAAATTCGTCGAAAATCTTGATGTCTCCGATCTCTTGTTTTGTACGTTTTTTCCACGTGTCTTGACATGCAAAGTATTCCTGCAAAGTTTGGTGAAGATCTGAGTATGTAGTTTTTGACCTCATCTGGAACCTCCTATCTGAAAATTTGAAAATTCCAAAAAAATTCGTCCAAAATCTTGATGTCTCCAATCTCTTGTTTTGTACGTTTTTTCCACGTGTCTTGACATCCAATGTATCCCTGCAATGTTTGGTGAAGATCTGAGTATGTAGTTTTTGACCTTATCTGGAACCTCCCATCTGAAAATTTGAAAATTCCTAAAAAATCCGTCCAAAATCTTGATGACCCCAATCTCTTGTTTTGTACTTTTTTTCCACGTGTCTCGACCTCCAATGTATCCCTGCAAAGTTTGGTGAAGATCTGAGTATGTAGTTTTTGACCTTATATGGAACCTCCTATCTGAAAATTTGAAAATTCTTAAAAAATTCGTCGAAAATCTTGATGTCTCCGATCTCTTGTTTTGTACGTTTTTTCCACGTGTCTTGACATGCAAAGTATTCCTGCAAAGTTTGGTGAAGATCTGAGTATGTCGTTTTTGACCTCATCTGGAACCTCCCATCTGAAAATTTGAAAATTCTTAAAAAATTCGTCGAAAATCTTGATGTCTCCAATCTTTTGTTTTGTACGTTTTTTCCACGTGTCTTGACATCCAATGTATCCCTGCAAAGTTTGGTGAAGATCTGAGTATGTAGTTTTTGACCTTATATGGAACCTCCTATCTGAAAATTTGAAAATTCTTAAAAAATTCGTCCAAAATCTTGATGTCTCCAATCTCTTGTTTTGTACGTTTTTTCCACGTGTCTCGACCTCCAATGGATCCCTGCAAAGTTTGGTGAAGATCTGAGTATGTCGTTTTTGACCTTATCTGGAACCTCCTATCTGAAAATTTGAAAATTCTTAAAAAATTCGTCGAAAATCTTGATGTCTCCGATCTCTTGTTTTGTACGTTTTTTCCACGTGTCTTGACATGCAAAGTATTCCTGCAAAGTTTGGTGAAGATCTGAGTATGTAGTTTTTGACCTCATCTGGAACCTCCTATCTGAAAATTTGAAAATTCTTAAAAAATTCGTCCAAAATCTTGATGTCTCCAATCTCTTGTTTTGTACGTTTTTTCCACGTGTCTTGACATCCAATGTATCCCTGCAATGTTTGGTGAAGATCTGAGTATGTAGTTTTTGACCTTATCTGGAACCTCCCATCTGAAAATTTGAAAATTCCTAAAAAATCCGTCCAAAATCTTGATGACCCCAATCTCTTGTTTTGTACTTTTTTTCCACGTGTCTCGACCTCCAATGTATCCCTGCAAAGTTTGGTGAAGATCTGAGTATGTAGTTTTTGACCTTATATGGAACCTCCTATCTGAAAATTTGAAAATTCTTAAAAAATTCGTCCAAAATCTTGATGTCACCAATCCTATGTTTTGTATGTTTTTTCCACGTGTCTTGACATCCAATGTATCCATGCAAAGTTTGGTGAAGATCTGAGTATGTCGTTTTTGACCTTATCTGGAACCTCCCATCTGAAAATTTGAAAATTCTTAAAAAATTCGTCGAAAATCTTGATGTCTCCGATCTCTTGTTTTGTACGTTTTTTCCACGTGTCTTGACATGCAAAGTATTCCTGCAAAGTTTGGTGAAGATCTGAGTATGTAGTTTTTGACCTCATCTGGAACCTCCTATCTGAAAATTTGAAAATTCTTATAAAAATCGTCCAAAATTTTGATGTCTCCAATCTCTTGTTTTGTACGTTTTTTCCACGTGTCTTGACATCCAATGTATCCATGCAAAGTTTGGTGAAGATCTGAGTATGTAGTTTTTGACCTTATATTGAACCTCCCATCTGAAAATTTGAAAATTCTTAAAAAATTCGTCCAAAATCTTGATGACCCCAATCTCTTGTTTTGTACGTTTTTTCCACGTGTCTTGACATCCAAAGTATCCCTGCAAAGTTTGGTGAAGATCTGAGTATGTAGTTTTTGACCTTATATGGAACCTCCTTTCTGAAAATTTGAGAATTCTTAAAAAATTCGTCCAAAATCTTGATGTCTCCAATCTCTTGTTTTGTACGTTTTTTCCACGTGTCTTGACATCCAATGTATCCATGCAAAGTTTGGTGAAAATCTGAGTATGTCGTTTTTGACCTTATCTGGAACCTCCCATCTGAAAATTTGAAAATTCTTAAAAAATTCGTCGAAAATCTTGATGTCTCCAATCTTTTGTTTTGTACGTTTTTTCCACGTGTCTTGACATGCAAAGTATCCCTGCAACGTTTGGTGAAGATCTGAGTATGTAGTTTTTGACCTTATCTGGAACCTCCTATCTGAAAATTTGAAAATTCTTCAAAAATTCGTCGAAAATCTTGATGTCTCCAATCTCTTGTTTTGTACGTTTTTTCCACGTGTCTTGACATCCAATGTATTCCTGCAATGTTTGGTGGAGATCTGAGTATGTAGTTTTAGACCTTATCTGGAACCTCCTATCTGAAAATTTGAAAATTCTTCAAAAATTCGTCCAAAATCTTGATGTCTCCAATCTCTTGTTTTGTACGTTTTTTCCACGTGTCTCGACCTCCAATGGATCCCTGCAAAGTTTGGTGAAGATCTGAGTATGTCGTTTTTGACCTTATCTGGAACATCCTTTCTGAAAATTTGAAAATTCTTAAAAAATTCGTCGAAAATCTTGATGTCTCCAATCTCTTGTTTTGTACGTTTTTTCCACGTGTCTTGACATCCAATGTATCCCTGCAAAGTTTGGTGAAGATCTGAGTATGTAGTTTTTGACCTTATATGGAACCTCCTATCTGAAAATTTGAAAATTCTTAAAAAATTCGTCCAAAATCTTGATGTCTCCAATCTCTTGTTTTGTACGTTTTTTCCACGTGTCTCGACCTCCAATGGATCCCTGCAAAGTTTGGTGAAGATCTGAGTATGTAGTTTTTGACCTTATATGGAACCTCCTATCTGAAAATTTGAAAATTCTTAAAAAATTCGTCCAAAATCTTGATGTCACCAATCCTATGTTTTGTATGTTTTTTCCACGTGTCTTGACATCCAATGTATTCCTGCAAAGTTTGGTGAAGATCTGAGTATGTCGTTTTTGACCTTATCTGGAACCTCCCATCTGAAAATTTGAAAATTCTTAAAAAATTCGTCGAAAATCTTGATGTCTCCGATCTCTTGTTTTGTACGTTTTTTCCAAGTGTCTTGACATGCAAAGTATTCCTGCAAAGTTTGGTGAAGATCTGAGTATGTAGTTTTTGACCTCATCTGGAACCTCCTATCTGAAAATTTGAAAATTCTTAAAAAATTCGTCCAAAACCTTGATGTCTCCAATCTCTTGTTTTGTACGTTTTTTCCACGTGTCTTGACATCCAATGTATCCCTGCAAAGTTTGGTGAAGATCTGAGTATGTCGTTTTTGACCTCATCTGGAACCTCCCATCTGAAAATTTGAAAATTCTTAAAAAATTCGTCGAAAATCTTGATGTCTCCAATCTTTTGTTTTGTACGTTTTTTCCACGTGTCTTGACATCCAATGTATCCCTGCAAAGTTTGGTGAAGATCTGAGTATGTAGTTTTTGACCTTATATGGAACCTCCTATCTGAAAATTTGAAAATTCTTAAAAAATTCGTCCAAAATCTTGATGTCTCCAATCTCTTGTTTTGTACGTTTTTTCCACGTGTCTCGACCTCCAATGGATCCCTGCAAAGTTTGGTGAAGATCTGAGTATGTCGTTTTTGACCTTATCTGGAACCTCCTATCTGAAAATTTGAAAATTCTTAAAAAATTCGTCGAAAATCTTGATGTCTCCGATCTCTTGTTTTGTACGTTTTTTCCACGTGTCTTGACATGCAAAGTATTCCTGCAAAGTTTGGTGAAGATCTGAGTATGTAGTTTTTGACCTCATCTGGAACCTCCTATCTGAAAATTTGAAAATTCTTAAAAAATTCGTCCAAAATCTTGATGTCTCCAATCTCTTGTTTTGTACGTTTTTTCCACGTGTCTTGACATCCAATGTATCCCTGCAATGTTTGGTGAAGATCTGAGTATGTAGTTTTTGACCTTATCTGGAACCTCCCATCTGAAAATTTGAAAATTCCTAAAAAATCCGTCCAAAATCTTGATGACCCCAATCTCTTGTTTTGTACTTTTTTTCCACGTGTCTCGACCTCCAATGTATCCCTGCAAAGTTTGGTGAAGATCTGAGTATGTAGTTTTTGACCTTATATGGAACCTCCTATCTGAAAATTTGAAAATTCTTAAAAAATTCGTCCAAAATCTTGATGTCACCAATCCTATGTTTTGTATGTTTTTTCCACGTGTCTTGACATCCAATGTATCCATGCAAAGTTTGGTGAAGATCTGAGTATGTCGTTTTTGACCTTATCTGGAACCTCCCATCTGAAAATTTGAAAATTCTTAAAAAATTCGTCGAAAATCTTGATGTCTCCGATCTCTTGTTTTGTACGTTTTTTCCACGTGTCTTGACATGCAAAGTATTCCTGCAAAGTTTGGTGAAGATCTGAGTATGTAGTTTTTGACCTCATCTGGAACCTCCTATCTGAAAATTTGAAAATTCTTAAAAAAATCGTCCAAAATTTTGATGTCTCCAATCTCTTGTTTTGTACGTTTTTTCCACGTGTCTTGACATCCAATGTATCCATGCAAAGTTTGGTGAAGATCTGAGTATGTAGTTTTTGACCTTATATTGAACCTCCCATCTGAAAATTTGAAAATTCTTAAAAAATTCGTCCAAAATCTTGATGACCCCAATCTCTTGTTTTGTACGTTTTTTCCACGTGTCTTGACATCCAAAGTATCCCTGCAAAGTTTGGTGAAGATCTGAGTATGTAGTTTTTGACCTTATATGGAACCTCCTTTCTGAAAATTTGAGAATTCTTAAAAAATTCGTCCAAAATCTTGATGTCTCCAATCTCTTGTTTTGTACGTTTTTTCCACGTGTCTTGACATCCAATGTATCCATGCAAAGTTTGGTGAAAATCTGAGTATGTCGTTTTTGACCTTATCTGGAACCTCCCATCTGAAAATTTGAAAATTCTTAAAAAATTCGTCGAAAATCTTGATGTCTCCAATCTTTTGTTTTGTACGTTTTTTCCACGTGTCTTGACATGCAAAGTATCCCTGCAACGTTTGGTGAAGATCTGAGTATGTAGTTTTTGACCTTATCTGGAACCTCCTATCTGAAAATTTGAAAATTCTTCAAAAATTCGTCGAAAATCTTGATGTCTCCAATCTCTTGTTTTGTACGTTTTTTCCACGTGTCTTGACATCCAATGTATTCCTGCAATGTTTGGTGGAGATCTGAGTATGTAGTTTTAGACCTTATCTGGAACCTCCTATCTGAAAATTTGAAAATTCTTCAAAAATTCGTCCAAAATCTTGATGTCTCCAATCTCTTGTTTTGTACGTTTTTTCCACGTGTCTCGACCTCCAATGGATCCCTGCAAAGTTTGGTGAAGATCTGAGTATGTCGTTTTTGACCTTATCTGGAACATCCTTTCTGAAAATTTGAAAATTCTTAAAAAATTCGTCGAAAATCTTGATGTCTCCAATCTCTTGTTTTGTACGTTTTTTCCACGTGTCTTGACATCCAATGTATCCCTGCAAAGTTTGGTGAAGATCTGAGTATGTAGTTTTTGACCTTATATGGAACCTCCTATCTGAAAATTTGAAAATTCTTAAAAAATTCGTCCAAAATCTTGATGTCTCCAATCTCTTGTTTTGTACGTTTTTTCCACGTGTCTCGACCTCCAATGGATCCCTGCAAAGTTTGGTGAAGATCTGAGTATGTAGTTTTTGACCTTATATGGAACCTCCTATCTGAAAATTTGAAAATTCTTAAAAAATTCGTCCAAAATCTTGATGTCACCAATCCTTTGTTTTGTATGTTTTTTCCACGTGTCTTGACATCCAATGTATTCCTGCAAAGTTTGGTGAAGATCTGAGTATGTCGTTTTTGACCTTATCTGGAACCTCCCATCTGAAAATTTGAAAATTCTTAAAAAATTCGTCGAAAATCTTGATGTCTCCGATCTCTTGTTTTGTACGTTTTTTCCACGTGTCTTGACATGCAAAGTATTCCTGCAAAGTTTGGTGAAGATCTGAGTATGTAGTTTTTGACCTCATCTGGAACCTCCTATCTGAAAATTTGAAAATTCTTAAAAAATTCGTCCAAAATCTTGATGTCTCCAATCTCTTGTTTTGTACGTTTTTTCCACGTGTCTTGACATCCAATGTATCCCTGCAATGTTTGGTGAAGATCTGAGTATGTAGTTTTTGACCTTATCTGGAACCTCCCATCTGAAAATTTGAAAATTCTTAAAAAATTCGTCCAAAATCTTGATGTCACCAATCCTATGTTTTGTATGTTTTTTCCACGTGTCTTGACATCCAATGGATCCCTGCAAAGTTTGGTGAAGATCTGAGTATGTAGTTTTTGACCTCATCTGGAACCTCCTATCTGAAAATTTGAAAATTCTTAAAAAATTCGTCCAAAATCTTGATGTCTCCAATCTCTTGTTTTGTACGTTTTTTCCACGTGTCTTGACATCCAATGTATCCCTGCAATGTTTGGTGAAGATCTGAGTATGTAGTTTTTGACCTTATCTGGAACCTCCCATCTGAAAATTTGAAAATTCCTAAAAAATCCGTCCAAAATCTTGATGACCCCAATCTCTTGTTTTGTACTTTTTTTCCACGTGTCTTGACATCCAATGTATCCCTGCAAAGTTTGGTGAAGATCTGAGTATGTAGTTTTTGATCTTATCTGGAACCTCCTATCTGAAAATTTGAAAATTCTTAAAAAATTCTTCCAAAATCTTGATGTCTCCAATCTCTTGTTTTGTACGTTTTTTCCACGTGTCTTGATATCCAATGTATCCCTGCAAAGTTTGGTGAAGATCTGAGTATGTTGTTTTTGACCTTATCTGGAACATCCTTTCTGAAAATTTGAAAATTGTTAAAAAATTCGTCCAAAATCTTGATGTCTCCTATCTCTTGTTTTGTACGTTTTTTCCACGTGTCTTGACATCCAATGTATCCCTGCAAAGTTTGGTGAAGATCTGAGTATGTAGTTTTTGACCTTATCTGGAACCTCCCATCTGAAAATTTGAAAATTCTTAAAAAATTCGACCAATATCTTGATGTCTCCAATCTTTTGTTTTGTACGTTTTTTCCACGTGTCTTGACACATAATGTATCCATGCAAAGTTTGGTGAAGATCTGAGTATGTAGTTTTTGACCTTATATGGAACCTCCTATCTGAAAATTTGAAAATTCTTAAAAAATTCGTCCAAAATCTTGATGTCTCCAATCTCTTGTTTTGTACGTTTTTTCCACGTGTCTTGACATCCAATGTATCCCTGCAAAGTTTGGTGAAGATCTGAGTATGTAGTTTTTGACCTTATCTGGAACCTCCCATCTGAAAATTTGAAAATTCCTAAAAAATCCGTGCAAAATCTTGATGACCCCAATCTCTTGTTTTGTACGTTTTTTCCACGTGTCTTGACATCCAATGTATTCCTGCAATGTTTGGTGAAGATCTGAGTATGTAGTTTTTGACCTTATATGGAACCTCCTATCTGAAAATTTGAAAATTCTTAAAAAATTCGACCAAAATCTTGATGTTCCGAATCCTATGTTTTGTATGTTTTTTCCACGTGTCTTGACATCCAATGTATCCATGCAAAGTTTGGTGAAGATCTGAGTATGTAGTTTTTGACCTTATATTGAACCTCCCATCTGAAAATTTGAAAATTCTTAAAAAATTCGTCCAAAATCTTGATGACCCCAATCTCTTGTTTTGTACGTTTTTTCCACGTGTCTTGACATCCAAAGTATCCCTGCAAAGTTTGGTGAAGATCTGAGTATGTAGTTTTTGACCTTATATGGAACCTCCTTTCTGAAAATTTGAGAATTCTTAAAAAATTCGTCCAAAATCTTGATGTCTCCAATCTCTTGTTTTGTACGTTTTTTCCACGTGTCTTGACATCCAATGTATCCATGCAAAGTTTGGTGAAGATCTGAGTATGTCGTTTTTGACCTTATCTGGAACCTCCCATCTGAAAATTTGAAAATTCTTAAAAAATTCGTCGAAAATCTTGATGTCTCCAATCTTTTGTTTTGTACGTTTTTTCCACGTGTCTTGACATGCAAAGTATCCCTGCAACGTTTGGTGAAGATCTGAGTATGTAGTTTTTGACCTTATCTGGAACCTCCTATCTGAAAATTTGAAAATTCTTCAAAAATTCGTCGAAAATCTTGATGTCTCCAATCTCTTGTTTTGTACGTTTTTTCCACGTGTCTTGACATCCAATGTATTCCTGCAATGTTTGGTGGAGATCTGAGTATGTAGTTTTAGACCTTATCTGGAAACTCCTATCTGAAAATTTGAAAATTCTTCAAAAATTCGTCCAAAATCTTGATGTCTCCAATCTCTTGTTTTGTACGTTTTTTCCACGTGTCTCGACCTCCAATGGATCCCTGCAAAGTTTGGTGAAGATCTGAGTATGTCGTTTTTGACCTTATCTGGAACATCCTTTCTGAAAATTTGAAATTTCTTCAAAAATTCGTCGAAAATCTTGATGTCTCCAATCTCTTGTTTTGTACGTTTTTTCCACGTGTCTTGACATCCAATGTATTCCTGCAATGTTTGGTGGAGATCTGAGTATGTAGTTTTAGACCTTATCTGGAACCTCCTATCTGAAAATTTGAAAATTCTTCAAAAATTCGTCGAAAATCTTGATGTCTCCGATCTCTTGTTTTGTACGTTTTTTCCACGTGTCTTGACATCCAAAGTATGCCTGCAAAGTTTGGTGAAGATCTGAGTATGTAGTTTTTGACCTCATCTGGAACATCCTTTCTGAAAATTTGAAAATTCTTCAAAAATTCGTCGAAAATCTTGATGTCTCCAATCTCTTGTTTTGTACGTTTTTTCCACGTGTCTTGACATCCAATGTATTCCTGCAATGTTTGGTGGAGATCTGAGTATGTAGTTTTAGACCTTATCTGGAACCTCCTATCTGAAAATTTGAAAATTCTTCAAAAATTCGTCCAAAATCTTGATGTCTCCAATCTCTTGTTTTGTACTTTTTTTCCACGTGTCTCGACCTCCAATGGATCCCTGCAAAGTTTGGTGAATATCTGAGTATGTAGTTTTTGACCTTATATGGAACCTCCTATCTGAAAATTTGAAAATTCTTCAAAAATTCGTCGAAAATCTTGATGTCTCCAATCTCTTGTTTTGTACGTTTTTTCCACGTGTCTTGACATCCAATGTATTCCTGCAATGTTTGGTGGAGATCTGAGTATGTAGTTTTAGACCTTATCTGGAACCTCCTATCTGAAAATTTGAAAATTCTTCAAAAATTCGTCGAAAATCTTGATGTCTCCGATCTCTTGTTTTGTACGTTTTTTCCACGTGTCTTGACATGCAAAGTATTCCTGCAAAGTTTGGTGAAGATCTGAGTATGTAGTTTTTGACCTCATCTGGAACCTCCTATCTGAAAATTTGAAAATTCTTAAAAAATTCGTCGAAAATCTTGATGTCTCCAATCTCTTGTTTTGTACGTTTTTTACACGTGTCTTGACATCCAATGTATCCCTGCAAAGTTTGGTGGAGATCTGAGTATGTAGTTTTTGACCTTATCTGGGACCTCATATCAGAAAATTTGAAAATTCTTCAAAAATTCGACCAAAATCTTGATGTCTCCAATCTTTTGTTTTGTACGTTTTTTCCACGTGTCTTGACACATAATGTATCCATGCAAAGTTTGGTGAAGATCTGAGTATGTAGTTTTTGACCTTATATGGAACCTCCTATCTGAAAATTTGAAAATTCTTAAAAAATTCGTCCAAAATCTTGATGTCTCCAATCTCTTGTTTTGTACGTTTTTTCCACGTGTCTTGACATCCAATGTATCCCTGCAAAGTTTGGTGAAGATCTGAGTATGTAGTTTTTGACCTTATCTGGAACCTCCCATCTGAAAATTTGAAAATTCCTAAAAAATCCGTGCAAAATCTTGATGACCCCAATCTCTTGTTTTGTACGTTTTTTCCACGTGTCTTGACATGCAAAGTATTCCTGCAAAGTTTGGTGAAGATCTGAGTATGTAGTTTTTGACCTCATCTGGAACCTCCTATCTGAAAATTTGAAAATTCTTAAAAAATTCGTCCAAAATCTTGATGTCTCCAATCTCTTGTTTTGTACGTTTTTTCCACGTGTCTTGACATCCAATGTATCCCTGCAATGTTTGGTGAAGATCTGAGTATGTAGTTTTTGACCTTATATTGAACCTCCCATCTGAAAATTTGAAAATTCTTAAAAAATTCGTCCAAAATCTTGATGACCCCAATCTCTTGTTTTGTACGTTTTTTCCACGTGTCTTGACATCCAAAGTATCCCTGCAAAGTTTGGTGAAGATCTGAGTATGTAGTTTTTGACCTCATCTGGAACCTCCTATCTGAAAATTTGAGAATTCTTAAAAAATTCGTCCAAAATCTTGATGTCTCCAATCTCTTGTTTTGTACGTTTTTTCCACGTGTCTTGACATCCAATGTATCCATGCAAAGTTTGGTGAAGATCTGAGTATGTCGTTTTTGACCTTATCTGGAACCTCCCATCTGAAAATTTGAAAATTCTTAAAAAATTCGTCGAAAATCTTGATGTCTCCAATCTTTTGTTTTGTACGTTTTTTCCACGTGTCTTGACATGCAAAGTATCCCTGCAACGTTTGGTGAAGATCTGAGTATGTAGTTTTTGACCTTATCTGGAACCTCCTATCTGAAAATTTGAAAATTCTTCAAAAATTCGTCGAAAATCTTGATGTCTCCAATCTCTTGTTTTGTACGTTTTTTCCACGTGTCTTGACATCCAATGTATTCCTGCAATGTTTGGTGGAGATCTGAGTATGTCGTTTTTGACCTTATCTGGAACCTCCCATCTGAAAATTTGAAAATTCTTAAAAAATTCGTCGAAAATCTTGATGTCTCCGATCTCTTGTTTTGTACGTTTTTTCCACGTGTCTTGACATGCAAAGTATTCCTGCAAAGTTTGGTGAAGATCTGAGTATGTAGTTTTTGACCTCATCTGGAACCTCCTATCTGAAAATTTGAAAATTCTTAAAAAATTCGTCCAAAATCTTGATGTCTCCAATCTCTTGTTTTGTACGTTTTTTCCACGTGTCTTGACATCCAATGTATCCCTGCAATGTTTGGTGAAGATCTGAGTATGTAGTTTTTGACCTTATCTGGAACCTCCCATCTGAAAATTTGAAAATTCCTAAAAAATCCGTCCAAAATCTTGATGACCCCAATCTCTTGTTTTGTACTTTTTTTCCACGTGTCTCGACCTCCAATGTATCCCTGCAAAGTTTGGTGAAGATCTGAGTATGTAGTTTTTGACCTTATATGGAACCTCCTATCTGAAAATTTGAAAATTCTTAAAAAATTCGTCCAAAATCTTGATGTCACCAATCCTATGTTTTGTATGTTTTTTCCACGTGTCTTGACATCCAATGTATTCCTGCAAAGTTTGGTGAAGATCTGAGTATGTCGTTTTTGACCTTATCTGGAACCTCCCATCTGAAAATTTGAAAATTCTTAAAAAATTCGTCGAAAATCTTGATGTCTCCGATCTCTTGTTTTGTACGTTTTTTCCACGTGTCTTGACATGCAAAGTATTCCTGCAAAGTTTGGTGAAGATCTGAGTATGTAGTTTTTGACCTCATCTGGAACCTCCTATCTGAAAATTTGAAAATTCTTAAAAAATTCGTCCAAAATCTTGATGTCTCCAATCTCTTGTTTTGTACGTTTTTTCCACGTGTCTTGACATCCAATGTATCCCTGCAATGTTTGGTGAAGATCTGAGTATGTAGTTTTTGACCTTATCTGGAACCTCCCATCTGAAAATTTGAAAATTCCTAAAAAATCCGTGCAAAATCTTGATTTCCCCAATCTCTTGTTTTGTACGTTTTTTCCACGTGTCTTGACATGCAAAGTATTCCTGCAAAGTTTGGTGAAGATCTGAGTATGTAGTTTTTGACCTCATCTGGAACCTCCTATCTGAAAATTTGAAAATTCTTCAAAAATTCGTCCAAAATCTTGATGTCTCCAATCTCTTGTTTTGTACGTTTTTTCCACGTGTCTCGACCTCCAGTGGATCCCTGCAAAGTTTGGTGAAGATCTGAGTATGTAGTTTTTGACCTTATCTGGAACCTCCTATCTGAAAATTTGAAAATTCTTCAAAAATTCGTCCAAAATCTTGATGTCTCCAATCTCTTGTTTTGTACTTTTTTTCCACGTGTCTTGACATCCAATGTATTCCTGCAATGTTTGGTGGAGATCTGAGTATGTAGTTTTAGACCTTATCTGGAACCTCCTATCTGAAAATTTGAAAATTCTTCAAAAATTCGTCGAAAATCTTGATGTCTCCGATCTCTTGTTTTGTACGTTTTTTCCACGTGTCTTGACATGCAAAGTATCCCTGCAACGTTTGGTGAAGATCTGAGTATGTAGTTTTTGACCTTATCTGGAACCTCCTATCTGAAAATTTGAAAATTCTTCAAAAATTCGTCGAAAATCTTGATGTCTCCAATCTCTTGTTTTGTACGTTTTTTCCACGTGTCTTGACATCCAATGTATCCCTGCAAAGTTTGGTGGAGATCTGAGTATGTAGTTTTTGACCTTATCTGGGACCTCCTATCAGAAAATTTGAAAATTCTTCAAAAATTCGACCAAAATCTTGATGTCTCCAATCTTTTGTTTTGTACGTTTTTTCCACGTGTCTTGACACATAATGTATCCATGCAAAGTTTGGTGAAGATCTGAGTATGTAGTTTTTGACCTTATATGGAACCTCCTATCTGAAAATTTGAAAATTCTTAAAAAATTCGTCCAAAATCTTGATGTCTCCAATCTCTTGTTTTGTACGTTTTTTCCACGTGTCTTGACATCCAATGTATCCCTGCAAAGTTTGGTGAAGATCTGAGTATGTAGTTTTTGACCTTATCTGGAACCTCCCATCTGAAAATTTGAAAATTCCTAAAAAATCCGTGCAAAATCTTGATGACCCCAATCTCTTGTTTTGTACGTTTTTTCCACGTGTCTTGACATGCAAAGTATTCCTGCAAAGTTTGGTGAAGATCTGAGTATGTAGTTTTTGACCTCATCTGGAACCTCCTATCTGAAAATTTGAAAATTCTTAAAAAATTCGTCCAAAATCTTGATGTCTCCAATCTCTTGTTTTGTACGTTTTTTCCACGTGTCTTGACATCCAATGTATCCCTGCAATGTTTGGTGAAGATCTGAGTATGTAGTTTTTGACCTTATATAACCTCCCATCTGAAAATTTGAAAATTCTTAAAAAATTCGTCCAAAATCTTGATGAACCCAATCTCTTGTTTTGTACGTTTTTTCCACGTGTCTTGACATCCAAAGTATCCCTGCAAAGTTTGGTGAAGATCTGAGTATGTAGTTTTTGACCTCATCTGGAACATCCTATCTGAAAATTTGAGAATTCTTAAAAAATTCGTCCAAAATCTTGATGTCTCCAATCTCTTGTTTTGTACGTTTTTTCCACGTGTCTTGACATCCAATGTATCCATGCAAAGTTTGGTGAAGATCTGAGTATGTCGTTTTTGACCTTATCTGGAACCTCCCATCTGAAAATTTGAAAATTCTTAAAAAATTCGTCGAAAATCTTGATGTCTCCAATCTTTTGTTTTGTACGTTTTTTCCACTTGTCTTGACATGCAAAGTATCCCTGCAACGTTTGGTGAAGATCTGAGTATGTAGTTTTTGACCTTATCTGGAACCTCCTATCTGAAAATTTGAAAATTCTTCAAAAATTCGTCGAAAATCTTGATGTCTCCAATCTCTTGTTTTGTATGTTTTTTCCACGTGTCTTGACATCCAATGTATTCCTGCAAAGTTTGGTGGAGATCTGAGTATGTCGTTTTTGACCTTATCTGGAACCTCCCATCTGAAAATTTGAAAATTCTTAAAAAATTCGTCGAAAATCTTGATGTCTCCGATCTCTTGTTTTGTACGTTTTTTCCACGTGTCTTGACATGCAAAGTATTCCTGCAAAGTTTGGTGAAGATCTGAGTTTGTAGTTTTTGACCTCATCTGGAACCTCCTTTCTGAAAATTTGAAAATTCTTAAAAAATTCGTCGAAAATCTTGATGTCTCCAATCTCTTGTTTTGTACGTTTTTTCCACGTGTCTTGACATCCAATGTATCCCTGCAAAGTTTGGTGGAGATCTGAGTATGTAGTTTTTGACCTTATCTGGGACCTCCTATCAGAAAATTTGAAAATTCTTCAAAAATTCGACCAAAATCTTGATGTCTCCAATCTTTTGTTTTGTACGTTTTTTCCACGTGTCTTGACACATAATGTATCCATGCAAAGTTTGGTGGAGATCTGAGTATGTAGTTTTAGACCTTATCTGGAACCTCCTATCTGAAAATTTGAAAATTCTTCAAAAATTCGTCGAAAATCTTGATGTCTCCAATCTCTTGTTTTGTACGTTTTTTCCACGTGTCTTGACATCCAATGTATTCCTGCAATGTTTGGTGGAGATCTGAGTATGTAGTTTTAGACCTTATCTGGAACCTCCTATCTGAAAATTTGAAAATTCTTCAAAAATTCGTCCAAAATCTTGATGTCTCCAATCTCTTGTTTTGTACGTTTTTTCCACGTGTCTCGACCTCCAATGGATCCCTGCAAAGTTTGGTGAAGATCTGAGTATGTCGTTTTTGACCTTATCTGGAACATCCTTTCTGAAAATTTGAAAATTCTTAAAAAATTCGTCGAAAATCTTGATGTCTCCAATCTCTTGTTTTGTACGTTTTTTCCACGTGTCTTGACATCCAATGTATCCCTGCAAAGTTTGGTGAAGATCTGAGTATGTAGTTTTTGACCTTATCTGGAACCTCCCATCTGAAAATTTGAAAATTCTTAAAAAATTCGTCCAAAATCTTGATGTCACCAATCCTATGTTTTGTATGTTTTTTCCACTTGTCTTGACATCCAATGGATCCCTGCAAAGTTTGGTGAAGATCTGAGTATGTAGTTTTTGACCTCATCTGGAACCTCCTATCTGAAAATTTGAAAATTCTTAAAAAATTCGTCCAAAATCTTGATGTCTCCAATCTCTTGTTTTGTACGTTTTTTCCACGTGTCTTGACATCCAATGTATCCCTGCAATGTTTGGTGAAGATCTGAGTATGTAGTTTTTGACCTTATCTGGAACCTCCCATCTGAAAATTTGAAAATTCCTAAAAAATCCGTCCAAAATCTTGATGACCCCAATCTCTTGTTTTGTACTTTTTTTCCACGTGTCTTGACATCCAATGTATCCCTGCAAAGTTTGGTGAAGATCTGAGTATGTAGCTTTTGATCTTATCTGGAACCTCCTATCTGAAAATTTGAAAATTCTTAAAAAATTCGTCCAAAATCTTGATGTCTCCAATCTCTTGTTTCGTACGTTTTTTCCACGTGTCTTGATATCCAATGTATCCCTGCAAAGTTTGGTGAAGATCTGAGTATGTTGTTTTTGACCTTATCTGGAACATCCTTTCTGAAAATTTGAAAATTGTTAAAAAATTCGTCCAAAATCTTGATGTCTCCTATCTCTTGTTTTGTACGTTTTTTCCACGTGTCTTGACATCCAATGTATCCCTGCAAAGTTTGGTGAAGATCTGAGTATGTAGTTTTTGACCTTATCTGGAACCTCCCATCTGAAAATTTGAAAATTCTTAAAAAATTCGACCAATATCTTGATGTCTCCAATCTTTTGTTTTGTACGTTTTTTCCACGTGTCTTGACACATAATGTATCCATGCAAAGTTTGGTGAAGATCTGAGTATGTAGTTTTTGACCTTATATGGAACTTCCTATCTGAAAATTTGAAAATTCTTAAAAAATTCGTCCAAAATCTTGATGTCTCCAATCTCTTGTTTTGTACGTTTTTTCCACGTGTCTTGACATCCAATGTATCCCTGCAAAGTTTGGTGAAGATCTGAGTATGTAGTTTTTGACCTTATCTGGAACCTCCCATCTGAAAATTTGAAAATTCCTAAAAAATCCGTGCAAAATCTTGATGACCCCAATCTCTTGTTTTGTACGTTTTTTCCACGTGTCTTGACATCCAATGTATCCCTGCAAAGTTTGGTGAAGATCTGAGTATGTAGTTTTTGACCTTATCTGGAACATCCCATCTGAAAATTTGAAAATTCTTCAAAAATTCGTCGAAAATCTTGATGTCTCCAATCTCTTGTTTTGTACGTTTTTTCCACGTGTCTTGACATCCAATGTATCCCTGCAAAGTTTGGTGGAGATCTGAGTATGTAGTTTTTGACCTTATCTGGGACCTCCTATCAGAAAATTTGAAAATTCTTCAAAAATTCGACCAAAATCTTGATGTCTCCAATCTTTTGTTTTGTACGTTTTTTCCACGTGTCTTGACACATAATGTATCCATGCAAAGTTTGGTGGAGATCTGAGTATGTAGTTTTAGACCTTATCTGGAACCTCCTATCTGAAAATTTGAAAATTCTTCAAAAATTCGTCGAAAATCTTGATGTCTCCAATCTCTTGTTTTGTACGTTTTTTCCACGTGTCTTGACATCCAATGTATTCCTGCAATGTTTGGTGGAGATCTGAGTATGTAGTTTTAGACCTTATCTGGAACCTCCTATCTGAAAATTTGAAAATTCTTCAAAAATTCGTCCAAAATCTTGATGTCTCCAATCTCTTGTTTTGTACGTTTTTTCCACGTGTCTCGACCTCCAATGTATCCCTGCAAAGTTTGGTGAAGATCTGAGTATGTCGTTTTTGACCTTATCTGGAACATCCTTTCTGAAAATTTGAAAATTCTTAAAAAATTCGTCGAAAATCTTGATGTCTCCAATCTCTTGTTTTGTACGTTTTTTCCACGTGTCTTGACATCCAATGTATCCCTGCAAAGTTTGGTGAAGATCTGAGTATGTAGTTTTTGACCTTATCTGGAACCTCCCATCTGAAAATTTGAAAATTCTTAAAAAATTCGTCCAAAATCTTGATGTCACCAATCCTATGTTTTGTATGTTTTTTCCACTTGTCTTGACATCCAATGGATCCCTGCAAAGTTTGGTGAAGATCTGAGTATGTAGTTTTTGTCCTCATCTGGAACCTCCTATCTGAAAATTTGAAAATTCTTAAAAAATTCGTCCAAAATCTTGATGTCTCCAATCTCTTGTTTTGTACGTTTTTTCCACGTGTCTTGACATCCAATGTATCCCTGCAATGTTTGGTGAAGATCTGAGTATGTAGTTTTTGACCTTATCTGGAACCTCCCATCTGAAAATTTGAAAATTCCTAAAAAATCCGTCCAAAATCTTGATGACCCCAATCTCTTGTTTTGTACTTTTTTTCCACGTGTCTTGACATCCAATGTATCCCTGCAAAGTTTGGTGAAGATCTGAGTATGTAGCTTTTGATCTTATCTGGAACCTCCTATCTGAAAATTTGAAAATTCTTAAAAAATTCGTCCAAAATCTTGATGTCTCCAATCTCTTGTTTCGTACGTTTTTTCCACGTGTCTTGATATCCAATGTATCCCTGCAAAGTTTGGTGAAGATCTGAGTATGTTGTTTTTGACCTTATCTGGAACATCCTTTCTGAAAATTTGAAAATTGTTAAAAAATTCGTCCAAAATCTTGATGTCTCCTATCTCTTGTTTTGTACGTTTTTTCCACGTGTCTTGACATCCAATGTATCCCTGCAAAGTTTGGTGAAGATCTGAGTATGTAGTTTTTGACCTTATCTGGAACCTCCCATCTGAAAATTTGAAAATTCTTAAAAAATTCGACCAATATCTTGATGTCTCCAATCTTTTGTTTTGTACGTTTTTTCCACGTGTCTTGACACATAATGTATCCATGCAAAGTTTGGTGAAGATCTGAGTATGTAGTTTTTGACCTTATATGGAACCTCCTATCTGAAAATTTGAAAATTCTTAAAAAATTCGTCCAAAATCTTGATGTCTCCAATCTCTTGTTTTGTACGTTTTTTCCACGTGTCTTGACATCCAATGTATCCCTGCAAAGTTTGGTGAAGATCTGAGTATGTAGTTTTTGACCTTATCTGGAACCTCCCATCTGAAAATTTGAAAATTCCTAAAAAATCCGTGCAAAATCTTGATGACCCCAATCTCTTGTTTTGTACGTTTTTTCCACGTGTCTTGACATCCAATGTATCCCTGCAAAGTTTGGTGAAGATCTGAGTATGTAGTTTTTGACCTTATCTGGAACCTCCCATCTGAAAATTTGAAAATTCTTAAAAAATTCGTCGAAAATCTTGATGTCTCCAATCTTTTGTTTTGTACGTTTTTTCCACGTGTCTTGACATGCAAAGTATCCCTGCAACGTTTGGTGAAGATCTGAGTATGTAGTTTTTGACCTTATCTGGAACCTCCTATCTGAAAATTTGAAAATTCTTCAAAAATTCGTCCAAAATCTTGATGTCTCCAATCTCTTGTTTTGTACGTTTTTTCCACGTGTCTTGACATCCAATGTATCCCTGCAAAGTTTGGTGGAGATCTGAGTATGTAGTTTTTGACCTTATCTGGGACCTCCTATCAGAAAATTTGAAAATTCTTCAAAAATTCGACCAAAATCTTGATGTCTCCAATCTTTTGTTTTGTACGTTTTTTCCACGTGTCTTGACACATAATGTATCCATGCAAAGTTTGGTGGAGATCTGAGTATGTAGTTTTAGACCTTATCTGGAACCTCCTATCTGAAAATTTGAAAATTCTTCAAAAATTCGTCGAAAATCTTGATGTCTCCAATCTCTTGTTTTGTACGTTTTTTCCACGTGTCTTGACATCCAATGTATTCCTGCAATGTTTGGTGGAGATCTGAGTATGTAGTTTTAGACCTTATCTGGAACCTCCTATCTGAAAATTTGAAAATTCTTCAAAAATTCGTCCAAAATCTTGATGTCTCCAATCTCTTGTTTTGTACGTTTTTTCCACGTGTCTCGACCTCCAATGGATCCCTGCAAAGTTTGGTGAAGATCTGAGTATGTCGTTTTTGACCTTATCTGGAACATCCTTTCTGAAAATTTGAAAATTCTTAAAAAATTCGTCGAAAATCTTGATGTCTCCAATCTCTTGTTTTGTACGTTTTTTCCACGTGTCTTGACATCCAATGTATCCCTGCAAAGTTTGGTGAAGATCTGAGTATGTAGTTTTTGACCTTATCTGGAACCTCCCATCTGAAAATTTGAAAATTCTTAAAAAATTCGTCCAAAATCTTGATGTCACCAATCCTATGTTTTGTATGTTTTTTCCACGTGTCTTGACATCCAATGGATCCCTGCAAAGTTTGGTGAAGATCTGAGTATGTAGTTTTTGACCTCATCTGGAACCTCCTATCTGAAAATTTGAAAATTCTTAAAAAATTCGTCCAAAATCTTGATGTCTCCAATCTCTTGTTTTGTACGTTTTTTCCACGTGTCTTGACATCCAATGTATCCCTGCAATGTTTGGTGAAGATCTGAGTATGTAGTTTTTGACCTTATCTGGAACCTCCCATCTGAAAATTTGAAAATTCCTAAAAAATCCGTCCAAAATCTTGATGACCCCAATCTCTTGTTTTGTACTTTTTTTCCACGTGTCTTGACATCCAATGTATCCCTGCAAAGTTTGGTGAAGATCTGAGTATGTAGTTTTTGATCTTATCTGGAACCTCCTATCTGAAAATTTGAAAATTCTTAAAAAATTCGTCCAAAATCTTGATGTCTCCAATCTCTTGTTTTGTACGTTTTTTCCACGTGTCTTGATATCCAATGTATCCCTGCAAAGTTTGGTGAAGATCTGAGTATGTTGTTTTTGACCTTATCTGGAACATCCTTTCTGAAAATTTGAAAATTGTTAAAAAATTCGTCCAAAATCTTGATGTCTCCTATCTCTTGTTTTGTACGTTTTTTCCACGTGTCTTGACATCCAATGTATCCCTGCAAAGTTTGGTGAAGATCTGAGTATGTAGTTTTTGACCTTATCTGGAACCTCCCATCTGAAAATTTGAAAATTCTTAAAAAATTCGACCAATATCTTGAGGTCTCCAATCTTTTGTTTTGTACGTTTTTTCCACGTGTCTTGACACATAATGTATCCATGCAAAGTTTGGTGAAGATCTGAGTATGTAGTTTTTGACCTTATATGGAACCTCCTATATGAAAATTTGAAAATTCTTAAAAAATTCGTCCAAAATCTTGATGTCTCCAATCTCTTGTTTTGTACGTTTTTTCCACGTGTCTTGACATCCAATGTATCCCTGCAAAGTTTGGTGAAGATCTGAGTATGTAGTTTTTGACCTTATCTGGAACCTCCCATCTGAAAATTTGAAAATTCCTAAAAAATCCGTGCAAAATCTTGATGACCCCAATCTCTTGTTTTGTACGTTTTTTCCACGTGTCTTGACATCCAATGTATCCCTGCAAAGTTTGGTGAAGATCTGAGTATGTAGTTTTTGACCTTATCTGGAACCTCCCATCTGAAAATTTGAAAATTCTTAAAAAATTCGTCGAAAATCTTGATGTCTCCAATCTTTTGTTTTGTACGTTTTTTCCACGTGTCTTGACATGCAAAGTATCCCTGCAACGTTTGGTGAAGATCTGAGTATGTAGTTTTTGACCTTATCTGGAACCTCCTATCTGAAAATTTGAAAATTCTTCAAAAATTCGTCGAAAATCTTGATGTCTCCAATCTCTTGTTTTGTACGTTTTTTCCACGTGTCTTGACATCCAATGTATTCCTGCAATGTTTGGTGGAGATCTGAGTATGTCGTTTTTGACCTTATCTGGAACCTCCCATTTGAAAATTTGAAAATTCTTAAAAAATTCGTCGAAAATCTTGATGTCTCCGATCTCTTGTTTTGTACGTTTTTTCCACGTGTCTTGACATGCAAAGTATTCCTGCAAAGTTTGGTGAAGATCTGAGTATGTAGTTTTTGACCTCATCTGGAACCTCCTATCTGAAAATTTGAAAATTCTTAAAAAATTCGTCCAAAATCTTGATGTCTCCAATCTCTTGTTTTGTACGTTTTTTCCACGTGTCTTGACATCCAATGTATCCCTGCAATGTTTGGTGAAGATCTGAGTATGTAGTTTTTGACCTTATCTGGAACCTCCCATCTGAAAATTTGAAAATTCCTAAAAAATCCGTCCAAAATCTTGATGACCCCAATCTCTTGTTTTGTACTTTTTTTCCACGTGTCTCGACCTCCAATGTATCCCTGCAAAGTTTGGTGAAGATCTGAGTATGTAGTTTTTGACCTTATATGGAACCTCCTATCTGAAAATTTGAAAATTCCTAAAAAATTCGTCCAAAATCTTGATGTCACCAATCCTATGTTTTGTATGTTTTTTCCACGTGTCTTGACATCCAATGTATTCCTGCAAAGTTTGGTGAAGATCTGAGTATGTCGTTTTTGACCTTATCTGGAACCTCCCATCTGAAAATTTGAAAATTCTTAAAAAATTCGTCGAAAATCTTGATGTCTCCGATCTCTTGTTTTGTACGTTTTTTCCACGTGTCTTGACATGCAAAGTATTCCTGCAAAGTTTGGTGAAGATCTGAGTATGTAGTTTTTGACCTCATCTGGAACCTCCTATCTGAAAATTTGAAAATTCTTAAAAAATTCGTCGAAAATCTTGATGTCTCCAATCTCTTGTTTTGTACGTTTTTTCCACGTGTCTTGACATCCAATGTATCCCTGCAAAGTTTGGTGGAGATCTGAGTATGTAGTTTTTGACCTTATCTGGGACCTCCTATCAGAAAATTTGAAAATTCTTCAAAAATTCGACCAAAATCTTGATGTCTCCAATCTTTTGTTTTGTACGTTTTTTCCACGTGTCTTGACACATAATGTATCCATGCAAAGTTTGGTGGAGATCTGAGTATGTAGTTTTAGACCTTATCTGGAACCTCCTATCTGAAAATTTGAAAATTCTTCAAAAATTCGTCGAAAATCTTGATGTCTCCAATCTCTTGTTTTGTACGTTTTTTCCACGTGTCTTGACATCCAATGTATTCCTGCAATGTTTGGTGGAGATCTGAGTATGTAGTTTTAGACCTTATCTGGAACCTCCTATCTGAAAATTTGAAAATTCTTCAAAAATTCGTCCAAAATCTTGATGTCTCCAATCTCTTGTTTTGTACGTTTTTTCCACGTGTCTCGACCTCCAATGGATCCCTGCAAAGTTTGGTGAAGATCTGAGTATGTCGTTTTTGACCTTATCTGGAACATCCTTTCTGAAAATTTGAAAATTCTTAAAAAATTCGTCGAAAATCTTGATGTCTCCAATCTCTTGTTTTGTACGTTTTTTCCACGTGTCTTGACATCCAATGTATCCCTGCAAAGTTTGGTGAAGATCTGAGTATGTAGTTTTTGACCTTATATGGAACCTCCTATCTGAAAATTTGAAAATTCTTAAAAAATTCGTCCAAAATCTTGATGTCTCCAATCTCTTGTTTTGTACGTTTTTTCCACGTGTCTCGACCTCCAATGGATCCCTGCAAATTTTGGTGAAGATCTGAGTATGTAGTTTTTGACCTTATATGGAACCTCCTATCTGAAAATTTGAAAATTCTTAAAAAATTCGTCCAAAATCTTGATGTCACCAATCCTATGTTTTGTATGTTTTTTCCACGTGTCTTGACATCCAATGTATTCCTGCAAAGTTTGGTGAAGATCTGAGTATGTCGTTTTTGACCTTATCTGGAACCTCCCATCTGAAAATTTGAAAATTCTTAAAAAATTCGTCGAAAATCTTGATGTCTCCGATCTCTTGTTTTGTAAGTTTTTTCCACGTGTCTTGACATGCAAAGTATTCCTGCAAAGTTTGGTGAAGATCTGAGTATGTAGTTTTTGACCTCATCTGGAACCTCCTATCTGAAAATTTGAAAATTCTTAAAAAATTCGTCCAAAATCTTGATGTCTCCAATCTCTTGTTTTGTACGTTTTTTCCACGTGTCTTGACATCCAATGTATCCCTGCAATGTTTGGTGAAGATCTGAGTATGTAGTTTTTGACCTTATCTGGAACCTCCCATCTGAAAATTTGAAAATTCTTAAAAAATTCGTCCAAAATCTTGAAGTCACCAATCCTATGTTTTGTATGTTTTTTCCACGTGTCTTGACATCCAATGGATCCCTGCAAAGTTTGGTGAAGATCTGAGTATGTAGTTTTTGACCTCATCTGGAACCTCCTATCTGAAAATTTGAAAATTCTTAAAAAATTCGTCCAAAATCTTGATGTCTCCAATCTCTTGTTTTGTACGTTTTTTCCACGTGTCTTGACATCCAATGTATCCCTGCAATTTTTGGTGAAGATCTGAGTATGTAGTTTTTGACCTTATCTGGAACCTCCCATCTGAAAATTTGAAAATTCCTAAAAAATCCGTCCAAAATCTTGATGACCCCAATCTCTTGTTTTGTACTTTTTTTCCACGTGTCTTGACATCCAATGTATCCCTGCAAAGTTTGGTGAAGATCTGAGTATGTAGTTTTTGATCTTATCTGGAACCTCCTATCTGAAAATTTGAAAATTCTTAAAAAATTCGTCCAAAATCTTGATGTCTCCAATCTCTTGTTTTGTACGTTTTTTCCACGTGTCTTGATATCCAATGTATCCCTGCAAAGTTTGGTGAAGATCTGAGTATGTTGTTTTTGACCTTATCTGGAACATCCTTTCTGAAAATTTGAAAATTGTTAAAAAATTCGTCCAAAATCTTGATGTCTCCTATCTCTTGTTTTGTACGTTTTTTCCACGTGTCTTGACATCCAATGTATCCCTGCAAAGTTTGGTGAAGATCTGAGTATGTAGTTTTTGACCTTATCTGGAACCTCCCATCTGAAAATTTGAAAATTCTTAAAAAATTCGACCAATATCTTGATGTCTCCAATCTTTTGTTTTGTACGTTTTTTCCACGTGTCTTGACACATAATGTATCCATGCAAAGTTTGGTGAAGATCTGAGTATGTAGTTTTTGACCTTATATGGAACCTCCTATCTGAAAATTTGAAAATTCTTAAAAAATTCGTCCAAAATCTTGATGTCTCCAATCTCTTGTTTTGTACGTTTTTTCCACGTGTCTTGACATCCAATGTATCCCTGCAAAGTTTGGTGAAGATCTGAGTATGTAGTTTTTGACCTTATCTGGAACCTCCCATCTGAAAATTTGAAAATTCCTAAAAAATCCGTGCAAAATCTTGATGACCCCAATCTCTTGTTTTGTACGTTTTTTCCACGTGTCTTGACATCCAATGTATTCCTGCAATGTTTGGTGAAGATCTGAGTATGTAGTTTTTGACCTTATATGGAACCTCCTATCTGAAAATTTGAAAATTCTTAAAAAATTCGACCAAAATCTTGATGTTCCGAATCCTATGTTTTGTATGTTTTTTCCACGTGTCTTGACATCCAATGTATCCATGCAAAGTTTGGTGAAGATCTGAATATGTAGTTTTTGACCTTATATTGAACCTCCCATCTGAAAATTTGAAAATTCTTAAAAAATTCGTCCAAAATCTTGATGACCCCAATCTCTTGTTTTGTACGTTTTTTCCACGTGTCTTGACATCCAAAGTATCCCTGCAAAGTTTGGTGAAGATCTGAGTAAGTAGTTTTTGACCTTATATGGAACCTCCTTTCTGAAAATTTGAGAATTCTTAAAAAATTCGTCCAAAATCTTGATGTCTCCAATCTCTTGTTTTGTACGTTTTTTCCACGTGTCTTGACATCCAATGTATCCATGCAAAGTTTGGTGAAGATCTGATTATGTCGTTTTTGACCTTATCTGGAACCTCCCATCTGAAAATTTGAAAATTCTTAAAAAATTCGTCGAAAATCTTGATGTCTCCAATCTTTTGTTTTGTACGTTTTTTCCACGTGTCTTGACATGCAAAGTATCCCTGCAACGTTTGGTGAAGATCTGAGTATGTAGTTTTTGACCTTATCTGGAACCTCCTATCTGAAAATTTGAAAATTCTTCAAAAATTCGTCGAAAATCTTGATGTCTCCAATCTCTTGTTTTGTACGTTTTTTCCACGTGTCTTGACATCCAATGTATTCCTGCAATGTTTGGTGGAGATCTGAGTATGTAGTTTTAGACCTTATCTGGAACCTCCTATCTGAAAATTTGAAAATTCTTCAAAAATTCGTCCAAAATCTTGATGTCTCCAATCTCTTGTTTTGTACGTTTTTTCCACGTGTCTCGACCTCCAATGGATCCCTGCAAAGTTTGGTGAAGATCTGAGTATGTCGTTTTTGACCTTATCTGGAACATCCTTTCTGAAAATTTGAAAATTCTTCAAAAATTCGTCGAAAATCTTGATGTCTCCAATCTCTTGTTTTGTACGTTTTTTCCACGTGTCTTGACATCCAATGTATTCCTGCAATGTTTGGTGGAGATCTGAGTATGTAGTTTTAGACCTTATCTGGAACCTCCTATCTGAAAATTTGAAAATTCTTCAAAAATTCGTCGAAAATCTTGATGTCTCCAATCTCTTGTTTTGTACGTTTTTTACACGTGTCTTGACATCCAATGTATTCCTGCAATGTTTGGTGGAGATCTGAGTATGTAGTTTTAGACCTTATCTGGAACCTCCTATCTGAAAATTTGAAAATTCTTCAAAAATTCGTCCAAAATCTTGATGTCTCCAATCTCTTGTTTTGTACGTTTTTTCCACGTGTCTCGACCTCCAATGGATCCCTGCAAAGTTTGGTGAAGATCTGAGTATGTAGTTTTTGACCTTATCTGGAACCTCCTATCTGAAAATTTGAAAATTCTTCAAAAATTCGTCGAAAATCTTGATGTCTCCAATCTCTTGTTTTGTACGTTTTTTCCACGTGTCTTGACATCCAATGTATTCCTGCAATGTTAGGTGGAGATCTGAGTATGTAGTTTTAGACCTTATCTGGAACCTCCTATCTGAAAATTTGAAAATTCTTCAAAAATTCGTCGAAAATCTTGATGTCTCCGATCTCTTGTTTTGTACGTTTTTTCCACGTGTCTTGACATGCAAAGTATTCCTGCAAAGTTTGGTGAAGATCTGAGTATGTAGTTTTTGACCTCATCTGGAACCTCCTATCTGAAAATTTGAAAATTCTTAAAAAATTCGTCGAAAATCTTGATGTCTCCAATCTCTTGTTTTGTACGTTTTTTCCACGTGTCTTGACATCCAATGTATCCCTGCAAAGTTTGGTGGAGATCTGAGTATGTAGTTTTTGACCTTATCTGGGACCTCCTATCAGAAAATTTGAAAATTCTTCAAAAATTCGACCAAAATCTTGATGTCTCCAATCTTTTGTTTTGTACGTTTTTTCCACGTGTCTTGACACATAATGTATCCATGCAAAGTTTGGTGAAGATCTGAGTATGTAGTTTTTGACCTTATATGGAACCTCCTATCTGAAAATTTGAAAATTCTTAAAAAATTCGTCCAAAATCTTGATGTCTCCAATCTCTTGTTTTGTACGTTTTTTCCACGTGTCTTGACATCCAATGTATCCCTGCAAAGTTTGGTGAAGATCTGAGTATGTAGTTTTTGACCTTATCTGGAACCTCCCATCTGAAAATTTGAAAATTCCTAAAAAATCCGTGCAAAATCTTGATGACCCCAATCTCTTGTTTTGTACGTTTTTTCCACGTGTCTTGACATGCAAAGTATTCCTGCAAAGTTTGGTGAAGATCTGAGTATGTAGTTTTTGACCTCATCTGGAACCTCCTATCTGAAAATTTGAAAATTCTTAAAAAATTCGTCCAAAATCTTGATGTCTCCAATCTCTTGTTTTGTACGTTTTTTCCACGTGTCTTGACATCCAATGTATCCCTGCAATGTTTGGTGAAGATCTGAGTATGTAGTTTTTGACCTTATATTGAACCTCCCATCTGAAAATTTGAAAATTCTTAAAAAATTCGTCCAAAATCTTGATGACCCCAATCTCTTGTTTTGTACGTTTTTTCCACGTGTCTTGACATCCAAAGTATCCCTGCAAAGTTTGGTGAAGATCTGAGTATGTAGTTTTTGACCTCATCTGGAACCTCCTATCTGAAAATTTGAGAATTCTTAAAAAATTCGTCCAAAATCTTGATGTCTCCAATCTCTTGTTTTGTACGTTTTTTCCACGTGTCTTGACATCCAATGTATCCATGCAAAGTTTGGTGAAGATCTGAGTATGTCGTTTTTGACCTTATCTGGAACCTCCCATCTGAAAATTTGAAAATTCTTAAAAAATTCGTCGAAAATCTTGATGTCTCCGATCTCTTGTTTTGTACGTTTTTTCCACGTGTCTTGACATGCAAAGTATTCCTGCAAAGTTTGGTGAAGATCTGAGTATGTAGTTTTTGACCTCATCTGGAACCTCCTATCTGAAAATTTGAAAATTCTTAAAAAATTCGTCCAAAATCTTGATGTCTCCAATCTCTTGTTTTGTACGTTTTTTCCACGTGTCTTGACATCCAATGTATCCCTGCAATGTTTGGTGAAGATCTGAGTATGTAGTTTTTGACCTTATCTGGAACCTCCCATCTGAAAATTTGAAAATTCCTAAAAAATCCGTCCAAAATCTTGATGACCCCAATCTCTTGTTTTGTACTTTTTTTCCACGTGTCTCGACCTCCAATGTATCCCTGCAAAGTTTGGTGAAGATCTGAGTATGTAGTTTTTGACCTTATATGGAACCTCCTATCTGAAAATTTGAAAATTCTTAAAAAATTCGTCCAAAATCTTGATGTCACCAATCCTATGTTTTGTATGTTTTTTCCACGTGTCTTGACATCCAATGTATTCCTGCAAAGTTTGGTGAAGATCTGAGTATGTCGTTTTTGACCTTATCTGGAACCTCCCATCTGAAAATTTGAAAATTCTTAAAAAATTCGTCGAAAATCTTGATGTCTCCGATCTCTTGTTTTGTACGTTTTTTCCACGTGTCTTGACATGCAAAGTATTCCTGCAAAGTTTGGTGAAGATCTGAGTATGTAGTTTTTGACCTCATCTGGAACCTCCTATCTGAAAATTTGAAAATTCTTAAAAAATTCGTCCAAAATCTTGATGTCTCCAATCTCTTGTTTTGTACGTTTTTTCCACGTGTCTTGACATCCAATGTATCCCTGCAATGTTTGGTGAAGATCTGAGTATGAAGTTTTTGACCTTATCTGGAACCTCCCATCTGAAAATTTGAAAATTCCTAAAAAATCCGTGCAAAATCTTGATGACCCCAATCTCTTGTTTTGTACGATTTTTCCACGTGTCTTGACATGCAAAGTATTCCTGCAAAGTTTGGTGAAGATCTGAGTATGTAGTTTTTGACCTCATCTGGAACCTCCTATCTGAAAATTTGAAAATTCTTCAAAAATTCGTCCAAAATCTTGATGTCTCCAATCTCTTGTTTTGTACGTTTTTTCCACGTGTCTCGACCTCCAATGGATCCCTGCAAAGTTTGGTGAAGATCTGAGTATGTAGTTTTTGACCTTATCTGGAACCTCCTATCTGAAAATTTGAAAATTCTTCAAAAATTCGTCGAAAATCTTGATGTCTTCAATCTCTTGTTTTGTACTTTTTTTCCACGTGTCTTGACATCCAATGTATTCCTGCAATGTTTGGTGGAGATCTGAGTATGTAGTTTTAGACCTTATCTGGAACCTCCTATCTGAAAATTTGAAAATTCTTCAAAAATTCGTCGGAAATCTTGATGTCTCCGATCTCTTGTTTTGTACGTTTTTTCCACGTGTCTTGACATGCAAAGTATCCCTGCAAAGTTTGGTGAAGATCTGAGTATGTAGTTTTTGACCTTATCTGGAACCTCCTATCTGAAAATTTGAAAATTCTTCAAAAATTCGTCGAAAATCTTGATGTCTCCAATCTCTTGTTTTGTACGTTTTTTCCACTTGTCTTGACATCCAATGTATCCCTGCAAAGTTTGGTGGAGATCTGAGTATGTAGTTTTTGACCTTATCTGGGACCTCCTATCAGAAAATTTGAAAATTCTTCAAAAATTCGACCAAAATCTTGATGTCTCCAATCCTATGTTTTGTATGTTTTTTCCACGTGTCTTGACATCCAATGTATCCCTGCAAAGTTTGGTGAAGATCTGAGTATGTAGTTTTTGACCTTATCTGGAACCTCCCATCTGAAAATTTGAAAATTCCTAAAAAATCCGTGCAAAATCTTGATGACCCCAATCTCTTGTTTTGTACGTTTTTTCCACGTGTCTTGACATGCAAAGTATTCCTGCAAAGTTTGGTGAAGATCTGAGTATGTAGTTTTTGACCTCATCTGGAACCTCCTATCTGAAAATTTGAAAATTCTTAAAAAATTCGTCCAAAATCTTGATGTCTCCAATCTCTTGTTTTGTACGTTTTTTCCACGTGTCTTGACATCCGATGTATCCCTGCAATGTTTGGTGAAGATCTGAGTATGTAGTTTTTGACCTTATATTGAACCTCCCATCTGAAAATTTGAAAATTCTTAAAAAATTCGTCCAAAATCTTGATGACCCCAATCTCTTGTTTTGTACGTTTTTTCCACGTGTCTTGACATCCAAAGTATCCCTGCAAAGTTTGGTGAAGATCTGAGTATGTAGTTTTTGACCTCATCTGGAACCTCCTATCTGAAAATTTGAGAATTCTTAAAAAATTCGTCCAAAATCTTGATGTCTCCAATCTCTTGTTTTGTACGTTTTTTCCACGTGTCTTGACATCCAATGTATCCATGCAAAGTTTGGTGAAGATCTGAGTATGTCGTTTTTGACCTTATCTGGAACCTCCCATCTGAAAATTTGAAAATTCTTAAAAAATTCGTCGAAAATCTTGATGTCTCCAATCTTTTGTTTTGTACGTTTTTTCCACGTGTCTTGACATGCAAAGTATCCCTGCAACGTTTGGTGAAGATCTGAGTATGTAGTTTTTGACCTTATCTGGAACCTCCTATCTGAAAATTTGAAAATTCTTCAAAAATTCGTCGAAAATCTTGATGTCTCCAATCTCTTGTTTTGTACGTTTTTTCCACGTGTCTTGACATCCAATGTATTCCTGCAATGTTTGGTGGAGATCTGAGTATGTCGTTTTTGACCTTATCTGGAACCTCCCATCTGAAAATTTGAAAATTCTTAAAAAATTCGTCGAAAATCTTGATGTCTCCGATCTCTTGTTTTGTACGATTTTTCCACGTGTCTTGACATGCAAAGTATTCCTGCAAAGTTTGGTGAAGATCTGAGTATGTAGTTTTTGACCTCATCTGGAACCTCCTATCTGAAAATTTGAAAATTCTTAAAAAATTCGTCCAAAATCTTGATGTCTCCAATCTCTTGTTTTGTACGTTTTTTCCACGTGTCTTGACATCCAATGTATCCCTGCAATGTTTGGTGAAGATCTGAGTATGTAGTTTTTGACCTTATCTGGAACCTCCCATCTGAAAATTTGAAAATTCCTAAAAAATCCGTCCAAAATCTTGATGACCCCAATCTCTTGTTTTGTACTTTTTTTCCACGTGCCTCGACCTCCAATGTATCCCTGCAAAGTTTGGTGAAGATCTGAGTATGTAGTTTTTGACCTTATATGGAACCTCCTATCTGAAAATTTGAAAATTCTTAAAAAATTCGTCCAAAATCTTGATGTCACCAATCCTATGTTTTGTATGTTTTTTCCACGTGTCTTGACATCCAATGTATTCCTGCAAAGTTTGGTGAAGATCTGAGTATGTCGTTTTTGACCTTATCTGGAACCTCCCATCTGAAAATTTGAAAATTCTTAAAAAATTCGTCGAAAATCTTGATGTCTCCGATCTCTTGTTTTGTACGTTTTTTCCACGTGTCTTGACATGCAAAGTATTCCTGCAAAGTTTGGTGAAGATCTGAGTATGTAGTTTTTGACCTCATCTGGAACCTCCTATCTGAAAATTTGAAAATTCTTAAAAAATTCGTCGAAAATCTTGATGTCTCCAATCTCTTGTTTTGTACGTTTTTTCCACGTGTCTTGACATCCAATGTATCCCTGCAAAGTTTGGTGGAGATCTGAGTATGTAGTTTTTGACCTTATCTGGGACCTCCTATCAGAAAATTTGAAAATTCTTCAAAAATTCGACCAAAATCTTGATGTCTCCAATCTTTTGTTTTGTACGTTTTTTCCACGTGTCTTGACACATAATGTATCCATGCAAAGTTTGGTGGAGATCTGAGTATGTAGTTTTAGACCTTATCTGGAACCTCCTATCTGAAAATTTGAAAATTCTTCAAAAATTCGTCCAAAATCTTGATGTCTCCAATCTCTTGTTTTGTACGTTTTTTCCACGTGTCTTGACATCCAATGTATCCCTGCAATGTTTGGTGAAGATCTGAGTATGTAGTTTTTGACCTTATCTGGAACCTCCCATCTGAAAATTTGAAAATTCCTAAAAAATCCGTCCAAAATCTTGATGACCCCAATCTCTTGTTTTGTACTTTTTTTCCACGTGTCTCGACCTCCAATGTATCCCTGCAAAGTTTGGTGAAGATCTGAGTATGTAGTTTTTGACCTTATATGGAACCTCCTATCTGAAAATTTGAAAATTCTTAAAAAATTCGTCCAAAATCTTGATGTCACCAATCCTATGTTTTGTATGTTTTTTCCACGTGTCTTGACATCCAATGTATTCCTGCAAAGTTTGGTGAAGATCTGAGTATGTCGTTTTTGACCTTATCTGGAACCTCCCATCTGAAAATTTGAAAATTCTTAAAAAATTCGTCGAAAATCTTGATGTCTCCGATCTCTTGTTTTGTACGTTTTTTCCACGTGTCTTGACATGCAAAGTATTCCTGCAAAGTTTGGTGAAGATCTGAGTATGTAGTTTTTGACCTCATCTGGAACCTCCTATCTGAAAATTTGAAAATTCTTAAAAAATTCGTCCAAAATCTTGATGTCTCCAATCTCTTGTTTTGTACGTTTTTTCCACGTGTCTTGACATCCAATGTATCCCTGCAATGTTTGGTGAAGATCTGAGTATGTAGTTTTTGACCTTATCTGGAACCTCCCATCTGAAAATTTGAAAATTCCTAAAAAATCCGTGCAAAATCTTGATGACCCCAATCTCTTGTTTTGTACGTTTTTTCCACGTGTCTTGACATGCAAAGTATTCCTGCAAAGTTTGGTGAAGATCTGAGTATGTAGTTTTTGACCTCATCTGGAACCTCCTATCTGAAAATTTGAAAATTCTTCAAAAATTCGTCCAAAATCTTGATGTCTCCAATCTCTTGTTTTGTACGTTTTTTCCACGTGTCTCGACCTCCAATGGATCCCTGCAAAGTTTGGTGAAGATCTGAGTATGTAGTTTTTGACCTTATCTGGAACCTCCTATCTGAAAATTTGAAAATTCTTCAAAAATTCGTCGAAAATCTTGATGTCTCCAATCTCTTGTTTTGTACGTTTTTTCCACGTGTCTTGACATCCAATGTATTCCTGCAATGTTTGGTGGAGATCTGAGTATGTAGTTTTAGACCTTATCTGGAACCTCCTATCTGAAAATTTGAAAATTCTTCAAAAATTCGTCGAAAATCTTGATGTCTCCGATCTCTTGTTTTGTACGTTTTTTCCACGTGTCTTGACATGCAAAGTATCCCTGCAACGTTTGGTGAAGATCTGAGTATGTAGTTTTTGACCTTATCTGGAACCTCCTATCTGAAAATTTGAAAATTCTTCAAAAATTCGTCGAAAATCTTGATGTCTCCAATCTCTTGTTTTGTACGTTTTTTCCACGTGTCTTGACATCCAATGTATCCCTGCAAAGTTTGGTGGAGATCTGAGTATGTAGTTTTTGACCTCATCTGGAACCTCCTATCTGAAAATTTGAAAATTCTTAAAAAATTCGTCCAAAATCTTGATGTCTCCAATCTCTTGTTTTGTACGTTTTTTCCACGTGTCTTGACATCCAATGTATCCCTGCAAAGTTTGGTGAAGATCTGAGTATGTAGTTTTTGACCTTATCTTGAACCTCCCATCTGAAAATTTGAAAATTCCTAAAAAATCCGTGCAAAATCTTGATGACCCCAATCTCTTGTTTTGTACGTTTTTTCCACGTGTCTTGACATGCAAAGTATTCCTGCAAAGTTTGGTGAAGATCTGAGTATGTAGTTTTTGACCTCATCTGGAACCTCCTATCTGAAAATTTGAAAATTCTTAAAAAATTCGTCCAAAATCTTGATGTCTCCAATCTCTTGTTTTGTACGTTTTTTCCACGTGTCTTGACATCCAATGTATCCCTGCAATGTTTGGTGAAGATCTGAGTATGTAGTTTTTGACCTTATATTGAACCTCCCATCTGAAAATTTGAAAATTCTTAAAAAATTCGTCCAAAATCTTGATGACCCCAATCTCTTGTTTTGTACGTTTTTTCCACGTGTCTTGACATCCAAAGTATCCCTGCAAAGTTTGGTGAAGATCTGAGTATGTAGTTTTTGACCTCATCTGGAACCTCCTATCTGAAAATTTGAGAATTCTTAAAAAATTCGTCCAAAATCTTGATGTCTCCAATCTCTTGTTTTGTACGTTTTTTCCACGTGTCTTGACATCCAATGTATCCATGCAAAGTTTGGTGAAGATCTGAGTATGTCGTTTTTGACCTTATCTATAACCTCCCATCTGAAAATTTGAAAATTCTTAAAAAATTCGTCGAAAATCTTGATTCTCCAATCTTTTGTTTTGTACGTTTTTTCCACGTGTCTTGACATGCAAAGTATCCCTGCAACGTTTGGTGAAGATCTGAGTATGTAGTTTTTGACCTTATCTGGAACCTCCTATCTGAAAATTTGAAAATTCTTCAAAAATTCGTCGAAAATCTTGATGTCTCCAATCTCTTGTTTTGTACGTTTTTTCCACGTGTCTTGACATCCAATGTATTCCTGCAATGTTTGGTGGAGATCTGAGTATGTCGTTTTTGACCTTATCTGGAACCTCCCATCTGAAAATTTGAAAATTCTTAAAAAATTCGTCGAAAATCTTGATGTCTCCGATCTCTTGTTTTGTACGTTTTTTCCACGTGTCTTGACATGCAAAGTATTCCTGCAAAGTTTGGTGAAGATCTGAGTATGTAGTTTTTGACCTCATCTGGAACCTCCTATCTGAAAATTTGAAAATTCTTAAAAAATTCGTCCAAAATCTTGATGTCTCCAATCTCTTGTTTTGTACGTTTTTTCCACGTGTCTTGACATCCAATGTATCCCTGCAATGTTTGGTGAAGATCTGAGTATTTAGTTTTTGACCTTATCTGGAACCTCCCATCTGAAAATTTAAAAATTCTTAAAAAATTCGTCCAAAATCTTGATGTCTCCAATCTCTTGTTTTGTACGTTTTTTCCACGTGTCTCGACCTCCAATGGATCCCTGCAAAGTTTGGTGAAGATCTGAGTATGTAGTTTTTGACCTTATCTGGAACCTCCTATCTGAAAATTTGAAAATTCTTCAAAAATTCGTCGAAAATCTTGATGTCTCCAATCTCTTGTTTTGTACGTTTTTTCCACGTGTCTTGACATCCAATGTATTCCTGCAATGTTTGGTGGAGATCTGAGTATGTAGTTTTAGACCTTATCTGGAACCTCCTATCTGAAAATTTGAAAATTCTTCAAAAATTCGTCGAAAATCTTGATGTCTCCAATCTCTTGTTTTGTACGTTTTTTCCACGTGTCTTGACATCCAATGTATCCCTGCAAAGTTTGGTGAAGATCTGAGTATGTAGTTTTTGACCTTATCTGGAACCTCCTATCTGAAAATTTGAAAATTCTTCAAAAATTCGTCGAAAATCTTGATGTCTCCGATCTCTTGTTTTGTACGTTTTTTCCACGTGTCTTGACATGCAAAGTATTCCTGCAAAGTTTGGTGAAGATCTGAGTATGTAGTTTTTGACCTCATCTGGAACCTCCTATCTGAAAATTTGAAAATTCTTCAAAAATTCGTCGAAAATCTTGATGTCTCCAATCTCTTGTTTTGTACGTTTTTTCCACGTGTCTTGACATCCAATGTATCCCTGCAAAGTTTGGTGGAGATCTGAGTATGTAGTTTTTGACCTTATCTGGGACCTCCTATCAGAAAATTTGAAAATTCTTCAAAAATTCGACCAAAATCTTGATGTCTCCAATCTTTTGTTTTGTACGTTTTTTCCACGTGTCTTGACACATAATGTATCCATGCAAAGTTTGGTGAAGATCTGAGTATGTAGTTTTTGACCTTATATGGAACCTCCTATCTGAAAATTTGAAAATTCTTAAAAAATTCGTCCAAAATCTTGATGTCTCCAATCTCTTGTTTTGTACGTTTTTTCCACGTGTCTTGACATCCAATGTATCCCTGCAAAGTTTGGTGAAGATCTGAGTATGTAGTTTTTGACCTTATCTGGAACCTCCCATCTGAAAATTTGAAAATTCCTAAAAAAATCCGTGCAAAATCTTGATGACCCCAATCTCTTGTTTTGTACGTTTTTTCCACGTGTCTTGACATGCAAAGTATTCCTGCAAAGTTTGGTGAAGATCTGAGTATGTAGTTTTTGACCTCATCTGGAACCTCCTATCTGAAAATTTGAAAATTCTTAAAAAATTCGTCCAAAATCTTGATGTCTCCAATCTCTTGTTTTGTACGTTTTTTCCACGTGTCTTGACATCCAATGTATCCCTGCAATGTTTGGTGAAGATCTGAGTATGTAGTTTTTGACCTTATATTGAACCTCCCATCTGAAAATTTCAAAATTCTTAAAAAATTCGTCCAAAATCTTGATGACCCCAATCTCTTGTTTTGTACGTTTTTTCCACGTGTCTTGACATCCAAAGTATCCCTGCAAAGTTTGGTGAAGATCTGAGTATGTAGTTTTTGACCTCATCTGTAACCTCCTATCTGAAAATTTGAGAATTCTTAAAAAATTCGTCCAAAATCTTGATGTCTCCAATCTCTTGTTTTGTACGTTTTTTCCACGTGTCTTGACATCCAATGTATCCATGCAAAGTTTGGTGAAGATCTGAGTATGTCGTTTTTGACCTTATCTGGAACCTCCCATCTGAAAATTTGAAAATTCCTAAAAAATCCGTGCAAAATCTTGATGACCCCAATCTCTTGTTTTGTACGTTTTTTCCACGTGTCTTGACATGCAAAGTATTCCTGCAAAGTTTGGTGAAGATCTGAGTATGTAGTTTTTGACCTCATCTGGAACCTCCTATCTGAAAATTTGAAAATTCTTAAAAAATTCGTCCAAAATCTTGATGTCTCCAATCTCTTGTTTTGTACGTTTTTTCCACGTGTCTTGACATCCAATGTATCCCTGCAATGTTTGGTGAAGATCTGAGTATGTAGTTTTTGACCTTATATTGAACCTCCCATCTGAAAATTTGAAAATTCTTAAAAAATTCGTCCAAAATCTTGATGACCCCAATCTCTTGTTTTGTACGTTTTTTCCACGTGTCTTGACATCCAAAGTATCCCTGCAAAGTTTGGTGAAGATCTGAGTATGTAGTTTTTGACCTCATCTGGAACCTCCTATCTGAAAATTTGAGAATTCTTAAAAAATTCGTCCAAAATCTTGATGTCTCCAATCTCTTGTTTTGTACGTTTTTTCCACGTGTCTTGACATCCAATGTATCCATGCAAAGTTTGGTGAAGATCTGAGTATGTCGTTTTTGACCTTATCTGGAACCTCCCATCTGAAAATTTGAAAATTCTTAAAAAATTCGTCGAAAATCTTGATGTCTCCAATCTTTTGTTTTGTACGTTTTTTCCACGTGTCTTGACATGCAAAGTATCCCTGCAACGTTTGGTGAAGATCTGAGTATGTAGTTTTTGACCTTATCTGGAACCTCCTATCTGAAAATTTGAAAATTCTTCAAAAATTCGTCGAAAATCTTGATGTCTCCAATCTCTTGTTTTGTACGTTTTTTCCACGTGTCTTGACATCCAATGTATTCCTGCAATGTTTGGTGGAGATCTGAGTATGTCGTTTTTGACCTTATCTGGAACCTCCCATCTGAAAATTTGAAAATTCTTAAAAAATTCGTCGAAAATCTTGATGTCTCCGATCTCTTGTTTTGTACGTTTTTTCCACGTGTCTTGACATGCAAAGTATTCCTGCAAAGTTTGGTGAAGATCTGAGTATGTAGTTTTTGACCTCATCTGGAACCTCCTATCTGAAAATTTGAAAATTCTTAAAAAATTCGTCCAAAATCTTGATGTCTCCGATCTCTTGTTTTGTACGTTTTTTCCACGTGTCTTGACATCCAATGTATTCCTGCAATGTTTGGTGGAGATCTGAGTATGTAGTTTTAGACCTTATCTGGAACCTCCTATCTGAAAATTTGAAAATTCTTCAAAAATTCGTCGAAAATCTTGATGTCTCCGATCTCTTGTTTTGTACGTTTTTTCCACGTGTCTTGACATGCAAAGTATCCCTGCAACGTTTGGTGAAGATCTGAGTATGTAGTTTTTGACCTTATCTGGAACCTCCTATCTGAAAATTTGAAAATTCTTCAAAAATTCGTCGAAAATCTTGATGTCTCCAATCTCTTGTTTTGTACGTTTTTTCCACGTGTCTTGACATCCAATGTTTCCCTGCAAAGTTTGGTGGAGATCTGAGTATGTAGTTTTTGACCTCATCTGGAACCTCCTATCTGAAAATTTGAAAATTCTTAAAAAATTCATCCAAAATCTTGATGTCTCCAATCTCTTGTTTTGTACGTTTTTTCCACGTGTCTTGACATCCAATGTATCCCTGCAAAGTTTGGTGAAGATCTGAGTATGTAGTTTTTGACCTTATCTTGAACCTCCCATCTGAAAATTTGAAAATTCCTAAAAAATCCGTGCAAAATCTTGATGACCCCAATCTCTTGTTTTGTACGTTTTTTCCACGTGTCTTGACATGCAAAGTATTCCTGCAAAGTTTGGTGAAGATCTGAGTATGTAGTTTTTGACCTCATCTGGAACCTCCTATCTGAAAATTTGAAAATTCTTAAAAAATTCGTCCAAAATCTTGATGTCTCCAATCTCTTGTTTTGTACGTTTTTTCCACGTGTCTTGACATCCAATGTATCCCTGCAATGTTTGGTGAAGATCTGAGTATGTAGTTTTTGACCTTATATTGAACCTCCCATCTGAAAATTTGAAAATTCTTAAAAAATTCGTCCAAAATCTTGATGACCCCAATCTCTTGTTTTGTACGTTTTTTCCACGTGTCTTGACATCCAAAGTATCCCTGCAAAGTTTGGTGAAGATCTGAGTATGTAGTTTTTGACCTCATCTGGAACCTCCTATCTGAAAATTTGAAAATTCTTAAAAAATTCGTCCAAAATCTTGATGTCTCCAATCTCTTGTTTTGTACGTTTTTTCCACGTGTCTTGACATCCAATGTATCCATGCAAAGTTTGGTGAAGATCTGAGTATGTCGTTTTTGACCTTATCTGGAACCTCCCATCTGAAAATTTGAAAATTCTTAAAAAATTCGTCGAAAATCTTGATTCTCCAATCTTTTGTTTTGTACGTTTTTTCCACGTGTCTTGACATGCAAAGTATCCCTGCAACGTTTGGTGAAGATCTGAGTATGTAGTTTTTGACCTTATCTGGAACCTCCTATCTGAAAATTTGAAAATTCTTCAAAAATTCGTCGAAAATCTTGATGTCTCCAATCTCTTGTTTTGTACGTTTTTTCCACGTGTCTTGACATCCAATGTATTCCTGCAATGTTTGGTGGAGATCTGAGTATGTCGTTTTTGACCTTATCTGGAACCTCCCATCTGAAAATTTGAAAATTCTTAAAAAATTCGTCGAAATTCTTGATGTCTCCGATCTCTTGTTTTGTACGTTTTTTCCACGTGTCTTGACATGCAAAGTATTCCTGCAAAGTTTGGTGAAGATCTGAGTATGTAGTTTTTGACCTCATCTGGAACCTCCTATCTGAAAATTTGAGAATTCTTAAAAAATTCGTCCAAAATCTTGATGTCTCCAATCTCTTGTTTTGTACGTTTTTTCCACGTGTCTTGACATCCAATGTATCCCTGCAATGTTTGGTGAAGATCTGAGTATGTAGTTTTTGACCTTATCTGGAACCTCCCATCTGAAAATTTGAAAATTCTTAAAAAATTCGTCCAAAATCTTGATGTCTCCAATCTCTTGTTTTGTACGTTTTTTCCACGTGTCTCGACCTCCAATGGATCCCTGCAAAGTTTGGTGAAGATCTGAGTATGTAGTTTTTGACCTTATCTGGAACCTCCTATCTGAAAATTTGAAAATTCTTCAAAAATTCGTCGAAAATCTTGATGTCTCCAATCTCTTGTTTTGTACGTTTTTTCCACGTGTCTTGACATCCAATGTATTCCTGCAATGTTTGGTGGAGATCTGAGTATGTAGTTTTAGACCTTATCTGGAACCTCCTATCTGAAAATTTGAAAATTCTTCAAAAATTCGTCGAAAATCTTGATGTCTCCGATCTCTTGTTTTGTACGTTTTTTCCACGTGTCTTGACATGCAAAGTATTCCTGCAAAGTTTGGTGAAGATCTGAGTATGTAGTTTTTGACCTCATCTGGAACCTCCTATCTGAAAATTTGAAAATTCTTCAAAAATTCGTCGAAAATCTTGATGTCTCCAATCTCTTGTTTTGTACGTTTTTTCCACGTGTCTTGACATCCAATGTATCCCTGCAAAGTTTGGTGGAGATCTGAGTATGTAGTTTTTGACCTTATCTGGGACCTCCTATCAGAAAATTTGAAAATTCTTCAAAAATTCGACCAAAATCTTGATGTCTCCAATCTTTTGTTTTGTACGTTTTTTCCACGTGTCTTGACACATAATGTATCCATGCAAAGTTTGGTGAAGATCTGAGTATGTAGTTTTTGACCTTATATGGAACCTCCTATCTGAAAATTTGAAAATTCTTAAAAAATTCGTCCAAAATCTTGATGTCTCCAATCTCTTGTTTTGTACGTTTTTTCCACGTGTCTTGACATCCAATGTATCCCTGCAAAGTTTGGTGAAGATCTGAGTATGTAGTTTTTGACCTTATCTGGAACCTCCCATCTGAAAATTTGAAAATTCCTAAAAAAATCCGTGCAAAATCTTGATGACCCCAATCTCTTGTTTTGTACGTTTTTTCCACGTGTCTTGACATGCAAAGTATTCCTGCAAAGTTTGGTGAAGATCTGAGTATGTAGTTTTTGACCTCATCTGGAACCTCCTATCTGAAAATTTGAAAATTCTTAAAAAATTCGTCCAAAATCTTGATGTCTCCAATCTCTTGTTTTGTACGTTTTTTCCACGTGTCTTGACATCCAATGTATCCCTGCAATGTTTGGTGAAGATCTGAGTATGTAGTTTTTGACCTTATATTGAACCTCCCATCTGAAAATTTGAAAATTCTTAAAAAATTCGTCCAAAATCTTGATGACCCCAATCTCTTGTTTTGTACGTTTTTTCCACGTGTCTTGACATCCAAAGTATCCCTGCAAAGTTTGGTGAAGATCTGAGTATGTAGTTTTTGACCTCATCTGTAACCTCCTATCTGAAAATTTGAGAATTCTTAAAAAATTCGTCCAAAATCTTGATGTCTCCAATCTCTTGTTTTGTACGTTTTTTCCACGTGTCTTGACATCCAATGTATCCATGCAAAGTTTGGTGAAGATCTGAGTATGTCGTTTTTGACCTTATCTGGAACCTCCCATCTGAAAATTTGAAAATTCTTAAAAAATTCGTCGAAAATCTTGATGTCTCCAATCTTTTGTTTTGTACGTTTTTTCCACGTGTCTTGACATGCAAAGTATCCCTGCAACGTTTGGTGAAGATCTGAGTATGTAGTTTTTGACCTTATCTGGAACCTCCTATCTGAAAATTTGAAAATTCTTCAAAAATTCGTCGAAAATCTTGATGTCTCCAATCTCTTGTTTTGTACGTTTTTTCCACGTGTCTTGACATCCAATGTATTCCTGCAATGTTTGGTGGAGATCTGAGTATGTCGTTTTTGACCTTATCTGGAACCTCCCATCTGAAAATTTGAAAATTCTTAAAAAATTCGTCGAAAATCTTGATGTCTCCGATCTCTTGTTTTGTACGTTTTTTCCACGTGTCTTGACATGCAAAGTATTCCTGCAAAGTTTGGTGAAGATCTGAGTATGTAGTTTTTGACCTCATCTGGAACCTCCTATCTGAAAATTTGAAAATTCTTAAAAAATTCGTCCAAAATCTTGATGTCTCCAATCTCTTGTTTTGTACGTTTTTTCCACGTGTCTCGACCTCCAATGTATCCCTGCAAAGTTTGGTGAAGATCTGAGTATGTAGTTTTTGACCTTATATGGAACCTCCAATCTGAAAATTTGAAAATTCTTAAAAAATTCGTCCAAAATCTTGATGTCACCAATCCTATGTTTTGTATGTTTTTTCCACGTGTCTTGACATCCAATGTATTCCTGCAAAGTTTGGTGAAGATCTGAGTATGTCGTTTTTGACCTTATCTGGAACCTCCCATCTGAAAATTTGAAAATTCTTAAAAAATTCGTCGAAAATCTTGATGTCTCCGATCTCTTGTTTTGTACTTTTTTTCCACGTGTCTTGACATGCAAAGTATTCCTGCAAAGTTTGGTGAAGATCTGAGTATGTAGTTTTTGACCTCATCTGGAACCTCCTATCTGAAAATTTGAAAATTCTTAAAAAATTCGTCCAAAATCTTGATGTCTCCAATCTCTTGTTTTGTACGTTTTTTCCACGTGTCTTGACATGCAAAGTATCCCTGCAACGTTTGGTGAAGATCTGAGTATGTAGTTTTTGACCTTATCTGGAACCTCCTATCTGAAAATTTGAAAATTCTTCAAAAATTCGTCGAAAATCTTGATGTCTCCAATCTCTTGTTTTGTACGTTTTTTCCACGTGTCTTGACATCCAATGTATTCCTGCAATGTTTGGTGGAGATCTGAGTATGTAGTTTTAGACCTTATCTGGAACCTCCTATCTGAAAATTTGAAAATTCTTCAAAAATTCGTCCAAAATCTTGATGTCTCCAATCTCTTGTTTTGTACGTTTTTTCCACGTGTCTCGACCTCCAATGGATCCCTGCAAAGTTTGGTGAAGATCTGAGTATGTAGTTTTTGACCTTATCTGGAACATCCTTTCTGAAAATTTGAAAATTCTTCAAAAATTCGTCGAAAATCTTGATGTCTCCAATCTCTTGTTTTGTACGTTTTTTCCACGTGTCTTGACATCCAATGTATTCCTGCAATGTTTGGTGGAGATCTGAGTATGTAGTTTTAGACCTTATCTGGAACCTCCTATCTGAAAATTTGAAAATTCTTCAAAAATTCGTCGAAAATCTTGATGTCTCCGATCTCTTGTTTTGTACGTTTTTTCCACGTGTCTTGACATCCAAAGTATCCCTGCAAAGTTTGGTGAAGATCTGAGTATGTAGTTTTTGTCCTCATCTGGAACATCCTTTCTGAAAATTTGAAAATTCTTCAAAAATTCGTCGAAAATCTTGATGTCTCCAATCTCTTGTTTTGTACGTTTTTTCCACGTGTCTTGACATCCAATGTATTCCTGCAATGTTTGGTGGAGATCTGAGTATGTAGTTTTAGACCTTATCTGGAACCTCCTATCTGAAAATTTGAAAATTCTTCAAAAATTCGTCGAAAATCTTGATGTCTCCAATCTCTTGTTTTGTACGTTTTTTCCACGTGTCTCGACCTCCAATGGATCCCTGCAAAGTTTGGTGAAGATCTGAGTATGTAGTTTTTGACCTTATCTGGAACCTCCTATCTGAAAATTTGAAAATTCTTCAAAAATTCGTCGAAAATCTTGATGTCTCCAATCTCTTGTTTTGTACGTTTTTTCCACGTGTCTTGACATCCAATGTATTCCTGCAATGTTTGGTGGAGATCTGAGTATGTAGTTTTAGAACTTATCTGGAACCTCCTATCTGAAAATTTGAAAATTCTTCAAAAATTCGTCGAAAATCTTGATGTCTCCGATCTCTTGTTTTGTTCCTTTTTTTCCACGTGTCTTGACATGCAAAGTATTCCTGCAAAGTTTGGTGAAGATCTGAGTATGTAGTTTTTGACCTCATCTGGAACCTCCTATCTGAAAATTTGAAAATTCTTAAAAAATTCGTCCAAAATCTTGATGTCTCCAATCTCTTGTTTTGTACGTTTTTTCCACGTGTCTTGACATCCAATGTATCCCTGCAATGTTTGGTGAAGATCTGAGTATGTAGTTTTTGACCTTATCTGGAACCTCCCATCTGAAAATTTGAAAATTCCTAAAAAATCCGTCCAAAATCTTGATGACCCCAATCTCTTGTTTTGTACTTTTTTTCCACGTGTCTCGACCTCCAATGTATCCCTGCAAAGTTTGGTGAAGATCTGAGTATGTAGTTTTTGACCTTATATGGAACCTCCTATCTGAAAATTTGAAAATTCTTAAAAAATTCGTCCAAAATCTTGATGTCACCAATCCTATGTTTTGTATGTTTTTTCCACGTGTCTTGACATCCAATGTATTCCTGCAAAGTTTGGTGAAGATCTGAGTATGTCGTTTTTGACCTTATCTGGAACCTCCCATCTGAAAATTTGAAAATTCTTAAAAAATTCGTCGAAAATCTTGATGTCTCCGATCTCTTGTTTTGTACATTTTTTCCACGTGTCTTGACATGCAAAGTATTCCTGCAAAGTTTGGTGAAGATCTGAGTATGTAGTTTTTGACCTCATCTGGAACCTCCTATCTGAAAATTTGAAAATTCTTAAAAAATTCGTCCAAAATCTTGATGTCTCCAATCTCTTGTTTTGTACGTTTTTTCCACGTGTCTTGACATGCAAAGTATCCCTGCAACGTTTGGTGAAGATCTGAGTATGTAGTTTTTGACCTTATCTGGAACCTCCTATCTGAAAATTTGAAAATTCTTCAAAAATTCGTCGAAAATCTTGATGTCTCCAATCTCTTGTTTTGTACGTTTTTTCCACGTGTCTTGACATCCAATGTATTCCTGCAATGTTTGGTGGAGATCTGAGTATGTAGTTTTAGACCTTATCTGGAACCTCCTATCTGAAAATTTGAAAATTCTTCAAAAATTCGTCCAAAATCTTGATGTCTCCAATCTCTTGTTTTGTACGTTTTTTCCACGTGTCTCGACCTCCAATGGATCCCTGCAAAGTTTGGTGAAGATCTGAGTATGTCGTTTTTGACCTTATCTGGAACATCCTTTCTGAAAATTTGAAAATTCTTCAAAAATTCGTCGAAAATCTTGATGTCTCCAATCTCTTGTTTTGTACGTTTTTTCCACGTGTCTTGACATCCAATGTATTCCTGCAATGTTTGGTGGAGATCTGAGTATGTAGTTTTAGACCTTATCTGGAACCTCCTATCTGAAAATTTGAAAATTCTTCAAAAATTCGTCGAAAATCTTGATGTCTCCGATCTCTTGTTTTGTACGTTTTTTCCACGTGTCTTGACATCCAAAGTATCCCTGCAAAGTTTGGTGAAGATCTGAGTATGTAGTTTTTGTCCTCATCTGGAACATCCTTTCTGAAAATTTGAAAATTCTTCAAAAATTCGTCGAAAATCTTGATGTCTCCAATCTCTTGTTTTGTACGTTTTTTCCACGTGTCTTGACATCCAATGTATTCCTGCAATGTTTGGTGGAGATCTGAGTATGTAGTTTTAGACCTTATCTGGAACCTCCTATCTGAAAATTTGAAAATTCTTCAAAAATTCGTCGAAAATCTTGATGTCTCCAATCTCTTGTTTTGTACGTTTTTTCCACGTGTCTCGACCTCCAATGGATCCCTGCAAAGTTTGGTGAAGATCTGAGTATGTAGTTTTTGACCTTATCTGGAACCTCCTATCTGAAAATTTGAAAATTCTTCAAAAATTCGTCGAAAATCTTGATGTCTCCAATCTCTTGTTTTGTACGTTTTTTCCACGTGTCTTGACATCCAATGTATTCCTGCAATGTTTGGTGGAGATCTGAGTATGTAGTTTTAGAACTTATCTGGAACCTCCTATCTGAAAATTTGAAAATTCTTCAAAAATTCGTCGAAAATCTTGATGTCTCCGATCTCTTGTTTTGTTCCTTTTTTTCCACGTGTCTTGACATGCAAAGTATTCTTGCAAAGTTTGGTGAAGATCTGAGTATGTAGTTTTTGACCTCATCTGGAACCTCCTATCTGAAAATTTGAAAATTCTTAAAAAATTCGTCCAAAATCTTGATGTCTCCAATCTCTTGTTTTGTACGTTTTTTCCACGTGTCTTGACATCCAATGTATCCCTGCAATGTTTGGTGAAGATCTGAGTATGTAGTTTTTGACCTTATCTGGAACCTCCCATCTGAAAATTTGAAAATTCCTAAAAAATCCGTCCAAAATCTTGATGACCCCAATCTCTTGTTTTGTACTTTTTTTCCACGTGTCTCGACCTCCAATGTATCCCTGCAAAGTTTGGTGAAGATCTGAGTATGTAGTTTTTGACCTTATATGGAACCTCCTATCTGAAAATTTGAAAATTCTTTAAAAATACGTCCAAAATCTTGATGTCTCCAATCTCTTGTTTTGTACGTTTTTTCCACGTGTCTTGACATCCAATGTATCCATGCAAAGTTTGGTGAAGATCTGAGTATGTCGTTTTTGACCTTATCTGGAACCTCCCATCTGAAAATTTGAAAATTCTTAAAAAATTCGTCCAAAATCTTGATGTCTCCAATCTCTTGTTTTGTACGTTTTTTCCACGTGTCTCGACCTCCAATGGATCCCTGCAAAGCTTGGTGAAGATCTGAGTATGTCGTTTTTGACCTTATCTGGAACCTCCCATCTGAAAATTTGAAAATTCTTAAAAAATTCGTCGAAAATCTTGATGTCTCCGATCTCTTGTTTTGTACGTTTTTTCCACGTGTCTTGACATGCAAAGTATTCCTGCAAAGTTTGGTGAAGATCTGAGTATGTAGTTTTTGACCTCATCTGGAACCTCCTATCTGAAAATTTGAAAATTCTTAAAAAATTCGTCCAAAATCTTGATGTCTCCAATCTCTTGTTTTGTACGTTTTTTCCACGTGTCTTGACATCCAATGTATCCCTGCAATGTTTGGTGAAGATCTGAGTATGTAGTTTTTGACCTTATCTGGAACCTCCCATCTGAAAATTTGAAAATTCCTAAAAAATCCGTCCAAAATCTTGATGACCCCAATCTCTTGTTTTGTACTTTTTTTCCACGTGTCTCGACCTCCAATGTATCCCTGCAAAGTTTGGTGAAGATCTGAGTATGTAGTTTTTGACCTTATATTGAACCTCCCATCTGAAAATTTGAAAATTCTTAAAAAATTCGTCCAAAATCTTGATGACCCCAATCTCTTGTTTTGTACGTTTTTTCCACGTGTCTTGACATCCAAAGTATCCCTGCAAAGTTTGGTGAAGATCTGAGTATGTAGTTTTTGACCTTATATGGAACCTCCTTTCTGAAAATTTGAGAATTCTTAAAAAATTCGTCCAAAATCTTGATGTCTCCAATCTCTTGTTTTGTACGTTTTTTCCACGTGTCTTGACATCCAATGTATCCATGCAAAGTTTGGTGAAGATCTGAGTATGTCGTTTTTGACCTTATCTGGAACCTCCCATCTGAAAATTTGAAAATTCTTAAAAAATTCGTCGAAAATCTTGATGTCTCCAATCTTTTGTTTTGTACGTTTTTTCCACGTGTCTTGACATGCAAAGTATCCCTGCAACGTTTGGTGAAGATCTGAGTATGTAGTTTTTGACCTTATCTGGAACCTCCTATCTGAAAATTTGAAAATTCTTAAAAAATTCGTCGAAAATCTTGATGTCTCCAATCTCTTGTTTTGTACGTTTTTTCCACGTGTCTTGTCATCCAATGTATCCCTGCAAAGTTTGGTGGAGATCTGAGTATGTAGTTTTAGACCTTATCTGGAACCTCCTATCTGAAAATTTGAAAATTCTTCAAAAATTCGTCCAAAATCTTGATGTCTCCAATCTCTTGTTTTGTACGTTTTTTCCACGTGTCTCGACCTCCAATGGATCCCTGCAAAGTTTGGTGAAGATCTGAGTATGTCGTTTTTGACCTTATCTGGAAACTCCCATCTGAAAATTTGAAAATTCCTAAAAAATCCGTCCAAAATCTTGATGACCCCAATCTCTTGTTTTGTAATTTTTTTCCACGTGTCTCGACCTCCAATGTATCCCTGCAAAGTTTGGTGAAGATCTGAGTATGTAGTTTTTGACCTTATATGGAACCTCCTATCTGAAAATTTGAAAATTCTTCAAAAATTCGTCGAAAATCTTGATGTCTCCGATCTCTTGTTTTGTACGTTTTTTCCACGTGTCTCGACCTCCAATGGATCCCTGCAAAGTTTGGTGAAGATCTGAGTATGTAGTTTTTGACCTCATCTGGAACATCCTTTCTGAAAATTTGAAAATTCTTCAAAAATTCGTCGAAAATCTTGATGTCTCCAATCTCTTGTTTTGTACGTTTTTTCCACGTGTCTTGACATCCAATGTATTCCTGCAATGTTTGGTGGAGATCTGAGTATGTAGTTTTAGACCTTATCTGGAACCTCCTATCTGAAAATTTGAAAATTCTTCAAAAATTCGTCCAAAATCTTGATGTCTCCAATCTCTTGTTTTGTACGTTTTTTCCACGTGTCTCGACCTCCAATGGATCCCTGCAAAGTTTGGTGAAGATCTGAGTATGTAGTTTTTGACCTTATCTGGAACCTCCTATCTGAAAATTTGAAAATTCTTCAAAAATTCGTCGAAAATCTTGATGTCTCCAATCTCTTGTTTTGTACGTTTTTTCCACGTGTCTTGACATCCAATGTATTCCTGCAATGTTTGGTGGAGATCTGAGTATGTCGTTTTTGACCTTATCTGGAACCTCCCATCTGAAAATTTGAAAATTCTTAAAAAATTCGTCGAAAATCTTGATGTCTCCGATCTCTTGTTTTGTACGTTTTTTCCACGCGTCTTGACATGCAAAGTATTCCTGCAAAGTTTGGTGAAGATCTGAGTATGTAGTTTTTGACCTCATCTGGAACCTCCTATCTGAAAATTTGAAAATTCTTAAAAAATTCGTCCAAAATCTTGATGTCTCCAATCTCTTGTTTTGTACGTTTTTTCCACGTGTCTTGACATCCAATGTATCCCTGCAATGTTTGGTGAAGATCTGAGTATGTAGTTTTTGACCTTATCTTTAACCTCCCATCTGAAAATTTGAAAATTCCTAAAAAATCCGTCCAAAATCTTGATGACCCCAATCTCTTGTTTTGAACTTTTTTTCCACGTGTCTCGACCTCCAATGTATCCCTGCAAAGTTTGGTGAAGATCTGAGTATGTAGTTTTTGACCTTATATTGAACCTCCCATCTGAAAATTTGAAAATTCTTAAAAAATTCGTCCAAAATCTTGATGACCCCAATCTCTTGTTTTGTACGTTTTTTCCACGTGTCTTGACATCCAAAGTATCCCTGCAAAGTTTGGTGAAGATCTGAGTATGTAGTTTTTGACCTTATATGGAACCTCCTTTCTGAAAATTTGAGAATTCTTAAAAAATTCGTCCAAAATCTTGATGTCTCCAATCTCTTGTTTTGTACGTTTTTTCCACGTGTCTTGACATCCAATGTATACATGCAAAGTTTGGTGAAGATCTGAGTATGTCGTTTTTGACCTTATCTGGAACCTCCCATCTGAAAATTTGAAAATTCTTAAAAAATTCGTCGAAAATCTTGATGTCTCCAATCTTTTGTTTTGTACGTTTTTTCCACGTGTCTTGACATGCAAAGTATCCCTGCAACGTTTGGTGAAGATCTGAGTATGTAGTTTTTGACCTTATCTGGAACCTCCTATCTGAAAATTTGAAAATTCTTAAAAAATTCGTCGAAAATCTTGATGTCTCCAATCTCTTGTTTTGTACGTTTTTTCCACGTGTATTGACATCCAATGTATCCCTGCAAAGTTTGGTGGAGATCTGAGTATGTAGTTTTAGACCTTATCTGGAACCTCCTATCTGAAAATTTGAAAATTATTCAAAAATTCGTCCAAAATCTTGATGTCTCCAATCTCTTGTTTTGTACGATTTTTCCACGTGTCTTGACATCCAATGTATTCCTGCAATGTTTGGTGGAGAACTGAGTATGTAGTTTTAGACCTTATCTGGAACCTCCTATCTGAAAATTTGAAAATTCTTAAAAAATTCGTCGAAAATCTTGATGTCTCCAATCTTTTGTTTTGTACGTTTTTTCCACGTGTCTTGACATGCAAAGTATCCCTGCAACGTTTGGTGAAGATCTGAGTATGTAGTTTTTGACCTTATCTGGAACCTCCTATCTGAAAATTTGAAAATTCTTCAAAAATTCGTCGAAAATCTTGATGTCTCCAATCTCTTGTTTTGTACGTTTTTTCCACGTGTCTTGACATCCAATGTATTCCTGCAATGTTTGGTGGAGATCTGAGTATGTAGTTTTTGACCTTATCTGGAACCTCCCATCTGAAAATTTGAAAATTCTTAAAAAATTCGTCGAAAATCTTGATGTCTCCGATCTCTTGTTTTGTACGTTTTTTCCACGTGTCTTGACATGCAAAGTATTCCTGCAAAGTTTGGTGAAGATCTGAGTATGTAGTTTTTGACCTCATCTGGAACCTCCTATCTGAAAATTTGAAAATTCTTAAAAAATTCGTCCAAAATCTTGATGTCTCCATTCTCTTGTTTTGTACGTTTTTTCCACGTGTCTTGACATCGAATGTATCCCTGCAATGTTTGGTGAAGATCTGAGTATGTAGTTTTTGACCTTATCTGGAACCTCCCATCTGAAAATTTGAAAATTCCTAAAAAATCCGTCCAAAATCTTGATGACCCCAATCTCTTGTTTTGTACTTTTTTTCCACGTGTCTCGACCTCCAATGTATCCCTGCAAAGTTTGGTGAAGATCTGAGTATGTAGTTTTTGACCTTATCTGGAACCTCCTATCTGAAAATTTGAAAATTCTTCAAAAATTCGTCCAAAATCTTGATGTCTCCAATCTCTTGTTTTGTACGTTTTTTCCACGTGTCTCGACCTCCAATGGATCCCTGCAAAGTTTGGTGAAGATCTGAGTATGTCGTTTTTGACCTTATCTGGAAACTCCCATCTGAAAATTTGAAAATTCCTAAAAAATCCGTCCAAAATCTTGATGACCCCAATCTCTTGTTTTGTACTTTTATCCACGTGTCTCAACCTCCAATGTATCCCTGCAAAGTTTGGTGAAGATCTGAGTATGTAGTTTTTGACCTTATATGGAACCTCCTATCTGAAAATTTGAAAATTCTTCAAAAATTCGTCGAAAATCTTGATGTCTCCGATCTCTTGTTTTGTACGTTTTTTCCACGTGTCTCGACCTCCAATGGATCCCTGCAAAGTTTGGTGAAGATCTGAGTATGTAGTTTTTGACCTCATCTGGAACATCCTTTCTGAAAATTTGAAAATTCTTCAAAAATTCGTCGAAAATCTTGATGTCTCCAATCTCTTGTTTTGTACGTTTTTTCCACGTGTCTTGACATCCAATGTATTCCTGCAATGTTTGGTGGAGATCTGAGTATGTAGTTTTAGACCTTATCTGGAACCTCCTATCTGAAAATTTGAAAATTCTTCAAAAATTCGTCCAAAATCTTGATGTCTCCAATCTCTTGTTTTGTACGTTTTTTCCACGTGTCTCGACCTCCAATGGATCCCTGCAAAGTTTGGTGAAGATCTGAGTATGTAGTTTTTGACCTTATCTGGAACCTCCTATCTGAAAATTTGAAAATTCTTCAAAAATTCGTCGAAAATCTTGATGTCTCCAATCTCTTGTTTTGTACGTTTTTTCCACGTGTCTTGACATCCAATGTATTCCTGCAATGTTTGGTGGAGATCTGAGTATGTCGTTTTTGACCTTATCTGGAACCTCCCATCTGAAAATTTGAAAATTCTTAAAAAATTCGTCGAAAATCTTGATGTCTCCGATCTCTTGTTTTGTACGTTTTTTCCACGCGTCTTGACATGCAAAGTATTCCTGCAAAGTTTGGTGAAGATCTGAGTATGTAGTTTTTGACCTCATCTGGAACCTCCTATCTGAAAATTTGAAAATTCTTAAAAAATTCGTCCAAAATCTTGATGTCTCCAATCTCTTGTTTTGTACGTTTTTTCCACGTGTCTTGACATCCAATGTATCCCTGCAATGTTTGGTGAAGATCTGAGTATGTAGTTTTTGACCTTATCTTTAACCTCCCATCTGAAAATTTGAAAATTCCTAAAAAATCCGTCCAAAATCTTGATGACCCCAATCTCTTGTTTTGAACTTTTTTTCCACGTGTCTCGACCTCCAATGTATCCCTGCAAAGTTTGGTGAAGATCTGAGTATGTAGTTTTTGACCTTATATTGAACCTCCCATCTGAAAATTTGAAAATTCTTAAAAAATTCGTCCAAAATCTTGATGACCCCAATCTCTTGTTTTGTACGTTTTTTCCACGTGTCTTGACATCCAAAGTATCCCTGCAAAGTTTGGTGAAGATCTGAGTATGTAGTTTTTGACCTTATATGGAACCTCCTTTCTGAAAATTTGAGAATTCTTAAAAAATTCGTCCAAAATCTTGATGTCTCCAATCTCTTGTTTTGTACGTTTTTTCCACGTGTCTTGACATCCAATGTATACATGCAAAGTTTGGTGAAGATCTGAGTATGTCGTTTTTGACCTTATCTGGAACCTCCCATCTGAAAATTTGAAAATTCTTAAAAAATTCGTCGAAAATCTTGATGTCTCCAATCTTTTGTTTTGTACGTTTTTTCCACGTGTCTTGACATGCAAAGTATCCCTGCAACGTTTGGTGAAGATCTGAGTATGTAGTTTTTGACCTTATCTGGAACCTCCTATCTGAAAATTTGAAAATTCTTAAAAAATTCGTCGAAAATCTTGATGTCTCCAATCTCTTGTTTTGTACGTTTTTTCCACGTGTATTGACATCCAATGTATCCCTGCAAAGTTTGGTGGAGATCTGAGTATGTAGTTTTAGACCTTATCTGGAACCTCCTATCTGAAAATTTGAAAATTATTCAAAAATTCGTCCAAAATCTTGATGTCTCCAATCTCTTGTTTTGTACGTTTTTTCCACGTGTCTTGACATCCAATGTATTCCTGCAATGTTTGGTGGAGAACTGAGTATGTAGTTTTAGACCTTATCTGGAACCTCCTATCTGAAAATTTGAAAATTCTTAAAAAATTCGTCGAAAATCTTGATGTCTCCAATCTTTTGTTTTGTACGTTTTTTCCACGTGTCTTGACATGCAAAGTATCCCTGCAACGTTTGGTGAAGATCTGAGTATGTAGTTTTTGACCTTATCTGGAACCTCCTATCTGAAAATTTGAAAATTCTTCAAAAATTCGTCGAAAATCTTGATGTCTCCAATCTCTTGTTTTGTACGTTTTTTCCACGTGTCTTGACATCCAATGTATTCCTGCAATGTTTGGTGGAGATCTGAGTATGTAGTTTTTGACCTTATCTGGAACCTCCCATCTGAAAATTTGAAAATTCTTAAAAAATTCGTCGAAAATCTTGATGTCTCCGATCTCTTGTTTTGTACGTTTTTTCCACGTGTCTTGACATGCAAAGTATTCCTGCAAAGTTTGGTGAAGATCTGAGTATGTAGTTTTTGACCTCATCTGGAACCTCCTATCTGAAAATTTGAAAATTCTTAAAAAATTCGTCCAAAATCTTGATGTCTCCATTCTCTTGTTTTGTACGTTTTTTCCACGTGTCTTGACATCGAATGTATCCCTGCAATGTTTGGTGAAGATCTGAGTATGTAGTTTTTGACCTTATCTGGAACCTCCCATCTGAAAATTTGAAAATTCCTAAAAAATCCGTCCAAAATCTTGATGACCCCAATCTCTTGTTTTGTACTTTTTTTCCACGTGTCTCGACCTCCAATGTATCCCTGCAAAGTTTGGTGAAGATCTGAGTATGTAGTTTTTGACCTTATATGGAACCTCCTATCTGAAAATTTGAAAATTCTTAAAAAATTCGTCCAAAATCTTGATGTCACCAATCCTATGTTTTGTATGTTTTTTCCACGTGTCTTGACATCCAATGTATTCCTGCAAAGTTTGGTGAAGATCTGAGTATGTCGTTTTTGACCTTATCTGGAACCTCCCATCTGAAAATTTGAAAATTCCTAAAAAATTCGTCGAAAATCTTGATGTCTCCGATCTCTTGTTTTGTACTTTTTTTCCACGTGTCTTGACATGCAAAGTATTCCTGCAAAGTTTGGTGAAGATCTGAGTATGTAGTTTTTGACCTCATCTGGAACCTCCTATCTGAAAATTTGAAAATTCTTAAAAAATTCGTCCAAAATCTTGATGTCTCCAATCTCTTGTTTTGTACGTTTTTTCCACGTGTCTTGACATGCAAAGTATCCCTGCAACGTTTGGTGAAGATCTGAGTATGTAGTTTTTGACCTTATCTGGAACCTCCTATCTGAAAATTTGAAAATTCTTCAAAAATTCGTCGAAAATCTTGATGTCTCCAATCTCTTGTTTTGTACGTTTTTTCCACGTGTCTTGACATCCAATGTATTCCTGCAATGTTTGGTGGAGATCTGAGTATGTAGTTTTAGACCTTATCTGGAACCTCCTATCTGAAAATTTGAAAATTCTTCAAAAATTCGTCCAAAATCTTGATGTCTCCAATCTCTTGTTTTGTACGTTTTTTCCACGTGTCTTGACATCCAATGTATCCATGCAAAGTTTGGTGAAGATCTGAGTATGTCGTTTTTGACCTTATCTGGAACCTCCCATCTGAAAATTTGAAAATTCTTAAAAAATTCGTCCAAAATCTTGATGTCTCCAATCTCTTGTTTTGTACGTTTTTTCCACGTGTCTCGACCTCCAATGGATCCCTGCAAAGTTTGGTGAAGATCTGAGTATGTCGTTTTTGACCTTATCTGGAACCTCCCATCTGAAAATTTGAAAATTCTTAAAAAATTCGTCGAAAATCTTGATGTCTCCGATCTCTTGTTTTGTACGTTTTTTCCACGTGTCTTGACATGCAAAGTATTCCTGCAAAGTTTGGTGAAGATCTGAGTATGTAGTTTTTGACCTCATCTGGAACCTCCTATCTGAAAATTTGAAAATTCTTAAAAAATTCGTCCAAAATCTTGATGTCTCCAATCTCTTGTTTTGTACGTTTTTTCCACGTGTCTTGACATCCAATGTATCCCTGCAATGTTTGGTGAAGATCTGAGTATGTAGTTTTTGACCTTATCTGGAACCTCCCATCTGAAAATTTGAAAATTCCTAAAAAATCCGTCCAAAATCTTGATGACCCCAATATCTTGTTTTGTACTTTTTTTCCACGTGTCTCGACCTCCAATGTATCCCTGCAAAGTTTGGTGAAGATCTGAGTATGTAGTTTTTGACCTTATATTGAACCTCCCATCTGAAAATTTGAAAATTCTTAAAAAATTCGTCCAAAATCTTGATGACCCCAATCTCTTGTTTTGTACGTTTTTTCCACGTGTCTTGACATCCAAAGTATCCCTGCAAAGTTTGGTGAAGATCTGAGTATGTAGTTTTTGACCTTATATGGAACCTCCTTTCTGAAAATTTGAGAATTCTTAAAAAATTCGTCCAAAATCTTGATGTCTCCAATCTCTTGTTTTGTACGTTTTTTCCACGTGTCTTGACATCCAATGTATCCATGCAAAGTTTGGTGAAGATCTGAGTATGTCGTTTTTGACCTTATCTGGAACCTCCCATCTGAAAATTTGAAAATTCTTAAAAAATTCGTCGAAAATCTTGATGTCTCCAATCTTTTGTTTTGTACGTTTTTTCCACGTGTCTTGACATGCAAAGTATCCCTGCAACGTTTGGTGAAGATCTGAGTATGTAGTTTTTGACCTTATCTGGAACCTCCTATCTGAAAATTTGAAAATTCTTCAAAAATTCGTCGAAAATCTTGATGTCTCCAATCTCTTGTTTTGTACGTTTTTTCCACGTGTCTTGACATCCAATGTATTCCTGCAATGTTTGGTGGAGATCTGAGTATGTAGTTTTAGACCTTATCTGGAACCTCCTATCTGAAAATTTGAAAATTCTTCAAAAATTCGTCCAAAATCTTGATGTCTCCAATCTCTTGTTTTGTACGTTTTTTCCACGTGTCTCGACCTCCAATGGATCCCTGCAAAGTTTGGTGAAGATCTGAGTATGTCGTTTTTGACCTTATCTGGAACATCCTTTCTGAAAATTTGAAAATTCTTCAAAAATTCGTCGAAAATCTTGATGTCTCCAATCTCTTGTTTTGTACGTTTTTTCCACGTGTCTTGACATCCAATGTATTCCTGCAATGTTTGGTGGAGATCTGAGTATGTAGTTTTAGACCTTATATGGAACCTCCTATCTGAAAATTTGAAAATTCTTCAAAAATTCGTCGAAAATCTTGATGTCTCCGATCTCTTGTTTTGTACGTTTTTTCCACGTGTCTCGACCTCCAATGGATCCCTGCAAAGTTTGGTGAAGATCTGAGTATGTAGTTTTTGACCTCATCTGGAACATCCTTTCTGAAAATTTGAAAATTCTTCAAAAATTCGTCGAAAATCTTGATGTCTCCAATCTCTTGTTTTGTACGTTTTTTCCACGTGTCTTGACATCCAATGTATTCCTGCAATGTTTGGTGGAGATCTGAGTATGTAGTTTTAGACCTTATCTGGAACCTCCTATCTGAAAATTTGAAAATTCTTCAAAAATTCGTCCAAAATCTTGATGTCTCCAATCTCTTGTTTTGTACGTTTTTTCCACGTGTCTCGACCTCCAATGGATCCCTGCAAAGTTTGGTGAAGATCTGAGTATGTAGTTTTTGACCTTATCTGGAACCTCCTATCTGAAAATTTGAAAATTCTTCAAAAATCCGTGCAAAATCTTGATGACCCCAATCTCTTGTTTTGTACGTTTTTTCCACGTGTCTTGACATCCAATGTATCCATGCAAAGTTTGGTGAAGATCTGAGTATGTCGTTTTTGACCTTATCTGGAACCTCCCATCTGAAAATTTGAAAATTCTTAAAAAATTCGTCGAAAATCTTGATGTCTCCAATCTCTTGTTTTGTACGTTTTTTCCACGTGTCTTGACATGCAAAGTATCCCTGCAACGTTTGGTGAAGATCTGAGTATGTAGTTTTTGACCTTATCTGGGACCTCCTATCAGAAAATTTGAAAATTCTTCAAAAATTCGTCCAAAATCTTGATGTCTCCAATCTCTTGTTTTGTACGTTTTTTCCACGTGTCTCGACCTCCAATGTATCCCTGCAAAGTTTGGTGAAGATCTGAGTATGTCGTTTTTGACCTTATCTGGAACATCCTTTCTGAAAATTTGAAAATTCTTAAAAAATTCGTCGAAAATCTTGATGTCTCCAATCTCTTGTTTTGTACGATTTTTCCACGTGTCTTGACATCCAATGTATCCCTGCAAAGTTTGGTGAAGATCTGAGTATGTAGTTTTTGACCTTATATGGAACCTCCTTTCTGAAAATTTGAAAATTCTCAAAAAATTCGTCCATAATCTTGATGTCTCCAATCTCTTGTTTTGTACGTTTTTTCCACGTGTCTTGACATCCAATGTATCCCTGCAAAGTTTGGTGAAGATCTGAGTATGTAGTTTTTGACCTTATCTGGAACCTCCCATCTGAAAATTTGAAAATTCTTAAAAAATTCGACCAAAATCTTGATGTCTCCAATCTTTTGTTTTGTACGTTTTTTCCACGTGTCTTGACACATAATGTATCCATGCAAAGTTTGGTGAAGATCTGAGTATGTAGTTTTTGACCTTATATGGAACCTCCTATCTGAAAATTTGAAAATTCTTAAAAAATTCGTCGAAAATCTTGATGTCTCCGATCTCTTGTTTTGTACGTTTTTTCCACGTGTCTTGACATGCAAAGTATTCCTGCAAAGTTTGGTGAAGATCTGAGTATGTAGTTTTTGACCTCATCTGGAACCTCCTATCTGAAAATTTGAAAATTCTTAAAAAATTCGTCCAAAATTTTGATGTCTCCAATCTCTTGTTTTGTACGTTTTTTCCACGTGTCTTGACATCCAATGTATCCCTGCAAAGTTTGGTGAAGATCTGAGTATGTAGTTTTTGACCTTATCTGGAACCTCCCATCTGAAAATTTGAAAATTCTTAAAAAATTCGTCGAAAATCTTGATGTCTCCGATCTCTTGTTTTGTACGTTTTTTCCACGTGTCTTGACATCCAATGTATCCCTGCAAAGTTTGGTGAAGATCTGAGTATGTTGTTTTTGACCTTACCTGGAACATCCTTTCTGAAAATTTGAAAATTGTTAAAAAATTCGTCCAAAATCTTGATGTCTCCTATCTCTTGTTTTGTACGTTTTTTCCACGTGTCTTGACATCCAATGTATCCCTACAAAGTTTGGTGAAGATCTGAGTATGTAGTTTTTGACCTTATCTGGAACCTCCCATCTGAAAATTTGAAAATTCTTAAAAAATTCGACCAATATCTTGATGTCTCCAATCTTTTGTTTTGTACGTTTTTTCCACGTGTCTTGACACATAATGTATCCATGCAAAGTTTGGTGAAGATCTGAGTATGTAGTTTTTGACCTTATATGGAACCTCCTATCTGAAAATTTGAAAATTCTTAAAAAATTCGTCCAAAATCTTGATGTCTCCAATCTCTTGTTTTGTACGTTTTTTCCACGTGTCTTGACATCCAATGTATCCCTGCAAAGTTTGGTGAAGATCTGAGTATGTAGTTTTTGACCTTATCTGGAACCTCCCATCTGAAAATTTGAAAATTCCTAAAAAATCCGTGCAAAATCTTGATGACCCCAATCTCTTGTTTTGTACGTTTTTTCCACGTGTCTTGACATCCAATGTATCCCTGCAAAGTTTGGTGAAGATCTGAGTATGTAGTTTTTGACCTTATCTGGAACCTCCCATCTGAAAATTTGAAAATTCCTAAAAAATCCGTGCAAAATCTTGATGACCCCAATCTCTTGTTTTGTACGTTTTTTCCACGTGTCTTGACATCCAATGTATCCATGCAAAGTTTGGTGAAGATCTGAGTATGTCGTTTTTGACCTTATCTGGAACATCCTTTCTGAAAATTTGAAAATTGTTAAAAAATTCGTCCAAAATCTTGATGTCTCCAATCTCTTTTTTGTACGTTTTTTCCACGTGTCTTGACATCCAATGTATCCCTGCAAAGTTTGGTGAAGATCTGAGTATGTAGTTTTTGACCTCATCTGGAACCTCCTATCTGAAAATTTGAAAATTCTTAAAAAATTCGTCCAAAATTTTGATGTCTCCAATCTCTTGTTTTGTACGTTTTTTCCACGTGTCTTGACATCCAATGTATCCCTGCAATGTTTGGTGAAGATCTGAGTATGTAGTTTTTGACCTTATCTGGAACCTCCCATCTGAAAATTTGAAAATTCCTAAAACATTCGTCGAAAATCTTGATGTCTCCGATCTCTTGTTTTGTACGTTTTTTCCACGTGTCTTGAAATCCAATGTATCCCTGCAAAGTTTGGTGAAGATCTGAGTATGTAGTTTTTGACCTTATATGGAACCTCCTATCTGAAAATTTGAAAATTCTTAAAAAATTCGTCCAAAATCTTGATGTCTCCAATCTCTTGTTTTGTACGTTTTTTCCACGTGTCTTGACATCCAATGTATCCCTGCAAAGTTTGGTGAAGATCTGAGTATGTAGTTTTTGACCTTATCTGGAACCTCCCATCTGAAAATTTGAAAATTCCTAAAAAATTCGTGCAAAATCTTGATGACCCCAATCTCTTGTTTTGTACGTTTTTTCCACGTGTCTTGACATCCAATGTATCCATGCAAAGTTTGGTGAAGATCTGAGTATGTCGTTTTTGACCTTATCTGGAACATCCTTTCTGAAAATTTGAAAATTGTTAAAAAATTCGTCCAAAATCTTGATGTCTCCAATCTCTTTTTTGTACGTTTTTTCCACGTGTCTTGACATCCAATGTATCCCTGCAAAGTTTGGTGAAGATCTGAGTATGTAGTTTTTGACCTTATCTGGAACCTCTCATCTGAAAATTTGAAAATTCTTCAAAAATTCGTCCAAAATCTTGATGTCTCCAATCTCTTGTTTTGTACGTTTTTTCCACGTGTCTCGACCTCCAATGGATCCCTGCAAAGTTTGGTGAAGATCTGAGTATGTCGTTTTTGACCTTATCTGGAACATCCTTTCTGAAAATTTGAAAATTCTTAAAAAATTCGTCGAAAATCTTGATGTCTCCAATCTCTTGTTTTGTACGTTTTTTCCACGTGTCTTGACATCCAATGTATCCCTGCAAAGTTTGGTGAAGATCTGAGTATGTAGTTTTTGACCTTATATGGAACCTCCTATCTGAAAATTTGAAAATTCTTAAAAAATTCGTCCAAAATCTTGATGTCTCCAATCTCTTGTTTTGTACGTTTTTTCAACGTGTCTTGACATCCAATGTATCCCTGCAATGTTTGGTGAAGATCTGAGTATGTAGTTTTTGACCTTATCTGGAACCTCCCATCTGAAAATTTGAAAATTCCTAAAAAATCCGTCCAAAATCTTGATGACCCCAATCTCTTGTTTTGTACTTTTTTTCCACGTGTCTCGACCTCCAATGTATCCCTGCAAAGTTTGGTGAAGATCTGAGTATGTAGTTTTTGACCTTATATGGAACCTCCTATCTGAAAATTTGAAAATTCTTAAAAAATTCGTCGAAAATCTTGATGTCTCCGATCTCTTGTTTTGTACGTTTTTTCCACGTGTCTTGACATGCAAAGTATTCCTGTAAAGTTTGGTGAAGATCTGAGTATGTAGTTTTTGACCTCATCTGGAACCTCCTATCTGAAAATTTGAAAATTCTTAAAAAATTCGTCCAAAATCTTGATGTCTCCAATCTCTTGTTTTGTACGTTTTTTCCACGTGTCTTGACATCCAATGTATCCCTGCAATGTTTGGTGAAGATCTGAGTATGTAGTTTTTGACCTTATATGGAACCTCCTATCTGAAAATTTGAAAATTCCTAAAAAATCCGTCCAAAATCTTGATGACCCCAATCTCTTGTTTTGTACTTTTTTTCCACGTGTCTCGACCTCCAATGTATCCCTGCAAAGTTTGGTGAAGATCTGAGTATGTAGTTTTTGACCTTATATGGAACCTCCTATCTGAAAATTTGAAAATTCTTAAAAAATTCGTCCAAAATCTTGATGTCACCAATCCTATGTTTTGTATGTTTTTTCCACGTGTCTTGACATCCAATGGATCCCTGCAAAGTTTGGTGAAGATCTGAGTATGTCGTTTTTGACCTTATCTGGAACCTCCCATCTGAAAATTTGAAAATTCTTAAAAAATTCGTCGAAAATCTTGATGTCTCCGATCTCTTGTTTTGTACGTTTTTTCCACGTGTCTTGACATGCAAAGTATTCCTGCAAAGTTTGGTGAAGATCTGAGTATGTAGTTTTTGAACTCATCTGGAACCTCCTATCTGAAAATTTGAAAATTCTTAAAAAATTCGTCCAAAATCTTGATGTCTCCAATCTCTTGTTTTGTACGTTTTTTCCACGTGTCTTGACATCCAATGTATCCCTGCAATGTTTGGTGAAGATCTGAGTATGTAGTTTTTGACCTTATCTGGAACCTCCCATCTGAAAATTTGAAAATTCCTAAAAAATCCGTCCAAAATCTTGATGACCCCAATCTCTTGTTTTGTACTTTTTTTCCACGTGTCTCGACCTCCAATGTATCCCTGCAAAGTTTGGTGAAGATCTGAGTATGTAGTTTTTGACCTTATATGGAACCTCCTATCTGAAAATTTGAAAATTCTTAAAAAATTCGTCGAAAATCTTGATGTCTCCGATCTCTTGTTTTGTACGTTTTTTCCACGTGTCTTGACATGCAAAGTATTCCTGCAAAGTTTGGTGAAGATCTGAGTATGTAGTTTTTGACCTCATCTGGAACCTCCTATCTGAAAATTTGAAAATTCTTAAAAAATTCGTCCAAAATCTTGATGTCTCCAATCTCTTGTTTTGTACGTTTTTTCCACGTGTCTTGACATCCAATGTATCCCTGCAAAGTTTGGTGAAGATCTGAGTATGTAGTTTTTGACCTTATCTGGAACCTCCTATCTGAAAATTTGAAAATTCTTAAAAAATTCGTCCAAAATCTTGATGTCTCCAATCTCTTGTTTTGTACGTTTTTTCCACGTGTCTTGATATCCAATGTATCCCTGCAAAGTTTGGTGAAGATCTGAGTATGTCGTTTTTGACCTTATCTGGAACATCCTTTCTGAAAATTTGAAAATTGTTAAAAAATTCGTCCAAAATCTTGATGTCTCCAATCTCTTTTTTGTACGTTTTTTCCACGTGTCTTGACATCCAATGTATCCCTGCAAAGTTTGGTGAAGATCTGAGTATGTAGTTTTTGACCTTATCTGGAACCTCCCATCTGAAAATTTGAAAATTCTTAAAAAATTCGACCAAAATCTTGATGTCTCCAATCTTTTGTTTTGTACGTTTTTTCCACGTGTCTTGACACATAATGTATCCATGCAAAGTTTGGTGAAGATCTGAGTATGTAGTTTTTGACCTTATCTGGAACCTCCTATCTGAAAATTTGAAAATTCTTAAAAAATTCGTCCAAAATCTTGATGTCTCCAATCTCTTGTTTTGTACGTTTTTTCCACGTGTCTTGACATCCAATGTATCCCTGCAAAGTTTGGTGAAGATCTGAGTATGTAGATTTTGACCTTATCTGGAACCTCCCATCTGAAAATTTGAAAATTCTTAAAAAATTCGTCCAAAATCTTGATGACCCCAATCTCTTGTTTTGTACGTTTTTTCCACGTGTCTTGACATCCAAAGTATCCCTGCAAAGTTTGGTGAAGATCTGAGTATGTAGTTTTTGACCTTATATGGAACCTCCTTTCTGAAAATTTGAGAATTCTTAAAAAATTCGTCCAAAATCTTGATGTCTCCAATCTCTTGTTTTGTACGTTTTTTCCACGTGTCTTGACATCCAATGTATCCATGCAAAGTTTGGTGAAGATCTGAGTATGTCGTTTTTGACCTTATCTGGAACCTCCCATCTGAAAATTTGAAAATTCTTAAAAAATTCGTCGAAAATCTTGATGTCTCCAATCTTTTGTTTTGTACGTTTTTTCCACGTGTCTTGACATGCAAAGTATCCCTGCAACGTTTGGTGAAGATCTGAGTATGTAGTTTTTGACCTTATCTGGAACCTCCTATCTGAAAATTTGAAAATTCTTAAAAAATTCGTCGAAAATCTTGATGTCTCCAATCTCTTGTTTTGTACGTTTTTTCCACGTGTCTTGATATCCAATGTATCCCTGCAAAGTTTGGTGAAGATCTGAGTATGTCGTTTTTGACCTTATCTGGAACATCCTTTCTGAAAATTTGAAAATTGTTAAAAAATTCGTCCAAAATCTTGATGTCTCCAATCTCTTTTTTGTACGTTTTTTCCACGTGTCTTGACATCCAATGTATCCCTGCAAAGTTTGGTGAAGATCTGAGTATGTAGTTTTTGACCTTATCTGGAACCTCCCATCTGAAAATTTGAAAATTCTTAAAAAATTCGACCAAAATCTTGATGTCTCCAATCTTTTGTTTTGTACGTTTTTTCCACGTGTCTTGACACATAATGTATCCATGCAAAGTTTGGTGAAGATCTGAGTATGTAGTTTTTGACCTTATATGGAACCTCCCATCTGAAATTTGAAAATTCTTAAAAAATTCGTCCAAAATCTTGATGTCTCCAATCTCTTGTTTTGTACGTTTTTTCCACGTGTCTTGACATCCAATGTATCCCCGCAAAGTTTGGTGAAGATCTGAGTATGTAGTTTTTGACCTTATCTGGAACCTCCCATCTGAAAATTTGAAAATTCCTAAAAAATCCGTGCAAAATCTTGATGACCCCAATCTCTTGTTTTGTACGTTTTTTCCACGTGTCTTGACATCCAATGTATCCATGCAAAGTTTGGTGAAGATCTGAGTATGTCGTTTTTGACCTTATCTGGAACATCCTTTCTGAAAATTTGAAAATTGTTAAAAAATTCGTCCAAAATCTTGATGTCTCCAATCTCTTTTTTGTACGTTTTTTCCACGTGTCTTGACATCCAATGTATCCCTGCAAAGTTTGGTGAAGATCTGAGTATGTAGTTTTTGACCTTATCTGGAACCTCCCATCTGAAAATTTGAAAATTCTTCAAAAATTCGTCGAAAATCTTGATGTCTCCAATCTCTTGTTTTGTACGTTTTTTCCACGTGTCTCGACCTCCAATGGATCCCTGCAAAGTTTGGTGAAGATCTGAGTATGTCGTTTTTGACCTTATCTGGAACATCCTTTCTGAAAATTTGAAAATTCTTAAAAAATTCGTCGAAAATCTTGATGTCTCCAATCTCTTGTTTTGTACGTTTTTTCCACGTGTCTTGACATCCAATGTATCCCTGCAAAGTTTGGTGAAGATCTGAGTATGTAGTTTTTGACCTTATATGGAACCTCCTATCTGAAAATTTGAAAATTCTTAAAAAATTCGTCCAAAATCTTGATGTCTCCAATCTCTTGTTTTGTACGTTTTTTCCACGTGTCTCGACCTCCAATGGATCCCTGCAAAGTTTGGTGAAGATCTGAGTATGTCGTTTTTGACCTTATCTGGAACCTCCCATCTGAAAATTTGAAAATTCTTAAAAAATTCGTCGAAAATCTTGATGTCTCCGATCTCTTGTTTTGTACGTTTTTTCCACGTGTCTTGACATCCAATGTATCCATGCAAAGTTTGGTGAAGATCTGAGTATGTAGTTTTTGACCTTATCTGGAACCTCCTATCTGAAAATTTGAAAATTCTTCAAAAATTCGTCGAAAATCTTGATGTCTCCAATCTCTTTTTTGTACGTTTTTTCCACGTGTCTTGACATCCAATGTATCCCTGCAAAGTTTGGTGAAGATCTGAGTATGTAGTTTTTGACCTTATCTGGAACCTCCCAACTGAAAATTTGAAAATTCTTCAAAAATTCGTCCAAAATCTTGATGTCTCCAATCTCTTGTTTTGTACGTTTTTTCCACGTGTCTCGACCTCCAATGGATCCCTGCAAAGTTTGGTGAAGATCTGAGTATGTCGTTTTTGACCTTATCTGGAACATCCTTTCTGAAAATTTGAAAATTCTTAAAAAATTCGTCGAAAATCTTGATGTCTCCAATCTCTTGTTTTGTACGTTTTTTCCACGTGTCTTGACATCCAATGTATCCCTGCAAAGTTTGGTGAAGATCTGAGTATGTAGTTTTTGACCTTATATGGAACCTCCTATCTGAAAATTTGAAAATTCTTAAAAAATTCGTCCAAAATCTTGATGTCTCCAATCTCTTGTTTTGTACGTTTTTTCCACGTGTCTCGACCTCCAATGGATCCCTGCAAAGTTTGGTGAAGATCTGAGTATGTCGTTTTTGACCTTATCTGGAACCTCCCATCTGAAAATTTGAAAATTCTTAAAAAATTCGTCGAAAATCTTGATGTCTCCGATCTCTTGTTTTGTACGTTTTTTCCACGTGTCTTGACATGCAAAGTATTCCTGCAAAGTTTGGTGAAGATCTGAGTATGTAGTTTTTGACCTCATCTGGAACCTCCTATCTGAAAATTTGAAAATTCTTAAAAAATTCGTCCAAAATCTTGATGTCTCCAATCTCTTGTTTTGTACGTTTTTTCCACGTGTCTTGACATCCAATGTATCCCTGCAATGTTTGGTGAAGATCTGAGTATGTAGTTTTTGACCTTATCTGGAACCTCCCATCTGAAAATTTGAAAATTCCTAAAAAATCCGTCCAAAATCTTGATGACCCCAATCTCTTGTTTTGTACTTTTTTTCCACGTGTCTCGACCTCCAATGTATCCCTGCAAAGTTTGGTGAAGATCTGAGTATGTAGTTTTTGACCTTATATGGAACATCCTATCTGAAAATTTGAAAATTCTTAAAAAATTCGTCGAAAATCTTGATGTCTCCGATCTCTTGTTTTGTACGTTTTTTCCACGTGTCTTGACATGCAAAGTATTCCTGCAAAGTTTGGTGAAGATCTGAGTATGTAGTTTTGGACCTCATCTGGAACCTCCTATCTGAAAATTTGAAAATTCTTAAAAAATTCGTCCAAAATCTTGATGTCTCCAATCTCTTGTTTTGTACGTTTTTTCCACGTGTCTTGACATCCAATGTATCCCTGCAATGTTTGGTGAAGATCTGAGTATGTAGTTTTTGACCTTATCTGGAACCTCCCATCTGAAAATTTGAAAATTCCTAAAAAATCCGTCCAAAATCTTGATGACCCCAATCTCTTGTTTTGTACTTTTTTTCCACGTGTCTCGACCTCCAATGTATCCCTGCAAAGTTTGGTGAAGATCTGAGTATGTAGTTTTTGACCTTATATGGAACCTCCTATCTGAAAATTTGAAAATTCTTAAAAAATTCGTCCAAAATCTTGATGTCACCAATCCTATGTTTTGTATGTTTTTTCCACGTGTCTTGACATCCAATGGATCCCTGCAAAGTTTGGTGAAGATCTGAGTATGTCGTTTTTGACCTTATCTGGAACCTCCCATCTGAAAATTTGAAAATTCTTAAAAAATTCGTCGAAAATCTTGATGTCTCCGATCTCTTGTTTTGTACGTTTTTTCCACGTGTCTTGACATGCAAAGTATTCCTGCAAAGTTTGGTGAAGATCTGAGTATGTAGTTTTTGACCTCATCTGGAACCTCCTATCTGAAAATTTGAAAATTCTTAAAAAATTCGTCCAAAATCTTGATGTCTCCAATCTCTGGTTTTGTACGTTTTTTCCACGTGTCTTGACATCCAATGTATCCCTGCAATGTTTGGTGAAGATCTGAGTATGTAGTTTTTGACCTTATCTGGAACCTCCCATCTGAAAATTTGAAAATTCCTAAAAAATCCGTCCAAAATCTTGATAACCCCAATCTCTTGTTTTGTACTTTTTTTCCACGTGTCTCGACCTCCAATGTATCCCTGCAAAGTTTGGTGAAGATCTGAGTATGTCGTTTTTGACCTTATCTGGAACCTCCCATCTGAAAATTTGAAAATTCTTAAAAAATTCGTCGAAAATCTTGATGTCTCCGATCTCTTGTTTTGTACGTTTTTTCCACGTGTCTTGACATGCAAAGTATTCCTGCAAAGTTTGGTGAAGATCTGAGTATGTAGTTTTTGACCTCATCTGGAACCTCCTATCTGAAAATTTGAAAATTCTTAAAAAATTCGTCCAAAATCTTGATGTCTCCAATCTCTTGTTTTGTACGTTTTTTCCACGTGTCTTGACATCCAATGTATCCCTGCAAAGTTTGGTGAAGATCTGAGTATGTAGTTTTTGACCTTATCTGGAACCTCCTATCTGAAAATTTGAAAATTCTTAAAAAATTCGTCCAAAATCTTGATGTCTCCAATCTCTTGTTTTGTACGTTTTTTCCACGTGTCTTGATATCCAATGTATCCCTGCAAAGTTTGGTGAAGATCTGAGTATGTCGTTTTTGACCTTATCTGGAACATCCTTTCTGAAAATTTGAAAATTGTTAAAAAATTCGTCCAAAATCTTGATGTCTCCAATCACTTTTTTGTACGTTTTTTCCACGTGTCTTGACATCCAATGTATCCCTGCAAAGTTTGGTGAAGATCTGAGTATGTAGTTTTTGACCTTATCTGAAACCTCCCATCTGAAAATTTGAAAATTCTTAAAAAATTCGACCAAAATCTTGATGTCTCCAATCTTTTGTTTTGTACGTTTTTTCCACGTGTCTTGACACATAATGTATCCATGCAAAGTTTGGTGAAGATCTGAGTATGTAGTTTTTGACCTTATATGGAACCTCCTATCTGAAAATTTGAAAATTCTTAAAAAATTCGTCCAAAATCTTGATGTCTCCAATCTCTTGTTTTGTACGTTTTTTCCACGTGTCTTGACATCCAATGTATCCCTGCAAAGTTTGGTGAAGATCTGAGTATGTAGTTTTTGACCTTATCTGGAACCTCCCATCTGAAAATTTGAAAATTCCTAAAAAATCCGTGCAAAATCTTGATGACCCCAATCTCTTGTTTTGTACGTTTTTTCCACGTGTCTTGACATCCAATGTATTCCTGCAATGTTTGGTGAAGATCTGAGTATGTAGTTTTTGACCTTATATGGAACCTCCTATCTGAAAATTTGAAAATTCTTAAAAAATTCGACCAAAATCTTGATGTTCCGAATCCTATGTTTTGTATGTTTTTTCCACGTGTCTTGACATCCAATGTATCCATGCAAAGTTTGGTGAAGATCTGAGTATGTAGTTTTTGACCTTATATTGAACCACCCATCTGAAAATTTGAAAATTCTTAAAAAATTCGTCCAAAATCTTGATGACCCCAATCTCTTGTTTTGTACGTTTTTTCCACGTGTCTCGACCTCCAATGGATCCCTGCAAAGTTTGGTGAAGATCTGAGTATGTCGTTTTTGACCTTATCTGGAACATCCTTTCTGAAAATTTGAAAATTCTTAAAAAATTCGTCGAAAATCTTGATGTCTCCAATCTCTTGTTTTGTACGTTTTTTCCACGTGTCTTGACATCCAATGTATCCCTGCAAAGTTTGGTGAAGATCTGAGTATGTAGTTTTTGACCTTATATGGAACCTCCTATCTGAAAATTTGAAAATTCTTAAAAAATTCGTCCAAAATCTTGATGTCTCCAATCTCTTGTTTTGTACGTTTTTTCCACGTGTCTCGACCTCCAATGGATCCCTGCAAAGTTTGGTGAAGATCTGAGTATGTCGTTTTTGACCTTATCTGGAACCTCCCATCTGAAAATTTGAAAATTCTTAAAAAATTCGTCGAAAATCTTGATGTCTCCGATCTCTTGTTTTGTACGTTTTTTCCACGTGTCTTGACATCCAATGTATCCATGCAAAGTTTGGTGAAGATCTGAGTATGTAGTTTTTGACCTTATCTGGAACCTCCTATCTGAAAATTTGAAAATTCTTCAAAAATTCGTCGAAAATCTTGATGTCTCCAATCTCTTTTTTGTACGTTTTTTCCACGTGTCTTGACATCCAATGTATCCCTGCAAAGTTTGGTGAAGATCTGAGTATGTAGTTTTTGACCTTATCTGGAACCTCCCATCTGAAAATTTGAAAATTCTTCAAAAATTCGTCCAAAATCTTGATGTCTCCAATCTCTTGTTTTGTACGTTTTTTCCACGTGTCTCGACCTCCAATGGATCCCTGCAAAGTTTGGTGAAGATCTGAGTATGTCGTTTTTGACCTTATCTGGAACATCCTATCTGAAAATTTGAAAATTCTTAAAAAATTCGTCCAAAATCTTGATGTCTCCAATCTCTTGTTTTGTACGTTTTTTCCACGTGTCTTGACATCCAATGTATCCCTGCAATGTTTGGTGAAGATCTGAGTATGTAGTTTTTGACCTTATCTGGAACCTCCCATCTGAAAATTTGAAAATTCCTAAAAAATCCGTCCAAAATCTTGATGACCCCAATCTCTTGTTTTGTACTTTTTTTCCTCGTGTCTCGACCTCCAATGTATCCCTGCAAAGTTTGGTGAAGATCTGAGTATGTCGTTTTTGACCTTATCTGGAACCTCCGATCTGAAAATTTGAAAATTCTTAAAAAATTCGTCGAAAATCTTGATGTCTCCGATCTCTTGTTTTGTACGTTTTTTCGACGTGTCTTGACATGCAAAGTATTCCTGCAAAGTTTGGTGAAGATCTGAGTATGTAGTTTTTGACCTCATCTGGAACCTCCTATCTGAAAATTTGAAAATTCTTAAAAAATTCGTCCAAAATCTTGATGTCTCCAATCTCTTGTTTTGTACGTTTTTTCCACGTGTCTTGACATCCAATGTATCCCTGCAAAGTTTGGTGAAGATCTGAGTATGTAGTTTTTGACCTTATCTGGAACCTCCTATCTGAAAATTTGAAAATTCTTAAAAAATTCGTCCAAAATCTTGATGTCTCCAATCTCTTGTTTTGTACGTTTTTTCCACGTGTCTTGATATCCAATGTATCCCTGCAAAGTTTGGTGAAGATCTGAGTATGTCGTTTTTGACCTTATCTGGAACATCCTTTCTGAAAATTTGAAAATTGTTAAAAAATTCGTCCAAAATCTTGATGTCTCCAATCACTTTTTTGTACGTTTTTTCCACGTGTCTTGACATCCAATGTATCCCTGCAAAGTTTGGTGAAGATCTGAGTATGTAGTTTTTGACCTTATCTGGAACCTCCCATCTGAAAATTTGAAAATTCTTAAAAAATTCGACCAAAATCTTGATGTCTCCAATCTTTTGTTTTGTACGTTTTTTCCACGTGTCTTGACACATGATGTATCCATGCAAAGTTTGGTGAAGATCTGAGTATGTAGTTTTTGACCTTATATGGAACCTCCTATCTGAAAATTTGAAAATTCTTAAAAAATTCGTCCAAAATCTTGATGTCTCCAATCTCTTGTTTTGTACGTTTTTTCCACGTGTCTTGACATCCAATGTATCCCTGCAAAGTTTGGTGAAGATCTGAGTATGTAGTTTTTGACCTTATCTGGAACCTCCCATCTGAAAATTTGAAAATTCCTAAAAAATCCGTGCAAAATCTTGATGACCCCAATCTCTTGTTTTGTACGTTTTTTCCACGTGTCTTGACATCCAATGTATTCCTGCAATGTTTGGTGAAGATCTGAGTATGTAGTTTTTGACCTTATATGGAACCTCCTATCTGAAAATTTGAAAATTCTTAAAAAATTCGACCAAAATCTTGATGTTCCGAATCCTATGTTTTGTATGTTTTTTCCACGTGTCTTGACATCCAATGTATCCATGCAAAGTTTGGTGAAGATCTGAGTATGTAGTTTTTGACCTTATATTGAACCTCCCATCTGAAAATTTGAAAATTCTTAAAAAATTCGTCCAAAATCTTGATGACCCCAATCTCTTGTTTTGTACGTTTTTTCCACGTGTCTTGACATCCAAAGTATCCCTGCAAAGTTTGGTGAAGATCTGAGTATGTAGTTTTTGACCTTATATGGAACCTCCTTTCTGAAAATTTGAGAATTCTTAAAAAATTCGTCCAAAATCTTGATGTCTCCAATCTCTTGTTTTGTACGTTTTTTCCACGTGTCTTGACATTAAATGTATCCATGCAAAGTTTGGTGAAGATCTGAGTATGTCGTTTTTGACCTTATCTGGAACCTCCCATCTGAAAATTTGAAAATTCTTAAAAAATTCGTCGAAAATCTTGATGTCTCCAATCTTTTGTTTTGTACGTTTTTTCCACGTGTCTTGACATGCAAAGTATCCCTGCAACGTTTGGTGAAGATCTGAGTATGTAGTTTTTGACCTTATCTGGAACCTCCTATCTGAAAATTTGAAAATTCTTAAAAAATTCGTCCAAAATCTTGATGACCCCAATCTCTTGTTTTGTACTTTTTTTCCACGTGTCTCGACCTCCAATGTATCCCTGCAAAGTTTGGTGAAGATCTGAGTATGTAGTTTTTGACCTTATATGGAACCTCCTATCTGAAAATTTGAAAATTCTTAAAAAATTCGTCGAAAATCTTGATGTCTCCGATCTCTTGTTTTGTACGTTTTTTCCACGTGTCTTGACATGCAAAGTATTCCTGCAAAGTTTGGTGAAAATCTGAGTATGTAGTTTTTGACCTCATCTGGAACCTCCTATCTGAAAATTTGAAAATTCTTAAAAAATTCGTCCAAAATCTTGATGTCTCCAATCACTTGTTTTGTACGTTTTTTCCACGTGTCTTGACATCCAATGTATCCCTGCAATGTTTGGTGATGATCTGAGTATGTAGTTTTTGACCTTATCTGGAACCTCCCATCTGAAAATTTGAAAATTCCTAAAAAATCCGTCCAAAATCTTGATGACCCCAATCTCTTGTTTTGTACTTTTTTTCCACGTGTCTCGACCTCCAATGTATCCCTGCAAAGTTTGGTGAAGATCTGAGTATGTAGTTTTTGACCTTATATGGAACCTCCTATCTGAAAATTTGAAAATTCTTAAAAAATTCGTCCAAAATCTTGATGTCACCAATCCTATGTTTTGTATGTTTTTTCCACGTGTCTTGACATCCAATGGATCCCTGCAAAGTTTGGTGAAGATCTGAGTATGTCGTTTTTGACCTTATCTGGAACCTCCCATCTGAAAATTTGAAAATTCTTAAAAAATTCGTCGAAAATCTTGATGTCTCCGATCTCTTGTTTTGTACGTTTTTTCCACGTGTCTTGACATGCAAAGTATGCCTGCAAAGTTTGGTGAAGATCTGAGTATGTAGTTTTTGACCTCATCTGGAACCTCCTATCTGAAAATTTGAAAATTCTTAAAAAATTCGTCCAAAATCTTGATGTCTCCAATCTCTTGTTTTGTACGTTTTTTCCACGTGTCTTGACATCCAATGTATCCCTGCAATGTTTGGTGAAGATCTGAGTATGTAGTTTTTGACTTTATCTGGAACCTCCCATCTGAAAATTTGAAAATTCCTAAAAAATCCGTCCAAAATCTTGATGACCCCAATCTCTTGTTTTGTACTTTTTTCCACGTGTCTCGACCTCCAATGTATCCCTGCAAAGTTTGGTGAAGATCTGAGTATGTAGTTTTTGACCTTATCTGGAACCTCCCATCTGAAAATTTGAAAATTCCTAAAAAATTCGTCCAAAATCTTGATGACCCCAATCTCTTGTTTTGTACGTTTTTTCCACGTGTCTTGACATCCAAAGTATCCCTGCAAAGTTTGGTGAAGATCTGAGTATGTAGTTTTTGACGTTATATGGAACCTCCTTTCTGAAAATTTGAGAATTCTTAAAAAATTCGTCCAAAATCTTGATGTCTCCAATCTCTTGTTTTGTACGTTTTATCCACGTGTCTTGACATCCAATGTATCCATGCAAAGTTTGGTGAAGATCTGAGTATGTCGTTTTTGACCTTATCTGGAACCTCCCATCTGAAAATTTGAAAATTCTTAAAAAATTCGTCGAAAATCTTGATGTCTCCAATCTTTTGTTTTGTACGTTTTTTCCACGTGTCTTGACATGCAAAGTATCCCTGCAACGTTTGGTGAAGATCTGAGTATGTAGTTTTTGACCTTATCTGGAACCTCCCATCTGAAAATTTGAAAATTCCTAAAAAATCCGTCCAAAATCTTGATGACCCCAATCTCTTGTTTTGTACTTTTTTTCCACGTGTCTCGACCTTCAATGTATCCCTGCAAAGTTTGGTGAAGATCTGAGTATGTAGTTTTTGACCTTATATGGAACCTCCTATCTGAAAATTTGAAAATTCTTAAAAAATTCGTCGAAAATCTTGATGTCCCCGATCTCTTGTTTTGTACGTTTTTTCCACGTGTCTTGACATGCAAAGTATTCCTGCAAAGTTTGGTGAAGATCTGAGTATGTAGTTTTTGACCTCATCTGGAACCTCCTATCTGAAAATTTGAAAATTCTTAAAAAATTCGTCCAAAATCTTGATGTCTCCAATCTCTTGTTTTGTACGTTTTTTTCCACGTGTCTTGACATCCAATGTATCCCTGCAATGTTTGGTGAAGATCTGAGTATGTAGTTTTTGACCTTATCTGGAACCTCCCATCTGAAAATTTGAAAATTCCTAAAAAATCCGTCCAAAATCTTGATGACCCCAATCTCTTGTTTTGTACTTTTTTTCCACGTGTCTCGACCTCCAATGTATCCCTGCAAAGTTTGGTGAAGATCTGAGTATGTAGTTTTTGACCTTATATGGAACCTCCTATCTGAAAATTTGAAAATTCTTAAAAAATTCGTCCAAAATCTTGATGTCACCAATCCTATGTTTTGTATGTTTTTTCCACGTGTCTTGACATGCAAAGTATTCCTGCAAAGTTTGGTGAAGATCTGAGTATGTAGTTTTTGACCTCATCTGGAACCTCCTATCTGAAAATTTGAAAATTCTTAAAAAATTCGTCCAAAATCTTGATGTCTCCAATCTCTTGTTTTGTACGTTTTTTCCACGTGTCTTGACATCCAATGTATCCCTGCAAAGTTTGGTGAAGATCTGAGTATGTAGTTTTTGACCTTATCTGGAACCTCCTATCTGAAAATTTGAAAATTCTTAAAAAATTCGTCCAAAATCTTGATGTCTCCAATCTCTTGTTTTGTACGTTTTTTCCACGTGTCTTGATATCCAATGTATCCCTGCAAAGTTTGGTGAAGATCTGAGTATGTCGTTTTTGACCTTATCTGGAACATCCTTTCTGAAAATTTGAAAATTGTTAAAAAATTCGTCCAAAATCTTGATGTCTCCAATCTCTTTTTTGTACGTTTTTTCCACGTGTCTTGACATCCAATGTATCCCTGCAAAGTTTGGTGAAGATCTGATTATGTAGTTTTTGACCTTATCTGGAACCTCCCATCTGAAAATTTGAAAATTCTTAAAAAATTCGACCAAAATCTTGATGTCTCCAATCTTTTGTTTTGTACGTTTTTTCCACTTGTCTTGACACATAATGTATCCATGCAAAGTTTGGTGAAGATCTGAGTATGTAGTTTTTGACCTTATATGGAACCTCCTATCTGAAAATTTGAAAATTCTTAAAAAATTCGTCCAAAATCTTGATGTCTCCAATCTCTTGTTTTGTACGTTTTTTCCACGTGTCTTGACATCCAATGTATCCCTGCAAAGTTTGGTGAAGATCTGAGTATGTAGTTTTTGACCTTATCTGGAACCTCCCATCTGAAAATTTGAAAATTCCTAAAAAATCCGTGCAAAATCTTGATGACCCCAATCTCTTGTTTTGTACGTTTTTTCCACGTGTCTTGACATCCAATGTGTTCCTGCAATGTTTGGTGAAGATCTGAGTATGTAGTTTTTGACCTTATATGGAACCTCCTATCTGAAAATTTGAAAATTCTTAAAAAATTCGACCAAAATCTTGATGTTCCGAATCCTATGTTTTGTATGTTTTTTCCACGTGTCTTGACATCCAATGTATCCATGCAAAGTTTGGTGAAGATCTGAGTATGTAGTTTTTGACCTTATATTGAACCTCCCATCTGAAAATTTGAAAATTCTTAAAAAATTCGTCCAAAATCTTGATGACCCCAATCTCTTGTTTTGTACAATTTTTTCCCCGTGTCTTGACATCCAAAGTATCCCTGCAAAGTTTGGTGAAGATCTGAGTATGTAGTTTTTGACCTTATATGGAACCTCCTTTCTGAAAATTTGAGAATTCTTAAAAAATTCGTCCAAAATCTTGATGTCTCCAATCTCTTGTTTTGTACGTTTTTTCCACGTGTCTTGACATCCAATGTATCCATGCAAAGTTTGGTGAAGATCTGAGTATGTCGTTTTTGACCTTATCTGGAACCTCCCATCTGAAAATTTGAAAATTCTTAAAAAATTCGTCGAAAATCTTGATGTCTCCAATCTTTTGTTTTGTACGTTTTTTCCACGTGTCTTGACATGCAAAGTATCCCTGCAACGTTTGGTGAAGATCTGAGTATGTAGTTTTTGACCTTATCTGGAACCTCCTATCTGAAAATTTGAAAATTCTTAAAAAATTCGTCCAAAATCTTGATGACCCCAATCTCTTGTTTTGTACTTTTTTTCCACGTGTCTCGACCTCCAATGTATCCCTGCAAAGTTTGGTGAAGATCTGAGTATGTAGTTTTTGACCTTATATGGAACCTCCTATCTGAAAATTTGAAAATTCTTAAAAAATTCGTCGAAAATCTTGATGTATCCGATCTCTTGTTTTGTACGTTTTTTCCACGTGTCTTGACATGCAAAGTATTCCTGCAAAGTTTGGTGAAGATCTGAGTATGTAGTTTTTGACCTCATCTGGAACCTCCTATCTGAAAATTTGAAAATTCTTAAAAAATTCGTCCAAAATCTTGATGTCTCCAATCACTTGTTTTGTACGTTTTTTCCACGTGTCTTGACATCCAATGTATCCCTGCAATGTTTGGTGATGATCTGAGTATGTAGTTTTTGACCTTATCTGGAACCTCCCATCTGAAAATTTGAAAATTCCTAAAAAATCCGTCCAAAATCTTGATGACCCCAATCTCTTGTTTTGTACTTTTTTTCCACGTGTCTCGACCTCCAATGTATCCCTGCAAAGTTTGGTGAAGATCTGAGTATGTAGTTTTTGACCTTATATGGAACCTCCTATCTGAAAATTTGAAAATTCTTAAAAAATTCGTCCAAAATCTTGATGTCACCAATCCTATGTTTTGTATGTTTTTTCCACGTGTCTTTACATCCAATGGATCCCTGCAAAGTTTGGTGAAGATCTGAGTATGTCGTTTTTGACCTTATCTGGAACCTCCCATCTGAAAATTTGAAAATTCTTAAAAAATTCGTCGAAAATCTTGATGTCTCCGATCTCTTGTTTTGTACGTTTTTTCCACGTGTCTTGACATGCAAAGTATTCCTGCAAAGTTTGGTGAAGATCTGAGTATGTAGTTTTTGACCTCATCTGGAACCTCCTATCTGAAAATTTGAAAATTCTTAAAAAATTCGTCCAAAATCTTGATGTCTCCAATCTCTTGTTTTGTACGTTTTTTCCACGTGTCTTGACATCCAATGTATCCCTGCAATGTTTGGTGAAGATCTGAGTATGTAGTTTTTGACCTTATCTGGAACCTCCCATCTGAAAATTTGAAAATTCCTAAAAAATCCGTCCAAAATCTTGATGACCCCAATCTCTTGTTTTGTACTTTTTTTCCACGTGTCTCGACCTCCAATGTATCCCTGCAAAGTTTGGTGAAGATCTGAGTATGTAGTTTTTGACCTTATCTGGAACCTCCCATCTGAAAATTTGAAAATTCCTAAAAAATCCGTGCAAAATCTTGATGTCTCCAATCTCTTGTTTTGTACGTTTTTTCCACGTGTCTTGACATCCAATGTATCCCTGCAAAGTTTGGTGAAGATCTGAGTATGTAGTTTTTGACCTTATCTGGAACCTCCCATCTGAAAATTTGAAAATTCCTAAAAAATCCGTGCAAAATCTTGATGACCCCAATCTCTTGTTTTGTACGTTTTTTCCACGTGTCTTGACATCCAATGTATCCATGCAAAGTTTGGTGAAGATCTGAGTATGTAGTTTTTGTCCTTATATTGAACCTCCCATCTGAAAATTTGAAAATTCTTAAAAAATTCGTCCAAAATCTTGATGACCCCAATCTCTTGTTTCGTACGTTTTTTCCACGTGTCTTGACATCCAAAGTATCCCTGCAAAGTTTGGTGAAGATCTGAGTATGTAGTTTTTGACCTTATATGGAACCTCCTATCTGAAAATTTGAAAATTCTTAAAAAATTCGTCCAAAATCTTGATGTCTCCAATCTCTTGTTTTGTACGTTTTTTCCACGTGTCTTGATATCCAATGTATCCATGCAAAGTTTGGTGAAGATCTGAGTATGTCGTTTTTGACCTTATCTGGAACCTCCCATCTGAAAATTTGAAAATTCTTAAAAAATTCGTCGAAAATCTTGATGTCTCCAATCTTTTGTTTTGTACGTTTTTTCCACGTGTCTTGACATGCAAAGTATCCCTGCAACGTTTGGTGAAGATCTGAGTATGTAGTTTTTGACCTTATCTGGAACCTCCCATCTGAAAATTTGAAAATTCCTAAAAAATCCGTCCAAAATCTTCATGACCCCAATCTCTTGTTTTGTACTTTTTTTCCACGTGTCTCGACCTCCAATGTATCCCTGCAAAGTTTGGTGAAGATCTGAGTATGTAGTTTTTGACCTTATATGGAACCTCCTATCTGAAAATTTGAAAATTCTTAAAAAATTCGTCGAAAATCTTGATGTCTCCGATCTCTTGTTTTGTACGTTTTTTCCACGTGTCTTGACATGCAAAGTATTCCTGCAAAGTTTGGTGAAGATCTGAGTATGTAGTTTTTGACCTCATCTGGAACCTCCTATCTGAAAATTTGAAAATTCTTAAAAAATTCGTCCAAAATCTTGATGTCTCCAATCTCTTGTTTTGTACGTTTTTTTCCACGTGTCTTGACATCCAATGTATCCCTGCAATGTTTGGTGAAGATCTGAGTATGTAGTTTTTGACCTTATCTGGAACCTCCCATCTGAAAATTTGAAAATTCCTAAAAAATCCGTCCAAAACCTTGATGACCCCAATCTCTTGTTTTGTACTTTTTTTCCACGTGTCTCGACCTCCAATGTATCCCTGCAAAGTTTGGTGAAGATCTGAGTATGTAGTTTTTGACCTTATATGGAACCTCCTATCTGAAAATTTGAAAATTCTTAAAAAATTCGTCCAAAATCTTGATGTCACCAATCCTATGTTTTGTATGTTTTTTCCACGTGTCTTGACATCCAATGGATCCCTGCAAAGTTTGGTGAAGATCTGAGTATGTCGTTTTTGACCTTATCTGGAACCTCCCATCTGAAAATTTGAAAATTCTTAAAAAATTCGTCGAAAATCTTGATGTCTCCGATCTCTTGTTTTGTACGTTTTTTCCACGTGTCTTGACATGCAAAGTATTCCTGCAAAGTTTGGTGAAGATCTGAGTATGTAGTTTTTGACCTCATCTGGAACCTCCTATCTGAAAATTTGAAAATTCTTAAAAAATTCGTCCAAAATCTTGATGTCTCCAATCTCTTGTTTTGTACGTTTTTTCCACGTGTCTTGACATCCAATGTATCCCTGCAATGTTTGGTGAAGATCTGAGTATGTAGTTTTTGACCTTATCTGGAACCTCCCATCTGAAAATTTGAAAATTCCTAAAAAATCCGTCCAAAATCTTGATGACCCCAATCTCTTGTTTTGTACTTTTTTTCCACGTGTCTCGACCTCCAATGTATCCCTGCAAAGTTTGGTGAAGATCTGAGTATGTAGTTTTTGACCTTATATGGAACCTCCTATCTGAAAATTTGAAAATTCTTAAAAAATTCGTCGAAAATCTTGATGTCTCCGATCTCTTGTTTTGTACGTTTTTTCCACGTGTCTTGACATGCAAAGTATTCCTGCAAAGTTTGGTGAAGATCTGAGTATGTAGTTTTTGACCTCATCTGGAACCTCCTATCTGAAAATTTGAAAATTCTTAAAAAATTCGTCCAAAATCTTGATGTCTCCAATCTCTTGTTTTGTACGTTTTTTCCACGTGTCTTGACATCCAATGTATCCCTGCAAAGTTTGGTGAAGATCTGAGTATGTAGTTTTTGACCTTATCTGGAACCTCCTATCTGAAAATTTGAAAATTCTTAAAAAATTCGTCCAAAATCTTGATGTCTCCAATCTCTTGTTTTGTACGTTTTTTCCACGTGTCTTGATATCCAATGTATCCCTGCAAAGTTTGGTGAAGATCTGAGTATGTCGTTTTTGACCTTATCTGGAACATCCTTTCTGAAAATTTGAAAATTGTTAAAAAATTCGTCCAAAATCTTGATGTCTCCAATCTCTTTTTTGTACGTTTTTTCCACGTGTCTTGACATCCAATGTATCCCTGCAAAGTTTGGTGAAGATCTGAGTATGTAGTTTTTGACCTTATCTGGAACCTCCCATCTGAAAATTTGAAAATTCTTAAAAAATTCGACCAAAATCTTGATGTCTCCAATCTTTTGTTTTGTACGTTTTTTCCACGTGTCTTGACACATAATGTATCCATGCAAAGTTTGGTGAAGATCTGAGTATGTAGTTTTTGACCTTATATGGAACCTCCTATCTGAAAATTTGAAAATTCTTAAAAAATTCGTCCAAAATCTTGATGTCTCCAATCTCTTGTTTTGTACGTTTTTTCCACGTGTCTTGACATCCAATGTATCCCTGCAAAGTTTGGTGAAGATCTGAGTATGTAGTTTTTGACCTTATCTGGAACCTCCCATCTGAAAATTTGAAAATTCCTAAAAAATCCGTGCAAAATCTTGATGACCCCAATCTCTTGTTTTGTACGTTTTTTCCACGTGTCTTGACATCCAATGTATTCCTGCAATGTTTGGTGAAGATCTGAGTATGTAGTTTTTGACCTTATATGGAACCTCCTATCTGAAAATTTGAAAATTCTTAAAAAATTCGACCAAAATCTTGATGTTCCGAATCCTATGTTTTGTATGTTTTTTCCACGTGTCTTGACATCCAATGTATCCATGCAAAGTTTGGTGAAGATCTGAGTATGTAGTTTTTGACCTTATATTGAACCTCCCATCTGAAAATTTGAAAATTCTTAAAAAATTCGTCCAAAATCTTGATGACCCCAATCTCTTGTTTTGTACGTTTTTTCCACGTGTCTTGACATCCAAAGTATCCCTGCAAAGTTTGGTGAAGATCTGAGTATGTAGTTTTTGACCTTATATGGAACCTCCTTTCTGAAAATTTGAGAATTCTTAAAAAATTCGTCCAAAATCTTGATGTCTCCAATCTCTTGTTTTGTACGTTTTTTCCACGTGTCTTGACATCCAATGTATCCATGCAAAGTTTGGTGAAGATCTGAGTATGTCGTTTTTGACCTTATCTGGAACCTCCCATCTGAAAATTTGAAAATTCTTAAAAAATTCGTCGAAAATCTTGATGTCTCCAATCTTTTGTTTTGTACGTTTTTTCCACGTGTCTTGACATGCAAAGTATCCCTGCAACGTTTGGTGAAGATCTGAGTATGTAGTTTTTGACCTTATCTGGAACCTCCTATCTGAAAATTTGAAAATTCTTAAAAAATTCTTCGAAAATCTTGATGTCTCCAATCTCTTGTTTTGTACGTTTTTTCCACGTGTCTTGATATCCAATGTATCCCTGCAAAGTTTGGTGAAGATCTGAGTATGTCGTTTTTGACCTTATCTGGAACATCCTTTCTGAAAATTTGAAAATTGTTAAAAAATTCGTCCAAAATCTTGATGTCTCCAATCTCTTTTTTGTACGTTTTTTCCACGTGTCTTGACATCCAATGTATCCCTGCAAAGTTTGGTGAAGATCTGAGTATGTAGTTTTTGACCTTATCTGGAACCTCCCATCTGAAAATTTGAAAATTCTTAAAAAATTCGACCAAAATCTTGATGTCTCCAATCTTTTGTTTTGTACGTTTTTTCCACGTGTCTTGACACATAATGTATCCATGCAAAGTTTTGTGAAGATCTGAGTATGTAGTTTTTGACCTTATATGGAACCTCCTATCTGAAAATTTGAAAATTCTTAAAAAATTCGTCCAAAATCTTGATGTCTCCAATCTCTTGTTTTGTACGTTTTTTCCACGTGTCTTGACATCCAATGTATCCCTGCAAAGTTTGGTGAAGATCTGAGTATGTAGTTTTTGACCTTATCTGGAACCTCCCATCTGAAAATTTGAAAATTCCTTAAAAATCCGTGCAAAATCTTGATGACCCCAATCTCTTGTTTTGTACGTTTTTTCCACGTGTCTTGACATCCAATGTATCCATGCAAAGTTTTGTGAAGATCTGAGTATGTCGTTTTTGACCTTATCTGGAACATCCTTTCTGAAAATTTGAAAATTGTTAAAAAATTCGTCCAAAATCTTGATGTCTCCAATCTCTTTTTTGTACGTTTTTTCCACGTGTCTTGACATCCAATGTATCCCTGCAAAGTTTGGTGAAGATCTGAGTATGTAGTTTTTGACCTTATCTGGAACCTCCCATCTGAAAATTTGAAAATTCTTCAAAAATTCGTCGAAAATCTTGATGTCTCCAATCTCTTGTTTTGTACGTTTTTTCCACGTGTCTCGACCTCCAATGGATCCCTGCAAAGTTTGGTGAAGATCTGAGTATGTCGTTTTTGACCTTATCTGGAACATCCTTTCTGAAAATTTGAAAATTCTTAAAAAATTCGTCGAAAATCTTGATGTCTCCAATCTCTTGTTTTGTACGTTTTTTCCACGTGTCTTGACATCCAATGTATCCCTGCAAAGTTTGGTGAAGATCTGAGTATGTAGTTTTTGACCTTATATGGAACCTCCTATCTGAAAATTTGAAAATTCTTAAAAAATTCGTCCAAAATCTTGATGTCTCCAATCTCTTGTTTTGTACGTTTTTTCCACGTGTCTCGACCTCCAATGGATCCCTGCAAAGTTTGGTGAAGATCTGAGTATGTCGTTTTTGACCTTATCTGGAACCTCCCATCTGAAAATTTGAAAATTCTTAAAAAATTCGTCGAAAATCTTGATGTCTCCAATCTTTTGTTTTGTACGTTTTTTCCACGTGTCTTGACATCCAATGTATCCATGCAAAGTTTGGTGAAGATCTGAGTATGTAGTTTTTGACCTTATCTGGAACCTCATATCTGAAAATTTGAAGATTCTTCAAAAATTCGTCGAAAATCTTGATGTCTCCAATCTCTTTTTTGTACGTTTTTTCCACGTGTCTTGACATCCAATGTATCCCTGCAAAGTTTGGTGAAGATCTGGGTATGTAGTTTTTGACCTTATCTGGAACCTCCCATCTGAAAATTTGAAAATTCTTCAAAAATTCGTCCAAAATCTTGATGTCTCCAATCTCTTGTTTTGTACGTTTTTTCCACGTGTCTTGACATCCAATGTATCCCTGCAAAGTTTGGTGAAGATCTGAGTATGTAGTTTTTGACCTTATATGGAACCTCCTATCTGAAAATTTGAAAATTCTTAAAAAATTCGTCCAAAATCTTGATGTCTCCAATCTCTTGTTTTGTACGTTTTTTCCACGTGTCTCGACCTCCAATGGATCCCTGCAAAGTTTGGTGAAGATCTGAGTATGTCGTTTTTGACCTTATCTGGAACCTCCCATCTGAAAATTTGAAAATTCTTCAAAAATTCGTCGAAAATCTTGATGTCTCCGATCTCTTGTTTTGTACGTTTTTTCCACGTGTCTTGACATGCAAAGTATTCCTGCAAAGTTTGGTGAAGATCTGAGTATGTAGTTTTTGACCTCATCTGGAACCTCCTATCTGAAAATTTGAAAATTCTTAAAAAATTCGACCAAAATCTTGATGTCTCCAATCTCTTGTTTTGTACGTTTTTTCCACGTGTCTTGACATCCAATGTATCCCTGCAATGTTTGGTGAAGATCTGAGTATGTAGTTTTTGACCTTATATGGAACCTCCTATCTGAAAATTTGAAAATTCTTAAAAAATTCGTCGAAAATCTTGATGTCTCGGATCTCTTGTTTTGTACGTTTTTTCCACGTGTCTTGACATGCAAAGTATTCCTGCAAAGTTTGGTGAAGATCTGAGTATGTAGTTTTTGACCTCATCTGGAACCTCCTATCTGAAAATTTGAAAATTCTTAAAAAATTCGTCCAAAATCTTGATGTCTCCAATCTCTTGTTTTGTACGTTTTTTCCACGTGTCTTGACATCCAATGTATCCCTGCAATGTTTGGTGAAGATCTGAGTATGTAGTTTTTGACCTTATCTGGAACCTCCCATCTGAAAATTTGAAAATTCCTAAAAAATCCGTCCAAAATCTTGATGACCCCAATCTCTTGTTTTGTACTTTTTTTCCACGTGTCTCGACCTCCAATGTATCCCTGCAAAGTTTGGTGAAGATCTGAGTATGTAGTTTTTGACCTTATATGGAACCTCCTATCTGAAAATTTGAAAATTCTTAAAAAATTCGTCCAAAATCTTGATGTCACCAATCCTATGTTTTGTATGTTTTTTCCACGTGTCTTGACATCCAATGGATCCCTGCAAAGTTTGGTGAAGATCTGAGTATGTCGTTTTTGACCTTATCTGGAACCTCCCATCTGAAAATTTGAAAATTCTTAAAAAATTCGTCGAAAATCTTGATGTCTCCGATCTCTTGTTTTGTACGTTTTTTCCACGTGTCTTGACATGCAAAGTATTCCTGCAAAGTTTGGTGAAGATCTGAGTATGTAGTTTTTGACCTCATCTGGAACCTCCTATCTGAAAATTTGAAAATTCTTAAAAAATTCGTCCAAAATCTTGATGTCTCCAATCTCTTGTTTTGTACGTTTTTTTCCACGTGTCTTGACATCCAATGTATCCCTGCAATGTTTGGTGAAGATCTGAGTATGTAGTTTTTGACCTTATCTGGAACCTCCCATCTGAAAATTTGAAAATTCCTAAAAAATCCGTCCAAAATCTTGATGACCCCAATCTCTTGTTTTGTACTTTTTTTCCACGTGTCTCGACCTCCAATGTATCCCTGCAAAGTTTGGTGAAGATCTGAGTATGTAGTTTTTGACCTTATCTGGAACCTCCCATCTGAAAATTTGAAAATTCTTAAAAAATTCGTCGAAAATCTTGATGTCTCCGATCTCTTGTTTTGTACGTTTTTTCCACGTGTCTTGACATGCAAAGTATTCCTGCAAAGTTTGGTGAAGATCTGAGTATGTAGTTTTTGACCTCATCTGGAGCCTCCTATCTGAAAATTTGAAAATTCTTAAAAAATTCGTCCAAAATCTTGATGTCTCCAATCTCTTGTTTTGTACGTTTTTTCCACGTGTCTTGACATCCAATGTATCCCTGCAAAGTTTGGTGAAGATCTGAGTATGTAGTTTTTGACCTTATATGGAACCTCCTATCTGAAAATTTGAAAATTCTTAAAAAATTCGTCCAAAATCTTGATGTCTCCAATCTCTTGTTTTGTACGTTTTTTCCACGTGTCTTGATATCCAATGTATCCCTGCAAAGTTTGGTGAAGATCTGAGTATGTCGTTTTTGACCTTATCTGGAACATCCTTTCTGAAAATTTGAAAATTGTTAAAAAATTCGTCCAAAATCTTGATGTCTCCAATCTCTTTTTTGTACGTTTTTTCCACGTGTCTTGACATCCAATGTATCCCTGCAAAGTTTGGTGAAGATCTGAGTATGTAGTTTTTGACCTTATCTGGAACCTACCATCTGAAAATTTGAAAATTCTTAAAAAATTCGACCAAAATCTTGATGTCTCCAATCTTTTGTTTTGTACGTTTTTTCCACGTGTCTTGACACATAATGTATCCATGCAAAGTTTGGTGAAGATCTGAGTATGTAGTTTTTGACCTTATATGGAACCTCCTATCTGAAAATTTGAAAATTCTTAAAAAATTCGTCCAAAATCTTGATGTCTCCAATCTCTTGTTTTGTACGTTTTTTCCACGTGTCTTGACATCCAATGTATCCCTGCAAAGTTTGGTGAAGATCTGAGTATGTAGTTTTTGACCTTATCTGGAACCTCCCATCTGAAAATTTGAAAATTCCTAAAAAATCCGTGCAAAATCTTGATGACCCCAATCTCTTGTTTTGTACGTTTTTTCCACGTGTCTTGACATCCAATGTCTTCCTGCAATGTTTGGTGAAGATCTGAGTATGTAGTTTTTGACCTTATATGGAACCTCCTATCTGAAAATTTGAAAATTCTTAAAAAATTCGACCAAAATCTTGATGTTCCGAATCCTATGTTTTGTATGTTTTTTCCACGTGTCTTGACATCCAATGTATCCATGCAAAGTTTGGTGAAGATCTGAGTATGTAGTTTTTGACCTTATATTGAACCTCCCATCTGAAAATTTGAAAATTCTTAAAAAATTCGTCCAAAATCTTGATGACCCCAATCTCTTGTTTTGTACGTTTTTTCCACGTGTCTTGACATCCAAAGTATCCCTGCAAAGTTTGGTGAAGATCTGAGTATGTAGTTTTTGACCTTATATGGAACCTCCTTTCTGAAAATTGAGAATTCTTAAAAAATTCGTCCAAAATCTTGATGTCTCCAATCTCTTGTTTTGTACTTTTTTCCACGTGTCTTGACATCCAATGTATCCATGCAAAGTTTGGTGAAGATCTGAGTATGTCGTTTTTGACCTTATCTGGAACCTCCCATCTGAAAATTTGAAAATTCTTAAAAAATTCGTCGAAAATCTTGATGTCTCCAATCTTTTGTTTTGTACGTTTTTTCCACGTGTCTTGACATGCAAAGTATCCCTGCAACGTTTGGTGAAGATCTGAGTATGTAGTTTTTGACCTTATCTGGAACCTCCTATCTGAAAATTTGAAAATTCTTAAAAAATTCGTCGAAAATCTTGATGTCTCCAATCTCTTGTTTTGTACGTTTTTTCCACGTGTCTTGATATCCAATGTATCCCTGCATAGTTTGGTGAAGATCTGAGTATGTCGTTTTTGACCTTATCTGGAACATCCTTTCTGAAAATTTGAAAATTGTTAAAAAATTCGTCCAAAATCTTGATGTCTCCAATCTCTTTTTGTACGTTTTTTCCACGTGTCTTGACATCCAATGTATCCCTGCAAAGTTTGGTGAAGATCTGAGTATGTAGTTTTTGACCTTATCTGGAACCTCCCATCTGAAAATTTGAAAATTCTTAAAAAATTCGACCAAAATCTTGATGTCTCCAATCTTTTGTTTTGTACGTTTTTTCCACGTGTCTTGACACATAATGTATCCATGCAAAGTTTGGTGAAGATCTGAGTATGTAGTTTTTGACCTTATATGGAACCTCCTATCTGAAAATTTGAAAATTCTTAAAAAATTCGTCCAAAATCTTGATGCCTCCAATCTCTTGTTTTGTACGTTTTTTCCACGTGTCTTGACATCCAATGTATCCCTGCAAAGTTTGGTGAAGATCTGAGTATGTAGTTTTTGACCTTATCTGGAACCTCCCATCTGAAAATTTGAAAATTCCTAAAAAATCCGTGCAAAATCTTGATGACCCCAATCTCTTGTTTTGTACGTTTTTTCCACGTGTCTTGACATCCAATGTATCCATGCAAAGTTTGGTGAAGATCTGAGTATATCGTTTTTGACCTTATCTGGAACATCCTTTCTGAAAATTTGAAAATTGTTAAAAAATTCGTCCAAAATCTTGATGTCTCCAATCTCTTTTTTGTACGTTTTTTCCACGTGTCTTGACATCCAATGTATCCCTGCAAAGTTTGGTGAAGATCTGAGTATGTAGTTTTTGACCTTATCTGGAACCTCCCATCTGAAAATTTGAAAATTCTTCAAAAATTCGTCGAAAATCTTGATGTCTCCAATCTCTTGTTTTGTACGTTTTTTCCACGTGTCTCGACCTCCAATGGATCCCTGCAAAGTTTGGTGAAGATCTGAGTATGTCGTTTTTGACCTTATCTGGAACATCCTTTCTGAAAATTTGAAAATTCTTAAAAAATTCGTCGAAAATCTTGATGTCTCCAATCTCTTGTTTTGTACGTTTTTTCCACGTGTCTTGACATCCAATGTATCCCTGCAAAGTTTGGTGAAGATCTGAGTATGTAGTTTTTGACCTTATATGGAACCTCCTATCTGAAAATTTGAAAATTCTTAAAAAATTCGTCCAAAATCTAGATGTCTCCAATCTCTTGTTTTGTACGTTTTTTCCACGTGTCTCGACCTCCAATGGATCCCTGCAAAGTTTGGTGAAGATCTGAGTATGTCGTTTTTGACCTTATCTGGAACCTCCCATCTGAAAATTTGAAAATTCTTCAAAAATTCGTCGAAAATCTTGATGTCTCCGATCTCTTGTTTTGTACGTTTTTTCCACGTGTCTTGACATGCAAAGTATTCCTGCAAAGTTTGGTGAAGATCTGAGTATGTAGTTTTTGACCTCATCTGGAACCTCCTATCTGAAAATTTGAAAATTCTTAAAAAATTCGTCCAAAATCTTGATGTCTCCAATCTCTTTTTTTTTCCTTTTTTTCCTCGTGTCTTGACATCCAATGTATCCCTGCAATGTTTGGTGAAGATCTGAGTATGTAGTTTTTGACCTTATCTGGAACCTCCCATCTGAAAATTTGAAAATTCCTAAAAAATCCGTCCAAAATCTTGATGACCCCAATCTCTTGTTTTGTACTTTTTTTCCACGTGTCTCGACCTCCAATGTATCCCTGCAAAGTTTGGTGAAGATCTGAGTATGTAGTTTTTGACCTTAGATGGAACCTCCTATCTGAAAATTTGAAAATTCTTAAAAAATTCGTCGAAAATCTTGATGTCTCCGATCTCTTGTTTTGTACGTTTTTTCCACGTGTCTTGACATGCAAAGTATTCCTGCAAAGTTTGGTGAAGATCTGAGTATGTAGTTTTTGACCTCATCTGGAACCTCCTATCTGAAAATTTGAAAATTCTTAAAAAATTCGTCCAAAATCTTGATGTCTCCAATCTCTTGTTTTGTACGTTTTTTCCACGTGTCTTGACATCCAATGTATCCCTGCAAAGTTTGGTGAAGATCTGAGTATGTAGTTTTTGACCTTATCTGGAACCTCCCATCTGAAAATTTGAAAATTCTTAAAAAATTCGACCAAAATCTTGATGTCTCCAATCTCTTTTTTGTACGTTTTTTCCACGTGTCTTGACATCCAATGTATCCCTGCAAAGTTTGGTGAAGATCTGAGTATGTAGTTTTTGACCTTATCTGGAACCTCCCATCTGAAAATTTGAAAATTCTTAAAAAATTCGACCAAAATCTTGATGTCTCCAATCTTTTGTTTTGTACGTTTTTTCCACGTGTCTTGACACATAATGTATCCATGCAAAGTTTGGTGAAGATCTGAGTATGTAGTTTTTGACCTTATATGGAACCTCCTATCTGAAAATTTGAAAATTCTTAAAAAATTCGTCCAAAATCTTGATGTCTCCAATCTCTTGTTTTGTACGTTTTTTCCACGTGTCTTGACATCCAATGTATCCCTGCAAAGTTTGGTGAAGATCTGAGTATGTAGTTTTTGACCTTATCTGGAACCTCCCATCTGAAAATTTGAAAATTCCTAAAAAATCCGTGCAAAATCTTGATGACCCCAATCTCTTGTTTTGTACGTTTTTTCCACGTGTCTTGACATCCAATGTATCCATGCAAAGTTTGGTGAAGATCTGAGTATGTCGTTTTTGACCTTATCTGGAACATCCTTTCTGAAAATTTGAAAATTGTTAAAAAATTCGTCCAAAATCTTGATGTCTCCAATCTCTTTTTTGTACGTTTTTTCCACGTGTCTTGACATCCAATGTATCCCTGCAAAGTTTGGTGAAGATCTGAGTATGTAGTTTTTGACCTTATCTGGAACCTCCCATCTGAAAATTTGAAAATTCTTCAAAAATTCGTCCAAAATCTTGATGTCTCCAATCTCTTGTTTTGTACGTTTTTTCCACGTGTCTCGACCTCCAATGGATCCCTGCAAAGTTTGGTGAAGATCTGAGTATGTAGTTTTTGACCTTATCTGGAACCTCCCATCTGAAAATTTGAAAATTCCTAAAAAATCCGTGCAAAATCTTGATGACCCCAATCTCTTGTTTTGTACGTTTTTTCAACGTGTCTTGACATCCAATGAATTCCTGCAATGTTTGGTGAAGATCTGAGTATGTAGTTTTTGACCTTATATGGAACCTCCTATCTGAAAATTTGAAAATTTTTAAAAAATTCGACCAAAATCTTGATGTTCCGAATCCTATGTTTTGTATGTTTTTTCCACGTGTCTTGACATCCAATGTATCCATGCAAAGTTTGGTGAAGATCTGAGTATGTAGTTTTTGACCTTATATTGAACCTCCCATCTGAAAATTTGAAAATTCTTAAAAAATTCGTCCAAAATCTTGATGACCCCAATCTCTTGTTTTGTACGTTTTTTCCACGTGTCTTGACATCCAAAGTATCCCTGCAAAGTTTGGTGAAGATCTGAGTATGTAGTTTTTGACCTTATATTGAACCTCCCATCTGAAAATTTGAAAATTCTTAAAAAATTCGTCCAAAATCTTGATGTCTCCAATCTCTTGTTTTGTACGTTTTTTCCACGTGTCTTGACATCCAATGTATCCATGCTAAGTTTGGTGAAGATCTAAGTATGTCGTTTTTGACCTTATCTGGAACCTCCCATCTGAAAATTTGAAAATTCTTAAAAAATTCGTCGAAAATCTTGATGTCTCCAATCTTTTGTTTTGTACGTTTTTTCCACGTGTCTTGACATGCAAAGTATCCCTGCAACGTTTGGTGAAGATCTGAGTATGTAGTTTTTGACCTTATCTGGAACCTCCTATCTGAAAATTTGAAAATTCTTCAAAAATTCGTCGAAAATCTTGATGTCTCCAATCTCTTGTTTTGTACGTTTTTTCCACGTGTCTTGACATCCAATGTATTCCTGCAATGTTTGGTGGAGATCTGAGTATGTAGTTTTAGACCTTATCTGGAACCTCCTATCTGAAAATTTGAAAATTCTTCAAAAATTTGTCCAAAATCTTGATGTCTCCAATCTCTTGTTTTGTACGTTTTTTCCACGTGTCTCGACCTCCAATGGATCCCTGCAAAGTTTGGTGAAGATCTGAGTATGTCGTTTTTGACCTTATCTGGAACATCCTTTCTGAAAATTTGAAAATTCTTAAAAAATTCGTCGAAAATCTTGATGTCTCCAATCTCTTGTTTTGTACGTTTTTTCCACGTGTCTTGACATCCAATGTATCCCTGCAAAGTTTGGTGAAGATCTGAGTATGTAGTTTTTGACCTTATATGGAACCTCCTATCTGAAAATTTGAAAATTCTTAAAAAATTCGTCCAAAATCTTGATGTCTCCAATCTCTTGTTTTGTACGTTTTTTCCACGTGTCTCGACCTCCAATGGATCCCTGCAAAGTTTGGTGAAGATCTGAGTATGTCGTTTTTGACCTTATCTGGAACCTCCCATCTGAAAATTTGAAAATTCTTAAAAAATTCGTCGAAAATCTTGATGTCTCCGATCTCTTGTTTTGTACGTTTTTTCCACGTGTCTTGACATGCAAAGTATTCCTGCAAAGTTTGGTGAAGATCTGAGTATGTAGTTTTTGACCTCATCTGGAACCTCCTATCTGAAAATTTGAAAATTCTTAAAAAATTCGTCCAAAATCTTGATGTCTCCAATCTCTTGTTTTGTACGTTTTTTCCACGTGTCTTGACATCCAATGTATCCCTGCAATGTTTGGTGAAGATCTGAGTATGTAGTTTTTGACCTTATCTGGAACCTCCCATCTGAAAATTTGAAAATTCCTAAAAAATCCGTCCAAAATCTTGATGACCCCAATCTCTTGTTTTGTACTTTTTTTCCACGTGTCTCGACTTCCAATGTATCCCTGCAAAGTTTGGTGAAGATCTGAGTATGTAGTTTTTGACCTTATATGGAACCTCCTATCTGAAAATTTGAAAATTCTTAAAAAATTCGTCCAAAATCTTGATGTCACCAATCCTATGTTTTGTATGTTTTTTCCACGTGTCTTGACATCCAATGTATCCATGCAAAGTTTGGTGAAGATCTGAGTATGTCGTTTTTGACCTTATCTGGAACCTCCCATCTGAAAATTTGAAAATTCTTAAAAAATTCGTCGAAAATCTTGATGTCTCCGATCTCTTGTTTTGTACGTTTTTTCCACGTGTCTTGACATGCAAAGTATTCCTGCAAAGTTTGGTGAAGATCTGAGTATGTAGTTTTTGACCTCATCTGGAACCTCCTATCTGAAAATTTGAAAATTCTTAAAAAATTCGTCCAAAATCTTGATGTCTCCAATCTCTTGTTTTGTACGTTTTTTCCACGTGTCTTGACATCCAATGTATCCCTGCAATGTTTGGTGAAGATCTGAGTATGTAGTTTTTGACCTTATCTGGAACCTCCCATCTGAAAATTTGAAAATTCCTAAAAAATCCGTCCAAAATCTTGATGACCCCAATCTCTTGTTTTGTACGTTTTTTCCACGTGTCTTGACATCCAATGTATCCCTGCAAAGTTTGGTGAAGATCTGAGTATGTAGTTTTTGACCTTATCTGGAACCTCCTATCTGAAAATTTGAAAATTCTTAAAAAATTCGTCCAAAATCTTGATGTCTCCAATCTCTTGTTTTGTACGTTTTTTCCACGTGTCTTGATATCCAATGTATCCCTGCAAAGTTTGGTGAAGATCTGAGTATGTAGTTTTTGACCTTATATGGAACCTCCTATCTGAAAATTTGAAAATTCTTAAAAAATTCGTCCAAAATCTTGATGTCTCCAATCTCTTGTTTTGTACGTTTTTTCCACGTGTCTTGACATCCAATGTATCCCTGCAAAGTTTGGTGAAGATCTGAGTATGTAGTTTTTGACCTTATATTGAACCTCCCATCTGAAAATTTGAAAATTCTTAAAAAATTCGTCCAAAATCTTGATGTCTCCAATCTCTTGTTTTGTACGTTTTTTCCACGTGTCTTGATATCCAATGTATCCCTGCAAAGTTTGGTGAAGATCTGAGTATGTCGTTTTTGACCTTATCTGGAACATCCTTTCTGAAAATTTGAAAATTGTTAAAAAATTCGTCCAAAATCTTGATGTCTCCAATCTCTTTTTTGTACGTTTTTTCCACGTGTCTTGACATCCAATGTATCCCTGCAAAGTTTGGTGAAGATCTGAGTATGTAGTTTTTGACCTTATCTGGAACCTCCCATCTGAAAATTTGAAAATTCTTAAAAAATTCGACCAAAATCTTGATGTCTCCAATCTTTTGTTTTGTACGTTTTTTCCACGTGTCTTGACACATAATGTATCCATGCAAAGTTTGGTGAAGATCTGAGTATGTAGTTTTTGACCTTATATGGAACCTCCTATCTGAAAATTTGAAAATTCTTAAAAAATTCGTCCAAAATCTTGATGTCTCCAATCTCTTGTTTTGTACGTTTTTTCCACGTGTCTTGACATCCAATGTATCCCTGCAAAGTTTGGTGAAGATCTGAGTATGTAGTTTTTGACCTTATATGGAACCTCCTATCTGAAAATTTGAAAATTCTTAAAAAATTCGTCCAAAATCTTGATGTCTCCAATCTCTTGTTTTGTACGTTTTTTCCACGTGTCTTGATATCCAATGTATCCCTGCAATGTTTGGTGAAGATCTGAGTATGTAGTTTTTGACCTTATATGGAACCTCCTATCTGAAAATTTGAAAATTCTTAAAAAATTCGTCCAAAATCTTGATGTCTCCAATCTCTTGTTTTGTACGTTTTTTCCACGTGTCTTGACATCCAATGTATCCCTGCAAAGTTTGGTGAAGATCTGAGTATGTAGTTTTTGACCTTATCTGGAACCTCCTATCTGAAAATTTGAAAATTCTTAAAAAATTCGTCCAAAATCTTGATGTCTCCAATCTCTTGTTTTGTACGTTTTTTCCACGTGTCTTGATATCCAATGTATCCCTGCAAAGTTTGGTGAAGATCTGAGTATGTCGTTTTTGACCTTATCTGGAACATCCTTTCTGAAAATTTGAAAATTGTTAAAAAATTCGTCCAAAATCTTGATGTCTCCAATCTCTTTTTTGTACGTTTTTTCCACGTGTCTTGACATCCAATGTATCCCTGCAAAGTTTGGTGAAGATCTGAGTATGTAGTTTTTGACCTTATCTGGAACCTCCCATCTGAAAATTTGAAAATTCTTAAAAAATTCGACCAAAATCTTGATGTCTCCAATCTTTTGTTTTGTACGTTTTTTCCACGTGTCTTGACACATAATGTATCCATGCAAAGTTTGGTGAAGATCTGAGTATGTAGTTTTTGACCTTATATGGAACCTCCTATCTGAAAATTTGAAAATTCTTAAAAAATTCGTCCAAAATCTTGATGTCTCCAATCTCTTGTTTTGTACGTTTTTTCCACGTGTCTTGACATCCAATGTATCCCTGCAAAGTTTGGTGAAGATCTGAGTATGTAGTTTTTGACCTTATCTGGAACCTCCCATCTGAAAATTTGAAAATTCCTAAAAAATCCGTGCAAAATCTTGATGACCCCAATCTCTTGTTTTGTACGTTTTTTCCACGTGTCTTGACATCCAATGTATTCCTGCAATGTTTGGTGAAGATCTGAGTATGTAGTTTTTGACCTTATATGGAACCTCCTATCTGAAAATTTGAAAATTCTTAAAAAATTCGACCAAAATCTTGATGACCCCAATCCTATGTTTTGTATGTTTTTTCCACGTGTCTTGACATCCAATGTATCCATGCAAAGTTTGGTGAAGATCTGAGTATGTCGTTTTTGACCTTATCTGGAACCTCCCATCTGAAAATTTGAAAATTCTTAAAAAATTCGTAGAAAATCTTGATGTCTCCGATCTCTTGTTTTGTACGTTTTTTCCACGTGTCTTGACATGCAAAGTATTCCTGCAAAGTTTGGTGAAGATCTGAGTATGTAGTTTTTGACCTTATCTGGAACCTCCCATCTGAAAATTTGAAAATTCTTAAAAAATTCGTCGAAAATCTTGATGTCTCCGATCTCTTGTTTTGTACGTTTTTTCCACGTGTCTTGACATGCAAAGTATTCCTGCAAAGTTTGGTGAAGATCTGAGTATGTAGTTTTTGACCTCATCTGGAACCTCCTATCTGAAAATTTGAAAATTCTTAAAAAATTCGTCCAAAATCTTGATGTCTCCAATCTCTTGTTTTGTACGTTTTTTCCACGTGTCTTGACATCCAATGTATCCCTGCAATGTTTGGTGAAGATCTGAGTATGTAGTTTTTGACCTTATCTGGAACCTCCCATCTGAAAATTTGAAAATTCCTAAAAAATCCGTCCAAAATCTTGATGACCCCAATCTCTTGTTTTGTACTTTTTTTCCACGTGTCTCGACCTCCAATGTATCCCTGCAAAGTTTGGTGAAGATCTGAGTATGTAGTTTTTGACCTTATATGGAACCTCCTATCTGAAAATTTGAAAATTCTTAAAAAATTCGTCCAAAATCTTGATGTCACCAATCCTATGTTTTGTATGTTTTTTCCACGTGTCTTGACATCCAATGTATCCATGCAAAGTTTGGTGAAGATCTGAGTATGTCGTTTTTGACCTTATCTGGAACCTCCCATCTGAAAATTTGAAAATTCTTAAAAAATTCGTCGAAAATCTTGATGTCTCCGATCTCTTGTTTTGTACGTTTTTTCCACGTGTCTTGACATGCAAAGTATTCCTGCAAAGTTTGGTGAAGATCTGAGTATGTAGTTTTTGACCTCATCTGGAACCTCCTATCTGAAAATTTGAAAATTCTTAAAAAATTCGTCCAAAATTTTGATGTCTCCAATCTCTTGTTTTGTACGTTTTTTCCACGTGTCTTGACATCCAATGTATCCCTGCAATGTTTGGTGAAGATCTGAGTATGTAGTTTTTGACCTTATCTGGAACCTCCCATCTGAAAATTTGAAAATTCCTAAAAAATCCGTCCAAAATCTTGATGACCCCAATCTCTTGTTTTGTACGTTTTTTCCACGTGTCTTGACATCCAATGTATCCCTGCAAAGTTTGGTGAAGATCTGAGTATGTAGTTTTTGACCTTATCTGGAACCTCCTATCTGAAAATTTGAAAATTCTTAAAAAATTCGTCCAAAATCTTGATGTCTCCAATCTCTTGTTTTGTACGTTTTTTCCACGTGTCTCGACCTCCAATCGATCCCTGCAAAGTTTGGTGAAGATCTGAGTATGTTGTTTTTGACCTTATCTGGAACCTCCCATCTGAAAATTTGAAAATTCCTAAAAAATCCGTGCAAAATCTTGATGACCCCAATCTCTTGTTTTGTACGTTTTTTCCACGTGTCTTGACATCCAATGTATTCCTGCAATGTTTGGTGAAGATCTGAGTATGTAGTTTTTGACCTTATATGGAACCTCCTATCTGAAAATTTGAAAATTTTTAAAAAATTCGACCAAAATCTTGATGTTCCGAATCCTATGTTTTGTATGTTTTTTCCACGTGTCTTGACATCCAATGTATCCATGCAAAGTTTGGTGAAGATCTGAGTATGTAGTTTTTGACCTTATATTGAACCTCCCATCTGAAAATTTGAAAATTCTTAAAAAATTCGTCCAAAATCTTGATGACCCCAATCTCTTGTTTTGTACGTTTTTTCCACGTGTCTTGACATCCAAAGTATCCCTGCAAAGTTTGGTGAAGATCTGAGTATGTAGTTTTTGACCTTATATTGAACCTCCCATCTGAAAATTTGAAAATTCTTAAAAAATTCGTCCAAAATCTTGATGTCTCCAATCTCTTGTTTTGTACGTTTTTCCACGTGTCTTGACATCCAATGTATCCATGCAAAGTTTGGTGAAGATCTAAGTATGTCGTTTTTGACCTTATCTGGAACCTCCCATCTGAAAATTTGAAAATTCTTAAAAAATTCGTCGAAAATCTTGATGTCTCCAATCTTTTGTTTTGTACGTTTTTTCCACGTGTCTTGACATTCAAAGTATCCCTGCAACGTTTGGTGAAGATCTGAGTATGTAGTTTTTGACCTTATCTGGAACCTCCTATCTGAAAATTTGAAAATTCTTCAAAAATTCGTCGAAAATCTTGATGTCTCCAATCTCTTGTTTTGTACGTTTTTTCCACGTGTCTTGACATCCAATGTATTCCTGCAATGTTTGGTGGAGATCTGAGTATGTAGTTTTAGACCTTATCTGGAACCTCCTATCTGAAAATTTGAAAATTCTTCAAAAATTCGTCCAAAATCTTGATGTCTCCAATCTCTTGTTTTGTACGTTTTTTCCACGTGTCTCGACCTCCAATGGATCCCTGCAAAGTTTGGTGAAGATCTGAGTATGTCGTTTTTGACCTTATCTGGAACATCCTTTCTGAAAATTTGAAAATTCTTAAAAAATTCGTCGAAAATCTTGATGTCTCCAATCTCTTGTTTTGTACGTTTTTTCCACGTGTCTTGACATCCAATGTATCCCTGCAAAGTTTGGTGAAGATCTGAGTATGTAGTTTTTGACCTTATATGGAACCTCCTATCTGAAAATTTGAAAATTCTTAAAAAATTCGTCCAAAATCTTGATGTCTCCAATCTCTTGTTTTGTACGTTTTTTCCACGTGTCTCGACCTCCAATGGATCCCTGCAAAGTTTGGTGAAGATCTGAGTATGTCGTTTTTGACCTTATCTGGAACCTCCCATCTGAAAATTTGAAAATTCTTAAAAAATTCGTCGAAAATCTTGATGTCTCCGATCTCTTGTTTTGTACGTTTTTTCCACGTGTCTTGACATGCAAAGTATTCCTGCAAAGTTTGGTGAAGATCTGAGTATGTAGTTTTTGACCTCATCTGGAACCTCCTATCTGAAAATTTGAAAATTCTTAAAAAATTCGTCCAAAATCTTGATGTCTCCAATCTCTTGTTTTGTACGTTTTTTCCACGTGTCTTGACATCCAATGTATCCCTGCAATGTTTGGTGAAGATCTGAGTATGTAGTTTTTGACCTTATCTGGAACCTCCCATCTGAAAATTTGAAAATTCCTAAAAAATCCGTCCAAAATCTTGATGACCCCAATCTCTTGTTTTGTACTTTTTTTCCACGTGTCTCGACCTCCAATGTATCCCTGCAAAGTTTGGTGAAGATCTGAGTATGTAGTTTTTGACCTTATATGGAACCTCCTATCTGAAAATTTGAAAATTCTTAAAAAATTCGTCCAAAATCTTGATGTCACCAATCCTATGTTTTGTATGTTTTTTCCACGTGTCTTGACATCCAATGTATCCATGCAAAGTTTGGTGAAGATCTGAGTATGTCGTTTTTGACCTTATCTGGAACCTCCCATCTGAAAATTTGAAAATTCTTAAAAAATTCGTCGAAAATCTTGATGTCTCCGATCTCTTGTTTTGTACGTTTTTTCCACGTGTCTTGACATGCAAAGTATTCCTGCAAAGTTTGGTGAAGATCTGAGTATGTAGTTTTTGACCTCATCTGGAACCTCCTATCTGAAAATTTGAAAATTCTTAAAAAATTCGTCCAAAATTTTGATGTCTCCAATCTCTTGTTTTGTACGTTTTTTCCACGTGTCTTGACATCCAATGTATCCCTGCAATGTTTGGTGAAGATCTGAGTATGTAGTTTTTGACCTTATCTGGAACCTCCCATCTGAAAATTTGAAAATTCCTAAAAAATCCGTCCAAAATCTTGATGACCCCAATCTCTTGTTTTGTACGTTTTTTCCACGTGTCTTGACATCCAATGTATCCCTGCAAAGTTTGGTGAAGATCTGAGTATGTAGTTTTTGACCTTATCTGGAACCTCCTATCTGAAAATTTGAAAATTCTTAAAAAATTCGTCCAAAATCTTGATGTCTCCAATCTCTTGTTTTGTACGTTTTTTCCACGTGTCTTGATATCCAATGTATCCCTGCAAAGTTTGGTGAAGATCTGAGTATGTAGTTTTTGACCTTATATGGAACCTCCTATCTGAAAATTTGAAAATTCTTAAAAAATTCGTCCAAAATCTTGATGTCTCCAATCTCTTGTTTTGTACGTTTTTTCCACGTGTCTTGACATCCAATGTATCCCTGCAAAGTTTGGTGAAGATCTGAGTATGTAGTTTTTGACCTTATATTGAACCTCCCATCTGAAAATTTGAAAATTCTTAAAAAATTCGTCCAAAATCTTGATGTCTCCAATCTCTTGTTTTGTACGTTTTTTCCACGTGTCTTGATATCCAATGTATCCCTGCAAAGTTTGGTGAAGATCTGAGTATGTCGTTTTTGACCTTATCTGGAACATCCTTTCTGAAAATTTGAAAATTGTTAAAAAATTCGTCCAAAATCTTGATGTCTCCAATCTCTTTTTTGTACGTTTTTTCCACGTGTCTTGACATCCAATGTATCCCTGCAAAGTTTGGTGAAGATCTGAGTATGTAGTTTTTGACCTTATGTGGAACCTCCCATCTGAAAATTTGAAAATTCTTAAAAAATTCGACCAAAATCTTGATGTCTCCAATCTTTTGTTTTGTACGTTTTTTCCACGTGTCTTGACACATAATGTATCCATGCAAAGTTTGGTGAAGATCTGAGTATGTAGTTTTTGACCTTATATGGAACCTCCTATCTGAAAATTTGAAAATTCTTAAAAAATTCGTCCAAAATCTTGATGTCTCCAATCTCTTGTTTTGTACGTTTTTTCCACGTATCTTGACATCCAATGTATCCCTGCAAAGTTTGGTGAAGATCTGAGTATGTAGTTTTTGACCTTATATGGAACCTCCTATCTGAAAATTTGAAAATTCTTAAAAAATTCGTCCAAAATCTTGATGTCTCCAATCTCTTGTTTTGTACGTTTTTTCCACGTGTCTTGATATCCAATGTATCCCTGCAATGTTTGGTGAAGATCTGAGTATGTAGTTTTTGACCTTATATGGAACCTCCTATCTGAAAATTTGAAAATTCTTAAAAAATTCGTCCAAAATCTTGATGTCTCCAATCTCTTGTTTTGTACGTTTTTTCCACGTGTCTTGACATCCAATGTATCCCTGCAAAGTTTGGTGAAGATCTGAGTATGTAGTTTTTGACCTTATCTGGAACCTCCTATCTGAAAATTTGAAAATTCTTAAAAAATTCGTCCAAAATCTTGATGTCTCCAATCTCTTGTTTTGTACGTTTTTTCCACGTGTCTTGATATCCAATGTATCCCTGCAAAGTTTGGTGAAGATCTGAGTATGTCGTTTTTGACCTTATCTGGAACATCCTTTCTGAAAATTTGAAAATTGTTAAAAAATTCGTCCAAAATCTTGATGTCTCCAATCTCTTTTTTGTACGTTTTTTCCACGTGTCTTGACATCCAATGTATCCCTGCAAAGTTTGGTGAAGATCTGAGTATGTAGTTTTTGACCTTATCTGGAACCTCCCATCTGAAAATTTGAAAATTGTTAAAAAATTCGACCAAAATCTTGATGTCTCCAATCTTTTGTTTTGTACGTTTTTTCCACGTGTCTTGACACATAATGTATCCATGCAAAGTTTGGTGAAGATCTGAGTATGTAGTTTTTGACCTTATATGGAACCTCCTATCTGAAAATTTGAAAATTCTTAAAAAATTCGTCCAAAATCTTGATGTCTCCAATCTCTTGTTTTGTACGTTTTTTCCACGTGTCTTGACATCCAATGTATCCCTGCAAAGTTTGGTGAAGATCTGAGTATGTAGTTTTTGACCTTATCTGGAACCTCCCATCTGAAAATTTGAAAATTCCTAAAAAATCCGTGCAAAATCTTGATGACCCCAATCTCTTGTTTTGTACGTTTTTTCCACGTGTCTTGACATCCAATGTATTCCTGCAATGTTTGGTGAAGATCTGAGTATGTAGTTTTTGACCTTATATGGAACCTCCTATCTGAAAATTTGAAAATTCTTAAAAAATTCGACCAAAATCTTGATGACCCCAATCCTATGTTTTGTATGTTTTTTCCACGTGTCTTGACATCCAATGTATCCATGCAAAGTTTGGTGAAGATCTGAGTATGTCGTTTTTGACCTTATCTGGAACCTCCCATCTGAAAATTTGAAAATTCTTAAAAAATTCGTCGAAAATCTTGATGTCTCCGATCTCTTGTTTTGTACGTTTTTTCCACGTGTCTTGACATGCAAAGTATTCCTGCAAAGTTTGGTGAAGATCTGAGTATGTAGTTTTTGACCTTATCTGGAACCTCCCATCTGAAAATTTGAAAATTCTTAAAAAATTCGTCGAAAATCTTGATGTCTCCGATCTCTTGTTTTGTACGTTTTTTCCACGTGTCTTGACATGCAAAGTATTCCTGCAAAGTTTGGTGAAGATCTGAGTATGTAGTTTTTGACCTCATCTGGAACCTCCTATCTGAAAATTTGAAAATTCTTAAAAAATTCGTCCAAAATCTTGATGTCTCCAATCTCTTGTTTTGTACGTTTTTTCCACGTGTCTTGACATCCAATGTATCCCTGCAATGTTTGGTGAAGATCTGAGTATGTAGTTTTTGACCTTATCTGGAACCTCCCATCTGAAAATTTGAAAATTCCTCAAAAATCCGTCCAAAATCTTGATGACCCCAATCTCTTGTTTTGTACTTTTTTCCACGTGTCTCGACCTCCAATGTATCCCTGCAAAGTTTGGTGAAGATCTGAGTATGTAGTTTTTGACCTTATATGGAACCTCCTATCTGAAAATTTGAAAATTCTTAAAAAATTCGTCCAAAATCTTGATGTCACCAATCCTATGTTTTGTATGTTTTTTCCACGTGTCTTGACATCCAATGTATCCATGCAAAGTTTGGTGAAGATCTGAGTATGTCGTTTTTGACCTTATCTGGAACCTCCCATCTGAAAATTTGAAAATTCTTAAAAAATTCGTCGAAAATCTTGATGTCTCCGATCTCTTGTTTTGTACGTTTTTTCCACGTGTCTTGACATGCAAAGTATTCCTGCAAAGTTTGGTGAAGATCTGAGTATGTAGTTTTTGACCTCATCTGGAACCTCCTATCTGAAAATTTGAAAATTCTTAAAAAATTCGTCCAAAATTTTGATGTCTCCAATCTCTTGTTTTGTACGTTTTTTCCACGTGTCTTGACATCCAATGTATCCCTGCAATGTTTGGTGAAGATCTGAGTATGTAGTTTTTGACCTTATCTGGAACCTCCCATCTGAAAATTTGAAAATTCCTAAAAAATCCGTCCAAAATCTTGATGACCCCAATCTCTTGTTTTGTACGTTTTTTCCACGTGTCTTGACATCCAATGTATCCCTGCAAAGTTTGGTGAAGATCTGAGTATGTAGTTTTTGACCTTATCTGGAACCTCCTATCTGAAAATTTGAAAATTCTTAAAAAATTCGTCCAAAATCTTGATGTCTCCAATCTCTTGTTTTGTACGTTTTTTCCACGTGTCTTGATATCCAATGTATCCCTGCAAAGTTTGGTGAAGATCTGAGTATGTAGTTTTTGACCTTATATGAGTAGTGGTATTGACTGTACTATAAACTCGAGAAAGTACGAACCCCCCTCCAGCAGCTTTGGCCATACTTAAAACTTGCTCAACATGCCCATATGAGTTTTTTGCTCAAGTGTGGAGCTCTTATAATTCAAGATTTTTGTAAAAAATGCCCTCGGGAATTTTTCAGAAAGTAAGAGCTCTTCAGATTGATTTGTGCATACTTACAAAAGTTGCATCAGCCATATTTTTGTCCATAAACTTGTCAAAAAGTGATATATTTTTGGCCATACCAGAAATTAAGCACATACACATACATACACACACATATTTACTTCCGGTTTAAGTTTAATTGGATACTAGGTTCAATTTGCTTGCTCCGTGACACTCTATTTCTTATATTATATGTTTGCATGTTTCTCCTCTGTGTCAGTGTGTGGAATTCCCGAGACGGTAGTATTGATTTTTGCCTTGCCCTCAGCGCCAGTATTTACAGAAATTCCCGAGTATTGCATCATTCAGTATTGTGAGACTGACTGAGGAGAACAGATGTATTGATACAGTACTTCTCATACTTACAGGTTTAAATTCATATTGAACAATATAAAATCTGTTATTTGTTGTAATCCACTCATATTTAGAGTCAAGCTTATATTTGTCCCAGCCTGTTATACATAACAAGGTTATTGCTATTCAAGATATGCATGTTTGTGCAGGCGTTTGCGCTGGGTCAGTGTGAATGATTTTACACTTGTGGGCTATTGGCTTTACAACCTGTCATAAGATTAATATTATTAATATTAATCCATAGAGATTAGATTTAAAACCCAGGAAATTTTATATAAATACCAAAGCCAAAAATATTAACACACATACACACATATACACCTACACACACACAAAGCACACAGCTGAACCCAACTGATATTTTTTGTTCAGTATAAAGTTTTGAATTGAAACCCAGGAAATTGTATATAATAAACAACAACAAAAATGCCGAATCAAAAATATTGTAATCAGTGCAATAAGAATATATCCAGCTCTAATTGGGCCAAGCATCAAAAAATTTGTAATCCAGACAAATACAAAACTCCCACAAAAATTTGCCCCAAATGCAATAGAAAATATAACATGGAATATTTCACATATACACATAAAAATACTTGCTCTGCACAACCATCCACTTCTGGTCTGAAAAGAAAGCACGAAGCACCTGTTAATGCCAGAGCAGCAAAACAGCCACGCTATGAACCCATCCGTAGCAGTTTTAACGGCCAATTAAGGGATCACCGGTTTGTATCAGAGCCAAGATGCGGCATTGAGAATTTCTTGAACAGTGTAAATCCTAAAGTGCAGGCAATTCTAAATGCACAAAATGGCTCTTATAAGCTCTCTCTCAAATTGTTTATACAATATAAGAAGCCAAACGCTACAAAATTTACACACCCCCACATAACAGAAACTGTACCGGTATATTCAAATGCAAATTTAGACACAATAATAAGCAGCTTGATAAATCAACTGAATATCAAACACTCTGAATTTGCGGCAAAAGAATCAGGATGGAGCCTATGTGGTTCATCACACAAGTTATATGTTAATATTTCTGAATTCAACCCATTACAAGGATCTACATATCTGCCATTACCTGCCAATATCAAAAACAAAAGAGCCGTGGTCAATATTGAAAATACCGACCAGAAATGCTTTTTGTGGTGTATATTAGCTGTTTTGTATCCAGTTTCAAGGAATCCTCAGAGAATAAGTTATTACAAACAGCATGAGCACGATTTTGACGATGCAATGGAGGGTTTGGAATATCCAATGTCAGTTCAGAATATTGATAAATTTGAAAAAAAGGCCAGGCACATCGATGGCAAACAATTATCTATTAATGTATTTATTTGTTCCACTGGCAATTGCTTGATAGCACCTCTCAGAATCAGTACACTTGATGATGAATCTGCTATTCCGATTGATCTGCTCTTAATTGAAGGGGATGGCACATATCATTACACTCTGATACATAATCTTGAAGCTTTGGTGAGAACACAACTAGACAAAACTCATAAAATATTTAAGTTGTGCAGAAGATGTTTAACTGTATTTGATGGTCAAAAAATGGTGAAGGGGTTCGGGAAGAGAATGCAGAAATTGCTAAAAACAAGTTAATTGAGCATCTGAAATACTGTGGGAACCATAAACCTGTTCATATGGTGAAGCCCAATCCAAGTGAAAATTGCAAATTCAAAAAGTCTGAAGCCTTGTTGGAACACCCAGCATATATTGTCTGTGATTTTGAATCGAACGTCAAACCTGTTGAATTCTGCAATCCAGATCCCGAGGAATCTTCAAGTACACCATACCAGCTACATGAACCTTCCAGCTTTTGTTATGTGTTGTACAGGATGGTGTTGTTAGTAAAGAATTTTCATACATGGGACCAGATGCCATCAAAATATTTGCACATAGAATAGAAAATGAGTGCCGTGACATAGCATATAACATCTTATTAAAATCAAAACCCATGTTGCCTTTAACAGAGGAACAGATTGAAGATTTCAACAATGCAGAAAAATGCCCGGTATGTGATTCTGAATTTTCAGATACAAATATCAAGGTTCATCACCATTCTCATACAGATGGTAAATTCTTAATGGCCCTGTGTAATAGCTGTAATATTAAGATCAAGAGACCAAGATTTGTCCCCATATTTTGCCATGGAGCATCCAATTATGATTTTCATCATTTGATCAGGTACGAGGGGTTTGACAAGCAGAATTTAAATATTTTAGCTGAAAATGATGAGAAATATATATCTATTAGCAAAATAATTAAAGTTGATGGTGTTCCTATTCACATAAGATTTCTTGATTCTTACAGATTTTTATCGGCTAGCCTGGCTACACTGGCCTCTCAATTACCTGATGATAAATTAAAAATCACACGTGCATTGTTTCCAAATCAGGACCTGAAATTAATTAGGCGGAAGGGTGTATATCCATATGACTATGTTACAGATTTTTCTAAATTTGATGAGTGTTCCCTGCCACCACAAGAAGAGTTTTACAGCAGAATCAGAGGATCTGGAATCACTGATGAAGATTATCACCATGCCCAGTTGATGTGGGACAATTTAAATTGCCAGACATTTGGTGATTATCACATGGCATATTTAAAACTTGATGTGACCCTCTTAGCTGATATATTCCAAGCATTCAGAAAATCTTCCATGAAAAATTATGGACTGGATCCAGTATATTTTTACAGTGCCCCGGGCCTAGCATGGGCCGCAACGTTTTTGAACACTAAAATGCAATTGGATCTGATCCCAGATCAAGATAAGTATCTGTTTATGGAGAAATGTATAAGAGGAGGCATGGTGCAATGTTCCCAGAGATATGCCAGAGCAAATAACAAGCATGTTATGCTGCCTGATTATGATCCAGCACGGCCATCAAATTATATACTGTATGTAGATGCAAACAGCCTCTATGGTCATGCCATGATGGATAAATTGCCATATGCAGGGCTTGAATGGGTTGAAGATTTCAATATTGAGGATCTTGAGAATTTTGATGACAGTGACCATGGCCTGTTCTTAGAGGTTGATCTGATAATTCCAGATCATTTGCACAATAAATTTTCTGATCTGCCCCCAATTTCCGAGGTTCAGTGCTCACCTGGCTCTAAACAGAAGAAGCTCACGATGACTCTGGAGCCGAAACAGGGATATGTCACATATTACAAAAACCTCCAGTTCCTGATGAAACATGGTGTCCAAGTGACCAAAGTTAGAAAAGTCTTGAGGTTCAGGCACTCAGAATGGTTGAAACCATACATTGATACAAACACGGAGCTTCGAACATCTGCAAAGAGCCAATTTGATAAGGGCTTGTTTAAATTGATGGTGAATTCAGTGTATGGCAAAACTATTGAAAATGTCAGAAAACATACCGATGTTAAAATAATTACTGACCCCAGCCTGAGCAAAAAATTGGTTGCAAAGCCCAACTTCAATTATAGAAGAATTTATGATGAGCACATGGCACTTTTCAACATGATGAAAACAAAGATCAAATTTGATAAACCTATTTATGTAGGGGCTGTGATATTGGAATTGTCCAAATTACATATGTTAACATTGTATTATGATGTGCTGAAACCTTTTTATGGTGATCGTGTAAAATTATTGTACATGGACACTGATAGTTTTATTCTTGATATTCAAACAGAAGATGTTTATCAAGATATTGCACAGTCTGAATTGTTTCAATACTTTGATACCAGTGAACATACAATAATTCAACCCCACAACAAAAAGGTGCCTGGCAAGTTAAAAGATGAGACATGTGGTGATGTTATTGTGGAATTTGCTGGGTTAAGTGCCAAGGTGTACAGTTTTAAAACATGTAGTGCTGTTGTCAAAAAGGCCAAGGGTATTGGCAGAGTTACTGTGGAAAAAGATCTTGTATTTGAAGATTATAAAAATTGCATCAAATCCCAGAATTCAATCAGAACATCAGAAAATAGAATTCAGAGTGAGGATCACTTGTTGACTTCAAATGTTGTAAGAAAAGTGGCCCTGGACCCACATGATGATAAGAGATGCATTTTATCATGTGGCATACATACTTTACCTTGGGGGCATTGTGATTTGAAAAATGGCAAACAATGCCCAATTACAGAGCATGATTTGAAATAAATAAACATGCCTATGAACTTATTTGGGTTCAAAAAACAGGCTATTATGGAGCTACCAACACCACAACCCTCTTCTGATATGCTGTCTAAACTGAGTGGCTTCTTAATTATTCATCTGAACAGCATACTTACAGATAATGATGATGAAACAGGCAAAATATTGTACATATTTAACAATAATTTAAATCATTACCAATTACCTGTAGGTGGTCAATTGCAATTTATTACAACCCCTGAGGGTGATGTCAAGATTTCAGTAGGGAGAAATATTTATAGAATCAAGCACTCAAACATGATTTCTGGCACTGTATATACTGTTTCTGCTGGTGACTGCTTATATATTGAGGTCCCTGGATCTTATGACAAGCTTATACCCTTTTTTATAGAATTAAGAATCAGATACTCTATAATAAATAACCACTAAAACAAAAATGCCTAATGATATATTTGGCCATACAAGACATGAAGATCACAGTGATGAGATTCTGATGCTTGATGTCAGAGTCAAGAAATTAAGAAGTGATTTACAAGCTTTACAAACCACACTCAATGCCAGTCTTCAATCAGAAATTACAAATTTGCAATCACAATGCATGGACCCTCTTCTTAAAATTGATTCTGAACTCAAATTGCTGCTTCAGAAATATACTGATTTGGCTACATTAGATAATTTTCAAAGTTTAGAAGAAGCTGTAGCAGCTCTTCAAGCCAAATTTAAGACCCAGGCCACCAACTCCGAGCAATTGAAACAACAATTGGAAGAGCAAATAAATAATGTCCAGGCACAGCTCCAAACAATTGTCAAAAGCATAAAATCACAGGAAGATTTTGATCTAGTCATTTCCACTCTAAAGGAACAGATTCAATCACTCCAAATACCTAATCTAGACCCCTTGAACAATGCCATAGCCGAGGTTAAAGAAAAAATTGAGACACTTGAAAATTTTATGAACAACTTGCCATCTTCTGATGCTTTGAATGCAATAACTCGGAGTGTAGCAAATATTAAGCTGCAACTTGAAACATATGAAGATTTTGGAAAAATTCAAAGTTCCATAACCCATCTTGAAGGTACAATAGCAGCAGTGCAAAGTGATTTGGCAAATGTACTAGAATCCAGATTGCCTGGAATTGTAGATACCCTTGTCAGTGTCCAGCAACAGATCACAAAGCTTGAAAACCTCAACACTGAATCTGAACTATCTCATTTTCATCACTTGATAGATGATATCCAAACAAAACTTGAAATTTTACAACAATCAACACCCTCTCAGGCAGATATAGCCCTGCTCCAAAATGCTATGCAAAATGTGGCTGATGCATCTGAATTAAACAATGTAAAATTGGCACTTGAATTTTTGCAGAATACTGTTTCAAATCTTCCCACATCACAGGAACTTAAAAATATTAAGAGGGCAGTGAATCGCATATTGAAATCAGAAGATATCAAGAATATCCAAGCAGAGATCAAACAACTCACTCAGACAGTGGCCACTCTACCAACCAATCAACATATTAATGAATTGCATGCCCTGTTTGAGGATATCAGAAGACAGGTCCATGATCTTACTGCTCAAAATTCAAAACTGGCAGTTGTTGAAAATTTGCAACAAATTGTAGCTAATATCAAACAACAACTAGGGACCATGGAATCCAATCAAGCAAATGCTCTGTCTGTTTTTGCCACCCAGCTTCAAGAGATTGTGCAACAATACAAGAAACTTGTTGTGGACATAAAGATCAAGCCAGGCCATGATGATGTTGTTAAGACCATCAATGAGCACCTTGAATCTGTAACAAGCAGATTGCTCACAGCAGAAAAAGAAATAGCAGGCATAATTGAGAATCCAAAACATACAGTAATTCTTGAATTGTACAGCATCCCCAACAAAGAATATGATTCTCCATTTACACCAGGTGGCAAAATATATATGCTGTCCCCTGCACAATTTTATTACCAGTTTTTTGTTGGGGGCACACTGAGACCAATCAAGATCAAATATTGGCTTCAACCACAGGCACACCACTACCCTACCTTATCAATAACAAATGCTGACAACAAACCAAAAATCACCAGTGTGGAGTTAGAGGATTTTACAGATCCCAATACATTAGAGACAGCCTATACTGAAGATGATGGCTCTTTGGAATTTAAAATACAAATAGGGGACAAATTATATTTAGAAAATCCTGCAGTCTCAGCTGCTGAACACCCCATAGTTGCAATATTCCTGTTTACATATTATGTCTAGTTGTTGATGAATTACACAGACAAGCCAGACATAATTATAAGAGACTCCCAGTAGTCACAAAGGGCATAGGTGATTTATGGCAGAGCGACTTGATTGAGTTGTCAAGTGGACAGTTGAAAAACTTAGACAAAATCAACAAGGGCTACAAGTATCTACTCACTGTAATAGACACATTTTCAAAATTTGCCTGGGCTGTGCCACTCAAATCCAAGACTGGAAAATGTGTTAAAGAAGCCCTCAGGACAATCATCAATCATTCAGGAAGATCCCCGTGCTATTTGCAAACAGATAATGGCAAAGAATTTTATAATTCTGTGTTTCAACAATTTATTAAAAGCCAGGCAATAAAACATTATTCGAGTTACAGTGATCTCAAAGCCTCAATTGTAGAGAGATTCAACAAAACCCTAAAAAATCTTATGTATAAACAATTTACACTTCAAGGTAATTATAAATGGATTAATATTCTTCCAGAACTTCTACATAAATATAACAATTCTGTCCATTCCACAATCAACATGAAACCCTCTGAAGTAACTTCATCTGATGAGCAAAAATTGATCAGGACTGTTTATTATCCTAGATACCAGCCAACAACAAGAAAGGCCAAATTCAGGGTGGGTGATCAAGTAAGAATCAGCAAATATAAGCACTTATTCAAGAGAGGCTTTACGAGAAACTGGAGCTCTGAATTATTTACAGTGGTTCAAGTTAAACCTGGGACCCTTAACACATATATAATAAAGGATCACCGAGGAGAAATTCTCAAAGGCAGATTCTATGAACAAGAACTCAGCAAAACTAAACAGCCTGACACATATCTCATAGAAAAAATCATCCGCAGAAAAGGCAACAAGTTATTTGTCAAATGGCTGGGTCATCCGGAACACAGCTGGATCGATGCAGACAAAGTGATAATATGAGCACCTGGGATGTTATAAAAAGGCTGCCAGAACCTGAACAGCAGATTAAGAGAAATGGCAAGTTGCTGCCTGAAAATATTAGATGTCTTATTGTTGGGCCATCGGCTTGTGGTAAAACTACACTAATGGTTGATAATTTTTTATTGGCACCCAACTGGTTAGACTGGAAAAACAGGCACTTGTATGTCTTCTCTAAGAGCTTGGAACAATTAAAATATCAGCAGCTGATGAAGCTATATGATGGATTGGATATAGCCACTTTTGAACCAGATGTTAAGCCACTCCATGAATGTCTCGATAATTCTGTTGTTGTGTTTGATGACATTATACTGGATAATCAAAACAAGGTTAGAAATTTCTTTACACAGGGCCGGCACAAAAACATTGATTGCTTCTACCTGGCACAGACTTTTTCAAAAATACCCAAGCAGCTGATCCGAGACAACAGCAATTTTATATGTGTGTTTCATCAAGATCATACCAACCTCAAACACATACATGATGAATATGTAGGTGGGGACTTGAGCTACAATGATTTTTCCAAGTTTTGCAGCAAGTGCTGGAGCCAGGACAGTTATGGGTTTGTCACAATTGATATGACAAGAACACCTAACACTGGTAAATACAGAAATAAAATCAACAATTTTCTAGACATTGAAACATAAATAAATAACCATGAAAAGGCCAATCATTGATGATCTTAAGTTAAGAGATTATCTTGTAAAAAGATTTAAGGGATGGAAATCAGAGAACCGTGGAATTTATGAAAAACACAAACAAACAGAACAGCCTGTAATTGATGCTATTAATAATTTAGGTAAGAATATCAAAACTGTTACAGAGCAAAATCAAAATTTGATCACAGAGCTTGTACCTGTAGCTGCTAGGAACATATTAGATTATCCATTCACCCCACTTTCCAGTATTCATACACCTAGTCCTGTTGCCCCTAGAAGAATTGAAGCTACTCAGGATCCTATTGAATTGGGTCTTCTTGCTCAAAAATATTTAACCACACCTAAAGACAACAAAGATGAGGTGTTTGGCTTATATGCTGACACAGAGCTTGATGGGAGCATCATACACAGAATTGGTAATTTCAGAGTAACTTTTATGGGGGATGATCTGATTGTTTATTCAGAATCTCGTCTCGGAGAAAAAGGTGCTTTTGTTAAGTACCCCGGACCACCTGGATTGTGGGAACTGATGACTAGGAAAAGGCCTGGCAGCTATACAGATCAAGATTATGAATATTACAAAGAAATATTAATAAAATCAGATGCTCTATACCAGAACAATGATCCCACACAAAAAAGAGTCAAGTCGAGCAGTGGAGCAAAATACAATAATTTAATCAAGCCCATATGGTCACAAATGAAGACTGGCAGTGGAATCAAACAATACAACACCCTGCCCAAAGAATTTGTGTGGGTTGATGATGTCAGGAAACTTGTGGATAGGTTATTGGTGATAGCTGGGGAGGAAAATGCTGGCAACCACAATTTTTACAATGAAAAGGTTGGAATTATGGACATGATAAGCACAAAATTGTCTAATTTTATAGTGAATGACACTAAGGGGATTGGATATCTCATAAAAATTATTAACACTCTACCACCTAAATTTTGGAATATTTCTGAGGGTCGGGGGTTGGTTAATGACATTATAAACAAGCTGCCATTTGAACTACACATTCCAGGCTATCAGTATTGTGGTCCAGGTACAAAATTGGACCATAGATTAAACAGAGGTGATCCTGGTGTTAATCCCCTAGATGCTGCTTGTAGAGACCATGACATAGCATACAACACACATTCTGATCTTGACAAAAGACATGTTGCAGACAAGAAATTAGAAGAGGCTGCATTTGGTAGATTTGTAAGCAAAGATGCTTCTTTGAGTGAAAAAATAGCAGCATTGGGAACCACCATAGCTATGAGCACCAAACAAAAACTGGGGTGGGGGCTGTGAATATGTATATAATAAACCTAGAATGAAGGCCAAGGGTGTTATGTATCAAATACCTTATGCAGGTCTTAAATCTCTTAAAACTATTGACAGTCTTTTAACCAAAAAGCAGCGCAAGAAAAAGAGTTCTTGTATTGCCAAGGGACATGGTATGAAATTGTTGCTTAGTACCCCCCAATTAAAAAATTACAGCAATCAAGAAAAAAATCACATGTGGGGGGTTTCATATTTACTATCCCTGCCATCGTAGCAGCACTTGGGGCTGTTGGGAGCTTGGCTGGGGGATCAGCTGCCATAGTAAAAACAGTAATAGATGCCAAAAAGAATAAGGTAGAATTAGATGAATTGAAGCGCCTTAACCTGGCCATTGAGAAACAAGGCAAAGGTGTTAAGAGTGCCATGAATAAGTTTAAAAAAAACAAGAGCCGCTTACAAACCAAGATATTGAAGCTTTAATCAAGCCACTGGGCATCAAACATTTTAGGGGTGTGTACATGTCTGATTCTTTGCCGGAACAACTACTCAACAAAGAGTGTGGCATTGTTAATTTGGATGAGTACAAAAATAAGGCACTCACTGGATTTGTTATCTTAAATATTTAAACAATAAGGCATTTGTGTTTGATTCATTTGGAGGTGTTCCACCTGAAAATTTAATAAAATATCTAAAATCAACTAATCTTTATTACAATAATGCCCGTGTTCAAAACTTCAGAGATGTTAATTGCGGACATTTGTGTTTATCTGTTCTTAGATATATGTCTCAAATAAATAAACCATCAATTGAAGAATTTCAAAAAGCCTTGTGGTATCTGAAACATCATGGGGGTATTCCATCTCACCAGCCAAAATTCAATATTGAAACTTAAATTACATGATGATATAGTGTATCCCAAAACAATAGCTCTCAGAGCATTTTATGGCATGTACTTGATCCCTAATATTACACACCACAACAACAAAATTGCAGTAGGGGATCAAAAAATTGTCATCACTCCAGGGCAATATAATCTGTCCACTCTAAATGCTCAGTTACCCAGAGGTATAGTATTAAGTCAAAATTCTGTCACTCACAGAGTAGAGATTGTATCTGCTACGGAAACAGTGGATCTGGGTACTATAGGAGAGCTGTTAGGATTTGAGAACAACACAAAACTTGAACCGGCCATCAAACACACTGCTATGAATATACCTAAATTCTTAGCCATAGAGACTCTGAATATTCACTGTAATGTGGCCGAGGGTATGATCACCAAATCAAATGGTATAGGCACTCACAAACAAACTGGCATCATTGCAACATTCAAACCTAATTCCGAATTCATGGAGCCCATCATCTACAATCCATCCCCAACATTATATTTTCCTGTGTGTCATAACAGAATAGATAACATTGAATTGATGGTCACTAATGAAAAAGAAGAATTAGTTGATTTTGCTGGAGCCACAACAACTGCAATCATAGAGATTAACATTTAAATAAAAATACATACAAAAAAAATGGAAAATATTGAGAGTTATGAGCTACAGTCATTCCCTCCAAACAGGAGGACATTTGCAAATTTAAATCAACCCAACACAGAAATAGAGGTTGACCTTGATGTAGGGGACGGCTTTATACACCCCCACAGAGCAGATCTATACATCAAATTTGATGTTGTAAAGCTCGATGGAACAGATTACCCGGCAAATTCAAACATAAGATTGGTAGACAATTTTGTGCAGCATCTGTTCTCTGAAATTGAGGTCAGAAAGCATGGTGTTGTTATAAACAGAATAGATTATCCCGGTATTACCTCCACGGCTTTGGCCACATTAAAATTATCCAAAACCGAGGCTTCTTACTACAAAATAGGCGGATTTGAAGCTGGTGATAAGATATTATCCAAGAACCACACAGTGCTGTTCCCTATGCGCCTGTTGCCAGGATTCTTCTCGGATTACAAAGATATCATGTGGAAGGGGGGGTTAAGAATTACATTTAGAAGAGCTGCAAATGATAACAATGCTTTGATGAGGTACAGTGCCATAAACCCTGCAGGGGAAGCTCTGCCCAATACCTTACCTGATGCAGGCAAATGCATTATTCAGACTATGGAGTTAAGAATCCCTGTTGTTGAGTATGAAGCCAGTTACGCTCTTAAATACAAAGCAGATATCCTAAAAAATCCACAGGTTCCTCTGCAATTTTACACATATCAATGCGTACAGAAGGTTGCCACTGGTTCTTATTATGAGTTTGATGCCACAAATTCATTCTCCAGTATTCAATTTGACATGCCTGATTTTGTGGTGGTACTGTTTCAGACTGGGAGACACAATAATCAGGAAAAAAATTCAAGCAAATTTGATAACTGCAACATCAAGAACATATATCTTAAAAATGGCAGAAATGAGGTATTCCCTAGAGAAAATTACAATTTAGACATGTCCAAGGGTGATTTTCTCAAATTATATGAGGCTTTTTCGGCTTTCAAAAGGGTCACTACAGGCAATACGGATATGTATTACACACCAGATGAATTCAAAAATCAGAGACCCATGTTTGTAATTAACACTTCAAAAAGAAAACAAGTTGTGGTAAATGACAGGACAAACATTAAAATTATCTGTGAATTCCACGAGGCTTTACCAGATGACACCATATGCAGTGTCATTCTCATAGGTGAAAAATCATATGTTTATGATGTAAGAAATGAGCGGGTCACAGAGCAGTTCTAGAAGCACGATTCAAACACAGAAGCCCTTTGGATATAAAACAATACTTTACCGTCAGTTACCTACCCATTTTATAGCACCTCTGCTCGTGGCAAAAAAGCTTTTACCTACCCAGCACATTTGCCAAAAACTGAAATACAGAAATATTGTAATAATTATTCTGTAAGTTACAGACTTGTGTACAACAAGACCAAACCTTTGCATGACAATATCCATGAAGAAATTTCCTCAATATGATGGAATGGTCCCTGAAAGGGGGGGCACAGTACAGATAAGAATTTCTCTTTGAGTTCCATGACAAATGACATGTAATTCCCTCGGAAAAGGCACAGTGTAGATAAGAATTTCTCTTTGAGTTCCATGACAAATGACATGTAATTTCCCTCAGAAAAAGGCACAGTGTAGGTAATATCAACAGATATAATCACTCAGGCATTTACTAATGTCTCTTTGATGATGAATAACTCTCTGAAAAGACACAATAAAGATTATATCTATTGGCATTAATTTCCCGGGCAAGCATGATTAATTGTTGGCAGAAACATGGGACTGATCAAAAGATTGGAAAGAACATGGAATATTTACTTGACCTCCATTCTATTGTATTGATCAGGCAGTTTTGCCCGTATTGTTGAGCTGATATTTTACCCAGATAACAAAACTCTGGTGATTCTTAATAGAGAATAATTTTGCTCTGTTGTATAACATTTTTTACCAAATTTAAGATCTGGGAGCTATCAACTAGCAGTATTTATTCTCAAAATCTCACATATGGAATGCCACATCTATCAGGACTCGAACCCAGAGCCCCTTGTTTACAAAACTACAATATTAACATTTTGCCATCAGATTTTATGAGGACTCAAACCCGAACCTTTTGATTACAAGGCAATAAAAACCATGCACCACACTCCACTCGGTCTCAGAACCCAATAGATATCAATTCAAGATTCCTGGGATTTTGACAGAAAAACATACTATAAGCTTAATTTCTGGTGTGGCCAAAAATATATCACTTTTTGACAAGTTTATGGACAAAAATCTGGCTGATGCAACTTTTGTAAGTATGCACAAATCAATCTGAAGAGCTCTTACTTTCTGAAAAATTCCCGAGGGCATTTTTTACAAAAATCTTGAATTATAAGAGCTCCACACTTGAGCAAAAAACTCATATGGGCATGTTGAGCAAGTTTTAAGTATGGCCAAAGCTGCTGGAGGGGGGTTCGTACTTTCTCGAGTTTATAGTACAGTCAATACCACTACTTATATGGAACCTCAGTAGGTGGAACCGCCGATCCTAGGCCCATCCTTTGACCTACTTTCTCGCCTTAATGGATTTCTCGCGTAAGGCACGAGCAGTGTTGCCAACTTCTTACTCGAAAAATCACCAAGGTTTTTGTTTTATGCACTAAACTAACCTGCAATGAGAGAAAAATGGAGAGAAGAAAAGCTCTGCCATTACTTTTTAAGCTATTTTTTATGCTAACTCGTTTTTTGACCCACATTTGAAATGACTTATGATATTTTCCTATAAGGCTGCCTCCCTTTTACTGTAAGCCCCCCCCCCTCTCTCCCCTTCCCCCCCTTTTTTAGTGTAATCTACCACGACCTGCTAATAGGCTTTTGCTCTCAGCGTAATCCGTTTTACGGGGTAAACTAACCTACAATGAGAGAAAATTAGACAGAAGAAAAGCTGTGGCATCAGTTTTTTTAAGCTATCTTTTACCTTCTGCAAATCTTGCTCTTATGCTACCTCGCTTTTTGACCTTCATTTGAAATGACTTACCTATAAGGCTGCCTCTCTTTTACTGTAAGGCCCCCCCTCAGTGTAATCTACCACGACCTGCTAATAAACTTTTGCTCTCAGCGTAATCCGTTTTACGGACTAAACTAACCTACAATGAGAGAAAATTAGACAGAAGAAGAAGAAAAGCTCTGGCATCAGTATTTTAAGCTATCTTTTACCTTCTGCAAATTTTGCTCTTATGGTGCCTCGCTTTTTGACCAATATTTGAAATGACTTGCGACATTAAACAAAAATATGTTCACTCGAATATGGAGTAGGTTACGAGAATGAGCAGGAAATTACATTGTGTTGGTTTCGAAATACCGGCTTTTTTATCTCTAATGAAATTCTAAAGCTTTTTATTACAATGAAATATCTGTAATGCGAAAGGGGATTTCACATGCTATGAATATTGACGCAATAAGGTAAATTTGACAATAGGTAGGCCTTGGGATGACGGAAGTATATATAGTAATGTCAGTTAGCGGCATAGATGCCAGTGATGCAAGTCCTCTTATCTCTAATGAAATTCTAAAGCTTTAGAATTTCATTACATTGAAATACCTGCAATGCGAAAAGGAGATTTCGCGTGCTATCAACATTGACGCAATAATGCAAATTCAACAATGGGTAGGCCTTGGGATGACGGAAGTATATATAGTGACGTTAGTTAGCAGCATAGATAGCAGTAATGCAATGCGATGTATTATTCAAAATGACGTGGGTGAAATGTGGGGGAAGAATCTTCTAGAGCGGATTGTGTCGGATTTCTATTGGTCCACGTTGCGTTGGCTAACATTTCACTTTTGACCTTATTAGAAAACCGTATAAAACTTAAAGCAGTGGTGTAGAAAGTTCTGTTTTTATTTTAAACGATAGTGAAGAGCATTTCTGCAGTATTTTCCAAAAGTAAGTATCTTTGTTTCTTAGCTTGCATGAGTTGCTTTTGATTTATAAGTATGCTTTTGCATTTGTGAGTTGATTTTTGAAAGTGGACCTACAGTTTTAAGAACCACTTGTACCTCCACCGGGTATCGAGCTCTTAATTACAAAACAACGATGTTATCACTGTACCATCGCAGAGGCTAGTGGAAGTACTAATTGATTTGATGTTTTAAGTCCACTTTATGCACAGTAAGACGAATCGGGGGTGGACCTACAGTTTCAAGAACTACTTGTGGGGGTATCGAAGCCTTGATTACAAGGCAACGACGCTACCGCTGTGCCATCGCAAAGTCTAGTGAAAGTACATAGTTATTCGAATCTTATTTATTTAAAATATTTAGTTTTTATGCATGCTTATTGATATTAAACCTCAAATTAAATAAAATCTGACAACTATATCCAATTATACTTATGGCTACAGAACGAGCATTCGCAAAAAAATGGTTTGAGATTTTTTTACCACGTAAACAAAATGGGGGTGACATGCCAAATATGAACAGGCTATATAGATTTGAGAGAGAGATGGATAGGAAAAAAATTAATTAAAATTTAATTTCATGATTGCAACACGCGGAACTTAATGATTGATTTATTGATTTAGTTTATTTTAATTCGCGTTTTGCACCTTTGGCTAATTTGCGAAGATTGGGGGTGAGTGATGAAATGGATGAATAGATATTCACAAACAACCAAGCCCGACTGGGATTCGAACCTGGGGCTCTTGGCGTCACAGCGTGATGTGCTAACCACTCGGCCACAGGGTCGGGCAAGTGTTGGTATATACATAGATCAAAGTTACATGGTTCTAGGCCCCATAGGAGCCGAGAAAATCAATGTCTTGGAAAATGTCTTAAGACAAATATCTTAATCTTTAAGAAAGTCGACTTCCGGTCTGTCAAGATGTTACTTCCGGTCTGTCAAGAAAATTTTCTTAAGACAATTATCTTAAGACGTTTTCTAAGACATTGATTTTCTCGGCTCCTAATTGAGCTAGGATGATGATTGTGGGTTTGTTGGATAGGTTTTGATGATAACTACTCAACTACAAGCAAGCCCCCCCTCAATTTGTTTAAGAAATTCGATTTGATCCTAAAAAACATTCTGCATCCTATTGGAGTGCTTTGGATGTGTTTTTAGATTAAAAATTTTGTAATTGGGGAATGTAGAAAAGCTATTCTTGCTTGTTGGCGATATTTTTTAAAACTGCTCTGTGACCCTCTCGTTCTTCACATCGTAGGCGAAGGACTTCTCTGCAATCAGGATGACGCTGCATAGGGTATCCTCGGGCAAGGCATCGTGGAACTCGCAGACGATCTTGATGTTGGTTCGATCGTTGACCACAACCTTTTTTCTCTTAGATGTGTTGATGACGAACATCGGCCTGCGGATTTTGAATTCGCTGGGCGTGTAGTACATGTCCACGCTTCCCTCGGTCACGCGTTTGTAAGCCGTGTAAGCTTCGTAAAGTTTGAGGTAATCGTTTTTGGTCACGTCGAGGTTGTAATTCTCGCGCGGGAACACTTCGTTGCGTCCATTCTTCAGATAAACGTTCTTGATCTTGCAGTCGTCGAACTTGCTGGAATCTTTTTCCTGATTCTTGTCCCTCCCGGTCTGAAAGAGCACTACGACGAAATCTGGCATGTCGAACTGTATGTTGTTGAACTGCGTCGTCACGTCGAATTCCATGTGACTTCCCGACGCCAATTTCTGCACGCACTGGTAACCGTGAAAGTGAATCGGCACCTGCGGACTTTTCAAGATCTCCGCTTTGTACTTGAGGGCGTAGTTCGTTTCGTATTCCACCACCGGCATTCTCAATTCCATGCTCCGGATGACGCACTTTGCTGCTTCGGGTAGAGTGTTGGCTATCGGCGTGGTGCCGTCCGGACCTAAAGTAGCGTATCGCATCAGTGCGTCGTTGTCGTTGGCCGCTCTTCGAAACGTAACGCGCAGTCCTCCCTTCCACATGATCTCCTTGTAGTCCGAGAAGAACCCCGGCAGCAGACGCATGGGAAAGAGCACCGTGTGACTTGTCGTCGATATTTTGGTCCCGGCTTCGAATCCTCCTGCCTGGTAGTACGCTGCGTCCGTTTTGGATAATTTTAACGTTCCCACCGCCGTCGACGTGATGCCTGGATAATCTATTCTGTCGATGACGGTGTTGTGTTTCCTCACCTCCACCTGCGAGAACAGGTGAGGCACGAAGTTGTCCACGAGTATCAAGTTTGCTGCTGCGGGAAACGTGTCTCCGCTTTCCTTCTTCACCACGTCGAATTGAAGGTAGAGGTCCGCTCTGTGAGGATGAACGAACCCATCGCCTACGTCCACGTCGTATTCGATCTCCCTGTTCGCCTCGTTCAGATTGGCGAACGTGCGACGGTTGGGAGGGAAAGATTGCAATTCGTAACTTTCGATTTGCTCCATTTTTTTTTTCACTATGTATGTTATTTATTATACGTTAATCTCCACGATGGCAGTGGTCGTTGCACCTGCGAAATCCACCACGTCTCCTTTCTCGTTCGTCACCACCAACTCTATGTCGTCTATGCGGTTGCGACATACTGGAAAATAGATCGGCGAAGAGGGCGTGTAGATGATCGGTTCCATGAACTCGGAACTTGGTTTGAAAGTGGCTATGATTCCCGTCTGCTTGTGACTTCCCAGTAATCCGTCCGAAGATTTCGTGATCATTCCTTCCGCCACGTTGCAGTGTACGTTCAGAGTCTCTATGGCCAAAAATTTAGGAATGTTTGTTGCCACGTGCTTGATGCCAGCTTCGAGTTTTGTGTTGTTCTCGAAACCTAAAAGTTCTCCTATGGTGCCCAGGTCCACGGTCTCCGTCGCCGACAGGATTTCCACTCTGTGCGTGACCGAATTTTGAGAAAGGTACGTGCCTTTGGGTAACTGAGCTTGCAAAGTGGAAAGATTGTATTGTCCTGGCGTGACGACGATGTGTTCGCTTCCGACGCTAATTTTGTTGTTGTGCTGCGTAACGTTAGGTATGAGGTACATGCTGTAGAATGCACGCAGAGCCACGGATTTAGGATAGACAATGTCGTCGTGCAGCGTGAGTTTCAAGATTGAAGATTCGCTCGTGAGATGGAATACGCCCATCCTAGTGATGCTGTTTGAGGTTCCACAATGCTTTCTGGAAATCCTCGATCGTAGGGTTATTTATTTTAGAGAGAAACGCGAGCACGGAGAGGCAGAGATGACCGCAGTTCACGTCTCCGAAATCTTGAATGCGTTCGTCGTTGTAGTATATGGAGGTTTTGCTTGTTTTCAGATAATGAACTAAATTTGTAGGTGGAACACCTCCGAAAGAATCGAAAACGAATGCTTTATCATTATCGTTTTTGTGGTAACATATCCAATGCGTGCCTGGATTTTCTTGACCGTCCAAGTTGACTACTCCACATTCTCTTTTTTTCACGCTTGAAGGTAACGAGTCGGACATGAAAACTCCTCTGAAGTGTTTGATTTGTAACGGTTCGATCAGAGATTCAATGTCTCGGTTGGTGAGTGCTTCTGTTTCTTTTTTTTATATTTCTTCAAAGCATCGAGGTTGCTTTTTTGTTTTTTGGTTATACCTTTCCCCTTCTTCTCCATGGCCAGGTTGTGACGTTTCTGTTCTTCCAATTCCGCCTTGTTCTTCTTCGAGTCGATGACGGTTTTCGCAATGGCGGCACTTCCGCCGGCCAAACTTCCAACGGCCCCCAATGCTGCCAGGATGGCCGGGATGCTGAATATGAAACCTCCGATCTTTTGCTGTTTCCGCGAACGCTGCAATCTTTTCAATTGAGGTGTGCTGAGAAGTAATTTCATTCCGTGTCCTTTCGACAAGCAAGAACGTTTCTTCTCGCGTTGTTTCTTGGTGAGTAACCCATCGAGGGCACCTAGATTTTTCAGATTGGAGTATGGTATCTGGTACACGACACCCTTGGGCTTCATGTTGACGCTCTATGTGTTATTTTCACGGTATGTTATTTATATATATATTCTGATATTTTTTTTCTTGTGTAGTTTTTTACGGTATGTTATTTATATATTTTCAAGGCCTCGCAGTCGTTACACAAATTCTATTACGTGCTTCGTTTTCTTGCCAAGAAGTTCCTTTGTCCCCTTGTACACGATTCGAGTTTTGTTCTCGATTAAAATAGATAGCTTCTCGTCAGATAACATGTTAGCGTATCGATCTGGTAAAAATAGACTGTATTGTGCGTTGAGCAACAGACGTACCTTGGGACCATACTGGGTAGAAACGATTGAACCGGAAGTTATCGTGTAAGGTTTGTCGACTTCCATTTCCCGAATTTTTACATACTCGAATGACAAATTTAGCATTTGTTTTAATGCTTGGAGCTCACTCATTTTTTCAGTTGTCATTTCGAAGAAGAGAAATTTTCAGTGTGTGTGTTAGAGAAATTTAATTGTTTTTCACGATGTGTGTTATTTATATATACCGAAGATTATTTTTTTCACGATGTGTGTTATTTATATATCAAGTTTTTTTGACACGTATATATATTATTATTTTTTAACAGAGGAAGAAAGTCCGTGCTTCGGAAAACGCGAGGATGAGCGTAGTGATATCATCCTTCTCCTGCATAGACTTGTACCAATCATCAGTATACTGTCTTCTTCCCTGCATCGCCTCGTTCAGTTCGTCCGACCTATCGTCCAATTTCTCCCCTGCAGCCGAAAGCAGAATGTTGAGATCACCGCACCTCAGGCCGCTGATCTCCCAAAGAAGGTCCTTGAGAACCATTTCACAAGGGATGCGAAATTCCGGCATTGTTTTTGCCATGATTACAAGTTTATTAACATCTCCGTTAACTACCTTTTTGAATATTTTAGATAGTAGCTCGGGTGGCAAATCAGTTATGCAAGCCATGTTGTTTTTTTTACTGTATGTTATTTATATACCCCACCCCAATTTTTGTTTCGTGTTCATGGCGATGGTGGTACCCAGTGCGGCGACCCGTTCACCCAACGATGCGTCTCTGCTCACAAACCTTTCGAAAGCTGCGTGCTCTAACTTTCTGTCTGCTTCGTGACGTGCGTCCAGATCCGTCTGCGTGGTGTTGTAGGCGATGTCGTGATCTTTGCATGCGGCATCCAACGGATTCACACCCTTGTCTCCTCTCTCCAATCTTTTCTCGAGTTTGGTACCCGGTCCGCAGTACTGGTAGCCAGGTAGATGCATCTCGAAAGGTAACTTGTTGATGATGTCGTTCACGAGCCCCTTTCCTTCGGCCACGTTCCAGAATTTCGGAGGCAGCGTGTTGATGATTTTGATCAGGTAACCTATGCCCTTGTCGTCGTTCACGATGAAGTTGGAAAGTTTCGTGCTGATCATGTCCACGATGCCAACCTTCTCGTTGTAGAAATTACGGTTGCCTGCATTCTCTTCGCCGGCTATCACCAACAATCGGTCCACGAGTTTCCTAACGTCGTCCACCCAAACGAATTCTTTGGGTAGCGTGTTGTAGCGTTTGACGCCGCTGCCTGTTTTGACCTGGTTCCAAATCGGTTTGATGAGATTCCTGTACTTCTCGCCGCTGCTTGATTTCACCCTATTCTGCGAGGCGTCGTTGTTCTGGTACAAGGCATCCGTCATGATCAGAATTTCCTTGTAACTCTGGTAATCTTCGTCGGTGTAATCTTTCGGCTGCTTTTTGGCGACGAGTTCCCACAGTCCAACCGTACCCGGATACCTGTTCCAACTATCCTTGTCGCCTAAATTGACTTTAATGTCGTTGCCTTCGAAGGTCACCTTCGATTTTCCAATCTTCCACACCACACCGCCGCCTTCGCTGGTTTCCATGCTGGGATACAATCCGAACACTTCATCCTTGTCGAATTTCCCCGTGCTCAGGTAGTCTCGTGCCAAAGGTCCCAACTCGATCTTATCCGAAGATGACGACGTGCTGCCTATGGCTCGACGTCGTGCAGGTGCATCCTTCAGTTCGAACGGTGTCGAAGGAATGCTCGAAATGGGCGTGGGTACGGTGTAACTTTTAGCTGCGAGCGGTACGAGTTCATTAATCAAATTTTTATTTTGTTCCGTGACACTTTTAATTTCTTTACCTAGACCGCTGATGGCATCGATCACGGGTTGATCCTGACGTTTCTTCTCTTCGTAGAATCCGCGATTCTCGGATTTCCAACCTTTGAAGCGTTTCGCGAGGTAATCGCGAAGCTTGAGATTTTCGTCTTCGATTTTTCGTTTCGTCATGACGTTATTTATATACGTCGTTTCTCACAACGTTGCAACGTTTAGAAAGTCGTTGATTTTGTTTCTGTATTTTCCGTCGTTGGGTTTCCTCGTCATGTCGATCGTCGCGAATCCGAAATCGTCACCGTTCCAGCAAGTAGAGCAGCCTTCCGAAAATTGATTGTAGTTCATGTCTCCGCCTACGTAGTCATCGTACGCGTGCTTGAGGTTGGTGTGATCTTGACGAAACAAACATATAAAATTAGCGTTGTCGCGCACTAACTGTTTTGGAATTTTGGAAAACGTTTGAGCCAGGTAAAAACAATCCATTCCTTTGTGACGACCTTGCGTGAAAAAGTTGCGAATTTCATTTTGATTTTCCAGGATGGCGTCGTCGAACACGACGACTGAATTTTCACGACAATCGTCGAGTGGTTTTATTTCCGAGGCGAACGTTGCAATGTCCAGACCATCGTACAGTTTCATCAGTTGCTGGTATTTGGATTGCTCCAAACTTTTCGAGAACACGTACAGGTGCCTGTTCTTCCAATTTAACCAATTCGGTGCGAGGAGAAAATTGTCCACGAGCAGCGTCGTTTTCCCACACCCCGAAGGACCTACGATCAGACAGCGGATGCTGTCGGGAAGCAACTTGCCGTTCTTTTTTTTTCTTGTTTGACTTTCCGGATCCGGTAGACGCTTCACCACGTTCCACGTACTCACAAGATCACTTCGTTCGCGTCGATCCAACTTTTTTCCGGAAGTCCCAGCCATTTGACAAACAGTTTGTCACCTTTCCTACGCAATACTTTCTCGATGAGGTACGTGTCAGGGTGTTTTGTTTTAGAGAGTTCCTCTTCGTAAAATCTTCCTTTCAAAATCTCGCCGCTACTATCTTTTATTATATACGTGTGTCGGTTTCCGGGTAGAACTCGAACCACCGTAAAAAGTTCCGTGCTCCAATTTTTTGTGAATCCCTTCTCAAAGGTGCGTTTGAATTTGCTGATCCTCACCTGGTCTCCAATTTTGTATTTAGCTTTCTTTGTCGTGGGTGTGTACTTTGGACAGTAAACTGTAGAAATTAAACGCTGCTCATCAGATTTCGTAACGTCGGCTGGCTTCATGCCTATCGTTCTGTGTACCGTTTCATTATAGGTGTCGACGAGTTCCGGCAGGATGTCGACCCATTTGTAATTTCCCCGAAGCGTGAATCGTTTCCACATGTGTGTTTTCAAGGTTCGATTGAATCTTTCCACGATGCTGGCTTTGATGTGACTGAAGCTCGAATAATGTCGAATGCCATGTTTTTGAATAAACTTTTGGAATACGGCGTTGTAAAATTCTTTACCGTTGTCCGTTTGCAGAAACCGTGGTCGTCTGCCGCCGCTTTCGCGAAAAATTAATTTGAATGCTTCCGTGACGCACGTTCCCGTTTTCGCCTTCAAAGGTAGAGCCCATGCGAATTTCGAAAACGTGTCTATGACGGTGAGAAGGTACTTGTTGCCCTTGTTCAATTTATGCACGTTTTTCAAATTGCCGCTACTCATCTCCACGAGGTCACTTTGCCAGAGGTCGTCGATGCCCTTGGTTACCACAGCCAAACGTTCGTAGTTGCGGCGTGCAGATTTATGCAATTCTTCGACGATGGCTTGCCTAGACATTTTTTTAGAGATTACGTTTCAAGAGAAGCACAAGCGTGATGGGATTCAAAGAGGGTGGCACTTCGCTCGTGTTTTGAATGATCAGCTTATCGCCGGCACTCACGTCGAAAACGGTGAGATCTTCGTCTTCGTGTATTTCATATATGTTGCGCGTTTCGTTCCAACGTGCCAGAGGAATGTTTCCTGCTTTCTGGACACCACGATTCGATATCAAAGTCATGGTGGGAAAGCTAGCTTTTCTACCGTGAGACCAGTACGAAAATTCGTTTATCTGAATCGTGCCATCGAGGAGAAACTTGTAGTACGGATGATAAGGATGTAGCATGTACAGTTTGTTACCTTCGACGAACGTGGAGATTCTCTGTTGATTGGGAATGCTGTTGATTTCGATGGCTTGCAGAGAATGCAGTTTAGCGAATTTAGTGTCGACGCCGAGCAGATTACTGTGAACTTGTCCGAGTTTATTTTCGATGGGCAGCAAATGCTCGATTATGGCATCCGTTACGGTAGAAAACGACGGTTTGATTTTCACTTCCACGTTCAACTGCTTGTAGCTTTCGTTGAGTTCTTGCAACTTGGCACCGAAAGAGGCCAGCGTCGATTCCTGCGTTGATTCCAGCACTCCAACTTGATCTCTGATGTTGACGACAATACTCTGAAGGTTCTCGACTTGATTCAATTTCGAGCTCTTCTCGGTAAGATCGTTCACGATGCTTCGCATCTCGGTAAACTGCGTGTGAAGATCGGCAACGCTCTGCGAAGTGGGCAGCATCGACACCAGCGAAGCAAGTTCGTCTCGAATCTGTTCCACGTTCGCCGTTTCCGTTTCCAATCGTTTCAGCATACGTGATATGTTCCTTTTCAAAGCATGTAATTCTTTGGAGGTGGGGAGATTGGCCACTTTACTCTCGAGATCGCTCAACGAACTTTTGATGTCGCTCGATTCGGATAGTGCCGTCACCGCCGTTTTCAATTTTTCCAAATCTTCGCTCGAAGGCACGCTCGTCCGTAACGATTCCAAGTCACCCTGTATGTTGTCGAGTACGTGATGAAAATGAGCGAGATTCGTTTCGACGTTCAAATTTTCTAAATATTCGATCTTCTGCTGAACCGTGCTCAACGTGTCTTGAATGCTCGTCAACGCTCTCGCTTCAGCGTGAATATTTTTAATTTCTTCGTTGATCAATTCCAAGGACGCCTGAAGCGTGGCGATGGTGGTTTGAATGTGTTCGAAATCTTGATAGGCCTCCAATTGAATTTTTATGTTCGCGACGCTTTTACCGATGACCTGCAGTTCGTCCGACGATGGTAGGTTCGTCATTGTATCTTCCAAAGTCTGCAACTTGGATTTAATTTCTTCCAACGTGCTGGTGAATTCTTCTTGTAATTTGGAAACGACGACGTGCAAGCGTTCTACATCAATATCGTTCACGACGGTTTGAAGTTCAGAGAAATTCTTTTCGATTGCGGAAGTTCGTTCTTCGATTTCGAGTTTCAATTTTTCCAAATCTTCATTTTTCGATTGAAATTGCTGTAATTTGGCCAAATCATTTTGAAGCGAATCCACGCTCAACTGTATATTTTGAACGTTGTCGTAAGAAGGTACGTCGACATAATTTTTTATCAGCGTTTTCAGTTCGGAATCGATTTTCAGAATGGGGTCGAGACATTGCGTTTGGAGCGTAGCGATTTCCGACTCTAAACTTTTGTTTAAGGTTTCCTGCAAAGCGATCAAATCGGTCCTCAACTTCTTAACTCGAATGTCCAACATGAGAATCTCTTCTGCGTGGTCTACACGCTTGGTGTTGCCGAAAATGTCGTTAGGCATTTTTGGTTAACGGTTATTTATAATAGGATAGACGATTCGTAATTCTACGAAGAGAGGAATAAGTTTGTCGTAATCTCCGAGGAGTTCCATGTAAAGATAATCTCCTGCAGACACATCGTACGTAATGTTAGAAAGCATCTTGTCGTGCTTGATTCGAAAAATGTTTTTGCCGGTAGAAATTTTGATTTCGCCTGCGTTTTCCGGATTCACGGTGATTTGAAGTTTCCCGTCGATCGGAATTTCGTAAAAATGTAAATTGTTATTGAAGACGTAAAACATCTTGCCCACATCATCATCCAATTTCGTCCAAATACTGTTGAGATGAACAATCAGTAGACCATTGAGTTTAGTTAATACGGAAGGTAGAAATTCATGATCTGTCGTCGTGCGGTGTACAGTCTCCATTGTTTGCTTTCGGAAACCAAAAAGATTCATGTTGGTTATTTAAGAAAAAATTAAGAACATATCTAATATAAATAACACCACAAATAGTAACTTCATCTATGGTAGATTATTTATGGTTTTGGGGTCTAATATAAATAACACCACAAATAGTAACTTCATCCATGGTAGATTATTTATGCTTGGGGGTCTAATATAAATAATTACTACAAATAGTAACTTTATCTATGGTAGATCATTTATGGGTTTCGGGGTCTAATATAAATAACACCACAAAAAAAATGTGTGCAATTTAGTAACTTTATTTTTTTTCTTAGCAAAAAAATGGAGAAGAAGCAAGCGAAACGTGCATGCGACCAATGTGGGAAATATATAACTATTTCTAACTTGGGTAGACATCGGAAGGATGTGCATGGCGAAGGATCAAGTAAGAGAGAGCTCGATGTTGACGATCAAGCGCCACGAAAGAAGCAGAAGAGTGCCGGCGAAAGTATTCGTAATATTTTAACCGAGGAGACTTTCCGATCTGAAGAAACAAGTGATCTAAACAACTTTTTTCCCTCGGTCAAAAACAAGTTAATTTCGTCTATCACCGAAGCTTTGTTGCAATGCTCGTTGAAAATCCACCTCATCGTTTCCGTCATGTATGAAAACGTAAAAAAAGAGCGAGAAACTTTCCATCATTACACTGGTGTAAAGAGTCTCCACGCCGCCGACGTCGATGAGCTGAATGCCATTTGCAACCAGATGTTTGACGCTTTGTTGAACAAGCACGAGACTTTCCAAAAACGTGGATCGGGTTGGACACTTTGCGGTTCGCCTCACACTTTAACTTTGAAGGTGGCACGATACAACCCGATGGGAGCATCCAGCTACATCAATTTGCCCCCGGAAATAGCCAGTAAGAAAGCCATCATCAACATTCAAAATGAAGATAACAGATGCTTTTTGTGGTGCATCATTGCCGATCATCACCCAGCCAATGATCACAAACATCGTTTATACCACTACAACAAGCCAGAATATCTCTCAGAATTTGAAAAACCTATGGCTGGTATTAATTACCCCGTAAATCTACGAGACATTAGTAAATTTGAGGCACAGTACAAGACAGATAAAAACGAAAGTATAGCAGTACACATCTTCGGATTAGACAAAAACAACGCCATCTACGTTCTCAGACACAGCAACATTAAAAATAATCGCGTCATCAGATTACTCCTGATCGAAGATGATGATAATTATCATTACTGTCTAATCCAGAATCTTCCAAAATTAATAGGAAGTCAAATTACCACACATCAACATAAAATTCAAGTATGCGACAGATGCCTGAGTATATTCTACGGTCAAGGGGAAAAAAATGCTGATGAAGAACTCCGAGATCATCATGAAATGTGCAGTAAACATCCGGCTACGACTATCAAAATGCCTTCTCATGACATGATATTTTCCAATTACAAGGCGTTACTCTGGCATCCCGTGGTGATATGCGCCGACTTTGAAAGTTTCCAACTTCCACTCGCCACATGCGAACCGAATCCCAGCACATCGAGCACCACCGAAATTCTACATCACGAAGCCTGCGCTTTTGGATTAATAGTCAACAACACGGACAATCTTATTTTACATCGTGGCAATGATGCTCCACAAATATTCGTTCAAACCTTGAAGCGGATGGCCATACAATTCGCTCCTCTACTAAGAGAAGACAAAGCAATGGAGCCTCTTACCCAGGAAGAGAAGGAAGCATACGACCTTGCCTCTCAGTGTGGTGTGTGCGAAAATAACTTCACCCTCGAAAATGTCAAAGTTCGCCACCATAACCATCACACAGGAAAATATGTAGCCCCCCTGTGTAACAACTGTAATCTACAAATCAAGAAACCGAATTTTATTCCAGTATTCATTCACAATTTGGAGGGCTACGACGCCAAAATCTTCATAAAGGAGATGGGATGCGACGCTCAACCCATTAGCGTCTTAGCTCGCACCAACGAGAAATTCATTTCATTCAGCAAGAAGGTGGACGTTGGAAATGGCAATCACGTAGAAATTCGCTTCTTGGACTCCTACAACTTTCTGTCTTCGAGTTTGGCGACACTCGCGTCTCAACTCACCGACGATGATTTGATCGCCACCAGGAAATGTTTCGGCGACCAACATTTAGCACTGTTGAGACGCAAGGGTGTTTACCCGTACGAATACATGACGGATGCTTCCAAATTCTCAGAAACGTCGTTACCACCGAGAGAAGCATTCTACAGTCGTCTTAGCAACACCCGTTGCAGCGAAGAGGACTACCATCATGCTCAGCTCGTGTGGTCTACATTCTCTTGTCAAACCATGGGCGACTATCACGATCTGTATCTGAAGCTGGATGTTACGCTATTGAGCGACCGTTTTCATCTCCATCGCTCGAGAGGAATGGCAGCATATGGTTTGGACCCCGCTTTCAGCTACACCACACCGGGTTATTCTTGGCAGGCAATGTTAAAATCCACGAAGGTGAAGATAGAACTCATCAAGGACGTCAATCAACTTTTGTTTGTCGAAGAGGCAAAACGTGGTGGAATCGTCCAGTGTCCCCTTCGATACGTCAAGGCCAACAATCCATATGTTGGCGATTTCGATGCAGGGAAACCGACAAACTTCTTGGCATACTGGGACATGAACAACCTGTATGGTTATGCCATGTCCGAGACTCTGCCCATCGGAGAATACGAATGGATGAGCGAGCAGGAACTTCAAGATTGTTTGGAATGGAGCGAAGATCATGAAAATGGATGTTTCCTGAAAGTAGATTTGGAATATCCTGCATCGCTTCATCGAGAACACCATGGATTTGCGATGGCACCTGTGATGGAATCGACTCCGGAGAAGAAGCTGATGCTCACCTTCAAGAGCAAAGAGAATTACGTGGTGCATTATCGTCTCCTACAATTCTACCTCCAGCATGGATTGGTTTTGAAGCGCGTGCACTCGGGATTGAAGTTTAGACAGACCAGGTGGCTAGCGCCCTATATCGACGGCAACACTCAACGTCGAGCATCAGCTTCTTCTTCCGCAGACAAAGACCTATACAAATTAATGAACAACAGCATCTACGGCAAGAGCATGGAAGATGCGAGGAAAAGAAGAAATATCAACTTGGTCTCCGACCCGAAGAAAATAAACAAGCTCGTCGCTCAGCCCACGTACAAGAACTTCACGATACTGAGCGACACGTTGGTATTGATCGAACGTGCTCTCCGCCACATAACATTTGACAAACCAATCGCCGTGGGAGTCGCGATCCTCGAGTTGTCGAAGCTGGCCATGTACAAGTTTCACTACGACATCATGAAACCACGCTATGGAAAGGCGATCGAGGTGGCGTACACCGACACGGACAGCTTCGTGTACAACATCCACACCGATGATCTATACGAAGATCTGAAAAACATGAGCCAGCATTTCGACTTCTCTAATTATCCCAAAGATCACGCTCTCTTCGACAACAGCCAGAAAATGACGATCGGGAAGATGAAGGATGAAGTCAACGGCCGCATCATCGCAGAGTTTGCTGGTCTTCGAGCGAAAATGTACGCCATCAAAATTCAGGATGAGACCGAAATAAAAAAGGCAAAGGGGGTGGGGCGTTCGAGCACAAACAAACTGACCGTAGAAGATTACAAGTCGTGCTTGTTCGACAAAAAAATCAAACGCATGACCGAACATCGGATCACGAGTACCATCGACCAGTTGCATACATCCGCAATCAACAAAGTGGCGCTTGATCCCGACGACACCAAATTGAGGTTGCTGGACTGCAACATCCACACCCGAGAATGGGGATGCCATGACGAGGAAGAAACCTGCTCGCACCATTAGACTTCTGCATCAAAAAAGTACGTATTATTTCTTGCACCACTTTTGTTTTTAAAAAAAACACAATCATTCACACTTATTTTTGCATTCGCATTTTTTATATTTTTCTATTATTTTTTTAAAAAAAACAATCATTCACACTAATTTTTGCATTCACACTTTTTTTTTTATATTTTTCTATCATATTATGTACACTATTTTGAGGATATTTTTTTATTTCTTTCAGATGCAGCACCCCCTACGGAAACTTTTTTAGTTCTTACACATTCTATTCTTAACCAAAATTTTTTTCTTCTCTTCAATCATAAAACACACACATTACACACGGAGGTCCTCTGTAGGGAGTCATGGGGGGGTTTAAAAAAAAGAACCCATGAAACTCTACAAAGGCATGGCTTTGTTAGCCGTGGCCATTAGAACTGTGTTGGGCACCACGCACCCCTGGCGGGATATTTTCTTTTTTTTGGGGGCCAGGGATTTCCTTAACAAAAAATAAAAATTTTGATTATCACACATACACATTGTAGAAGATTACACCTGAGAGTTTTAATAACAAAACATTGTGGCAGATTACGCTGAGAGTGCAAGGTGGTGGTAGATTACACTGAGGGGTCTTACAGTAAGAGGAGACGGCCTTATAGGAAAATATCGTAAGTCATTTCAAATATAGGTCAAAGAACGATGTTAGCAAAATTTGCAGAAGGTAAAAGATAGCTTAAAATACTGATGCCAGAGCTTTTCTTCTTCTTCTGTCTAATTTTCTCTCATTGTAGGTTAGTTTAGTCCGTAAAACGGATTACGCTGAGAGCAAAAGTTTATTAGCAGGTCGTGGTAGATTACACTGAGGGGGGGCCTTACAGTAAAAGAGAGGCAGCCTTATAGGTAAGTCATTTCAAATGAAGGTCAAAAAGCGAGGTAGCATAAGAGCAAGATTTGCAGAAGGTAAAAGATAGCTTAAAAAAACTGATGCCACAGCTTTTCTTCTGTCTAATTTTCTCTCATTGTAGGTTAGTTTACCCCGTAAAACGGATTACGCTGAGAGCAAAAGCCTATTAGCAGGTCGTGGTAGATTACACTAAAAAAGGGGGGGGGAAGGGGAGAGAGGGGGGGGGGCTTACAGTAAAAGGGAGGCAGCCTTATAGGAAAATATCATAAGTCATTTCAAATGTGGGTCAAAAAACGAGTTAGCATAAAAAATAGCTTAAAAAGTAATGGCAGAGCTTTTCTTCTCTCCATTTTTCTCTCATTGTAGGTTAGTTTAGTGCATAAAACAAAAACCTTGGTGATTTTTCGAGTAAGAAGTTGGCAACACTGCTCGTGCCTTACGCGAGAAATCCATTAAGGCGAGAAAGTAGGTCAAAGGATGGGCCTAGGATCGGCGGTTCCACCTACTAACCTCCTATCTGAAAATTTGAAAATTCTTAAAAAATTCGTCCAAAATCTTGATGTCTCCAATCTCTTGTTTTGTACGTTTTTTCCACGTGTCTTGACACATAATGTATCCATGCAAATTTTGGTGAAGATCTGAGTATGTAGTTTTTGACCTTATCTGGAACCTCCTATCTGAAAATTTGAAAATTCTTAAAAAATTCGTCCAAAATCTTGATGTCTCCAATCTCTTGTTTTGTACGTTTTTTCCACGTGTCTTGACATCCAATGTATCCCTGCAAAGTTTGGTGAAGATCTGAGTATGTTGTTTTTGACCTTATCTGGAACATCCTTTCTGAAAATTTGAAAATTGTTAAAAAATTCGTCCAAAATCTTGATGTCTCCTATCTCTTGTTTTGTACGTTTTTTCCACGTGTCTTGACATCCAATGTATCCCTGCAAAGTTTGGTGAAGATCTGAGTATGTAGTTTTTGACCTTATCTGGAACCTCCCATCTGAAAATTTGAAAATTCTTAAAAAATTCGACCAATATCTTGATGTCTCCAATCTTTTGTTTTGTACGTTTTTTCCACGTGTCTTGACACATAATGTATCCATGCAAAGTTTGGTGAAGATCTGAGTATGTAGTTTTTGACCTTATATGGAACCTCCTATCTGAAAATTTGAAAATTCTTAAAAAATTCGTCCAAAATCTTGATGTCTCCAATCTCTTGTTTTGTACGTTTTTTCCACGTGTCTTGACATCCAATGTATCCCTGCAAAGTTTGGTGAAGATCTGAGTATGTAGTTTTTGACCTTATCTGGAACCTCCCATCTGAAAATTTGAAAATTCCTAAAAAATCCGTCCAAAATCTTGATGACCCCAATCTCTTGTTTTGTACTTTTTTTCCACGTGTCTCGACCTCCAATGTATCCCTGCAAAGTTTGGTGAAGATCTGAGTATGTAGTTTTTGACCTTATATGGAACCTCCTATCTGAAAATTTGAAAATTCTTAAAAAATTCGTCCAAAATCTTGATGTCACCAATCCTATGTTTTGTATGTTTTTTCCACGTGTCTTGACATCCAATGTATCCATGCAAAGTTTGGTGAAGATCTGAGTATGTCGTTTTTGACCTTATCTGGAACCTCCCATCTGAAAATTTGAAAATTCTTAAAAAATTCGTCGAAAATCTTGATGTCTCCGATCTCTTGTTTTGTACGTCTTTTCCACGTGTCTTGACATGCAAAGTATTCCTGCAAAGTTTGGTGAAGATCTGAGTATGTAGTTTTTGACCTCATCTGGAACCTCCTATCTGAAAATTTGAAAATTCTTAAAAAATTCGTCCAAAATTTTGATGTCTCCAATCTCTTGTTTTGTACGTTTTTTCCACGTGTCTTGACATCCAATGTATCCCTGCAATGTTTGGTGAAGATCTGAGTATGTAGTTTTTGACCTTATCTGGAACCTCCCATCTGAAAATTTGAAAATTCCTAAAAAATCCGTCCAAAATCTTGATGACCCCAATCTCTTGTTTTGTACGTTTTTTCCACGTGTCTTGACATCCAATGTATCCCTGCAAAGTTTGGTGAAGATCTGAGTATGTAGTTTTTGACCTTATCTGGAACCTCCTATCTGAAAATTTGAAAATTCTTAAAAAATTCGTCCAAAATCTTGATGTCTCCAATCTCTTGTTTTGTACGTTTTTTCCACGTGTCTTGATATCCAATGGATCCCTGCAAAGTTTGGTGAAGATCTGAGTATGTCGTTTTTGACCTTATCTGGAACCTCCCATCTGAAAATTTGAAAATTATTAAAAAATTCGGCCAAAATCTTGATGTCTCCAATCTTTTGTTTTGTACGTTTTTTCCACGTGTCTTGACACATAATGTATCCATGCAAAGTTTGGTGAAGATCTGAGTATGTAGTTTTTGACCTTATATGGAACCTCCTATCTGAAAATTTGAAAATTCTTAAAAAATTCGTCCAAAATCTTGATGTCTCCAATCTCTTGTTTTGTACGTTTTTTCCACGTGTCTTGACATCCAATGTATCCCTGCAAAGTTTGGTGAAGATCTGAGTATGTAGTTTTTGACCTTATCTGGAACCTCCCATCTGAAAATTTGAAAATTCCTAAAAAATCCGTGCAAAATCTTGATGACCCCAATCTCTTGTTTTGTACGTTTTTTCCACGTGTCTTGACATCCAATGTATTCCTGCAATGTTTGGTGAAGATCTGAGTATGTAGTTTTTGACCTTATATGGAACCTCCTATCTGAAAATTTGAAAATTCTTAAAAAATTCGACCAAAATCTTGATGTTCCGAATCCTATGTTTTGTATGTTTTTTCCACGTGTCTTGACATCCAATGTATCCATGAAAAGTTTGGTGAAGATCTGAGTATGTAGTTTTTGACCTTATATTGAACCTCCCATCTGAAAATTTGAAAATTCTTAAAAAATTCGTCCAAAATCTTGATGACCCCAATCTCTTGTTTTGTACGTTTTTTCCACGTGTCTTGACATCCAAAGTATCCCTGCAAAGTTTGGTGAAGATCTGAGTATGTAGTTTTTGATCTTATATGGAACCTCCTTTCTGAAAATTTGAGAATTCTTAAAAAATTCGTCCAAAATATTGATGTATCCAATCTCTTGTTTTGTACGTTTTTTCCACGTGTCTTGACATCCAATGTATCCATGCAAAGTTTGGTGAAGATCTGAGTATGTCGTTTTTGACCTTATCTGGAACCTCCCATCTGAAAATTTGAAAATTCTTAAAAAATTCGTCGAAAATCTTGATGTCTCCAATCTTTTGTTTTGTACGTTTTTTCCACGTGTCTTGACATGCAAAGTATCCCTGCAACGTTTGGTGAAGATCTGAGTATGTAGTTTTTGACCTTATCTGGAACCTCCTATCTGAAAATTTGAAAATTCTTAAAAAATTCGTCGAAAATCTTGATGTCTCCAATCTCTTGTTTTGTACGTTTTTTCCACGTGTCTTGATATCCAATGTATCCCTGCAAAGTTTGGTGAAGATCTGAGTATGTCGTTTTTGACCTTATCTGGAACATCCTTTCTGAAAATTTGAAAATTGTTAAAAAATTCGTCCAAAATCTTGATGTCTCCAATCTCTTTTTTGTACGTTTTTTCCACGTGTCTTGACATCCAATGTATCCCTGCAAAGTTTGGTGAAGATCTGAGTATGTAGTTTTTGACCTTATCTGGAACCTCCCATCTGAAAATTTGAAAATTCTTAAAAAATTCGACCAAAATCTTGATGTCTCCAATCTTTTGTTTTGTACGTTTTTTCCACGTGTCTTGACACATAATGTATCCATGCAAAGTTTGGTGAAGATCTGAGTATGTAGTTTTTGACCTTATATGGAACCTCCTATCTGAAAATTTGAAAATTCTTAAAAAATTCGTCCAAAATCTTGATGTCTCCAATCTCTTGTTTTGTACGTTTTTTCCACGTGTCTTGACATCCAATGTATCCCTGCAAAGTTTGGTGAAGATCTGAGTATGTAGTTTTTGACCTTATCTGGAACCTCCCATCTGAAAATTTGAAAATTCCTAAAAAATCCGTGCAAAATCTTGATGACCCCAATCTCTTGTTTTGTACGTTTTTTCCACGTGTCTTGACATCCAATGTATCCATGCAAAGTTTGGTGAAGATCTGAGTATGTCGTTTTTGACCTTATCTGGAACATCCTTTCTGAAAATTTGAAAATTGTTAAAAAATTCGTCCAAAATCTTGATGTCTCCAATCTCTTTTTTGTACGTTTTTTCCACGTGTCTTGACATCCAATGTATCCCTGCAAAGTTTGGTGAAGATCTGAGTATGTAGTTTTTGACCTTATCTGGAACCTCCCATCTGAAAATTTGAAAATTCTTCAAAAATTCGTCGAAAATCTTGATGTCTCCAATCTCTTGTTTTGTACGTTTTTTCCACGTGTCTCGACCTCCAATGGATCCCTGCAAAGTTTGGTGAAGATCTGAGTATGTCGTTTTTGACCTTATCTGGAACATCCTTTCTGAAAATTTGAAAATTCTTAAAAAATTCGTCGAAAATCTTGATGTCTCCAATCTCTTGTTTTGTACGTTTTTTCCACGTATCTTGACATCCAATGTATCCCTGCAAAGTTTGGTGAAGATCTGAGTATGTAGTTTTTGACCTTATATGGAACCTCCTATCTGTAAATTTGAAAATTCTTAAAAAAATCGTCCAAAATCTTGATGTCTCCAATCTCTTGTTTTGTACGTTTTTTCCACGTGTCTCGACCTCCAATGTATCCCTGCAAAGTTTGGTGAAGATCTGAGTATGTCGTTTTTGACCTTATCTGGAACCTCCCATCTGAAAATTTGAAAATTCTTCAAAAATTCGTCGAAAATCTTGATGTCTCCGATCTCTTGTTTTGTACGTTTTTTCCACGTGTCTTGACATGGAAAGTATTCCTGCAAAGTTTGGTGAAGATCTGAGTATGTAGTTTTTGACCTCATCTGGAACCTCCTATCTGAAAATTTGAAAATTCTTAAAAAATTCGTCCAAAATCTTGATGTCTCCAATCTCTTGTTTTGTACGTTTTTTCCACGTGTCTTGACATCCAATGTATCCCTGCAATGTTTGGTGAAGATCTGAGTATGTAGTTTTTGACCTTATCTGGAACCTCCCATTTGAAAATTTGAAAATTCCTAAAAAATCCGTCCAAAATCTTGATGACCCCAATCTCTTGTTTTGTACTTTTTTTCCACGTGTCTCGACCTCCAATGTATCCCTGCAAAGTTTGGTGAAGATCTGAGTATGTAGTTTTTGACCTTATATGGAACCTCCTATCTGAAAATTTGAAAATTCTTAAAAAATTCGTCGAAAATCTTGATGTCTCCGATCTCTTGTTTTGTACGTTTTTTCCACGTGTCTTGACATGCAAAGTATTCCTGCAAAGTTTGGTGAAGATCTGAGTATGTAGTTTTTGACCTCATCTGGAACCTCCTATCTGAAAATTTGAAAATTCTTAAAAAATTCGTCCAAAATCTTGATGTCTCCAATCTCTTGTTTTGTACGTTTTTTCCACGTGTCTTGACATCCAATGTATCCCTGCAATGTTTGGTGAAGATCTGAGTATGTAGTTTTTGACCTTATCTGGAACCTCCCATCTGAAAATTTGAAAATTCCTAAAAAATCCGTCCAAAATCTTGATGACCCCAATCTCTTTTTTGTACGTTTTTTCCACGTGTCTTGACATCCAATGTATCCCTGCAAAGTTTGGTGAAGATCTGAGTATGTAGTTTTTGACCTTATCTGGAACCTCCCATCTGAAAATTTGAAAATTCTTAAAAAATTCGACCAAAATCTTGATGTCTCCAATCTCTTTTTTGTACGTTTTTTCCACGTGTCTTGACATCCAAAGTATTCCTGCAAAGTTTGGTGAAGATCTGAGTATGTAGTTTTTGACCTTATCTGGAACCTCCCATCTGAAAATTTGAAAATTCCTAAAAAATCCGTGCAAAATCTTGATGACCCCAATCTCTTGTTTTGTACGTTTTTTCCACGTGTCTTGACATCCAATGTATTCCTGCAATGTTTGGTGAAGATCTGAGTATGTAGTTTTTGACCTTATATGGAACCTCCTATCTGAAAATTTGAAAATTCTTAAAAAATTCGACCAAAATCTTGATGTTCCGAATCCTATGTTTTGTATGTTTTTTCCACGTGTCTTGACATCCAATGTATCCATGCAAAGTTTGGTGAAGATCTGAGTATGTAGTTTTTGACCTTATATTGAACCTCCCATCTGAAAATTTGAAAATTCTTAAAAAATTCGTCCAAAATCTTGATGACCCCAATCTCTTGTTTTGTACGTTTTTTCCACGTGTCTTGACATCCAAAGTATCCCTGCAAAGTTTGGTGAAGATCTGAGTATGTAGTTTTTGATCTTATATGGAACCTCCTTTCTGAAAATTTGAGAATTCTTAAAAAATTCGTCCAAAATATTGATGTATCCAATCTCTTGTTTTGTACGTTTTTTCCACGTGTCTTGACATCCAATGTATCCATGCAAAGTTTGGTGAAGATCTGAGTATGTCGTTTTTGACCTTATCTGGAACCTCCCATCTGAAAATTTGAAAATTCTTAAAAAATTCGTCGAAAATCTTGATGTCTCCAATCTTTTGTTTTGTACGTTTTTTCCACGTGTCTTGACATGCAAAGTATCCCTGCAACGTTTGGTGAAGATCTGAGTATGTAGTTTTTGACCTTATCTGGAACCTCCTATCTGAAAATTTGAAAATTCTTAAAAAATTCGTCGAAAATCTTGATGTCTCCAATCTCTTGTTTTGTACGTTTTTTCCACGTGTCTTGATATCCAATGTATCCCTGCAAAGTTTGGTGAAGATCTGAGTATGTCGTTTTTGACCTTATATGGAACCTCCTATCTGTAAATTTGAAAATTCTTAAAAAATTCGTCCAAAATCTTGATGTCTCCAATCTCTTGTTTTGTACGTTTTTTCCACGTGTCTTGACATGCAAAGTATCCCTGCAACGTTTGGTGAAGATCTGAGTATGTAGTTTTTGACCTTATCTGGAACCTCCTATCTGAAAATTTGAAAATTCTTAAAAAATTCGTCGAAAATCTTGATGTCTCCAATCTCTTGTTTTGTACGTTTTTTCCACGTATCTTGACATCCAATGTATCCCTGCAAAGTTTGGTGAAGATCTGAGTATGTAGTTTTTGACCTTATATGGAACCTCCTATCTGTAAATTTGAAAATTCTTAAAAAATTCGTCCAAAATCTTGATGTCTCCAATCTCTTGTTTTGTACGTTTTTTCCACGTGTCTCGACCTCCAATGTATCCCTGCAAAGTTTGGTGAAGATCTGAGTATGTCGTTTTTGACCTTATCTGGAACCTCCCATCTGAAAATTTGAAAATTCTTCAAAAATTCGTCGAAAATCTTGATGTCTCCGATCTCTTGTTTTGTACGTTTTTTCCACGTGTCTTGACATGGAAAGTATTCCTGCAAAGTTTGGTGAAGATCTGAGTATGTAGTTTTTGACCTCATCTGGAACCTCCTATCTGAAAATTTGAAAATTCTTAAAAAATTCGTCCAAAATCTTGATGTCTCCAATCTCTTGTTTTGTACGTTTTTTCCACGTGTCTTGACATCCAATGTATCCCTGCAATGTTTGGTGAAGATCTGAGTATGTAGTTTTTGACCTTATCTGGAACCTCCCATTTGAAAATTTGAAAATTCCTAAAAAATCCGTCCAAAATCTTGATGACCCCAATCTCTTGTTTTGTACTTTTTTTCCACGTGTCTCGACCTCCAATGTATCCCTGCAAAGTTTGGTGAAGATCTGAGTATGTAGTTTTTGACCTTATATGGAACCTCCTATCTGAAAATTTGAAAATTCTTAAAAAATTCGTCGAAAATCTTGATGTCTCCGATCTCTTGTTTTGTACGTTTTTTCCACGTGTCTTGACATGCAAAGTATTCCTGCAAAGTTTGGTGAAGATCTGAGTATGTAGTTTTTGACCTCATCTGGAACCTCCTATCTGAAAATTTGAAAATTCTTAAAAAATTCGTCCAAAATCTTGATGTCTCCAATCTCTTGTTTTGTACGTTTTTTCCACGTGTCTTGACATCCAATGTATCCCTGCAATGTTTGGTGAAGATCTGAGTATGTAGTTTTTGACCTTATCTGGAACCTCCCATCTGAAAATTTGAAAATTCCTAAAAAATCCGTCCAAAATCTTGATGACCCCAATCTCTTTTTTGTACGTTTTTTCCACGTGTCTTGACATCCAATGTATCCCTGCAAAGTTTGGTGAAGATCTGAGTATGTAGTTTTTGACCTTATCTGGAACCTCCCATCTGAAAATTTGAAAATTCTTAAAAAATTCGACCAAAATCTTGATGTCTCCAATCTCTTTTTTGTACGTTTTTTCCACGTGTCTTGACATCCAAAGTATTCCTGCAAAGTTTGGTGAAGATCTGAGTATGTAGTTTTTGACCTTATCTGGAACCTCCCATCTGAAAATTTGAAAATTCCTAAAAAATCCGTGCAAAATCTTGATGACCCCAATCTCTTGTTTTGTACGTTTTTTCCACGTGTCTTGACATCCAATGTATTCCTGCAATGTTTGGTGAAGATCTGAGTATGTAGTTTTTGACCTTATATGGAACCTCCTATCTGAAAATTTGAAAATTCTTAAAAAATTCGACCAAAATCTTGATGTTCCGAATCCTATGTTTTGTATGTTTTTTCCACGTGTCTTGACATCCAATGTATCCATGCAAAGTTTGGTGAAGATCTGAGTATGTAGTTTTTGACCTTATATTGAACCTCCCATCTGAAAATTTGAAAATTCTTAAAAAATTCGTCCAAAATCTTGATGACCCCAATCTCTTGTTTTGTACGTTTTTTCCACGTGTCTTGACATCCAAAGTATCCCTGCAAAGTTTGGTGAAGATCTGAGTATGTAGTTTTTGATCTTATATGGAACCTCCTTTCTGAAAATTTGAGAATTCTTAAAAAATTCGTCCAAAATATTGATGTATCCAATCTCTTGTTTTGTACGTTTTTTCCACGTGTCTTGACATCCAATGTATCCATGCAAAGTTTGGTGAAGATCTGAGTATGTCGTTTTTGACCTTATCTGGAACCTCCCATCTGAAAATTTGAAAATTCTTAAAAAATTCGTCGAAAATCTTGATGTCTCCAATCTTTTGTTTTGTACGTTTTTTCCACGTGTCTTGACATGCAAAGTATCCCTGCAACGTTTGGTGAAGATCTGAGTATGTAGTTTTTGACCTTATCTGGAACCTCCTATCTGAAAATTTGAAAATTCTTAAAAAATTCGTCGAAAATCTTGATGTCTCCAATCTCTTGTTTTGTACGTTTTTTCCACGTGTCTTGATATCCAATGTATCCCTGCAAAGTTTGGTGAAGATCTGAGTATGTCGTTTTTGACCTTATCTGGAACATCCTTTCTGAAAATTTGAAAATTGTTAAAAAATTCGTCCAAAATCTTGATGTCTCCAATCTCTTTTTTGTACGTTTTTTCCACGTGTCTTGACATCCAATGTATCCCTGCAAAGTTTGGTGAAGATCTGAGTATGTAGTTTTTGACCTTATCTGGAACCTCCCATCTGAAAATTTGAAAATTCTTAAAAAATTCGACCAAAATCTTGATGTCTCCAATCTTTTGTTTTGTACGTTTTTTCCACGTGTCTTGACACATAATGTATCCATGCAAAGTTTGGTGAAGATCTGAGTATGTAGTTTTTGACCTTATATGGAACCTCCTATCTGAAAATTTGAAAATTCTTAAAAAATTCGTCCAAAATCTTGATGTCTCCAATCTCTTGTTTTGTACGTTTTTTCCACGTGTCTTGACATCCAATGTATCCCTGCAAAGTTTGGTGAAGATCTGAGTATGTAGTTTTTGACCTTATCTGGAACCTCCCATCTGAAAATTTGAAAATTCCTAAAAAATCCGTGCAAAATCTTGATGACCCCAATCTCTTGTTTTGTACGTTTTTTCCACGTGTCTTGACATCCAATGTATCCATGCAAAGTTTGGTGAAGATCTGAGTATGTCGTTTTTGACCTTATCTGGAACATCCTTTCTGAAAATTTGAAAATTGTTAAAAAATTCGTCCAAAATCTTGATGTCTCCAATCTCTTTTTTGTACGTTTTTTCCACGTGTCTTGACATCCAATGTATCCCTGCAAAGTTTGGTGAAGATCTGAGTATGTAGTTTTTGACTTTATCTGGAACCTCCCATCTGAAAATTTGAAAATTCTTCAAAAATTCGTCGAAAATCTTGATGTCTCCAATCTCTTGTTTTGTACGTTTTTTCCACGTGTCTCGACCTCCAATGGATCCCTGCAAAGTTTGGTGAAGATCTGAGTATGTCGTTTTTGACCTTATCTGGAACATCCTTTCTGAAAATTTGAAAATTCTTAAAAAATTCGTCGAAAATCTTGATGTCTCCAATCTCTTGTTTTGTACGTTTTTTCCACGTATCTTGACATCCAATGTATCCCTGCAAAGTTTGGTGAAGATCTGAGTATGTAGTTTTTGACCTTATATGGAACCTCCTATCTGTAAATTTGAAAATTCTTAAAAAATTCGTCCAAAATCTTGATGTCTCCAATCTCTTGTTTTGTACGTTTTTTCCACGTGTCTCGACCTCCAATGTATCCCTGCAAAGTTTGGTGAAGATCTGAGTATGTCGTTTTTGACCTTATCTGGAACCTCCCATCTGAAAATTTGAAAATTCTTCAAAAATTCGTCGAAAATCTTGATGTCTCCGATCTCTTGTTTTGTACGTTTTTTCCACGTGTCTTGACATGGAAAGTATTCCTGCAAAGTTTGGTGAAGATCTGAGTATGTAGTTTTTGACCTCATCTGGAACCTCCTATCTGAAAATTTGAAAATTCTTAAAAAATTCGTCCAAAATCTTGATGTCTCCAATCTCTTGTTTTGTACGTTTTTTCCACGTGTCTTGACATCCAATGTATCCCTGCAATGTTTGGTGAAGATCTGAGTATGTAGTTTTTGACCTTATCTGGAACCTCCCATTTGAAAATTTGAAAATTCCTAAAAAATCCGTCCAAAATCTTGATGACCCCAATCTCTTGTTTTGTACTTTTTTTCCACGTGTCTCGACCTCCAATGTATCCCTGCAAAGTTTGGTGAAGATCTGAGTATGTAGTTTTTGACCTTATATGGAACCTCCTATCTGAAAATTTGAAAATTCTTAAAAAATTCGTCGAAAATCTTGATGTCTCCGATCTCTTGTTTTGTACGTTTTTTCCACGTGTCTTGACATGCAAAGTATTCCTGCAAAGTTTGGTGAAGATCTGAGTATGTAGTTTTTGACCTCATCTGGAACCTCCTATCTGAAAATTTGAAAATTCTTAAAAAATTCGTCCAAAATCTTGATGTCTCCAATCTCTTGTTTTGTACGTTTTTTCCACGTGTCTTGACATCCAATGTATCCCTGCAATGTTTGGTGAAGATCTGAGTATGTAGTTTTTGACCTTATCTGGAACCTCCCATCTGAAAATTTGAAAATTCCTAAAAAATCCGTCCAAAATCTTGATGACCCCAATCTCTTTTTTGTACGTTTTTTCCACGTGTCTTGACATCCAATGTATCCCTGCAAAGTTTGGTGAAGATCTGAGTATGTAGTTTTTGACCTTATCTGGAACCTCCCATCTGAAAATTTGAAAATTCTTAAAAAATTCGACCAAAATCTTGATGTCTCCAATCTCTTTTTTGTACGTTTTTTCCACGTGTCTTGACATCCAAAGTATTCCTGCAAAGTTTGGTGAAGATCTGAGTATGTAGTTTTTGACCTCATCTGGAACCTCCTATCTGAAAATTTGAAAATTCTTAAAAAATTCGTCGAAAATCTTGATGTCTCCAATCTCTTGTTTTGTACGTTTTTTCCACGTGTCTTGATATCCAATGTATCCCTGCAAAGTTTGGTGAAGATCTGAGTATGTCGTTTTTGACCTTATCTGGAACATCCTTTCTGAAAATTTGAAAATTGTTAAAAAATTCGTCCAAAATCTTGATGTCTCCAATCTCTTTTTTGTACGTTTTTTCCACGTGTCTTGACATCCAATGTATCCCTGCAAAGTTTGGTGAAGATCTGAGTATGTAGTTTTTGACCTTATCTGGAACCTCCCATCTGAAAATTTGAAAATTCTTAAAAAATTCGACCAAAATCATGATGTCTCCAATCTTTTGTTTTGTACGTTTTTTCCACGTGTCTTGACACATAATGTATCCATGCAAAGTTTGGTGAAGATCTGAGTATGTAGTTTTTGACCTTATATGGAACCTCCTATCTGAAAATTTGAAAATTCTTAAAAAATTCGTCCAAAATCTTGATGTCTCCAATCTCTTGTTTTGTACGTTTTTTCCACGTGTCTTGACATCCAATGTATCCCTGCAAAGTTTGGTGAAGATCTGAGTATGTAGTTTTTGACCTTATCTGGAACCTCCCATCTGAAAATTTGAAAATTCCTAAAAAATCCGTGCAAAATCTTGATGACCCCAATCTCTTGTTTTGTACGTTTTTTCCACGTGTCTTGACATCCAATGTATCCATGCAAAGTTTGGTGAAGATCTGAGTATGTCGTTTTTGACCTTATCTGGAACATCCTTTCTGAAAATTTGAAAATTGTTAAAAAATTCGTCCAAAATCTTGATGTCTCCAATCTCTTTTTTGTACGTTTTTTCCACGTGTCTTGACATCCAATGTATCCCTGCAAAGTTTGGTGAAGATCTGAGTATGTAGTTTTTGACCTTATCTGGAACCTCCCATCTGAAAATTTGAAAATTCTTCAAAAATTCGTCGAAAATCTTGATGTCTCCAATCTCTTGTTTTGTACGTTTTTTCCACGTGTCTCGACCTCCAATGGATCCCTGCAAAGTTTGGTGAAGATCTGAGTATGTCGTTTTTGACCTTATCTGGAACATCCTTTCTGAAAATTTGAAAATTCTTAAAAAATTCGTCGAAAATCTTGATGTCTCCAATCTCTTGTTTTGTACGTTTTTTCCACGTATCTTGACATCCAATGTATCCCTGCAAAGTTTGGTGAAGATCTGAGTATGTAGTTTTTGAACTTATATGGAACCTCCTATCTGAAAATTTGAAAATTCTTAAAAAATTCGTCCAAAATCTTGATGTCTCCAATCTCTTGTTTTGTACGTTTTTTCCACGTGTCTCGACCTCCAATGGATCCCTGCAAAGTTTGGTGAAGATCTGAGTATGTCGTTTTTGACCTTATCTGGAACCTCCCATCTGAAAATTTGAAAATTCTTCAAAAATTCGTCGAAAATCTTGATGTCTCCGATCTCTTGTTTTGTACGTTTTTTCCACGTGTCTTGACATGGAAAGTATTCCTGCAAAGTTTGGTGAAGATCTGAGTATGTAGTTTTTGACCTCATCTGGAACCTCCTATCTGAAAATTTGAAAATTCTTAAAAAATTCGTCCAAAATCTTGATGTCTCCAATCTCTTGTTTTGTACGTTTTTTCCACGTGTCTTGACATCCAATGTATCCCTGCAATGTTTGGTGAAGATCTGAGTATGTAGTTTTTGACCTTATCTGGAACCTCCCATCTGAAAATTTGAAAATTCCTAAAAAATCCGTCCAAAATCTTGATGACCCCAATCTCTTGTTTTGTACTTTTTTTCCACGTGTCTCGACCTCCAATGTATCCCTGCAAAGTTTGGTGAAGATCTGAGTATGTAGTTTTTGACCTTATCTGGAACCTCCCATCTGAAAATTTGAAAATTCTTAAAAAATTCGACCAAAATCTTGATGTCTCCAATCTCTTTTTTGTACGTTTTTTCCACGTGTCTTGACATCCAATGTATCCCTGCAAAGTTTGGTGAAGATCTGAGTATGTAGTTTTTGACCTTATATGGAACCTCCTATCTGAAAATTTGAAAATTCTTAAAAAATTCGACCAAAATCTTGATGTCTCCAATCTTTTGTTTTGTACGTTTTTTCCACGTGTCTTGACACATAATGTATCCATGCAAAGTTTGGTGAAGATCTGAGTATGTAGTTTTTGACCTTATATGGAACCTCCTATCTGAAAATTTGAAAATTCTTAAAAAATTCGTCCAAAATCTTGATGTCTCCAATCTCTTGTTTTGTACGTTTTTTCCACGTGTCTTGACATCCAATGTATCCCTGCAAAGTTTGGTGAAGATCTGAGTATGTAGTTTTTGACCTTATCTGGAACCTCCCATCTGAAAATTTGAAAATTCCTAAAAAATCCGTGCAAAATCTTGATGACCCCAATCTCTTGTTTTGTACGTTTTTTCCACGTGTCTTGACATCCAATGTATCCATGCAAAGTTTGGTGAAGATCTGAGTATGTCGTTTTTGACCTTATCTGGAACATCCTTTCTGAAAATTTGAAAATTGTTAAAAAATTCGTCCAAAATCTTGATGTCTCCAATCTCTTTTTTGTACGTTTTTTCCACGTGTCTTGACATCCAATGTATCCCTGCAAAGTTTGGTGAAGATCTGAGTATGTAGTTTTTGACCTTATATGGAACCTCCTATCTGAAAATTTGAAAATTCTTAAAAAATTCGTCCAAAATCTTGATGTCTCCAATCTCTTGTTTTGTACGTTTTTTCCACGTGTCTTGACATCCAATGTATCCCTGCAAAGTTTGGTGAAGATCTGAGTATGTAGTTTTTGACTTTATCTGGAACCTCCCATCTGAAAATTTGAAAATTCCTAAAAAATCCGTGCAAAATCTTGATGACCCCAATCTCTTGTTTTGTACGTTTTTTCCACGTGTCTTGACATCCAATGTATTCCTGCAATGTTTGGTGAAGATCTGAGTATGTAGTTTTTGACCTTATATGGAACCTCCTATCTGAAAATTTGAAAATTCTTAAAAAATTCGACCAAAATCTTGATGTTCCGAATCCTATGTTTTGTATGTTTTTTCCACGTGTCTTGACATCCAATGTATCCATGCAAAGTTTGGTGAAGATCTGAGTATGTCGTTTTTGACCTTATCTGGAACCTCCCATCTGAAAATTTGAAAATTCTTAAAAAATTCGTCGAAAATCTTGATGTCTCCGATCTCTTGTTTTGTACGTCTTTTCCACGTGTCTTGACATGCAAAGTATTCCTGCAAAGTTTGGTGAAGATCTGAGTATGTAGTTTTTGACCTCATCTGGAACCTCCTATCTGAAAATTTGAAAATTCTTAAAAAATTTGTCCAGAATTTTGATGTCTCCAATCTCTTGTTTTGTACGTTTTTTCCACGTGTCTTGACATCCAATGTATCCCTGCAATGTTTGGTGAAGATCTGAGTATGTAGTTTTTGACCTTATCTGTAACCTCCCATCTGAAAATTTGAAAATTCCTAAAAAATCCGTCCAAAATCTTGATGACCTCAATCTCTTGTTTTGTACGTTTTTTCCACGTGTCTTGACATCCAATGTATCCCTGCAAAGTTTGGTGAAGATCTGAGTATGTAGTTTTTGACCTTATCTGGAACCTCCTATCTGAAAATTTGAAAATTCTTAAAAAATTCGTCCAAAATCTTGATGTCTCCAATCTCTTGTTTTGTACGTTTTTTCCACGTGTCTTGATATCCAATGTATCCCTGCAAAGTTTGGTGAAGATCTGAGTATGTAGTTTTTGACCTTATCTGGAACCTCCCATCTGAAAATTTGAAAATTCTTAAAAAATTCGGCCAAAATCTTGATGTCTCCAATCTTTTGTTTTGTACGTTTTTTCCACGTGTCTTGACACATAATGTATCCATGCAAAGTTTGGTGAAGATCTGAGTATGTAGTTTTTGACCTTATATGGAACCTCCTATCTGAAAATTTGAAAATTCTTAAAAAATTCGTCCAAAATCTTGATGTCTCCAATCTCTTGTTTTGTACGTTTTTTCCACGTGTCTTGACATCCAATGTATCCCTGCAAAGTTTGGTGAAGATCTGAGTATGTAGTTTTTGACCTTATCTGGAACCTCCCATCTGAAAATTTGAAAATTCCTAAAAAATCCGTGCAAAATCTTGATGACCCCAATCTCTTGTTTTGTACGTTTTTTCCACGTGTCTTGACATCCAATGTATTCCTGCAATGTTTGGTGAAGATCTGAGTATGTAGTTTTTGACCTTATATGGAACCTCCTATCTGAAAATTTGAAAATTCTTAAAAAATTCGACCAAAATCTTGATGTTCCGAATCCTATGTTTTGTATGTTTTTTCCACGTGTCTTGACATCCAATGTATCCATGCAAAGTTTGGTGAAGATCTGAGTATGTAGTTTTTGACCTTATATTGAACCTCCCATCTGAAAATTTGAAAATTCTTAAAAAATTCGTCCAAAATCTTGATGACCCCAATCTCTTGTTTTGTACGTTTTTTCCACGTGTCTTGACATCCAAAGTATCCCTGCAAAGTTTGGTGAAGATCTGAGTATGTAGTTTTTGACCTTATATGGAACCTCCTTTCTGAAAATTTGAGAATTCTTAAAAAATTCGTCCAAAATATTGATGTCTCCAATCTCTTGTTTTGTACGTTTTTTCCACGTGTCTTGACATCCAATGTATCCATGCAAAGTTTGGTGAAGATCTGAGTATGTCGTTTTTGACCTTATCTGGAACCTCCCATCTGAAAATTTGAAAATTCTTAAAAAATTCGTCGAAAATCTTGATGTCTCCAATCTTTTGTTTTGTACGTTTTTTCCACGTGTCTTGACATGCAAAGTATCCCTGCAACGTTTGGTGAAGATCTGAGTATGTAGTTTTTGACCTTATCTGGAACCTCCTATCTGAAAATTTGAAAATTCTTAAAAAATTCGTCGAAAATCTTGATGTCTCCAATCTCTTGTTTTGTACGTTTTTTCCACGTGTCTTGATATCCAATGTATCCCTGCAAAGTTTGGTGAAGATCTGAGTATGTCGTTTTTGACCTTATCTGGAACATCCTTTCTGAAAATTTGAAAATTGTTAAAAAATTCGTCCAAAATCTTGATGTCTCCAATCTCTTTTTTGTACGTTTTTTCCACGTGTCTTGACATCCAATGTATCCCTGCAAAGTTTGGTGAAGATCTGAGTATGTAGTTTTTGACCTTATCTGGAACCTCCCATCTGAAAATTTGAAAATTCTTAAAAAATTCGACCAAAATCTTGATGTCTCCAATCTTTTGTTTTGTACGTTTTTTCCACGTGTCTTGACACATAATGTATCCATGCAAAGTTTGGTGAAGATCTGAGTATGTAGTTTTTGACCTTATATGGAACCTCCTATCTGAAAATTTGAAAATTCTTAAAAAATTCGTCCAAAATCTTGATGTCTCCAATCTCTTGTTTTGTACGTTTTTTCCACGTGTCTTGACATCCAATGTATCCCTGCAAAGTTTGGTGAAGATCTGAGTATGTAGTTTTTGACCTTATCTGGAACCTCCCATCTGAAAATTTGAAAATTCCTAAAAAATCCGTGCAAAATCTTGATGACCCCAATCTCTTGTTTTGTACGTTTTTTCCACGTGTCTTGACATCCAATGTATCCATGCAAAGTTTGGTGAAGATCTGAGTATGTCGTTTTTGACCTTATCTGGAACATCCTTTCTGAAAATTTGAAAATTGTTAAAAAATTCGTCCAAAATCTTGATGTCTCCAATCTCTTTTTTGTACGTTTTTTCCACGTGTCTTGACATCCAATGTATCCCTGCAAAGTTTGGTGAAGATCTGAGTATGTAGTTTTTGACCTTATCTGGAACCTCCCATCTGAAAATTTGAAAATTCTTCAAAAATTCGTCGAAAATCTTGATGTCTCCAATCTCTTGTTTTGTACGTTTTTTCCACGTGTCTCGACCTCCAATGGATCCCTGCAAAGTTTGGTGAAGATCTGAGTATGTCGTTTTTGACCTTATCTGGAACATCCTTTCTGAAAATTTGAAAATTCTTAAAAAATTCGTCGAAAATCTTGATGTCTCCAATCTCTTGTTTTGTACGTTTTTTCCACGTATCTTGACATCCAATGTATCCCTGCAAAGTTTGGTGAAGATCTGAGTATGTAGTTTTTGACCTTATATGGAACCTCCTATCTGAAAATTTGAAAATTCTTAAAAAATTCGTCCAAAATCTTGATGTCTCCAATCTCTTGTTTTGTACGTTTTTTCCACGTGTCTCGACCTCCAATGGATCCCTGCAAAGTTTGGTGAAGATCTGAGTATGTCGTTTTTGACCTTATCTGGAACCTCCCATCTGAAAATTTGAAAATTCTTCAAAAATTCGTCGAAAATCTTGATGTCTCCGATCTCTTGTTTTGTACGTTTTTTCCACGTGTCTTGACATGGAAAGTATTCCTGCAAAGTTTGGTGAAGATCTGAGTATGTAGTTTTTGACCTCATCTGGAACCTCCTATCTGAAAATTTGAAAATTCTTAAAAAATTCGTCGAAAATCTTGATGTCTCCAATCTCTTGTTTTGTACGTTTTTTCCACGTGTCTTGACATCCAATGTATCCCTGCAATGTTTGGTGAAGATCTGAGTATGTAGTTTTTGACCTTATCTGGAACCTCCCATTTGAAAATTTGAAAATTCCTAAAAAATCCGTCCAAAATCTTGATGACCCCAATCTCTTGTTTTGTACTTTTTTTCCACGTGTCTCGTCCTCCAATGTATCCCTGCAAAGTTTGGTGAAGATCTGAGTATGTAGTTTTTGACCTTATATGGAACCTCCTATCTGAAAATTTGAAAATTCTTAAAAAATTCGTCGAAAATCTTGATGTCTCCGATCTCTTGTTTTGTACGTTTTTTCCACGTGTCTTGACATGCAAAGTATTCCTGCAAAGTTTGGTGAAGATCTGAGTATGTAGTTTTTGACCTCATCTGGAACCTCCTATCTGAAAATTTGAAAATTCTTAAAAAATTCGTCCAAAATCTTGATGTCTCCAATCTCTTGTTTTGTACGTTTTTTCCACGTGTCTTGACATCCAATGTATCCCTGCAATGTTTGGTGAAGATCTGAGTATGTAGTTTTTGACCTTATCTGGAACCTCCCATCTGAAAATTTGAAAATTCCTAAAAAATCCGTCCAAAATCTTGATGACCCCAATCTCTTTTTTGTACGTTTTTTCCACGTGTCTTGACATCCAATGTATCCCTGCAAAGTTTGGTGAAGATCTGAGTATGTAGTTTTTGACCTTATATTGAACCTCCCATCTGAAAATTTGAAAATTCTTAAAAAATTCGACCAAAATCTTGATGTCTCCAATCTCTTTTTTGTACGTTTTTTCCACGTGTCTTGACATCCAAAGTATTCCTGCAAAGTTTGGTGAAGATCTGAGTATGTAGTTTTTGACCTCATCTGGAACCTCCTATCTGAAAATTTGAAAATTCTTAAAAAATTCGTCGAAAATCTTGATGTCTCCAATCTCTTGTTTTGTACGTTTTTTCCACGTGTCTTGATATCCAATGTATCCCTGCAAAGTTTGGTGAAGATCTGAGTATGTCGTTTTTGACCTTATCTGGAACATCCTTTCTGAAAATTTGAAAATTGTTAAAAAATTCGTCCAAAATCTTGATGTCTCCAATCTCTTTTTTGTACGTTTTTTCCACGTGTCTTGACATCCAATGTATCCCTGCAAAGTTTGGTGAAGATCTGAGTATGTAGTTTTTGACCTTATCTGGAACCTCCCATCTGAAAATTTGAAAATTCTTAAAAAATTCGACCAAAATCTTGATGTCTCCAATCTTTTGTTTTGTACGTTTTTTCCACGTGTCTTGACACATAATGTATCCATGCAAAGTTTGGTGAAGATCTGAGTATGTAGTTTTTGACCTTATATGGAACCTCCTATCTGAAAATTTGAAAATTCTTAAAAAATTCGTCCAAAATCTTGATGTCTCCAATCTCTTGTTTTGTACGTTTTTTCCACGTGTCTTGACATCCAATGTATCCCTGCAAAGTTTGGTGAAGATCTGAGTATGTAGTTTTTGACCTTATCTGGAACCTCCCATCTGAAAATTTGAAAATTCCTAAAAAATCCGTGCAAAATCTTGATGACCCCAATCTCTTGTTTTGTACGTTTTTTCCACGTGTCTTGACATCCAATGTATCCATGCAAAGTTTGGTGAAGATCTGAGTATGTCGTTTTTGACCTTATCTGGAACATCCTTTTTGAAAATTTGAAAATTGTTAAAAAATTCGTCCAAAATCTTGATGTCTCCAATCTCTTGTTTTGTACGTTTTTTCCACGTGTCTCGACCTCCAATGGATCCCTGCAAAGTTTGGTGAAGATCTGAGTATGTCGTTTTTGACCTTATCTGGAACATCCTTTCTGAAAATTTGAAAATTCTTAAAAAATTCGTCGAAAATCTTGATGTCTCCAATCTCTTGTTTTGTACGTTTTTTCCACGTATCTTGACATCCAATGTATCCCTGCAAAGTTTGGTGAAGATCTGAGTATGTAGTTTTTGACCTTATATGGAACCTCCTATCTGAAAATTTGAAAATTCTTAAAAAATTCGTCCAAAATCTTGATGTCTCCAATCTCTTGTTTTGTACGTTTTTTCCACGTGTCTCGACCACCAATGGATCCCTGCAAAGTTTGGTGAAGATCTGAGTATGTCGTTTTTGACCTTATCTGGAACCTCCCATCTGAAAATTTGAAAATTCTTCAAAAATTCGTCGAAAATCTTGATGTCTCCGATCTCTTGTTTTGTACGTTTTTTCCACGTGTCTTGACATGGAAAGTATTCCTGCAAAGTTTGGTGAAGATCTGAGTATGTAGTTTTTGACCTCATCTGGAACCTCCTATCTGAAAATTTGAAAATTCTTAAAAAATTCGTAAAAAATATTGATGTCTCCAATCTCTTTTTTGTACGTTTTTTCCACGTGTCTTGACATCCAATGTATCCCTGCAAAGTTTGGTGAAGATCTGAGTATGTAGTTTTTGACCTTATCTGGAACCTCCCATCTGAAAATTTGAAAATTCTTAAAAAATTCGACCAAAATCTTGATGTCTCCAATCTTTTGTTTTGTACGTTTTTTCCACGTGTCTTGACACATAATGTATCCATGCAAAGTTTGGTGAAGATCTGAGTATGTAGTTTTTGACCTTATATGGAACCTCCTATCTGAAAATTTGAAAATTCTTAAAAAATTCGTCCAAAATCTTGATGTCTCCAATCTCTTGTTTTGTACGTTTTTTCCACGTGTCTTGACATCCAATGTATCCCTGCAAAGTTTGGTGAAGATCTGAGTATGTAGTTTTTGACCTTATCTGGAACCTCCCATCTGAAAATTTGAAAATTCCTAAAAAATCCGTGCAAAATCTTGATGACCCCAATCTCTTGTTTTGTACGTTTTTTCCACGTGTCTTGACATCCAATGTATCCATGCAAAGTTTGGTGAAGATCTGAGTATGTCGTTTTTGACCTTATCTGGAACATCCTTTCTGAAAATTTGAAAATTGTTAAAAAATTCGTCCAAAATCTTGATGTCTCCAATCTCTTTTTTGTACGTTTTTTCCACGTGTCTTGACATCCAATGTATCCCTGCAAAGTTTGGTGAAGATCTGAGTATGTAGTTTTTGACCTTATCTGGAACCTCCCATCTGAAAATTTGAAAATTCTTCAAAAATTCGTCGAAAATCTTGATGTCTCCAATCTCTTGTTTTGTACGTTTTTTCCACGTGTCTCGACCTCCAATGGATCCCTGCAAAGTTTGGTGAAGATCTGAGTATGTCGTTTTTGACCTTATCTGGAACATCCTTTCTGAAAATTTGAAAATTCTTAAAAAATTCGTCGAAAATCTTGATGTCTCCAATCTCTTGTTTTGTACGTTTTTTCCACGTATCTTGACATCCAATGTATCCCTGCAAAGTTTGGTGAAGATCTGAGTATGTAGTTTTTGAACTTATATGGAACCTCCTATCTGAAAATTTGAAAATTCTTAAAAAATTCGTCCAAAACCTTGATGTCTCCAATCTCTTGTTTTGTACGTTTTTTCCACGTGTCTCGACCTCCAATGGATCCCTGCAAAGTTTGGTGAAGATCTGAGTATGTCGTTTTTGACCTTATCTGGAACCTCCCATCTGAAAATTTGAAAATTCTTCAAAAATTCGTCGAAAATCTTGATGTCTCCGATCTCTTGTTTTGTACGTTTTTTCCACGTGTCTTGACATGGAAAGTATTCCTGCAAAGTTAGGTGAAGATCTGAGTATGTAGTTTTTGACCTCATCTGGAACCTCCTATCTGAAAATTTGAAAATTCTTAAAAAATTCGTCCAAAATCTTGATGTCTCCAATCTCTTGTTTTGTACGTTTTTTCCACGTGTCTTGACATCCAATGTATCCCTGCAATGTTTGGTGAAGATCTGAGTATGTAGTTTTTGACCTTATCTGGAACCTCCCATCTGAAAATTTGAAAATTCCTAAAAAATCCGTCCAAAATCTTGATGACCCCAATCTCTTGTTTTGTACTTTTTTTCCACGTGTCTCGACCTCCAATGTATCCCTGCAAAGTTTGGTGAAGATCTGAGTATGTAGTTTTTGACCTTATCTGGAACCTCCCATCTGAAAATTTGAAAATTCTTAAAAAATTCGACCAAAATCTTGATGTCTCCAATCTCTTTTTTGTACGTTTTTTCCACGTGTCTTGACATCCAATGTATCCCTGCAAAGTTTGGTGAAGATCTGAGTATGTAGTTTTTGACCTTATCTGGAACCTCCCATCTGAAAATTTGAAAATTCTTAAAAAATTCGACCAAAATCTTGATGTCTCCAATCTTTTGTTTTGTACGTTTTTTCCACGTGTCTTGACACATAATGTATCCATGCAAAGTTTGGTGAAGATCTGAGTATGTAGTTTTTGACCTTATATGGAACCTCCTATCTGAAAATTTGAAAATTCTTAAAAAATTCGTCCAAAATCTTGATGTCTCCAATCTCTTGTTTTGTACGTTTTTTCCACGTGTCTTGACATCCAATGTATCCCTGCAAAGTTTGGTGAAGATCTGAGTATGTAGTTTTTGACCTTATCTGGAACCTCCCATCTGAAAATTTGAAAATTCCTAAAAAATCCGTGCAAAATCTTGATGACCCCAATCTCTTGTTTTGTACGTTTTTTCCACGTGTCTTGACATCCAATGTATCCATGCAAAGTTTGGTGAAGATCTGAGTATGTCGTTTTTGACCTTATCTGGAACCTCCCATCTGAAAATTTGAAAATTCTTAAAAAATTCGTCCAAAATCTTGATGTCTCCAATCTCTTGTTTTGTACGTTTTTTCCACGTGTCTCGACCTCCAATGGATCCCTGCAAAGTTTGGTGAAGATCTGAGTATGTCGTTTTTGACCTTATCTGGAACCTCCCATCTGAAAATTTGAAAATTCTTAAAAAATTCGTCGAAAATCTTGATGTCTCCGATCTCTTGTTTTGTACGTTTTTTCCACGTGTCTTGACATGCAAAGTATTCCTGCAAAGTTTGGTGAAGATCTGAGTATGTAGTTTTTGACCTCATCTGGAACCTCCTATCTGAAAATTTGAAAATTCTTAAAAAATTCGTCCAAAATCTTGATGTCTCCAATCTCTTGTTTTGTACGTTTTTTCCACGTGTCTTGACATCCAATGTATCCCTGCAATGTTTGGTGAAGATCTGAGTATGTAGTTTTTGACCTTATCTGGAACCTCCCATCTGAAAATTTGAAAATTCCTAAAAAATCCGTCCAAAATCTTGATGACCCCAATATCTTGTTTTGTACTTTTTTTCCACGTGTCTCGACCTCCAATGTATCCCTGCAAAGTTTGGTGAAGATCTGAGTATGTAGTTTTTGACCTTATATTGAACCTCCCATCTGAAAATTTGAAAATTCTTAAAAAATTCGTCCAAAATCTTGATGACCCCAATCTCTTGTTTTGTACGTTTTTTCCACGTGTCTTGACATCCAAAGTATCCCTGCAAAGTTTGGTGAAGATCTGAGTATGTAGTTTTTGACCTTATCTGGAACATCCTTTCTGAAAATTTGAGAATTCTTAAAAAATTCGTCCAAAATCTTGATGTCTCCAATCTCTTTTTTGTACGTTTTTTCCACGTGTCTTGACATCCAATGTATCCCTGCAAAGTTTGGTGAAGATCTGAGTATGTAGTTTTTGACCTTATATGGAACCTCCTATCTGAAAATTTGAAAATTCTTAAAAAATTCGTCCAAAATCTTGATGTCTCCAATCTCTTGTTTTGTACGTTTTTTCCACGTGTCTTGACATCCAATGTATCCCTGCAAAGTTTGGTGAAGATCTGAGTATGTAGTTTTTGACCTTATCTGGAACCTCCCATCTGAAAATTTGAAAATTCCTAAAAAATCCGTGCAAAATCTTGATGACCCCAATCTCTTGTTTTGTACGTTTTTTCCACGTGTCTTGACATCCAATGTATTCCTGCAATGTTTGGTGAAGATCTGAGTATGTAGTTTTTGACCTTATATGGAACCTCCTATCTGAAAATTTGAAAATTCTTAAAAAATTCGACCAAAATCTTGATGTTCCGAATCCTATGTTTTGTATGTTTTTTCCACGTGTCTTGACATCCAATGTATCCATGCAAAGTTTGGTGAAGATCTGAGTATGTAGTTTTTGACCTTATATTGAACCTCCCATCTGAAAATTTGAAAATTCTTAAAAAATTCGTCCAAAATCTTGATGACCCCAATCTCTTGTTTTGTACGTTTTTTCCACGTGTCTTGACATCCAAAGTATCCCTGCAAAGTTTGGTGAAGATCTGAGTATGTAGTTTTTGACCTTATATTGAACCTCCCATCTGAAAATTTGAAAATTCTTAAAAAATTCGTCCAAAATCTTGATGTCTCCAATCTCTTGTTTTGTACGTTTTTTCCACGTGTCTTGACATCCAATGTATCCATGCAAAGTTTGGTGAAGATCTGAGTATGTCGTTTTTGACCTTATCTGGAACCTCCCATCTGAAAATTTGAAAATTCTTAAAAAATTCGTCGAAAATCTTGATGTCTCCAATCTTTTGTTTTGTACGTTTTTTCCACGTGTCTTGACATGCAAAGTATCCCTGCACGTTTGGTGAAGATCTGAGTATGTAGTTTTTGACCTTATCTGGAACCTCTTATCTGAAAATTTGAAAATTCTTAAAAAATTCGTCGAAAATCTTGATGTCTCCAATCTCTTGTTTTGTACGTTTTTTCCACGTGTCTTGACATCCAATGTATTCCTGCAATGTTTGGTGGAGATCTGAGTATGTAGTTTTAGACCTTATCTGGAACCTCCTATCTGAAAATTTGAAAATTCTTCAAAAATTCGTCCAAAATCTTGATGTCTCCAATCTCTTGTTTTGTACGTTTTTTCCACGTGTCTCGACCTCCAATGGATCCCTGCAAAGTTTGGTGAAGATCTGAGTAAGTCGTTTTTGACCTTATCTGGAACATCCTTTCTGAAAATTTGAAAATTCTTAAAAAATTCGTCGAAAATCTTGATGTCTCCAATCTCTTGTTTTGTACGTTTTTTCCACGTGTCTTGACATCCAATGTATCCCTGCAAAGTTTGGTGAAGATCTGAGTATGTAGTTTTTGACCTTATATGGAACCTCCTATCTGAAAATTTGAAAATTCTTAAAAAATTCGTCCAAAATCTTGATGTCTCCAATCTCTTGTTTTGTACGTTTTTTCCACGTGTCTCGACCTCCAATGGATCCCTGCAAAGTTTGGTGAAGATCTGAGTATGTCGTTTTTGACCTTATCTGGAACCTCCCATCTGAAAATTTGAAAATTCTTAAAAAATTCGTCGAAAATCTTGATGTCTCCGATCTCTTGTTTTGTACGTTTTTTCCACGTGTCTTGACATGCAAAGTATTCCTGCAAAGTTTGGTGAAGATCTGAGTATGTAGTTTTTGACCTCATCTGGAACCTCCCATCTGAAAATTTGAAAATTCTTAAAAAATTCGTCCAAAATCTTGATGTCACCAATCCTATGTTTTGTATGTTTTTTCCACGTGTCTTGACATCCAATGTATCCATGCAAAGTTTGGTGAAGATCTGAGTATGTCGTTTTTGACCTTATCTGGAACCTCCCATCTGAAAATTTGAAAATTCTTAAAAAATTCGTCGAAAATCTTGATGTCTCCGATCTCTTGTTTTGTACGTTTTTTCCACGTGTCTTGACATGCAAAGTATTCCTGCAAAGTTTGGTGAAGATCTGAGTATGTAGTTTTTGACCTCATCTGGAACCTCCTATCTGAAAATTTGAAAATTCTTAAAAAATTCGTCCAAAATTTTGATGTCTCCAATCTCTTGTTTTGTACGTTTTTTCCACGTGTCTTGACATGCAAAGTATTCCTGCAAAGTTTGGTGAAGATCTGAGTATGTAGTTTTTGACCTCATCTGGAACCTCCTATCTGAAAATTTGAAAATTCTTAAAAAATTCGTCCAAAATCTTGATGTCTCCAATCTCTTGTTTTGTACGTTTTTTCCACGTGTCTTGACATCCAATGTATCCCTGCAATGTTTGGTGAAGATCTGAGTATGTAGTTTTTGACCTTATCTGGAACCTCCCATCTGAAAATTTGAAAATTCCTAAAAAATCCGTCCAAAATCTTGATGACCCCAATATCTTGTTTTGTACTTTTTTTCCACGTGTCTCGACCTCCAATGTATCCCTGCAAAGTTTGGTGAAGATCTGAGTATGTAGTTTTTGACCTTATATTGAACCTCCCATCTGAAAATTTGAAAATTCTTAAAAAATTCGTCCAAAATCTTGATGACCCCAATCTCTTGTTTTGTACGTTTTTTCCACGTGTCTTGACATCCAAAGTATCCCTGCAAAGTTTGGTGAAGATCTGAGTATGTAGTTTTTGACCTTATCTGGAACATCCTTTCTGAAAATTTGAGAATTCTTAAAAAATTCGTCCAAAATCTTGATGTCTCCAATCTCTTTTTTGTACGTTTTTTCCACGTGTCTTGACATCCAATGTATCCCTGCAAAGTTTGGTGAAGATCTGAGTATGTAGTTTTTGACCTTATATGGAACCTCCTATCTGAAAATTTGAAAATTCTTAAAAAATTCGTCCAAAATCTTGATGTCTCCAATCTCTTGTTTTGTACGTTTTTTCCACGTGTCTTGACATCCAATGTATCCCTGCAAAGTTTGGTGAAGATCTGAGTATGTAGTTTTTGACCTTATCTGGAACCTCCCATCTGAAAATTTGAAAATTCCTAAAAAATCCGTGCAAAATCTTGATGACCCCAATCTCTTGTTTTGTACGTTTTTTCCACGTGTCTTGACATCCAATGTATTCCTGCAATGTTTGGTGAAGATCTGAGTATGTAGTTTTTGACCTTATATGGAACCTCCTATCTGAAAATTTGAAAATTCTTAAAAAATTCGACCAAAATCTTGATGTTCCGAATCCTATGTTTTGTATGTTTTTTCCACGTGTCTTGACATCCAATGTATCCATGCAAAGTTTGGTGAAGATCTGAGTATGTAGTTTTTGACCTTATATTGAACCTCCCATCTGAAAATTTGAAAATTCTTAAAAAATTCGTCCAAAATCTTGATGACCCCAATCTCTTGTTTTGTACGTTTTTTCCACGTGTCTTGACATCCAAAGTATCCCTGCAAAGTTTGGTGAAGATCTGAGTATGTAGTTTTTGACCTTATATTGAACCTCCCATCTGAAAATTTGAAAATTCTTAAAAAATTCGTCCAAAATCTTGATGTCTCCAATCTCTTGTTTTGTACGTTTTTTCCACGTGTCTTGACATCCAATGTATCCATGCAAAGTTTGGTGAAGATCTGAGTATGTCGTTTTTGACCTTATCTGGAACCTCCCATCTGAAAATTTGAAAATTCTTAAAAAATTCGTCGAAAATCTTGATGTCTCCAATCTTTTGTTTTGTACGTTTTTTCCACGTGTCTTGACATGCAAAGTATCCCTGCACGTTTGGTGAAGATCTGAGTATGTAGTTTTTGACCTTATCTGGAACCTCTTATCTGAAAATTTGAAAATTCTTAAAAAATTCGTCGAAAATCTTGATGTCTCCAATCTCTTGTTTTGTACGTTTTTTCCACGTGTCTTGACATCCAATGTATTCCTGCAATGTTTGGTGGAGATCTGAGTATGTAGTTTTAGACCTTATCTGGAACCTCCTATCTGAAAATTTGAAAATTCTTCAAAAATTCGTCCAAAATCTTGATGTCTCCAATCTCTTGTTTTGTACGTTTTTTCCACGTGTCTCGACCTCCAATGGATCCCTGCAAAGTTTGGTGAAGATCTGAGTAAGTCGTTTTTGACCTTATCTGGAACATCCTTTCTGAAAATTTGAAAATTCTTAAAAAATTCGTCGAAAATCTTGATGTCTCCAATCTCTTGTTTTGTACGTTTTTTCCACGTGTCTTGACATCCAATGTATCCCTGCAAAGTTTGGTGAAGATCTGAGTATGTAGTTTTTGACCTTATATGGAACCTCCTATCTGAAAATTTGAAAATTCTTAAAAAATTCGTCCAAAATCTTGATGTCTCCAATCTCTTGTTTTGTACGTTTTTTCCACGTGTCTCGACCTCCAATGGATCCCTGCAAAGTTTGGTGAAGATCTGAGTATGTCGTTTTTGACCTTATCTGGAACCTCCCATCTGAAAATTTGAAAATTCTTAAAAAATTCGTCGAAAATCTTGATGTCTCCGATCTCTTGTTTTGTACGTTTTTTCCACGTGTCTTGACATGCAAAGTATTCCTGCAAAGTTTGGTGAAGATCTGAGTATGTAGTTTTTGACCTCATCTGGAACCTCCCATCTGAAAATTTGAAAATTCTTAAAAAATTCGTCCAAAATCTTGATGTCACCAATCCTATGTTTTGTATGTTTTTTCCACGTGTCTTGACATCCAATGTATCCATGCAAAGTTTGGTGAAGATCTGAGTATGTCGTTTTTGACCTTATCTGGAACCTCCCATCTGAAAATTTGAAAATTCTTAAAAAATTCGTCGAAAATCTTGATGTCTCCGATCTCTTGTTTTGTACGTTTTTTCCACGTGTCTTGACATGCAAAGTATTCCTGCAAAGTTTGGTGAAGATCTGAGTATGTAGTTTTTGACCTCATCTGGAACCTCCTATCTGAAAATTTGAAAATTCTTAAAAAATTCGTCCAAAATTTTGATGTCTCCAATCTCTTGTTTTGTACGTTTTTTCCACGTGTCTTGACATCCAATGTATCCCTGCAATGTTTGGTGAAGATCTGAGTATGTAAATTTTGACCTTATCTGGAACCTCCCATCTGAAAATTTGAAAATTCCTAAAAAATCCGTCCAAAATCTTGATGACCCCAATCTCTTGTTTTGTACGTTTTTTCCACGTGTCTTGACATCCAATGTATCCCTGCAAAGTTTGGTGAAGATCTGAGTATGTAGTTTTTGACCTTATCTGGAACCTCCTATCTGAAAATTTGAAAATTCTTAAAAAATTCGTCCAAAATCTTGATGTCTCCAATCTCTTGTTTTGTACGTTTTTTCCACGTGTCTTGATATCCAATGTATCCCTGCAAAGTTTGGTGAAGATCTGAGTATGTAGTTTTTGACCTTATATGGAATCTCCTATCTGAAAATTTGAAAATTCTTAAAAAATTCGTCCAAAATCTTGATGTCTCCAATCTCTTGTTTTGTACGTTTTTTCCACGTGTCTTGACATCCAATGTATCCCTGCAAAGTTTGGTGAAGATCTGAGTATGTAGTTTTTGACCTTATATTGAACCTCCCATCTGAAAATTTGAAAATTCTTAAAAAATTCGTCCAAAATCTTGATGTCTCCAATCTCTTGTTTTGTACGTTTTTTCCACGTGTCTTGATATCCAATGTATCCCTGCAAAGTTTGGTGAAGATCTGAGTATGTCGTTTTTGACCTTATCTGGAACATCCTTTCTGAAAATTTGAAAATTGTTAAAAAATTCGTCCAAAATCTTGATGTCTCCAATCTCTTTTTTGTACGTTTTTTCCACGTGTCTTGACATCCAATGTATCCCTGCAAAGTTTGGTGAAGATCTGAGTATGTAGTTTTTGACCTTATCTGGAACCTCCCATCTGAAAATTTGAAAATTCTTAAAAAATTCGACCAAAATCTTGATGTCTCCAATCTTTTGTTTTGTACGTTTTTTCCACGTGTCTTGACACATAATGTATCCATGCAAAGTTTGGTGAAGATCTGAGTATGTAGTTTTTGACCTTATATGGAACCTCCTATCTGAAAATTTGAAAATTCTTAAAAAATTCGTCCAAAATCTTGATGTCTCCAATCTCTTGTTTTGTACGTTTTTTCCACGTGTCTTGACATCCAATGTATCCCTGCAAAGTTTGGTGAAGATCTGAGTATGTAGTTTTTGACCTTATCTGGAACCTCCCATCTGAAAATTTGAAAATTCTTAAAAAATTCGTCCAAAATCTTGATGTCTCCAATCTCTTGTTTTGTACGTTTTTTCCACGTGTCTTGATATCCAATGTATCCCTGCAATGTTTGGTGAAGATCTGAGTATGTAGTTTTTGACCTTATATGGAACCTCCTATCTGAAAATTTGAAAATTCTTAAAAAATTCGTCCAAAATCTTGATGTCTCCAATCTCTTGTTTTGTACGTTTTTTCCACGTGTCTTGACATCCAATGTATCCCTGCAAAGTTTGGTGAAGATCTGAGTATGTAGTTTTTGACCTTATCTGGAAACTCCTATCTGAAAATTTGAAAATTCTTAAAAAATTCGTCCAAAATCTTGATGTCTCCAATCTCTTGTTTTGTACGTTTTTTCCACGTGTCTTGATATCCAATGTATCCCTGCAAAGTTTGGTGAAGATCTGAGTATGTCGTTTTTGACCTTATCTGGAACATCCTTTCTGAAAATTTGAAAATTGTTAAAAAATTCGTCCAAAATCTTGATGTCTCCAATCTCTTTTTTGTACGTTTTTTCCACGTGTCTTGACATCCAATGTATCCCTGCAAAGTTTGGTGAAGATCTGAGTATGTAGTTTTTGACCTTATCTGGAACCTCCCATCTGAAAATTTGAAAATTCTTAAAAAATTCGACCAAAATCTTGATGTCTCCAATCTTTTGTTTTGTACGTTTTTTCCACGTGTCTTGACACATAATGTATCCATGCAAAGTTTGGTGAAGATCTGAGTATGTAGTTTTTGACCTTATATGGAACCTCCTATCTGAAAATTTGAAAATTCTTAAAAAATTCGTCCAAAATCTTGATGTCTCCAATCTCTTGTTTTGTACGTTTTTTCCACGTGTCTTGACATCCAATGTATCCCTGCAAAGTTTGGTGAAGATCTGAGTATGTAGTTTTTGACCTTATCTGGAACCTCCCATCTGAAAATTTGAAAAATCCTAAAAAATCCGTGCAAAATCTTGATGACCCCAATCTCTTGTTTTGTACGTTTTTTCCACGTGTCTTGACATCCAATGTATTCCTGCAATGTTTGGTGAAGATCTGAGTATGTAGTTTTTGACCTTATATGGAACCTCCTATCTGAAAATTTGAAAATTCTTAAAAAATTCGACCAAAATCTTGATGACCCCAATCCTATGTTTTGTATGTTTTTTCCACGTGTCTTGACATCCAATGTATCCATGCAAAGTTTGGTGAAGATCTGAGTATGTCGTTTTTGACCTTATCTGGAACCTCCCATCTGAAAATTTGAAAATTCTTAAAAAATTCGTCGAAAATCTTGATGTCTCCGATCTCTTGTTTTGTACGTTTTTTCCACGTGTCTTGACATGCAAAGTATTCCTGCAAAGTTTGGTGAAGATCTGAGTATGTAGTTTTTGACCTTATCTGGAACCTCCCATCTGAAAATTTGAAAATTCTTAAAAAATTCGTCGAAAATCTTGATGTCTCCGATCTCTTGTTTTGTACGTTTTTTCCACGTGTCTTGACATGCAAAGTATTCCTGCAAAGTTTGGTGAAGATCTGAGTATGTAGTTTTTGACCTCATCTGGAACCTCCTATCTGAAAATTTGAAAATTCTTAAAAAATTCGTCCAAAATCTTGATGTCTCCAATCTCTTGTTTTGTACGTTTTTTCCACGTGTCTTGACATCCAATGTATCCCTGCAATGTTTGGTGAAGATCTGAGTATGTAGTTTTTGACCTTATCTGGAACCTCCCATCTGAAAATTTGAAAATTCCTAAAAAATCCGTCCAAAATCTTGATGACCCCAATCTCTTGTTTTGTACTTTTTTTCCACGTGTCTCGACCTCCAATGTATCCCTGCAAAGTTTGGTGAAGATCTGAGTATGTAGTTTTTGACCTTATATGGAACCTCCTATCTGAAAATTTGAAAATTCTTAAAAAATTCGTCCAAAATCTTGATGTCACCAATCCTATGTTTTGTATGTTTTTTCCACGTGTCTTGACATCCAATGTATCCATGCAAAGTTTGGTGAAGATCTGAGTATGTCGTTTTTGACCTTATCTGGAACCTCCCATCTGAAAATTTGAAAATTCTTAAAAAATTCGTCGAAAATCTTGATGTCTCCGATCTCTTGTTTTGTACGTTTTTTCCACGTGTCTTGACATGCAAAGTATTCCTGCAAAGTTTGGTGAAGATCTGAGTATGTAGTTTTTGACCTCATCTGGAACCTCCTATCTGAAAATTTGAAAATTCTTAAAAAATTCGTCCAAAATTTTGATGTCTCCAATCTCTTGTTTTGTACGTTTTTTCCACGTGTCTTGACATCCAATGTATCCCTGCAATGTTTGGTGAAGATCTGAGTATGTAGTTTTTGACCTTATCTGGAACCTCCCATCTGAAAATTTGAAAATTCCTAAAAAATCCGTCCAAAATCTTGATGACCCCAATCTCTTGTTTTGTACGTTTTTTCCACGTGTCTTGACATCCAATGTATCCCTGCAAAGTTTGGTGAAGATCTGAGTATGTAGTTTTTGACCTTATCTGGAACCTCCTATCTGAAAATTTGAAAATTCTTAAAAAATTCGTCCAAAATCTTGATGTCTCCAATCTCTTGTTTTGTACGTTTTTTCCACGTGTCTTGATATCCAATGTATCCCTGCAAAGTTTGGTGAAGATCTGAGTATGTAGTTTTTGACCTTATATGGAACCTCCTATCTGAAAATTTGAAAATTCTTAAAAAATTCGTCCAAAATCTTGATGTCTCCAATCTCTTGTTTTGTACGTTTTTTCCACGTGTCTTGACATCCAATGTATCCCTGCAAAGTTTGGTGAAGATCTGAGTATGTAGTTTTTGACCTTATATTGAACCTCCCATCTGAAAATTTGAAAATTCTTAAAAAATTCGTCCAAAATCTTGATGTCTCCAATCTCTTGTTTTGTACGTTTTTTCCACGTGTCTTGATATCCAATGTATCCCTGCAAAGTTTGGTGAAGATCTGAGTATGTCGTTTTTGACCTTATCTGGAACATCCTTTCTGAAAATTTGAAAATTGTTAAAAAATTCGTCCAAAATCTTGATGTCTCCAATCTCTTTTTTGTACGTTTTTTCCACGTGTCTTGACATCCAATGTATCCCTGCAAAGTTTGGTGAAGATCTGAGTATGTAGTTTTTGACCTTATCTGGAACCTCCCATCTGAAAATTTGAAAATTCTTAAAAAATTCGACCAAAATCTTGATGTCTCCAATCTTTTGTTTTGTACGTTTTTTCCACGTGTCTTGACACATAATGTATCCATGCAAAGTTTGGTGAAGATCTGAGTATGTAGTTTTTGACCTTATATGGAACCTCCTATCTGAAAATTTGAAAATTCTTAAAAAATTCGTCCAAAATCTTGATGTCTCCAATCTCTTGTTTTGTACGTTTTTTCCACGTGTCTTGACATCCAATGTATCCCTGCAAAGTTTGGTGAAAATCTGAGTATGTAGTTTTTGACCTTATCTGGAACCTCCTATCTGAGAATTTGAAAATTCTTAAAAAATTCGTCCAAAATCTTGATGTCTCCAATCTCTTGTTTTGTACGTTTTTTCCACGTGTCTTGATATCCAATGTATCCCTGCAAAGTTTGGTGAAGATCTGAGTATGTCGTTTTTGACCTTATCTGGAACATCCTTTCTGAAAATTTGAAAATTGTTAAAAAATTCGTCCAAAATCTTGATGTCTCCAATCTCTTTTTTGTACGTTTTTTCCACGTGTCTTGACATCCAATGTATCCCTGCAAAGTTTGGTGAAGATCTGAGTATGTAGTTTTTGACCTTATCTGGAACCTCCCATCTGAAAATTTGAAAATTCTTAAAAAATTCGACCAAAATCTTGATGTCTCCAATCTTTTGTTTTGTACGTTTTTTCCACGTGTCTTGACACATAATGTATCCATGCAAAGTTTGGTGAAGATCTGAGTATGTAGTTTTTGACCTTATATGGAACCTCCTATCTGAAAATTTGAAAATTCTTAAAAAATTCGTCCAAAATCTTGATGTCTACAATCTCTTGTTTTGTACGTTTTTTCCACGTGTCTTGACATCCAATGTATCCCTGCAAAGTTTGGTGAAGATCTGAGTATGTAGTTTTTGACCTTATCTGGAACCTCCCATCTGAAAATTTGAAAATTCCTAAAAAATCCGTGCAAAATCTTGATGACCCCAATCTCTTGTTTTGTACGTTTTTTCCACGTGTCTTGACATCCAATGTATTCCTGCAATGTTTGGTGAAGATCTGAGTATGTAGTTTTTGACCTTATATGGAACCTCCTATCTGAAAATTTGAAAATTCTTAAAAAATTCGACCAAAATCTTGATGTTCCGAATCCTATGTTTTGTATGTTTTTTCCACGTGTCTTGACATCCAATGTATCCATGCAAAGTTTGGTGAAGATCTGAGTATGTAGTTTTTGACCTTATATTGAACCTCCCATCTGAAAATTTGAAAATTCTTAAAAAATTCGTCCAAAATCTTGATGACTCCAATCTCTTGTTTTGTACGTTTTTTCCACGTGTCTTGACATCCAAAGTATCCCTGCAAAGTTTGGTGAAGATCTGAGTATGTAGTTTTTGACCTTATATGGAACCTCCTTTCTGAAAATTTGAGAATTCTTAAAAAATTCGTCCAAAATCTTGATGTCTCCAATCTCTTGTTTTGTACGTTTTTTCCACGTGTCTTGACATCCAATGTATCCCTGCAAAGTTTGGTGAAGATCTGAGTATGTCGTTTTTGACCTTATCTGGAACATCCTTTCTGAAAATTTGAAAATTCTTAAAAAATTCGACCAAAATCTTGATGTTCCGAATCCTATGTTTTGTACGTTTTTTCCACGTGTCTTGACATCCAATGTATCCATGCAAAGTTTGGTGAAGATCTGAGTATGTAGTTTTTGACCTTATATTGAACCTCCCATCTGAAAATTTGAAAATTCTTAAAAAATTCGTCCAAAATCTTGATGACCCCAATCTCTTGTTTTGTACGTTTTTTCCACGTGTCTTGACATCCAAAGTATCCCTGCAAAGTTTGGTGAAGATCTGAGTATGTAGTTTTTGACCTTATATGGAACCTCCCATCTGAAAATTTGAGAATTCTTAAAAAATTCGTCCAAAATCTTGATGTCTCCAATCTCTTGTTTTGTACGTTTTTTCCACGTGTCTTGACATCCAATGTATCCATGCAAAGTTTGGTGAAGATCTGAGTATGTCGTTTTTGACCTTATCTGGAACCTCCCATCTGAAAATTTGAAAATTCTTAAAAAATTCGTCGAAAATCTTGATGTCTCCAATCTTTTGTTTTGTACGTTTTTTCCACGTGTCTTGACATGCAAAGTATCCCTGCAACGTTTGGTGAAGATCTGAGTATGTAGTTTTTGACCTTATCTGGAACCTCCTATCTGAAAATTTGAAAATTCTTCAAAAATTCGTCGAAAATCTTGATGTCTCCAATCTCTTGTTTTGTACGTTTTTTCCACGTGTCTTGACATCCAATGTATTCCTGCAATGTTTGGTGGAGATCTGAGTATGTAGTTTTAGACCTTATCTGGAACCTCCTATCTGAAAATTTGAAAATTCTTCAAAAATTCGTCCAAAATCTTGATGTCTCCAATCTCTTGTTTTGTACGTTTTTTCCACGTGTCTCGACCTCCAATGGATCCCTGCAAAGTTTGGTGAAGATCTGAGTATGTCGTTTTTGACCTTATCTGGAACATCCTTTCTGAAAATTTGAAAATTCTTAAAAAATTCGTCGAAAATCTTGATGTCTCCAATCTCTTGTTTTGTACGTTTTTTCCACGTGTCTTGACATCCAATGTATCCCTGCAAAGTTTGGTGAAGATCTGAGTATGTAGTTTTTGACCTTATATGGAACCTCCTATCTGAAAATTTGAAAATTCTTAAAAAATTCGTCCAAAATCTTGATGTCTCCAATCTCTTGTTTTGTACGTTTTTTCCACGTGTCTCGACCTCCAATGGATCCCTGCAAAGTTTGGTGAAGATCTGAGTATGTAGTTTTTGACCTTATCTGGAACCTCCCATCTGAAAATTTGAAAATTCCTAAAAAATCCGTGCAAAATCTTGATGACCCCAATCTCTTGTTTTGTACGTTTTTTCCACGTGTCTTGACATCCAATGTATCCATGCAAAGTTTGGTGAAGATCTGAGTATGTCGTTTTTGACCTTATCTGGAACCTCCCATCTGAAAATTTGAAAATTCTTAAAAAATTCGTCGAAAATCTTGATGTCTCCAATCTCTTGTTTTGTACGTTTTTTCCACGTGTCTTGACATGCAAAGTATCCCTGCAACGTTTGGTGAAGATCTGAGTATGTAGTTTTTGACCTTATCTGGAACCTCCTATCTGAAAATTTGAAAATTCTTCAAAAATTCGTCGAAAATCTTGATGTCTCCAATCTCTTGTTTTGTACGTTTTTTCCACGTGTCTTGACATCCAATGTATCCCTGCAATGTTTGGTGGAGATCTGAGTATGTAGTTTTTGACCTTATCTGGGACCTCCTATCAGAAAATTTGAAAATTCTTCAAAAATTCGTCCAAAATCTTGATGTCTCCAATCTCTTGTTTTGTACGTTTTTTCCACGTGTCTCGACCTCCAATGTATCCCTGCAAAGTTTGGTGAAGATCTGAGTATGTCGTTTTTGACCTTATCTGGAACATCCTTTCTGAAAATTTGAAAATTCTTAAAAAATTCGTCGAAAATCTTGATGTCTCCAATCTCTTGTTTTGTACGTTTTTTCCACGTGTCTCGACCTCCAATGGATCCCTGCAAAGTTTGGTGAAGATCTGAGTATGTCGTTTTTGACCTTATCTGGAACATCCATTCTGAAAATTTGAAAATTCTTAAAAAATTCGTTGAAAATCTTGATGTCTCCAATCTCTTGTTTTGTACGTTTTTTCCACGTGTCTTGACATGCAAAGTATTCCTGCAAAGTTTGGTGAAGATCTGAGTATGTAGTTTTTGACCTTATATGGAACCTCCTATCTGAAAATTTGAAAATTCTTAAAAAATTCGTCCAAAATCTTGATGTCTCCAATCTCTTGTTTTGTACGTTTTTTCCACGTGTCTCGACCTCCAATGTATCCCTGCAAAGTTTGGTGAAGATCTGAGTATGTAGTTTTAGACCTTATCTGGAACCTCCTATCTGAAAATTTGAAAATTCTTCAAAAATTCGTCCAAAATCTTGATGTCTCCAATCTCTTGTTTTGTACGTTTTTTCCACGTGTCTCGACCTCCAATGGATCCCTGCAAAGTTTGGTGAAGATCTGAGTATGTCGTTTTTGACCTTATCTGGAACATCCTTTCTGAAAATTTGAAAATTCTTAAAAAATTCGTCGAAAATCTTGATGTCTCCAATCTCTTGTTTTGTACGTTTTTTCCACGTGTCTTGACATGCAAAGTATTCCTGCAAAGTTTGGTGAAGATCTGAGTATGTAGTTTTTGACCTTATATGGAACCTCCTATCTGAAAATTTGAAAATTCTTAAAAAATTCGTCCAAAATCTTGATGTCTCCAATCTCTTGTTTTGTACGTTTTTTCCACGTGTCTTGACATCCAATGTATCCCTGCAAAGTTTGGTGAAGATCTGAGTATCTAGTTTTTGACCTTATCTGGAACCTCCCATCTGAAAATTTGAAAATTCTTCAAAAATTCGTCCAAAATCTTGATGTCTCCAATCTCTTGTTTTGTACGTTTTTTCCACGTGTCTCGACCTCCAATGGATCCCTGCAAAGTTTGGCGAAGATCTGAGTATGTCGTTTTTGACCTTATCTGGAACCTCCCATCTGAAAATTTGAAAATTCTTAAAAAATTCGTCGAATATCTTGATGTCTCCAATCTCTTGTTTTGTACGTTTTTTCCACGTGTCTTGACATGCAAAGTATCCCTGCAACGTTTGGTGAAGATCTGAGTATGTAGTTTTTGACCTTATCTGGAACCTCCTATCTGAAAATTTGAAAATTCTTCAAAAATTCGTCGAAAATCTTGATGTCTCCAATCTCTTGTTTTGTACGTTTTTTCCACGTGTCTTGACATCCAATGTATCCCTGCAAAGTTTGGTGGAGATCTGAGTATGTAGTTTTTGACCTTATCTGGGACCTCCTATCAGAAAATTTGAAAATTCTTCAAAAATTCGACCAAAATCTTGATGTCTCCAATCTTTTGTTTTGTACGTTTTTTCCACGTGTCTTGACACATAATGTATCCATGCAAAGTTTGGTGAAGATCTGAGTATGTAGTTTTTGACCTTATATGGAACCTCCTATCTGAAAATTTGAAAATTCTTAAAAAATTCGTCCAAAATCTTGATGTCTCCAATCTCTTGTTTTGTACGTTTTTTCCACGTGTCTTGACATCCAATGTATCCCTGCAAAGTTTGGTGAAGATCTGAGTATGTAGTTTTTGACCTTATCTGGAACCTCCCATCTGAAAATTTGAAAATTCCTAAAAAATCCGTGCAAAATCTTGATGACCCCAATCTCTTGTTTTGTACGTTTTTTCCACGTGTCTTGACATGCAAAGTATTCCTGCAAAGTTTGGTGAAGATCTGAGTATGTAGTTTTTGACCTCATCTGGAACCTCCTATCTGAAAATTTAAATATTCTTAAAAAATTCGTCCAAAATCTTGATGTCTCCAATCTCTTGTTTTGTACGTTTTTTCCACGTGTCTTGACATCCAATGTATCCCTGCAATGTTTGGTGAAGATCTGAGTATGTAGTTTTTGACCTTATATTGAACCTCCCATCTGAAAATTTGAAAATTCTTAAAAAATTCGTCGAAAATCTTGATGTCTCCAATCTCTTTTTTGTACGTTTTTTCCACGTGTCTTGACATCCAATGTATCCCTGCAAAGTTTGGTGAAGATCTGAGTATGTAGTTTTTGACCTTATCTGGAACCTCCTATCTGAAAATTTGAAAATTCTTCAAAAATTCGTCCAAAATCTTGATGTCTCCAATCTCTTGTTTTGTACGTTTTTTCCACGTGTCTCGACCTCCAATGGATCCCTGCAAAGTTTGGTGAAGATCTGAGTATGTAGTTTTTGACCTTATCTGGAACCTCCCATCTGAAAATTTGAAAATTCCTAAAAAATCCGTGCAAAATCTTGATGACCCCAATCTCTTGTTTTGTACGTTTTTTCCACGTGTCTTGACATCCAATGTATTCCTGCAATGTTTGGTGAAGATCTGAGTATGTAGTTTTTGACCTTATATGGAACCTCCTATCTGAAAATTTGAAAATTCTTAAAAAATTCGACCAAAATCTTGATGTTCGGAATCCTATGTTTTGTATGTTTTTTCCACGTGTCTTGACATCCAATGTATCCATGCAAAGTTTGGTGAAGATCTGAGTATGTAGTTTTTGACCTTATATTGAACCTCCCATCTGAAAATTTGAAAATTCTTAAAAAATTCGTCCAAAATCTTGATGACCCCAATCTCTTGTTTTGTACGTTTTTTCCACGTGTCTTGACATCCAAAGTATCCCTGCAAAGTTTGGTGAAGATCTGAGTATGTAGTTTTTGACCTTATATTGAACCTCCCATCTGAAAATTTGAAAATTCTTAAAAAATTCGTCCAAAATCTTGATGTCTCCAATCTCTTGTTTTGTACGTTTTTTCCACGTGTCTTGACATCCAATGTATCCATGCAAAGTTTGGTGAAGATCTGAGTATGTCGTTTTTGACCTTATCTGGAACCTCCCATCTGAAAATTTGAAAATTCTTAAAAAAATCGTCGAAAATCTTTATGTCTCCAATCTTTTGTTTTGTACGTTTTTTCCACGTGTCTTGACATGCAATGTATCCCTGCAACGTTTGGTGAAGATCTGAGTATGTAGTTTTTGACCTTATCTGGAACCTCCTATCTGAAAATTTGAAAATTCTTCAAAAATTCTTCGAAAATCTTGATGTCTCCAATCTCTTGTTTTGTACGTTTTTTCCACGTGTCTTGACATCCAATGTATTCCTGCAATGTTTGGTGGAGATCTGAGTATGTAGTTTTAGACCTTATCTGGAACCTCCTATCTGAAAATTTGAAAATTCTTCAAAAATTCGTCCAAAATCTTGATGTCTCCAATCTCTTGTTTTGTACGTTTTTTCCACGTGTCTCGACCTCCAATGGATCCCTGCAAAGTTTGGTGAAGATCTGAGTATGTCGTTTTTGACCTTATCTGGAACATCCTTTCTGAAAATTTGAAAATTCTTAAAAAATTCGTCGAAAATCTTGATGTCTCCAATCTCTTGTTTTGTACGTTTTTTCCACGTGTCTTGACATCCAATGTATCCCTGCAAAGTTTGGTGAAGATCTGAGTATGTAGTTTTTGACCTTATATGGAACCTCCTATCTGAAAATTTGAAAATTCTTAAAAAATTCGTCCAAAATCTTGATGTCTCCAATCTCTTGTTTTGTACGTTTTTTCCACGTGTCTTGACATGCAAAGTATTCCTGCAAAGTTTGGTGAAGATCTGAGTATGTAGTTTTTGACCTCATCTGGAACCTCCTATCTGAAAATTTGAAAATTCTTAAAAAATTCGTCCAAAATCTTGATGTCTCCAATCTCTTGTTTTGTACGTTTTTTCCACGTGTCTTGACATCCAATGTATCCCTGCAATGTTTGGTGAAGATCTGAGTATGTAGTTTTTGACCTTATCTGGAACCTCCCATCTGAAAATTTGAAAATTCCTAAAAAATCCGTCCAAAATCTTGATGACCCCAATCTCTTGTTTTGTACTTTTTTTCCACGTGTCTCGACCTCCAATGTATCCCTGCAAAGTTTGGTGAAGATCTGAGTATGTAGTTTTTGACCTTATATGGAACCTCCTATCTGAAAATTTGAAAATTCTTAAAAAATTCCTCCAAAATCTTGATGTCACCAATCCTATGTTTTGTATGTTTTTTCCACGTGTCTTGACATCCAATGTATCCATGCAAAGTTTGGTGAAGATCTGAGTATGTCGTTTTTGACCTTATCTGGAACCTCCCATCTGAAAATTTGAAAATTCTTAAAAAATTCGTCGAAAATCTTGATGTCTCCGATCTCTTGTTTTGTACGTTTTTTCCACGTGTCTTGACATGCAAAGTATTCCTGCAAAGTTTGGTGAAGATCTGAGTATGTAGTTTTTGACCTCATCTGGAACCTCCTATCTGAAAATTTGAAAATTCTTAAAAAATTCGTCCAAAATTTTGATGTCTCCAATCTCTTGTTTTGTACGTTTTTTCCACGTGTCTTGACATCCAATGTATCCCTGCAATGTTTGGTGAAGATCTGAGTATGTAGTTTTTGACCTTATCTGGAACCTCCCATCTGAAAATTTGAAAATTCCTAAAAAATCCATCCAAAATCTTGATGACCCCAATCTCTTGTTTTGTACGTTTTTTCCACGTGTCTTGACATCCAATGTATCCCTGCAAAGTTTGGTGAAGATCTGAGTATGTAGTTTTTGACCTTATCTGGAACCTCCTATCTGAAAATTTGAAAATTCTTAAAAAATTCGTCCAAAATCTTGATGTCTCCAATCTCTTGTTTTGTACGTTTTTTCCACGTGTCTTGATATCCAATGTATCCCTGCAAAGTTTGGTGAAGATCTGAGTATGTAGTTTTTGACCTTATATGGAACCTCCTATCTGAAAATTTGAAAATTCTTAAAAAATTCGTCCAAAATCTTGATGTCTCCAATCTCTTGTTTTGTACGTTTTTTCCACGTGTCTTGACATCCAATGTATCCCTGCAAAGTTTGGTGAAGATCTGAGTATGTAGTTTTTGACCTTATATTGAACCTCCCATCTGAAAATTTGAAAATTCTTAAAAAATTCGTCCAAAATCTTGATGTCTCCAATCTCTTGTTTTGTACGTTTTTTCCACGTGTCTTGATATCCAATGTATCCCTGCAAAGTTTGGTGAAGATCTGAGTATGTCGTTTTTGACCTTATCTGGAACATCCTTTCTGAAAATTTGAAAATTGTTAAAAAATTCGTCCAAAATCTTGATGTCTCCAATCTCTTTTTTGTACGTTTTTTCCACGTGTCTTGACATCCAATGTATCCCTGCAAAGTTTGGTGAAGATCTGAGTATGTAGTTTTTGACCTTATCTGGAACCTCCCATCTGAAAATTTGAAAATTCTTAAAAAATTCGACCAAAATCTTGATGTCTCCAATCTTTTGTTTTGTACGTTTTTTCCACGTGTCTTGACACATAATGTATCCATGCAAAGTTTGGTGAAGATCTGAGTATGTAGTTTTTGACCTTATATGGAACCTCCTATCTGAAAATTTGAAAATTCTTAAAAAATTCGTCCAAAATCTTGATGTCTCCAATCTCTTGTTTTGTACGTTTTTTCCACGTGTCTTGACATCCAATGTATCACTGCAAAGTTTGGTGAAGATCTGAGTATGTAGTTTTTGACCTTATATGGAACCTCCTATCTGAAAATTTGAAAATTCTTAAAAAATTCGTCCAAAATCTTGATGTCTCCAATCTCTTGTTTTGTACGTTTTTTCCACGTGTCTTGATATCCAATGTATCCCTGCAATGTTTGGTGAAGATCTGAGTATGTAGTTTTTGACCTTATATGGAACCTCCTATCTGAAAATTTGAAAATTCTTAAAAAATTCGTCCAAAATCTTGATGTTTCCAATCTCTTGTTTTGTACGTTTTTTCCACGTGTCTTGACATCCAATGTATCCATGCAAAGTTTGGTGAAGATCTGAGTATGTAGTTTTTGACCTTATCTGGAACCTCCTATCTGAAAATTTGAAAATTCTTAAAAAATTCGTCCAAAATCTTGATGTCTCCAATCTCTTGTTTTGTACGTTTTTTCCACGTGTCTTGATATCCAATGTATCCCTGCAAAGTTTGGTGAAGATCTGAGTATGTCGTTTTTGACCTTATCTGGAACATCCTTTCTGAAAATTTGAAAATTGTTAAGAAATTCGTCCAAAATCTTGATGTCTCCAATCTCTTTTTGTACGTTTTTTCCACGTGTCTTGACATCCAATGTATCCCTGCAAAGTTTGGTGAAGATCTGAGTATGTAGTTTTTGACCTTATCTGGAACCTCCCATCTGAAAATTTGAAAATTCTTAAAAAATTCGACCAAAATCTTGATGTCTCCAATCTTTTGTTTTGTACGTTTTTTCCACGTGTCTTGACACATAATGTATCCATGCAAAGTTTGGTGAAGATCTGAGTATGTAGTTTTTGACCTTATATGGAACCTCCTATCTGAAAATTTGAAAATTCTTAAAAAATTCGTCCAAAATCTTGATGTCTCCAATCTCTTGTTTTGTACGTTTTTTCCACGTGTCTTGACATCCAATGTATCCCTGCAAAGTTTGGTGAAGATCTGAGTATGTAGTTTTTGACCTTATCTGGAACCTCCCATCTGAAAATTTGAAAATTCCTAAAAAATCCGTGCAAAATCTTGATGACCCCAATCTCTTGTTTTGTACGTTTTTTCCACGTGTCTTGACATCCAATGTATTCCTGCAATGTTTGGTGAAGATCTGAGTATGTAGTTTTTGACCTTATATGGAACCTCCTATCTGAAAATTTGAAAATTCTTAAAAAATTCGACCAAAATCTTGATGACCCCAATCCTATGTTTAGTATGTTTTTTCCACGTGTCTTGACATCCAATGTATCCATGCAAAGTTTGGTGAAGATCTGAGTATGTAGTTTTTGACCTTATATTGAACCTCCCATCTGAAAATTTGAAAATTCTTAAAAAATTCGTCCAAAATCTTGATGACCCCAATCTCTTGTTTTGTACGTTTTTTCCACGTGTCTTGACATCCAAAGTATCCCTGCAAAGTTTGGTGAAGATCTGAGTATGTAGTTTTTGACCTTATATTGAACCTCCCATCTGAAAATTTGAAAATTCTTAAAAAATTCGTCCAAAATCTTGATGTCTCCAATCTCTTGTTTTGTACGTTTTTTCCACGTGTCTTGACATCCAATGTATCCATGCAAAGTTTGGTGAAGATCTGAGTATGTCGTTTTTGACCTTATCTGGAACCTCCCATCTGAAAATTTGAAAATTCTTAAAAAAATCGTCGAAAACCTTTATGTCTCCAATCTTTTGTTTTGTACGTTTTTTCCACGTGTCTTGACATGCAAAGTATCCCTGCAACGTTTGGTGAAGATCTGAGTATGTAGTTTTTGACCTTATCTGGAACCTCCTATCTGAAAATTTGAAAATTCTTCAAAAATTCGTCGAAAATCTTGATGTCTCCAATCTCTTGTTTTGTACGTTTTTTCCACGTGTCTTGACATCCAATGTATTCCTGCAATGTTTGGTGGAGATCTGAGTATGTAGTTTTAGACCTTATCTGGAACCTCCTATCTGAAAATTTGAAAATTCTTCAAAAATTCGTCCAAAATCTTGATGTCTCCAATCTCTTGTTTTGTACGTTTTTTCCACGTGTCTCGACCTCCAATGGATCCCTGCAAAGTTTGGTGAAGATCTGAGTATGTCGTTTTTGACCTTATCTGGAACATCCTTTCTGAAAATTTGAAAATTCTTAAAAAATTCGTCGAAAATCTTGATGTCTCCAATCTCTTGTTTTGTACGTTTTTTCCACGTGTCTTGACATCCAATGTATCCCTGCAAAGTTTGGTGAAGATCTGAGTATGTAGTTTTTGACCTTATATGGAACCTCCTATCTGAAAATTTGAAAATTCTTAAAAAATTCGTCCAAAATCTTGATGTCTCCAATCTCTTGTTTTGTACGTTTTTTCCACGTGTCTCGACCTCCAATGGATCCCTGCAAAGTTTGGTGAAGATCTGAGTATGTCGTTTTTGACCTTATCTGGAACCTCCCATCTGAAAATTTGAAAATTCTTAAAAAATTCGTCGAAAATCTTGATGTCTCCGATCTCTTGTTTTGTACGTTTTTTCCACGTGTCTTGACATGCAAAGTATTCCTGCAAAGTTTGGTGAAGATCGGAGTATGTAGTTTTTGACCTCATCTGGAACCTCCTATCTGAAAATTTGAAAATTCTTAAAAAATTCGTCCAAAATCTTGATGTCTCCAATCTCTTGTTTTGTACGTTTTTTTTACGTGTCTTGACATCCAATGTATCCCTGCAATGTTTGGTGAAGATCTGAGTATGTAGTTTTTGACCTTATCTGGAACCTCCCATCTGAAAATTTGAAAATTCCTAAAAAATCCGTCCAAAATCTTGATGACCCCAATCTCTTGTTTTGTACTTTTTTTCCACGTGTCTCGACCTCCAATGTATCCCTGCAAAGTTTGGTGAAGATCTGAGTATGTAGTTTTTGACCTTATATGGAACCTCCTATCTGAAAATTTGAAAAATCTTAAAAAATTCGTCCAAAATCTTGATGTCACCAATCCTATGTTTTGTATGTTTTTTCCACGTGTCTTGACATCCAATGTATCCATGCAAAGTTTGGTGAAGATCTGAGTATGTCGTTTTTGACCTTATCTGGAACCTCCCATCTGAAAATTTGAAAATTCTTAAAAAATTCGTCGAAAATCTTGATGTCTCCGATCTCTTGTTTTGTACGTTTTTTCCACGTGTCTTGACATGCAAAGTATTCCTGCAAAGTTTGGTGAAGATCTGAGTATGTAGTTTTTGACCTCATCTGGAACCTCCTATCTGAAAATTTGAAAATTCTTAAAAAATTCGTCCAAAATTTTGATGTCTCCAATCTCTTGTTTTGTACGTTTTTTCCACGTGTCTTGACATCCAATGTATCCCTGCAATGTTTGGTGAAGATCTGAGTATGTAGTTTTTGACCTTATCTGGAACCTCCCATCTGAAAATTTGAAAATTCCTAAAAAATCCGTCCAAAATCTTGATGACCCCAATCTCTTGTTTTGTACGTTTTTTCCACGTGTCTTGACATCCAATGTATCCCTGCAAAGTTTGGTGAAGATCTGAGTATGTAGTTTTTGACCTTATCTGGAACCTCCTATCTGAAAATTTGAAAATTCTTAAAAAATTCGTCCAAAATCTTGATGTCTCCAATCTCTTGTTTTGTACGTTTTTTCCACGTGTCTTGATATCCAATGTATCCCTGCAAAGTTTGGTGAAGATCTGAGTTTGTAGTTTTTGACCTTATATGGAACCTCCTATCTGAAAATTTGAAAATTCTTAAAAAATTCGTCCAAAATCTTGATGTCTCCAATCTCTTGTTTTGTACGTTTTTTCCACGTGTCTTGACATCCAATGTATCCCTGCAAAGTTTGGTGAAGATCTGAGTATGTAGTTTTTGACCTTATATTGAACCTCCCATCTGAAAATTTGAAAATTCTTAAAAAATTCGTCGAAAATCTTGATGTCTCCGATCTCTTGTTTTGTACGTTTTTTCCACGTGTCTTGACATGCAAAGTATCCCTGCAAAGTTTGGTGAAGATCTGAGTATGTCGTTTTTGACCTTATCTGGAACATCCTTTCTGAAAATTTGAAAATTGTTAAAAAATTCGTCCAAAATCTTGATGTCTCCAATCTCTTTTTTGTACGTTTTTTCCACGTGTCTTGACATCCAATGTATCCCTGCAAAGTTTGGTGAAGATCTGAGTATGTAGTTTTTGACCTTATCTGGAACCTCCCATCTGAAAATTTGAAAATTCTTAAAAAATTCGACCAAAATCTTGATGTCTCCAATCTTTTGTTTTGTACGTTTTTTCCACGTGTCTTGACACATAATGTATCCATGCAAAGTTTGGTGAAGATCTGAGTATGTAGTTTTTGACCTTATATGGAACCTCCTATCTGAAAATTTGAAAATTCTTAAAAAATTCGTCCAAAATCTTGATGTCTCCAATCTCTTGTTTTGTACGTTTTTTCCACGTGTCTTGACATCCAATGTATCCCTGCAAAGTTTGGTGAAGATCTGAGTATGTAGTTTTTGACCTTATCTGGAACCTCCCATCTGAAAATTTGAAAATTCCTAAAAAATCCGTGCAAAATCTTGATGACCCCAATCTCTTGTTTTGTACGTTTTTTCCACGTGTCTTGACATCCAATGTATTCCTGCAATGTTTGGTGAAGATCTGAGTATGTAGTTTTTGACCTTATATGGAACCTCCTATCTGAAAATTTGAAAATTCTTAAAAAATTCGACCAAAATCTTGATGACAACAATCCTATGTTTTGTATGTTTTTTCCACGTGTCTTGACATCCAATGTATCCATGCAAAGTTTGGTGAAGATCTGAGTATGTCGTTTTTGACCTTATCTGGAACCTCCCATCTGAAAATTTGAAAATTCTTAAAAAATTCGTCGAAAATCTTGATGTCTCCGATCTCTTGTTTTGTACGTTTTTTCCACGTGTCTTGACATGCAAAGTATTCCTGCAAAGTTTGGTGAAGATCTGAGTATGTAGTTTTTGACCTTATATGGAACCTCCTATCTGAAAATTTGAAAATTCTTAAAAAATTCGTCCAAAATCTTGATGTCTCCAATCTCTTGTTTTGTACGTTTTTTCCACGTGTCTTGACATCCAATGTATCCCTGCAAAGTTTGGTGAAGATCTGAGTATGTAGTTTTTGACCTTATCTGGAACCTCCCATCTGAAAATTTGAAAATTCCTAAAAAATCCGTGCAAAATCTTGATGACCCCAATCTCTTGTTTTGTACGTTTTTTCCACGTGTCTTGACATCCAATGTATTCCTGCAATGTTTGGTGAAGATCTGAGTATGTAGTTTTTGACCTTATATGGAACCTCCTATCTGAAAATTTGAAAATTCTTAAAAAATTCGACCAAAATCTTGATGACCCCAATCCTATGTTTTGTATGTTTTTTCCACGTGTCTTGACATCCAATGTATCCATGCAAAGTTTGGTGAAGATCTGAGTATGTAGTTTTTGACCTTATATTGAACCTCCCATCTGAAAATTTGAAAATTCTTAAAAAATTCGTCCAAAATCTTGATGACCCCAATCTCTTGTTTTGTACGTTTTTTCCACGTGTCTTGACATCCAAAGTATCCCTGCAAAGTTTGGTGAAGATCTGAGTATGTAGTTTTTGACCTTATATTGAACCTCCCATCTGAAAATTTGAAAATTCTTAAAAAATTCGTCCAAAATCTTGATGTCTCCAATCTCTTGTTTTGTACGTTTTTTCCACGTGTCTTGACATCCAATGTATCCATGCAAAGTTTGGTGAAGATCTGAGTATGTCGTTTTTGACCTTATCTGGAACCTCCCATCTGAAAATTTGAAAATTCTTAAAAAAATCGTCGAAAATCTTTATGTCTCCAATCTTTTGTTTTGTACGTTTTTTCCACGTGTCTTGACATGCAAAGTATCCCTGCAACGTTTGGTGAAGATCTGAGTATGTAGTTTTTGACCTTATCTGGAACCTCCTATCTGAAAATTTGAAAATTCTTCAAAAATTCGTCGAAAATCTTGATGTCTCCAATCTCTTGTTTTGTACGTTTTTTCCACGTGTCTTGACATCCAATGTATTCCTGCAATGTTTGGTGGAGATCTGAGTATGTAGTTTTAGACCTTATCTGGAACCTCCTATCTGAAAATTTGAAAATTCTTCAAAAATTCGTCCAAAATCTTGATGTCTCCAATCTCTTGTTTTGTACGTTTTTTCCACGTGTCTCGACCTCCAATGGATCCCTGCAAAGTTTGGTGAAGATCTGAGTATGTCGTTTTTGACCTTATCTGGAACATCCTTTCTGAAAATTTGAAAATTCTTAAAAAATTCGTCGAAAATCTTGATGTCTCCAATCTCTTGTTTTGTACGTTTTTTCCACGTGTCTTGACATCCAATGTATCCCTGCAAAGTTTGGTGAAGATCTGAGTATGTAGTTTTTGACCTTATATGGAACCTCCTATCTGAAAATTTGAAAATTCTTAAAAAATTCGTCCAAAATCTTGATGTCTCCAATCTCTTGTTTTGTACGTTTTTTCCACGTGTCTCGACCTCCAATGGATCCCTGCAAAGTTTGGTGAAGATCTGAGTATGTCGTTTTTGACCTTATCTGGAACCTCCCATCTGAAAATTTGAAAATTCTTAAAAAATTCGTCGAAAATCTTGATGTCTCCGATCTCTTGTTTTGTACGTTTTTTCCACGTGTCTTGACATGCAAAGTATTCCTGCAAAGTTTGGTGAAGATCTGAGTATGTAGTTTTTGACCTCATCTGGAACCTCCTATCTGAAAATTTGAAAATTCTTAAAAAATTCGTCCAAAATCTTGATGTCTCCAATCTCTTGTTTTGTACGTTTTTTTTACGTGTCTTGACATCCAATGTATCCCTGCAATGTTTGGTGAAGATCTGAGTATGTAGTTTTTGACCTTATATGGAACCTCCCATCTGAAAATTTGAAAATTCCAAAAAAATCCGTCCAAAATCTTGATGACCCCAATCTCTTGTTTTGTACTTTTTTTCCACGTGTCTCGACCTCCAATGTATCCCTGCAAAGTTTGGTGAAGATCTGAGTATGTAGTTTTTGACCTTATATGGAACCTCCTATCTGAAAATTTGAAAATTCTTAAAAAATTCGTCCAAAATCTTGATGTCACCAATCCTATGTTTTGTATGTTTTTTCCACGTGTCTTGACATCCAATGTATCCATGCAAAGTTTGGTGAAGATCTGAGTATGTCGTTTTTGACCTTATCTGGAACCTCCCATCTGAAAATTTGAAAATTCTTAAAAAATTCGTCGAAAATCTTGATGTCTCCGATCTCTTGTTTTGTACGTTTTTTCCACGTGTCTTGACATGCAAAGTATTCCTGCAAAGTTTGGTGAAGATCTGAGTATGTAGTTTTTGACCTCATCTGGAACCTCCTATCTGAAAATTTGAAAATTCTTAAAAAATTCGTCCAAAATTTTGATGTCTCCAATCTCTTGTTTTGTACGTTTTTTCCACGTGTCTTGACATCCAATGTATCCCTGCAATGTTTGGTGAAGATCTGAGTATGTAGTTTTTGACCTTATCTGGAACCTCCCATCTGAAAATTTGAAAATTCCTAAAAAATCCGTCCAAAATCTTGATGACCCCAATCTCTTGTTTTGTACGTTTTTTCCACGTGTCTTGACATCCAATGTATCCCTGCAAAGTTTGGTGAAGATCTGAGTATGTAGTTTTTGACCTTATCTGGAACCTCCTATCTGAAAATTTGAAAATTCTTAAAAAATTCGTCCAAAATCTTGATGTCTCCAATCTCTTGTTTTGTACGTTTTTTCCACGTGTCTTGATATCCAATGTATCCCTGCAAAGTTTGGTGAAGATCTGAGTATGTAGTTTTTGACCTTATATGGAACCTCCTATCTGAAAATTTGAAAATTCTTAAAAAATTCGTCCAAAATCTTGATGTCTCCAATCTCTTGTTTTGTACGTTTTTTCCACGTGTCTTGATATCCAATGTATCCCTGCAATGTTTGGTGAAGATCTGAGTATGTAGTTTTTGACCTTATATGGAACCTCCTATCTGAAAATTTGAAAATTCTTAAAAAATTCGTCCAAAATCTTGATGTCTCCAATCTCTTGTTTTGTACGTTTTTTCCACGTGTCTTGACATCCAATGTATCCCTGCAAAGTTTGGTGAAGATCTGAGTATGTAGTTTTTGACCTTATCTGGAACCTCCTATCTGAAAATTTGAAAATTCTTAAAAAATTCGTCCAAAATCTTGATGTCTCCAATCTCTTGTTTTGTACGTTTTTTCCACGTGTCTTGATATCCAATGTATCCCTGCAAAGTTTGGTGAAGATCTGAGTATGTCGTTTTTGACCTTATCTGGAACATCCTTTCTGAAAATTTGAAAATTGTTAAAAAATTCGTCCAAAATCTTGATGTCTCCAATCTCTTTTTTGTACGTTTTTTCCACGTGTCTTGACATCCAATGTATCCCTGCAAAGTTTGGTGAAGATCTGAGTATGTAGTTTTTGACCTTATCTGGAACCTCCCATCTGAAAATTTGAAAATTCTTAAAAAATTCGACCAAAATCTTGATGTCTCCAATCTTTTGTTTTGTACGTTTTTTCCACGTGTCTTGACACATAATGTATCCATGCAAAGTTTGGTGAAGATCTGAGTATGTAGTTTTTGACCTTATATGGAACCTCCTATCTGAAAATTTGAAAATTCTTAAAAAATTCGTCCAAAATCTTGATGTCTCCAATCTCTTGTTTTGTACGTTTTTTCCACGTGTCTTGACATCCAATGTATCCCTGCAAAGTTTGGTGAAGATCTGAGTATGTAGTTTTTGACCTTATCTGGAACCTCCCATCTGAAAATTTGAAAATTCCTAAAAAATCCGTGCAAAATCTTGATGACCCCAATCTCTTGTTTTGTACGTTTTTTCCACGTGTCTTGACATCCAATGTATTCCTGCAATGTTTGGTGAAGATCTGAGTATGTAGTTTTTGACCTTATATGGAACCTCCTATCTGAAAATTTGAAAATTCTTAAAAAATTCGACCAAAATCTTGATGACCCCAATCCTATGTTTTGTATGTTTTTTCCACGTGTCTTGACATCCAATGTATCCATGCAAAGTTTGGTGAAGATCTGAGTATGTCGTTTTTGACCTTATCTGGAACCTCCCATCTGAAAATTTGAAAATTCTTAAAAAATTCGTCGAAAATCTTGATGTCTCCGATCTCTTGTTTTGTACGTTTTTTCCACGTGTCTTGACATGCAAAGTATTCCTGCAAAGTTTGGTGAAGATCTGAGTATGTAGTTTTTGACCTTATCTGGAACCTCCCATCTGAAAATTTGAAAATTCTTAAAAAATTCGTCGAAAATCTTGATGTCTCCGATCTCTTGTTTTGTACGTTTTTTCCACGTGTCTTGACATTCAAAGTATTCCTGCAAAGTTTGGTGAAGATCTGAGTATGTAGTTTTTGACCTCATCTGGAACCTCCTATCTGAAACTTTGAAAATTCTTAAAAAATTCGTCCAAAATCTTGATGTCTCCAATCTCTTGTTTTGTACGTTTTTTCCACGTGTCTTGACATCCAATGTATCCCTGCAATGTTTGGTGAAGATCTGAGTATGTAGTTTTTGACCTTATCTGGAACCTCCCATCTGAAAATTTGAAAATTCCTAAAAAATCCGTCCAAAATCTTGATGACCCCAATCTCTTGTTTTGTACTTTTTTTCCACGTGTCTCGACCTCCAATGTATCCCTGCAAAGTTTGGTGAAGATCTGAGTATGTAGTTTTTGACCTTATATGGAACCTCCTATCTGAAAATTTGAAAATTCTTAAAAAATTCGTCCAAAATCTTGATGTCACCAATCCTATGTTTTGTATGTTTTTTCCACGTGTCTTGACATCCAATGTATCCATGCAAAGTTTGGTGAAGATCTGAGTATGTCGTTTTTGACCTTATCTGGAACCTCCCATCTGAAAATTTGAAAATTCTTAAAAAATTCGTCGAAAATCTTGATGTCTCCGATCTCTTGTTTTGTACGTTTTTTCCACGTGTCTTGACATGCAAAGTATTCCTGCAAAGTTTGGTGAAGATCTGAGTATGTAGTTTTTGACCTCATCTGGAACCTCCTATCTGAAAATTTGAAAATTCTTAAAAAATTCGTCCAAAATTTTGATGTCTCCAATCTCTTGTTTTGTACGTTTTTTCCACGTGTCTTGACATCCAATGTATCCCTGCAATGTTTGGTGAAGATCTGAGTATGTAGTTTTTGACCTTATCTGGAACCTCCCATCTGAAAAATTGAAAATTCCTAAAAAATCCGTCCAAAATCTTGATGACCCCAATCTCTTGTTTTGTACGTTTTTTCCACGTGTCTTGACATCCAATGTATCCCTGCAGAGTTTGGTGAAGATCTGAGTATGTAGTTTTTGACCTTATCTGGAACCTCCTATCTGAAAATTTGAAAATTCCTAAAAAATCCGTCCAAAATCTTGATGACCCCAATCTCTTGTTTTGTACTTTTTTTCCACGTGTCTCGACCTCCAATGTATCCCTGCAAAGTTTGGTGAAGATCTGAGTATGTAGTTTTTGACCTTATATGGAACCTCCTATCTGAAAATTTGAAAATTCTTAAAAAATTCGTCCAAAATCTTGATGTCACCAATCCTATGTTTTGTATGTTTTTTCCACGTGTCTTGACATCCAATGTATCCATGCAAAGTTTGGTGAAGATCTGAGTATGTCGTTTTTGACCTTATCTGGAACCTCCCATCTGAAAATTTGAAAATTCTTAAAAAATTCGTCGAAAATCTTGATGTCTCCGATCTCTTGTTTTGTACGTTTTTTCCACGTGTCTTGACATGCAAAGTATTCCTGCAAAGTTTGGTGAAGATCTGAGTATGTAGTTTTTGACCTCATCTGGAACCTCCTATCTGAAAATTTGAAAATTCTTAAAAAATTCGTCCAAAATTTTGATGTCTCCAATCTCTTGTTTTGTACGTTTTTTCCACGTGTCTTGACATCCAATGTATCCCTGCAATGTTTGGTGAAGATCTGAGTATGTAGTTTTTGACCTTATCTGGAACCTCCCATCTGAAAATTTGAAAATTCCTAAAAAATCCGTCCAAAATCTTGATGACCCCAATCTCTTGTTTTGTACGTTTTTTCCACGTGTCTTGACATCCAATGTATCCCTGCAGAGTTTGGTGAAGATCTGAGTATGTAGTTTTTGACCTTATCTGGAACCTCCTATCTGAAAATTTGAAAATTCTTAAAAAATTCGTCCAAAATCTTGATGTCTCCAATCTCTTGTTTTGTACGTTTTTTCCACGTGTCTTGATATCCAATGTATCCCTGCAAAGTTTGGTGAAGATCTGAGTATGTATTTTTTGACCTTATATGGAACCTCCTATCTGAAAATTTGAAAATTCTTAAAAAATTCGTCCAAAATCTTGATGTCTCCAATCTCTTGTTTTGTACGTTTTTTCCACGTGTCTTGACACATAATGTATCCATGCAAAGTTTGGTGAAGATCTGAGTATGTAGTTTTTGACCTTATATGGAACCTCCTATCTGAAAATTTGAAAATTCTTAAAAAATTCGTCCAAAATCTTGATGTCTCCAATCTCTTGTTTTGTACGTTTTTTCCACGTGTCTTGACATCCAATGTATCCCTGCAAAGTTTGGTGAAGATCTGAGTATGTTGTTTTTGACCTTATCTGGAACATCCTTTCTGAAAATTTGAAAATTGTTAAAAAATTCGTCCAAAATCTTGATGTCTCCTATCTCTTGTTTTGTACGTTTTTTCCACGTGTCTTGACATCCAATGTATCCCTGCAAAGTTTGGTGAAGATCTGAGTATGTAGTTTTTGACCTTATCTGGAACCTCCCATCTGAAAATTTGAAAATTCTTAAAAAATTCGACCAATATCTTGATGTCTCCAATCTTTTGTTTTGTACGTTTTTTCCACGTGTCTTGACACATAATGTATCCATGCAAAGTTTGGTGAAGATCTGAGTATGTAGTTTTTGACCTTATATGGAACCTCCTATCTGAAAATTTGAAAATTCTTAAAAAATTCGTCCAAAATCTTGATGTCTCCAATCTCTTGTTTTGTACGTTTTTTCCACGTGTCTTGACATCCAATGTATCCCTGCAAAGTTTGGTGAAGATCTGAGTATGTAGTTTTTGACCTTATCTGGAACCTCCCATCTGAAAATTTGAAAATTCCTAAAAAATCCGTCCAAAATCTTGATGACCCCAATCTCTTGTTTTGTACTTTTTTTCCACGTGTCTCGACCTCCAATGTATCCCTGCAAAGTTTGGTGAAGATCTGAGTATGTAGTTTTTGACCTTATATGGAACCTCCTATCTGAAAATTTGAAAATTCTTAAAAAATTCGTCCAAAATCTTGATGTCACCAATCCTATGTTTTGTATGTTTTTTCCACGTGTCTTGACATCCAATGTATCCATGCAAAGTTTGGTGAAGATCTGAGTATGTCGTTTTTGACCTTATCTGGAACCTCCCATCTGAAAATTTGAAAATTCTTAAAAAATTCGTCGAAAATCTTGATGTCTCCGATCTCTTGTTTTGTACGTCTTTTCCACGTGTCTTGACATGCAAAGTATTCCTGCAAAGTTTGGTGAAGATCTGAGTATGTAGTTTTTGACCTCATCTGGAACCTCCTATCTGAAAATTTGAAAATTCTTAAAAAATTCGTCCAAAATTTTGATGTCTCCAATCTCTTGTTTTGTACGTTTTTTCCACGTGTCTTGACATCCAATGTATCCCTGCAATGTTTGGTGAAGATCTGAGTATGTAGTTTTTGACCTTATCTGGAACCTCCCATCTGAAAATTTGAAAATTCCTAAAAAATCCTTCCAAAATCTTGATGACCCCAATCTCTTGTTTTGTACGTTTTTTCCACGTGTCTTGACATCCAATGTATCCCTGCAAAGTTTGGTGAAGATCTGAGTATGTAGTTTTTGACCTTATCTGGAACCTCCTATCTGAAAATTTGAAAATTCTTAAAAAATTCGTCCAAAATCTTGATGTCTCCAATCTCTTGTTTTGTACGTTTTTTCCACGTGTCTTGATATCCAATGTATCCCTGCAAAGTTTGGTGAAGATCTGAGTATGTAGTTTTTGACCTTATCTGGAACCTCCCATCTGAAAATTTGAAAATTCTTAAAAAATTCGGCCAAAATCTTGATGTCTCCAATCTTTTGTTTTGTACGTTTTTTCCACGTGTCTTGACACATAATGTATCCATGCAAAGTTTGGTGAAGATCTGAGTATGTAGTTTTTGACCTTATATGGAACCTCCTATCTGAAAATTTGAAAATTCTTAAAAAATTCGTCCAAAATCTTGATGTCTCCAATCTCTTGTTTTGTACGTTTTTTCCACGTGTCTTGACATCCAATGTATCCCTGCAAAGTTTGGTGAAGATCTGAGTATGTAGTTTTTGACCTTATCTGGAACCTCCCATCTGAAAATTTGAAAATTCCAAAAAAATCCGTGCAAAATCTTGATGACCCCAATCTCTTGTTTTGTACGTTTTTTCCACGTGTCTTGACATCCAATGTATTCCTGCAATGTTTGGTGAAGATCTGAGTATGTAGTTTTTGACCTTATATGGAACCTCCTATCTGAAAATTTGAAAATTCTTAAAAAATTCGACCAAAATCTTGATGTTCCGAATCCTATGTTTTGTATGTTTTTTCCACGTGTCTTGACATCCAATGTATCCATGCAAAGTTTGGTGAAGATCTGAGTATGTAGTTTTTGACCTTATATTGAACCTCCCATCTGAAAATTTGAAAATTCTTAAAAAATTCGTCCAAAATCTTGATGACCCCAATCTCTTGTTTTGTACGTTTTTTCCACGTGTCTTGACATCCAAAGTATCCCTGCAAAGTTTGGTGAAGATCTGAGTATGTAGTTTTTGACCTTATATGGAACCTCCTTTCTGAAAATTTGAGAATTCTTAAAAAATTCGTCCAAAATCTTGATGTCTCCAATCTCTTGTTTTGTACGTTTTTTCCACGTGTCTTGACATCCAATGTATCCATGCAAAGTTTGGTGAAGATCTGAGTATGTCGTTTTTGACCTTATCTGGAACCTCCCATCTGAAAATTTGAAAATTCTTAAAAAATTCGTCGAAAATCTTGATGTCTCCAATCTTTTGTTTTGTACGTTTTTTCCACGTGTCTTGACATGCAAAGTATCCCTGCAACGTTTGGTGAAGATCTGAGTATGTAGTTTTTGACCTTATCTGGAACCTCCTATCTGAAAATTTGAAAATTCTTAAAAAATTCGTCCAAAATCTTGATGTCTCCAATCTCTTGTTTTGTACGTTTTTTCCACGTGTCTTGATATCCAATGTATCCCTGCAAAGTTTGGTGAAGATCTGAGTATGTCGTTTTTGATCTTATCTGGAACATCCTTTCTGAAAATTTGAAAATTGTTAAAAAATTCGTCCAAAATCTTGATGTCTCCAATCTCTTTTTTGTACGTTTTTTCCACGTGTCTTGACATCCAATGTATCCCTGCAAAGTTTGGTGAAGATCTGAGTATGTAGTTTTTGACCTTATCTGGAACCTCCCATCTGAAAATTTGAAAATTCTTAAAAAATTCGACCAAAATCTTGATGTCTCCAATCTTTTGTTTTGTACGTTTTTTCCACGTGTCTTGACACATAATGTATCCATGCAAAGTTTGGTGAAGATCTGAGTATGTAGTTTTTGACCTTATATGGAACCTCCTATCTGAAAAATTGAAAATTCTTAAAAAATTCGTCCAAAATCTTGATGTCTCCAATCTCTTGTTTTGTACGTTTTTTCCACGTGTCTTGACATCCAATGTATCCCTGCAAAGTTTGGTGAAGATCTGAGTATGTAGTTTTTGACCTTATCTGGAACCTCCCATCTGAAAATTTGAAAATTCCTAAAAAATCCGTGCAAAATCTTGATGACCCCAATCTCTTGTTTTGTACGTTTTTTCCACGTGTCTGGACATCCAATGTATCCATGCAAAGTTTGGTGAAGATCTGAGTATGTCGTTTTTGACCTTATCTGGAACATCCTTTCTGAAAATTTGAAAATTGTTAAAAAATTCGTCCAAAATCTTGATGTCTCCAATCTCTTTTTTGTACGTTTTTTCCACGTGTCTTGACATCCAATGTATCCCTGCAAAGTTTGGTGAAGATCTGAGTATGTAGTTTTTGACCTTATCTGGAACCTCCCATCTGAAAATTTGAAAATTCTTCAAAAATTCGTCGAAAATCTTGATGTCTCCAATCTCTTGTTTTGTACGTTTTTTCCACGTGTCTCGACCTCCAATGGATCCCTGCAAAGTTTGGTGAAGATCTGAGTATGTCGTTTTTGACCTTATCTGGAACATCCTTTCTGAAAATTTGAAAATTCTTAAAAAATTCGTCGAAAATCTTGATGTCTCCAATCTCTTGTTTTGTACGTTTTTTCCACGTATCTTGACATCCAATGTATCCCTGCAAAGTTTGGTGAAGATCTGAGTATGTAGTTTTTGACCTTATATGGAACCTCCTATCTGAAAATTTGAAAATTCTTAAAAAATTCGTCCAAAATCTTGATGTCTCCAATCTCTTGTTTTGTACGTTTTTTCCACGTGTCTCGACCTCCAATGGATCCCTGCAAAGTTTGGTGAAGATCTGAGTATGTCGTTTTTGACCTTATCTGGAACCTCCCATCTGAAAATTTGAAAATTCTTCAAAAATTCGTCGAAAATCTTGATGTCTCCGATCTCTTGTTTTGTACGTTTTTTCCACGTGTCTTGACATGGAAAGTATTCCTGCAAAGTTTGGTGAAGATCTGATTATGTAGTTTTTGACCTCATCTGGAACCTCCTATCTGAAAATTTGAAAATTCTTAAAAAATTCGTCCAAAATCTTGATGTCTCCAATCTCTTGTTTTGTACGTTTTTTCCACGTGTCTTGACATCCAATGTATCCCTGCAATGTTTGGTGAAGATCTGAGTATGTAGTTTTTGACCTTATCTGGAACCTCCCATCTGAAAATTTGAAAATTCCTAAAAAATCCGTCCAAAATCTTGATGACCCCAATCTCTTGTTTTGTACTTTTTTTCCACGTGTCTCGACCTCCAATGTATCCCTGCAAAGTTTGGTGAAGATCTGAGTATGTAGTTTTTGACCTTATATGGAACCTCCTATCTGAAAATTTGAAAATTCTTAAAAAATTCGTCGAAAATCTTGATGTCTCCGATCTCTTGTTTTGTACGTTTTTTCCACGTGTCTTGACATGCAAAGTATTCCTGCAAAGTTTGGTGAAGATCTGAGTATGTAGTTTTTGACCTCATCTGGAACCTCCTATCTGAAAATTTGAAAATTCTTAAAAAATTCGTCCAAAATCTTGATGTCTCCAATCTCTTGTTTTGTACGTTTTTTCCACGTGTCTTGACATCCAATGTATCCCTGCAATGTTTGGTGAAGATCTGAGTATGTAGTTTTAGACCTTATCTGGAACCTCCCATCTGAAAATTTGAAAATTCCTAAAAAATCCGTCCAAAATCTTGATGACCCCAATCTCTTTTTTGTACGTTTTTTCCACGTGTCTTGACATCCAATGTATCCCTGCAAAGTTTGGTGAAGATCTGAGTATGTAGTTTTTGACCTTATCTGGAACCTCCCATCTGAAAATTTGAAAATTCCTAAAAAATCCGTGCAAAATCTTGATGACCCCAATCTCTTGTTTTGTACGTTTTTTCCACGTGTCTTGACATCCAATGTATTCCTGCAATGTTTGGTGAAGATCTGAGTATGTAGTTTTTGACCTTATATGGAACCTCCTATCTGAAAATTTGAAAATTCTTAAAAAATTCGACCAAAATCTTGATGACCCCAATCCTATGTTTTGTATGTTTTTTCCACGTGTCTTGACATCCAATGTATCCATGCAAAGTTTGGTGAAGATCTGAGTATGTAGTTTTTGACCTTATATTGAACCTCCCATCTGAAAATTTGAAAATTCTTAAAAAATTCGTCCAAAATCTTGATGACCCCAATCTCTTGTTTTGTACGTTTTTTCCACGTGTCTTGACACATAATGTATCCATGCAAAGTTTGGTGAAGATCTGAGTATGTAGTTTTTGACCTTATATGGAACCTCCTATCTGAAAATTTGAAAATTCTTAAAAAATTCGTCCAAAATCTTGATGTCTCCAATCTCTTGTTTTGTACGTTTTTTCCACGTGTCTTGACATCCAATGTATCCCTGCAAAGTTTGGTGAAGATCTGAGTATGTAGTTTTTGACCTTATCTGGAACCTCCCATCTGAAAATTTGAAAATTCCTAAAAAATCCGTCCAAAATCTTGATGACCCCAATCTCTTGTTTTGTACTTTTTTTCCACGTGTCTCGACCTCCAATGTATCCCTGCAAAGTTTGGTGAAGATCTGAGTATGTAGTTTTTGACCTTATATGGAACCTCCTATCTGAAAATTTGAAAATTCTTAAAAAATTCGTCCAAAATCTTGATGTCACCAATCCTATGTTTTGTATGTTTTTTCCACGTGTCTTGACATCCAATGTATCCATGCAAAGTTTGGTGAAGATCTGAGTATGTCGTTTTTGACCTTATCTGGAACCTCCCATCTGAAAATTTGAAAATTCTTAAAAAATTCGTCGAAAATCTTGATGTCTCCGATCTCTTGTTTTGTACGTCTTTTCCACGTGTCTTGACATGCAAAGTATTCCTGCAAAGTTTGGTGAAGATCTGAGTATGTAGTTTTTGACCTCATCTGGAACCTCCTATCTGAAAATTTGAAAATTCTTAAAAAATTCGTCCAAAATTTTGATGTCTCCAATCTCTTGTTTTGTACGTTTTTTCCACGTGTCTTGACATCCAATGTATCCCTGCAATGTTTGGTGAAGATCTGAGTATGTAGTTTTTGACCTTATCTGGAACCTCCCATCTGAAAATTTGAAAATATCTAAAAAATCCTTCCAAAATCTTGATGACCCCAATCTCTTGTTTTGTACGTTTTTTCCACGTGTCTTGACATCCAATGTATCCCTGCAAAGTTTGGTGAAGATCTGAGTATGTAGTTTTTGACCTTATCTGGAACCTCCTATCTGAAAATTTGAAAATTCTTAAAAAATTCGTCCAAAATCTTGATGTCTCCAATCTCTTGTTTTGTACGTTTTTTCCACGTGTCTTGATATCCAATGTATCCCTGCAAAGTTTGGTGAAGATCTGAGTATGTAGTTTTTGACCTTATCTGGAACCTCCCATCTGAAAATTTGAAAATTCTTAAAAAATTCGGCCAAAATCTTGATGTCTCCAATCTTTTGTTTTGTACGTTTTTTCCACGTGTCTTGACACATAATGTATCCATGCAAAGTTTGGTGAAGATCTGAGTATGTAGTTTTTGACCTTATATGGAACCTCCTATCTGAAAATTTGAAAATTCTTAAAAAATTCGTCCAAAATCTTGATGTCTCCAATCTCTTGTTTTGTACGTTTTTTCCACGTGTCTTGACATCCAATGTATCCCTGCAAAGTTTGGTGAAGATCTGAGTATGTAGTTTTTGACCTTATCTGGAACCTCCCATCTGAAAATTTGAAAATTCCAAAAAAATCCGTGCAAAATCTTGATGACCCCAATCTCTTGTTTTGTACGTTTTTTCCACGTGTCTTGACATCCAATGTATTCCTGCAATGTTTGGTGAAGATCTGAGTATGTAGTTTTTGACCTTATATGGAACCTCCTATCTGAAAATTTGAAAATTCTTAAAAAATTCGACCAAAATCTTGATGTTCCGAATCCTATGTTTTGTATGTTTTTTCCACGTGTCTTGACATCCAATGTATCCATGCAAAGTTTGGTGAAGATCTGAGTATGTAGTTTTTGACCTTATATTGAACCTCCCATCTGAAAATTTGAAAATTCTTAAAAAATTCGTCCAAAATCTTGATGACCCCAATCTCTTGTTTTGTACGTTTTTTCCACGTGTCTTGACATCCAAAGTATCCCTGCAAAGTTTGGTGAAGATCTGAGTATGTAGTTTTTGACCTTATATGGAACCTCCTTTCTGAAAATTTGAGAATTCTTAAAAAATTCGTCCAAAATCTTGATGTCTCCAATCTCTTGTTTTGTACGTTTTTTCCACGTGTCTTGACATCCAATGTATCCATGCAAAGTTTGGTGAAGATCTGAGTATGTCGTTTTTGACCTTATCTGGAACCTCCCATCTGAAAATTTGAAAATTCCTAAAAAATTCGTCGAAAATCTTGATGTCTCCAATCTTTTGTTTTGTACGTTTTTTCCACGTGTCCTGACATGCAAAGTATCCCTGCAACGTTTGGTGAAGATCTGAGTATGTAGTTTTTGACCTTATCTGGAACCTCCTATCTGAAAATTTGAAAATTCTTAAAAAATTCGTCCAAAATCTTGATGTCTCCAATCTCTTGTTTTGTACGTTTTTTCCACGTGTCTTGATATCCAATGTATCCCTGCAAAGTTTGGTGAAGATCTGAGTATGTCGTTTTTGACCTTATCTGGAACATCCTTTCTGAAAATTTGAAAATTGTTAAAAAATTCGTCCAAAATCTTGATGTCTCCAATCTCTTTTTTGTACGTTTTTTCCACGTGTCTTGACATCCAATGTATCCCTGCAAAGTTTGGTGAAGATCTGAGTATGTAGTTTTTGACCTTATCTGGAACCTCCCATCTGAAAATTTGAAAATTCTTAAAAAATTCGACCAAAATCTTGATGTCTCCAATCTTTTGTTTTGTACGTTTTTTCCACGTGTCTTGACACATAATGTATCCATGCAAAGTTTGGTGAAGATCTGAGTATGTAGTTTTTGACCTTATATGGAACCTCCTATCTGAAAATTTGAAAATTCTTAAAAAATTCGTCCAAAATCTTGATGTCTCCAATCTCTTGTTTTGTACGTTTTTTCCACGTGTCTTGACATCCAATGTATCCCTGCAAAGTTTGGTGAAGATCTGAGTATGTAGTTTTTGACCTTATCTGGAACCTCCCATCTGAAAATTTGAAAATTCCTAAAAAATCCGTGCAAAATCTTGATGACCCCAATCTCTTGTTTTGTACGTTTTTTCCACGTGTCTTGACATCCAATGTATCCATGCAAAGTTTGGTGAAGATCTGAGTATGTCGTTTTTGACCTTATCTGGAACATCCTTTCTGAAAATTTGAAAATTGTTAAAAAATTCGTCCAAAATCTTGATGTCTCCAATCTCTTTTTTGTACGTTTTTTCCACGTGTCTTGACATCCAATGTATCCCTGCAAAGTTTGGTGAAGATCTGAGTATGTAGTTTTTGACCTTATCTGGAACCTCCCATCTGAAAATTTGAAAATTCTTCAAAAATTCGTCGAAAATCTTGATGTCTCCAATCTCTTGTTTTGTACGTTTTTTCCACGTGTCTCGACCTCCAATGGATCCCTGCAAAGTTTGGTGAAGATCTGAGTATGTCGTTTTTGACCTTATCTGGAACATCCTTTCTGAAAATTTGAAAATTCTTAAAAAATTCGTCGAAAATCTTGATGTCTCCAATCTCTTGTTTTGTACGTTTTTTCCACGTATCTTGACATCCAATGTATCCCTGCAAAGTTTGGTGAAGATCTGAGTATGTAGTTTTTGACCTTATATGGAACCTCCTATCTGAAAATTTGAAAATTCTTAAAAAATTCGTCCAAAATCTTGATGTCTCCAATCTCTTGTTTTGTACGTTTTTTCCACGTGTCTCGACCTCCAATGGATCCCTGCAAAGTTTGGTGAAGATCTGAGTATGTCGTTTTTGACCTTATCTGGAACCTCCCATCTGAAAATTTGAAAATTCTTCAAAAATTCGTCGAAAATCTTGATGTCTCCGATCTCTTGTTTTGTACGTTTTTTCCACGTGTCTTGACATGGAAAGTATTCCTGCAAAGTTTGGTGAAGATCTGAGTATGTAGTTTTTGACCTCATCTGGAACCTCCTATCTGAAAATTTGAAAATTCTTAAAAAATTCGTCCAAAATCTTGATGTCTCCAATCTCTTGTTTTGTACGTTTTTTCCACGTGTCTTGACATCCAATGTATCCCTGCAATGTTTGGTGAAGATCTGAGTATGTAGTTTTTGACCTTATCTGGAACCTCCCATCTGAAAATTTGAAAATTCCTAAAAAATCCGTCCAAAATCTTGATGACCCCAATCTCTTGTTTTGTACTTTTTTTCCACGTGTCTCGACCTCCAATGTATCCCTGCAAAGTTTGGTGAAGATCTGAGTATGTAGTTTTTGACCTTATATGGAACCTCCTATCTGAAAATTTGAAAATTCTTAAAAAATTCGTCGAAAATCTTGATGTCTCCGATCTCTTGTTTTGTACGTTTTTTCCACGTGTCTTGACATGCAAAGTATTCCTGCAAAGTTTGGTGAAGATCTGAGTATGTAGTTTTTGACCTCATCTGGAACCTCCTATCTGAAAATTTGAAAATTCTTAAAAAATTCGTCCAAAATCTTGATGTCTCCAATCTCTTGTTTTGTACGTTTTTTCCACGTGTCTTGACATCCAATGTATCCCTGCAATGTTTGGTGAAGATCTGAGTATGTAGTTTTAGACCTTATCTGGAACCTCCCATCTGAAAATTTGAAAATTCCTAAAAAATCCGTCCAAAATCTTGATGACCCCAATCTCTTTTTTGTACGTTTTTTCCACGTGTCTTGACATCCAATGTATCCCTGCAAAGTTTGGTGAAGATCTGAGTATGTAGTTTTTGACCTTATCTGGAACCTCCCATCTGAAAATTTGAAAATTCCTAAAAAATCCGTGCAAAATCTTGATGACCCCAATCTCTTGTTTTGTACGTTTTTTCCACGTGTCTTGACATCCAATGTATTCCTGCAATGTTTGGTGAAGATCTGAGTATGTAGTTTTTGACCTTATATGGAACCTCCTATCTGAAAATTTGAAAATTCTTAAAAAATTCGACCAAAATCTTGATGACCCCAATCCTATGTTTTGTATGTTTTTTCCACGTGTCTTGACATCCAATGTATCCATGCAAAGTTTGGTGAAGATCTGAGTATGTAGTTTTTGACCTTATATTGAACCTCCCATCTGAAAATTTGAAAATTCTTAAAAAATTCGTCCAAAATCTTGATGACCCCAATCTCTTGTTTTGTACGTTTTTTCCACGTGTCTTGACATCCAAAGTATCCCTGCAAAGTTTGGTGAAGATCTGAGTATGTAGTTTTTGACCTTATATTGAACCTCCCATCTGAAAATTTGAAAATTCTTAAAAAATTCGTCCAAAATCTTGATGTCTCCAATCTCTTGTTTTGTACGTTTTTTCCACGTGTCTTGACATCCAATGTATCCATGCAAAGTTTGGTGAAGATCTGAGTATGTCGTTTTTGACCTTATCTGGAACCTCCCATCTGAAAATTTGAAAATTCTTAAAAAAATCATCGAAAATCTTTATGTCTCCAATCTTTTGTTTTGTACGTTTTTTCCACGTGTCTTGACATGCAAAGTATCCCTGCAACGTTTGGTGAAGATCTGAGTATGTAGTTTTTGACCTTATCTGGAACCTCCTATCTGAAAATTTGAAAATTCTTCAAAAATTCGTCGAAAATCTTGATGTCTCCAATCTCTTGTTTTGTACGTTTTTTCCACGTGTCTTGACATCCAATGTATTCCTGCAATGTTTGGTGGAGATCTGAGTATGTAGTTTTAGACCTTATCTGGAACCTCCTATCTGAAAATTTGAAAATTCTTCAAAAATTCGTCCAAAATCTTGATGTCTCCAATCTCTTGTTTTGTACGTTTTTTCCACGTGTCTCGACCTCCAATGTATCCCTGCAAAGTTTGGTGAAGATCTGAGTATGTAGTTTTTGACCTTATCTGGAACCTCCCATCTGAAAATTTGAAAATTCCTAAAAAATCCGTCCAAAATCTTGATGACCCCAATCTCTTGTTTTGTACTTTTTTTCCACGTGTCTCGACCTCCAATGTATCCCTGCAAAGTTTGGTGAAGATCTGAGTATGTAGTTTTTGACCTTATATGGAACCTCCTATCTGAAAATTTGAAAATTCTTAAAAAATTCGTCCAAAATCTTGATGTCACCAATCCTATGTTTTGTATGTTTTTTCCACGTGTCTTGACATCCAATGTATCCATGCAAAGTTTGGTGAAGATCTGAGTATGTCGTTTTTGACCTTATCTGGAACCTCCCATCTGAAAATTTGAAAATTCTTAAAAAATTCGTCGAAAATCTTGATGTCTCCGATCTCTTGTTTTGTACGTTTTTTCCACGTGTCTTGACATGCAAAGTATTCCTGCAAAGTTTGGTGAAGATCTGAGTATGTAGTTTTTGACCTCATCTGGAACCTCCTATCTGAAAATTTGAAAATTCTTAAAAAATTCGTCCAAAATTTTGATGTCTCCAATCTCTTGTTTTGTACGTTTTTTCCACGTGTCTTGACATCCAATGTATCCCTGCAATGTTTGGTGAAGATCTGAGTATGTAGTTTTTGACCTTATCTGGAACCTCCCATCTGAAAATTTGAAAATTCCTAAAAAATCCGTCCAAAATCTTGATGACCCCAATCTCTTGTTTTGTACGTTTTTTCCACGTGTCTTGACATCCAATGTATCCCTGCAAAGTTTGGTGAAGATCTGAGTATGTAGTTTTTGACCTTATCTGGAACCTCCTATCTGAAAATTTGAAAATTCTTAAAAAATTCGTCCAAAATCTTGATGTCTCCAATCTCTTGTTTTGTACGTTTTTTCCACGTGTCTTGATATCCAATGTATCCCTGCAAAGTTTGGTGAAGATCTGAGTATGTAGTTTTTGACCTTATATGGAACCTCCTATCTGAAAATTTGAAAATTCTTAAAAAATTCGTCCAAAATCTTGATGTCTCCAATCTCTTGTTTTGTACGTTTTTTCCACGTGTCTTGACATCCAATGTATCCCTGCAAAGTTTGGTGAAGATCTGAGTATGTAGTTTTTGACCTTATATTGAACCTCCCATCTGAAAGTTTGAAAATTCTTAAAAAATTCGTCCAAAATCTTGATGTCTCCAATCTCTTGTTTTGTACGTTTTTTCCACGTGTCTTGATATCCAATGTATCCCTGCAAAGTTTGGTGAAGATCTGAGTATGTCGTTTTTGACCTTATCTGGAACATCCTTTCTGAAAATTTGAAAATTGTTAAAAAATTCGTCCAAAATCTTGATGTCTCCGATCTCTTTTTTGTACGTTTTTTCCACGTGTCTTGACATCCAATGTATCCCTGCAAAGTTTGGTGAAGATCTGAGTATGTAGTTTTTGACCTTATCTGGAACCTCCCATCTGAAAATTTGAAAATTCTTAAAAAATTCGACCAAAATCTTGATGTCTCCAATCTTTTGTTTTGTACGTTTTTTCCACGTGTCTTGACACATAATGTATCCATGCAAAGTTTGGTGAAGATCTGAGTATGTAGTTTTTGACCTTATATGGAACCTCCTATCTGAAAATTTGAAAATTCTTAAAAAATTCGTCCAAAATCTTGATGTCTCCAATCTCTTGTTTTGTACGTTTTTTCCACGTGTCTTGACATCCAATGTATCCCTGCAAAGTTTGGTGAAGATCTGAGTATGTAGTTTTTGACCTTATCTGGAACCTCCCATCTGAAAATTTGAAAATTCCTAAAAAATCCGTGCAAAATCTTGATGACCCCAATCTCTTGTTTTGTACGTTTTTTCCACGTGTCTTGACATCCAATGTATTCCTGCAATGTTTGGTGAAGATCTGAGTATGTAGTTTTTGACCTTATATGGAACCTCCTATCTGAAAATTTGAAAATTCTTAAAAAATTCGACCAAAATCTTGATGACCCCAATCCTATGTTTTGTATGTTTTTTCCACGTGTCTTGACATCCAATGTATCCATGCAAAGTTTGGTGAAGATCTGAGTATGTCGTTTTTGACCTTATCTGGAACCTCCCATCTGAAAATTTGAAAATTCTTAAAAAATTCGTCGAAAATCTTGATGTCTCCGATCTCTTGTTTTGTACGTTTTTTCCACGTGTCTTGACATGCAAAGTATTCCTGCAAAGTTTGGTGAAGATCTGAGTATGTAGTTTTTGACCTTATATGGAACCTCCTATCTGAAAATTTGAAAATTCTTAAAAAATTCGTCCAAAATCTTGATGTCTCCAATCTCTTGTTTTGTACGTTTTTTCCACGTGTCTTGACATCCAATGTATCCCTGCAAAGTTTGGTGAAGATCTGAGTATGTAGTTTTTGACCTTATATGGAACCTCCTATCTGAAAATTTGAAAATTCTTAAAAAATTCGTCCAAAATCTTGATGTCTCCAATCTCTTGTTTTGTACGTTTTTTCCACGTGTCTTGATATCCAATGTATCCCTGCAATGTTTGGTGAAGATCTGAGTATGTAGTTTTTGACCTTATATGGAACCTCCTATCTGAAAATTTGAAAATTCTTAAAAAATTCGTCCAAAATCTTGATGTCTCCAATCTCTTGTTTTGTACGTTTTTTCCACGTGTCTTGACATCCAATGTATCCCTGCAAAGTTTGGTGAAGATCTGAGTATGTAGTTTTTGACCTTATCTGGAACCTCCTATCTGAAAATTTGAAAATTCTTAAAAAATTCGTCCAAAATCTTGATGTCTCCAATCTCTTGTTTTGTACGTTTTTTCCACGTGTCTTGATATCCAATGTATCCCTGCAAAGTTTGGTGAAGATCTGAGTATGTCGTTTTTGACCTTATCTGGAACATCCTTTCTGAAAATTTGAAAATTGTTAAAAAATTCGTCCAAAATCTTGATGTCTCCAATCTCTTTTTTGTACGTTTTTTCCACGTGTCTTGACATCCAATGTATCCCTGCAAAGTTTGGTGAAGATCTGAGTATGTAGTTTTTGACCTTATCTGGAACATCCTTTCTGAAAATTTGAAAATTGTTAAAAAATTCGTCCAAAATCTTGATGTCTCCAATCTCTTTTTTGTACGTTTTTTCCACGTGTCTTGACATCCAATGTATCCCTGCAAAGTTTGGTGAAGATCTGAGTATGTAGTTTTTGACCTTATCTGGAACCTCCCATCTGAAAATTTGAAAATTCTTAAAAAATTCGACCAAAATCTTGATGTCTCCAATCTTTTGTTTTGTACGTTTTTTCCACGTGTCTTGACACATAATGTATCCATGCAAAGTTTGGTGAAGATCTGAGTATGTAGTTTTTGACCTTATATGGAACCTCCTATCTGAAAATTTGAAAATTCTTAAAAAATTCGTCCAAAATCTTGATGTCTCCAATCTCTTGTTTTGTACGTTTTTTCCACGTGTCTTGACATCCAATGTATCCCTGCAAAGTTTGGTGAAGATCTGAGTATGTAGTTTTTGACCTTATCTGGAACCTCCCATCTGAAAATTTGAAAATTCCTAAAAAATCCGTGCAAAATCTTGATGACCCCAATCTCTTGTTTTGTACGTTTTTTCCACGTGTCTTGACATCCAATGTATTCCTGCAATGTTTGGTGAAGATCTGAGTATGTAGTTTTTGACCTTATATGGAACCTCCTATCTGAAAATTTGAAAATTCTTAAAAAATTCGACCAAAATCTTGATGACCCCAATCCTATGTTTTGTATGTTTTTTCCACGTGTCTTGACATCCAATGTATCCATGCAAAGTTTGGTGAAGATCTGAGTATGTCGTTTTTGACCTTATCTGGAACCTCCCATCTGAAAATTTGAAAATTCTTAAAAAATTCGTCGAAAATCTTGATGTCTCCGATCTCTTGTTTTGTACGTTTTTTCCACGTGTCTTGACATGCAAAGTATTCCTGCAAAGTTTGGTGAAGATCTGAGTATGTAGTTTTTGACCTTATCTGGAACCTCCCATCTGAAAATTTGAAAATTCTTAAAAAATTCGTCGAAAATCTTGATGTCTCCGATCTCTTGTTTTGTACGTTTTTTCCATGTGTCTTGACATGCAAAGTATTCCTGCAAAGTTTGGTGAAGATCTGAGTATGTAGTTTTTGACCTCATCTGGAACCTCCTATCTGAAAATTTGAAAATTCTTAAAAAATTCGTCCAAAATTTTGATGTCTCCAATCTCTTGTTTTGTACGTTTTTTCCACGTGTCTTGACATCCAATGTATCCCTGCAATGTTTGGTGAAGATCTGAGTATGTAGTTTTTGACCTTATCTGGAACCTCCCATCCGAAAATTTGAAAATTCCTAAAAAATCCGTCCAAAATCTTGATGACCCCAATCTCTTGTTTTGTACGTTTTTTCCACGTGTCTTGACATCCAATGTATCCCTGCAAAGTTTGGTGAAGATCTGAGTATGTAGTTTTTGACCTTATCTGGAACCTCCTATCTGAAAATTTGAAAATTCTTAAAAAATTCGTCCAAAATCTTGATGTCTCCAATCTCTTGTTTTGTACGTTTTTTCCACGTGTCTTGATATCCAATGTATCCCTGCAAATTTTGGTGAAGATCTGAGTATGTATTTTTTGACCTTATGTGGAACCTCCTATCTGAAAATTTGAAAATTCTTAAAAAATTCGTCCAAAATCTTGATGTCTCCAATCTCTTGTTTTGTACGTTTTTTCCACGTGTCTTGACACATAATGTATCCATGCAAAATTTGGTGAAGATCTGAGTATGTAGTTTTTGACCTTATATGGAACCTCCTATCTGAAAATTTGAAAATTCTTAAAAAATTCGTCCAAAATCTTGATGTCTCCAATCTCTTGTTTTGTACGTTTTTTCCACGTGTCTTGACATCCAATGTATCCCTGCAAAGTTTGGTGAAGATCTGAGTATGTTGTTTTTGACCTTATCTGGAACATCCTTTCTGAAAATTTGAAAATTGTTAAAAAATTCGTCCAAAATCTTGATGTCTCCTATCTCTTGTTTTGTACGTTTTTTCCACGTGTCTTGACATCCAATGTATCCCTGCAAAGTTTGGTGAAGATCTGAGTATGTAGTTTTTGACCTTATCTGGAACCTCCCATCTGAAAATTTGAAAATTCTTAAAAAATTCGACCAATATCTTGATGTCTCCAATCTTTTGTTTTGTACGTTTTTTCCACGTGTCTTGACACATAATGTATCCATGCAAAGTTTGGTGAAGATCTGAGTATGTAGTTTTTGACCTTATATGGAACCTCCTATCTGAAAATTTGAAAATTCTTAAAAAATTCGTCCAAAATCTTGATGTCTCCAATCTCTTGTTTTGTACGTTTTTTCCACGTGTCTTGACATCCAATGTATCCCTGCAAAGTTTGGTGAAGATCTGAGTATGTAGTTTTTGACCTTATCTGGAACCTCCCATCTGAAAATTTGAAAATTCCTAAAAAATCCGTCCAAAATCTTGATGACCCCAATCTCTTGTTTTGTACTTTTTTTCCACGTGTCTCGACCTCCAATGTATCCCTGCAAAGTTTGGTGAAGATCTGAGTATGTAGTTTTTGACCTTATATGGAACCTCCTATCTGAAAATTTGAAAATTCTTAAAAAATTCGTCCAAAATCTTGATGTCACCAATCCTATGTTTTGTATGTTTTTTCCACGTGTCTTGACATCCAATGTATCCATGCAAAGTTTGGTGAAAATCTGAGTATGTCGTTTTTGACCTTATCTGGAACCTCCCATCTGAAAATTTGAAAATTCTTAAAAAATTCGTCGAAAATCTTGATGTCTCCGATCTCTTGTTTTGTACGTCTTTTCCACGTGTCTTGACATGCAAAGTATTCCTGCAAAGTTTGGTGAAGATCTGAGTATGTAGTTTTTGACCTCATCTGGAACCTCCTATCTGAAAATTTGAAAATTCTTAAAAAATTCGTCCAAAATTTTGATGTCTCCAATCTCTTGTTTTGTACGTTTTTTCCACGTGTCTTGACATCCAATGTATCCCTGCAATGTTTGGTGAAGATCTGAGTATGTAGTTTTTGACCTTATCTGGAACCTCCCATCTGAAAATTTGAAAATTCCTAAAAAATCCTTCCAAAATCTTGATGACCCCAATCTCTTGTTTTGTACGTTTTTTCCACGTGTCTTGACATCCAATGTATCCCTGCAAAGTTTGGTGAAGATCTGAGTATGTAGTTTTTGACCTTATCTGGAACCTCCTATCTGAAAATTTGAAAATTCTTAAAAAATTCGTCCAAAATCTTGATGTCTCCAATCTCTTGTTTTGTACGTTTTTTCCACGTGTCTTGATATCCAATGTATCCCTGCAAAATTTGGTGAAGATCTGAGTATGTAGTTTTTGACCTTATCTGGAACCTCCCATCTGAAAATTTGAAAATTATAAAAAAATTCGACCAAAATCTTGATGTCTCCAATCTTTTGTTTTGTACGTTTTTTCCACGTGTCTTGACACATAATGTATCCATGCAAAGTTTGGTGAAGATCTGAGTATGTAGTTTTTGACCTTATATGGAACCTCCTATCTGAAAATTTGAAAATTCTTAAAAAATTCGTCCAAAATCTTGATGTCTCCAATCTCTTGTTTTGTACGTTTTTTCCACGTGTCTTGACATCCAATGTATCCCTGCAAAGTTTGGTGAAGATCTGAGTATGTAGTTTTTGACCTTATCTGGAACCTCCCATCTGAAAATTTGAAAATTCCTAAAAAATCCGTGCAAAATCTTGATGACCCCAATCTCTTGTTTTGTACGTTTTTTCCACGTGTCTTGACATCCAATGTATTCCTTCAATGTTTGGTGAAGATCTGAGTATGTAGTTTTTGACCTTATATTGAACCTCCCATCTGAAAATTTGAAAATTCTTAAAAAATTCGTCCAAAATCTTGATGACCCCAATCTCTTGTTTTGTACGTTTTTTCCACGTGTCTTGACATCCAAAGTATCCCTGCAAAGTTTGGTGAAGATCTGAGTATGTAGTTTTTGACCTTATATGGAACCTCCTTTCTGAAAATTTGAGAATTCTTAAAAAATTCGTCCAAAATCTTGATGTCTCCAATCTCTTGTTTTGTACGTTTTTTCCACGTGTCTTGACATCCAATGTATCCATGCAAAGTTTGGTGAAGATCTGAGTATGTCGTTTTTGACCTTATCTGGAACCTCCCATCTGAAAATTTGAAAATTCTTAAAAAATTCGTCGAAAATCTTGATGTCTCCAATCTTTTGTTTTGTACGTTTTTTCCACGTGTCTTGACATGCAAAGTATCCCTGCAACGTTTGGTGAAGATCTGAGTATGTAGTTTTTGACCTTATCTGGAACCTCCTATCTGAAAATTTGAAAATTCTTAAAAAATTCGTCCAAAATCTTGATGTCTCCAATCTCTTGTTTTGTACGTTTTTTCCACGTGTCTTGATATCCAATGTATCCCTGCAAAGTTTGGTGAAGATCTGAGTATGTCGTTTTTGACCTTATCTGGAACCTCCCATCTGAAAATTTGAAAATTCTTAAAAAATTCGACCAAAATCTTGATGTCTCCAATCTCTTTTTTGTACGTTTTTTCCACGTGTCTTGACATCCAATGTATCCCTGCAAAGTTTGGTGAAGATCTGAGTATGTAGTTTTTGACCTTATCTGGAACCTCCCATCTGAAAATTTGAAAATTCTTAAAAAATTCGACCAAAATCTTGATGTCTCCAATCTTTTGTTTTGTACGTTTTTTCCACGTGTCTTGACACATAATGTATCCATGCAAAGTTTGGTGAAGATCTGAGTATGTAGTTTTTGACCTTATATGGAACCTCCTATCTGAAAATTTGAAAATTCTTAAAAAATTCGTCCAAAATCTTGATGTCTCCAATCTCTTGTTTTGTACGTTTTTTCCACGTGTCTTGACATCCAATGTATCCCTGCAAAGTTTGGTGAAGATCTGAGTATGTAGTTTTTGACCTTATCTGGAACCTCCCATCTGAAAATTTGAAAATTCCTAAAAAATCCGTGCAAAATCTTGATGACCCCAATCTCTTGTTTTGTACGTTTTTTCCACGTGTCTTGACATCCAATGTATCCATGCAAAGTTTGGTGAAGATCTGAGTATGTCGTTTTTGACCTTATCTGGAACATCCTTTCTGAAAATTTGAAAATTGTTAAAAAATTCGTCCAAAATCTTGATGTCTCCAATCTCTTTTTTGTACGTTTTTTCCACGTGTCTTGACATCCAATGTATCCCTGCAAAGTTTGGTGAAGATCTGAGTATGTAGTTTTTGACCTTATCTGGAACCTCCCATCTGAAAATTTGAAAATTCTTCAAAAATTCGTCGAAAATCTTGATGTCTCCAATCTCTTGTTTTGTACGTTTTTTCCACGTGTCTCGACCTCCAATGGATCCCTGCAAAGTTTGGTGAAGATCTGAGTATGTCGTTTTTGACCTTATCTGGAACATCCTTTCTGAAAATTTGAAAATTCTTAAAAAATTCGTCGAAAATCTTGATGTCTCCAATCTCTTGTTTTGTACGTTTTTTCCACGTATCTTGACATCCAATGTATCCCTGCAAAGTTTGGTGAAGATCTGAGTATGTAGTTTTTGACCTTATATGGAACCTCCTATCTGAAAATTTGAAAATTCTTAAAAAATTCGTCCAAAATCTTGATGTCTCCAATCTCTTGTTTTGTACGTTTTTCCACGTGTCTCGACCTCCAATGGATCCCTGCAAAGTTTGGTGAAGATCTGAGTATGTCGTTTTTGACCTTATCTGGAACCTCCCATCTGAAAATTTGAAAATTCTTCAAAAATTCGTCGAAAATCTTGATGTCTCCGATCTCTTGTTTTGTACGTTTTTTCCACGTGTCTTGACATGGAAAGTATTCCTGCAAAGTTTGGTGAAGATCTGAGTATGTAGTTTTTGACCTCATCTGGAACCTCCTATCTGAAAATTTGAAAATTCTTAAAAAATTCGTCCAAAATCTTGATGTCTCCAATCTCTTGTTTTGTACGTTTTTTCCACGTGTCTTGACATCCAATGTATCCCTGCAATGTTTGGTGAAGATCTGAGTATGTAGTTTTTGACCTTATCTGGAACCTCCCATCTGAAAATTTGAAAATTCCTAAAAAATCCGTCCAAAATCTTGATGACCCCAATCTCTTGTTTTGTACTTTTTTTCCACGTGTCTCGACCTCCAATGTATCCCTGCAAAGTTTGGTGAAGATCTGAGTATGTAGTTTTTGACCTTATATGGAACCTCCTATCTGAAAATTTGAAAATTCTTAAAAAATTCGTCGAAAATCTTGATGTCTCCGATCTCTTGTTTTGTACGTTTTTTCCACGTGTCTTGACATGCAAAGTATTCCTGCAAAGTTTGGTGAAGATCTGAGTATGTAGTTTTTGACCTCATCTGGAACCTCCTATCTGAAAATTTGAAAATTCTTAAAAAATTCGTCCAAAATCTTGATGTCTCCAATCTCTTGTTTTGTACGTTTTTTCCACGTGTCTTGACATCCAATGTATCCCTGCAATGTTTGGTGAAGATCTGAGTATGTAGTTTTTGACCTTATCTGGAACCTCCCATCTGAAAATTTGAAAATTCCTAAAAAATCCGTCCAAAATCTTGATGACCCCAATCTCTTTTTTGTACGTTTTTTCCACGTGTCTTGACATCCAATGTATCCCTGCAAAGTTTGGTGAAGATCTGAGTATGTAGTTTTTGACCTTATCTGGAACCTCCCATCTGAAAATTTGAAAATTCTTAAAAAATTCGACCAAAATCTTGATGTCTCCAATCTCTTTTTTGTACGTTTTTTCCACGTGTCTTGACATCCAATGTATCCCTGCAAAGTTTGGTGAAGATCTGAGTATGTAGTTTTTGACCTTATCTGGAACCTCCCATCTGAAAATTTGAAAATTCTTAAAAAATTCGACCAAAATCTTGATGTCTCCAATCTTTTGTTTTGTACGTTTTTTCCACGTGTCTTGACACATAATGTATCCATGCAAAGTTTGGTGAAGATCTGAGTATGTAGTTTTTGACCTTATATGGAACCTCCTATCTGAAAATTTGAAAATTCTTAAAAAATTCGTCCAAAATCTTGATGTCTCCAATCTCTTGTTTTGTACGTTTTTTCCACGTGTCTTGACATCCAATGTATCCCTGCAAAGTTTGGTGAAGATCTGAGTATGTAGTTTTTGACCTTATCTGGAACCTCCCATCTGAAAATTTGAAAATTCCTAAAAAATCCGTGCAAAATCTTGATGACCCCAATCTCTTGTTTTGTACGTTTTTTCCACGTGTCTTGACATCCAATGTATCCATGCAAAGTTTGGTGAAGATCTGAGTATGTCGTTTTTGACCTTATCTGGAACATCCTTTCTGAAAATTTGAAAATTGTTAAAAAATTCGTCCAAAATCTTGATGTCTCCAATCTCTTTTTTGTACGTTTTTTCCACGTGTCTTGACATCCAATGTATCCCTGCAAAGTTTGGTGAAGATCTGAGTATGTAGTTTTTGACCTTATATGGAACCTCCTATCTGAAAATTTGAAAATTCTTAAAAAATTCGTCCAAAATCTTGATGTCTCCAATCTCTTGTTTTGTACGTTTTTTCCACGTGTCTTGACATCCAATGTATCCCTGCAAAGTTTGGTGAAGATCTGAGTATGTAGTTTTTGACCTTATATGGAACCTCCCATCTGAAAATTTGAAAATTCTTAAAAAATTCGTCCAAAATCTTGATGACCCCAATCTCTTGTTTTGTACGTTTTTTCCACGTGTCTTGACATCCAAAGTATCCCTGCAAAGTTTGGTGAAGATCTGAGTATGTAGTTTTTGACCTTATATTGAACCTCCCATCTGAAAATTTGAAAATTCTTAAAAAATTCGTCCAAAATCTTGATGTCTCCAATCTCTTGTTTTGTACGTTTTTTCCACGTGTCTTGACATCCAATGTATCCATGCAAAGTTTGGTGAAGATCTGAGTATGTCGTTTTTGACCTTATCTGGAACCTCCCATCTGAAAATTTGAAAATTCTTAAAAAATTCGTCGAAAATCTTGATGTCTCCAATCTTTTGTTTTGTACGTTTTTTCCACGTGTCTTGACATGCAAAGTATCCCTGCACGTTTGGTGAAGATCTGAGTATGTAGTTTTTGACCTTATCTGGAACCTCTTATCTGAAAATTTGAAAATTCTTAAAAAATTCGTCGAAAATCTTGATGTCTCCAATCTCTTGTTTTGTACGTTTTTTCCACGTGTCTTGACATCCAATGTATTCCTGCAATGTTTGGTGGAGATCTGAGTATGTAGTTTTAGACCTTATCTGGAACCTCCTATCTGAAAATTTGAAAATTCTTCAAAAATTCGTCCAAAATCTTGATGTCTCCAATCTCTTGTTTTGTACGTTTTTTCCACGTGTCTCGACCTCCAATGGATCCCTGCAAAGTTTGGTGAAGATCTGAGTATGTCGTTTTTGACCTTATCTGGAACATCCTTTCTGAAAATTTGAAAATTCTTAAAAAATTCGTCGAAAATCTTGATGTCTCCAATCTCTTGTTTTGTACGTTTTTTCCACGTGTCTTGACATCCAATGTATCCCTGCAAAGTTTGGTGAAGATCTGAGTATGTAGTTTTTGACCTTATATGGAACCTCCTATCTGAAAATTTGAAAATTCTTAAAAAATTCGTCCAAAATCTTGATGTCACCAATCCTATGTTTTGTACGTTTTTTCCACGTGTCTTGACATCCAATGTATCCATGCAAAGTTTGGTGAAGATCTGAGTATGTCGTTTTTGACCTTATCTGGAACCTCCCATCTGAAAATTTGAAAATTCTTAAAAAATTCGTCGAAAGTCTTGATGTCTCCGATCTCTTGTTTTGTACGTTTTTTCCACGTGTCTTGACATGCAAAGTATTCCTGCAAAGTTTGGTGAAGATCTGAGTATGTAGTTTTTGACCTCATCTGGAACCTCCTATCTGAAAATTTGAAAATTCTTAAAAAATTCGTCCAAAATTTTGATGTCTCCAATCTCTTGTTTTGTACGTTTTTTCCACGTGTCTTGACATCCAATGTATCCCTGCAATGTTTGGTGAAGATCTGAGTATGTAGTTTTTGAACTTATCTGGAACCTCCCATCTGAAAGTTTGAAAATTCCTAAAAAATCCCTCCAAAATCTTGATGACCCCAATCTCTTTTTTGTACGTTTTTTCCACGTGTCTTGACATCCAATGTATCCCTGCAAAGTTTGGTGAAGATCTGAGTATGTAGTTTTTGACCTTATCTGGAACCTCCCATCTGAAAATTTGAAAATTCTTAAAAAATTCGACCAAAATCTTGATGTCTCCAATCTCTTTTTTGTACGTTTTTTCCACGTGTCTTGACATCCAATGTATCCCTGCAAAGTTTGGTGAAGATCTGAGTATGTAGTTTTTGACCTTATCTGGAACCTCCCATCTGAAAATTTGAAAATTCTTAAAAAATTCGACCAAAATCTTGATGTCTCCAATCTTTTGTTTTGTACGTTTTTTCCACGTGTCTTGACACATAATGCATCCATGCAAAGTTTGGTGAAGATCTGAGTATGTAGTTTTTGACCTTATATGGAACCTCCTATCTGAAAATTTGAAAATTCTTAAAAAATTCGTCCAAAATCTTGATGTCTCCAATCTCTTGTTTTGTACGTTTTTTCCACGTGTCTTGACATCCAATGTATCCCTGCAAAGTTTGGTGAAGATCTGAGTATGTAGTTTTTGACCTTATCTGGAACCTCCCATCTGAAAATTTGAAAATTCCTAAAAAATCCGTGCAAAATCTTGATGACCCCAATCTCTTGTTTTGTACGTTTTTTCCACGTGTCTTGACATCCAATGTATCCATGCAAAGTTTGGTGAAGATCTGAGTATGTCGTTTTTGACCTTATCTGGAACATCCTTTCTGAAAATTTGAAAATTGTTAAAAAATTCGTCCAAAATCTTGATGTCTCCAATCTCTTTTTTGTACGTTTTTTCCACGTGTCTTGACATCCAATGTATCCCTGCAAAGTTTGGTGAAGATCTGAGTATGTAGTTTTTGACCTTATATGGAACCTCCTATCTGAAAATTTGAAAATTCTTAAAAAATTCGTCCAAAATCTTGATGTCTCCAATCTCTTGTTTTGTACGTTTTTTCCACGTGTCTTGACATCCAATGTATCCCTGCAAAGTTTGGTGAAGATCTGAGTATGTAGTTTTTGACCTTATCTGGAACCTCCCATCTGAAAATTTGAAAATTCCTAAAAAATCCGTGCAAAATCTTGATGACCCCAATCTCTTGTTTTGTACGTTTTTTCCACGTGTCTTGACATCCAATGTATTCCTGCAATGTTTGGTGAAGATCTGAGTATGTAGTTTTTGACCTTATATGGAACCTCCTATCTGAAAATTTGAAAATTCTTAAAAAATTCGACCAAAATCTTGATGTTCCGAATCCTATGTTTTGTATGTTTTTTCCACGTGTCTTGACATCCAATGTATCCATGCAAAGTTTGGTGAAGATCTGAGTATGTAGTTTTTGACCTTATATTGAACCTCCCATCTGAAAATTTGAAAATTCTTAAAAAATTCGTCCAAAATCTTGATGACCCCAATCTCTTGTTTTGTACGTTTTTTCCACGTGTCTTGACATCCAAAGTATCCCTGCAAAGTTTGGTGAAGATCTGAGTATGTAGTTTTTGACCTTATATTGAACCTCCCATCTGAAAATTTGAAAATTCTCAAAAAATTCGTCCAAAATCTTGATGTCTCCAATCTCTTGTTTTGTACGTTTTTTCCACGTGTCTTGACATCCAATGTATCCATGCAAAGTTTGGTGAAGATCTGAGTATGTCGTTTTTGACCTTATCTGGAACCTCCCATCTGAAAATTTGAAAATTCTTAAAAAATTCGTCGAAAATCTTGATGTCTCCAATCTTTTGTTTTGTACGTTTTTTCCACGTGTCTTGACATGCAAAGTATCCCTGCACGTTTGGTGAAGATCTGAGTATGTAGTTTTTGACCTTATCTGGAACCTCTTATCTGAAAATTTGAAAATTCTTAAAAAATTCGTCGAAAATCTTGATGTCTCCAATCTCTTGTTTTGTACGTTTTTTCCACGTGTCTCGACATCCAATGTATTCCTGCAATGTTTGGTGGAGATCTGAGTATGTAGTTTTAGACCTTATCTGGAACCTCCTATCTGAAAATTTGAAAATTCTTCAAAAATTCGTCCAAAATCTTGATGTCTCCAATCTCTTGTTTTGTACGTTTTTTCCACGTGTCTCGACCTCCAATGGATCCCTGCAAAGTTTGGTGAAGATCTGAGTATGTCGTTTTTGACCTTATCTGGAACATCCTTTCTGAAAATTTGAAAATTCTTAAAAAATTCGTCGAAAATCTTGATGTCTCCAATCTCTTGTTTTGTACGTTTTTTCCACGTGTCTTGACATCCAATGTATCCCTGCAAAGTTTGGTGAAGTTCTGAGTATGTAGTTTTTGACCTTATATGGAACCTCCTATCTGAAAATTTGAAAATTCTTAAAAAATTCGTCCAAAATCTTGATGTCTCCAATCTCTTGTTTTGTACGTTTTTTCCACGTGTCTCGACCTCCAATGGAACCCTGCAAAGTTTGGTGAAGATCTGAGTATGTCGTTTTTGACCTTATCTGGAACCTCCCATCTGAAAATTTGAAAATTCTTAAAAAAATCGTCGAAAATCTTGATGTCTCCGATCTCTTGTTTTGTACGTTTTTTCCACGTGTCTTGACATGCAAAGTATTCCTGCAAAGTTTGGTGAAGATCTGAGTATGTAGTTTTTGACCTCATCTGGAACCTCCTATCTGAAAATTTGAAAATTCTTAAAAAATTCGTCCAAAATCTTGATGTCTCCAATCTCTTGTTTTGTACGTTTTTTCCACGTGTCTTGACATCCAATGTATCCCTGCAATGTTTGGTGAAGATCTGAGTATGTAGTTTTTGACCTTATCTGGAACCTCCCATCTGAAAATTTGAAAATTCCTAAAAAATCCGTCCAAAATCTTGATGACCCCAATCTCTTGTTTTGTACTTTTTTTCCACGTGTCTCGACCTCCAATGTATCCCTGCAAAGTTTGGTGAAGATCTGAGTATGTAGTTTTTGACCTTATATGGAACCTCCTATCTGAAAATTTGAAAATTCTTAAAAAATTCGTCCAAAATCTTGATGTCACCAATCCTATGTTTTGTATGTTTTTTCCACGTGTCTTGACATCCAATGTATCCATGCAAAGTTTGGTGAAGATCTGAGTATGTCGTTTTTGACCTTATCTGGAACCTCCCATCTGAAAATTTGAAAATTCTTAAAAAATTCGTCGAAAATCTTGATGTCTCCGATCTCTTGTTTTGTACGTTTTTTCCACGTGTCTTGACATGCAAAGTATTCCTGCAAAGTTTGGTGAAGATCTGAGTATGTAGTTTTTGACCTCATCTGGAACCTCCTATCTGAAAATTTGAAAATTCTTAAAAAATTCGTCGAAAACCTTGATGTCTCCGATCTCTTGTTTTGTACGTTTTTTCCACGTGTCTTGACATCCAATGTATCCCTGCAATGTTTGGTGAAGATCTGAGTATGTAGTTTTTGATCTTATCTGGAACCTCCCATCTGAAAATTTGAAAATTCCTAAAAAATCCGTCCAAAATCTTGATGACCCCAATCTCTTGTTTTGTACGTTTTTTCCACGTGTCTTGACATCCAATGTATCCCTGCAAAGTTTGGTGAAGATCTGAGTATGTAGTTTTGGACCTTATCTGGAACCTCCTATCTGAAAATTTGAAAATTCTTAAAAAATTCGTCCAAAATCTTGATGTCTCCAATCTCTTGTTTTGTACGTTTTTTCCACGTGTCTTGATATCCAATGTATCCCTGCAAAGTTTGGTGAAGATCTGAGTATGTAGTTTTTGACCTTATATGGAATCTCCTATCTGAAAATTTGAAAATTCTTAAAAAATTCGTCCAAAATCTTGATGTCTCCAATCTCTTGTTTTGTACGTTTTTTCCACGTGTCTTGACATCCAATGTATCCCTGCAAAGTTTGGTGAAGATCTGAGTATGTAGTTTTTGACCTTATATTGAACCTCCCATCTGAAAATTTGAAAATTCTTAAAAAATTCGTCCAAAATCTTGATTTTTTTCTATCTCTTGTTTTGTACGTTTTTTCCACGTGTCTTGATATCCAATGTATCCCTGCAAAGTTTGGTGAAGATCTGAGAATGTCGTTTTTGACCTTATCTTTAACATCCTTTCTGAAAATTTGAAAATTGTTAAAAAATTCGTCCAAAATCTTGATGTCTCCAATCTCTTTTTTGTACGTTTTTTCCACGTGTCTTGACATCCAATGTATCCCTGCAAAGTTTGGTGAAGATCTGAGTATGTAGTTTTTGACCTTATCTGGAACCTCCCATCTGAAAATTTGAAAATTCTTAAAAAATTCGACCAAAATCTTGATGTCTCCAATCTTTTGTTTTGTACGTTTTTTCCACGTGTCTTGACACATAATGTATCCATGCAAAGTTTGGTGAAGATCTGAGTATGTAGTTTTTGACCTTATATGGAACCTCCTATCTGAAAATTTGAAAATTCTTAAAAAATTCGTCCAAAATCTTGATGTCTCCAATCTCTTGTTTTGTACGTTTTTTCCACGTGTCTTGACATCCAATGTATCCCTGCAAAGTTTGGTGAAGATCTGAGTATGTAGTTTTTGACCTTATATGGAACCTCCTATCTGAAAATTTGAAAATTCTTAAAAAATTCGTCCAAAATCTTGATGTCTCCAATCTCTTGTTTTGTACGTTTTTTCCACGTGTCTTGATATCCAATGTATCCCTGCAATGTTTGGTGAAGATCTGAGTATGTAGTTTTTGACCTTATATGGAACCTCCTATCTGAAAATTTGAAAATTCTTAAAAAATTCGTCCAAAATCTTGATGTCTCCAATCTCTTGTTTTGTACGTTTTTTCCACGTGTCTTGACATCCAATGTATCCCTGCAAAGTTTGGTGAAGATCTGAGTATGTAGTTTTTGACCTTATCTGGAACCTCCTATCTGAAAATTTGAAAATTCTTAAAAAATTCGTCCAAAATCTTGATGTCTCCAATCTCTTGTTTTGTACGTTTTTTCCACGTGTCTTGATATCCAATGTATCCCTGCAAAGTTTGGTGAAGATCTGAGTATGTCGTTTTTGACCTTATCTGGAACATCCTTTCTGAAAATTTGAAAATTGTTAAAAAATTCGTCCAAAATCTTGATGTCTCCAATCTCTTTTTTGTACGTTTTTTCCACGTGTCTTGACATCCAATGTATCACTGCAAAGTTTGGTGAAGATCTGAGTATGTAGTTTTTGACCTTATATGGAACCTCCCATCTGAAAATTTGAAAATTCTCAAAAAATTCGTCCAAAATCTTGATGTCTCCAATCTCTTGTTTTGTACGTTTTTTCCACGTGTCTTGACATCCAATGTATCCATGCAAAGTTTGGTGAAGATCTGAGTATGTCGTTTTTGACCTTATCTGGAACCTACCATCTGAAAATTTGAAAATTCTTAAAAAATTCGTCGAAAATCTTGATGTCTCCAATCTTTTGTTTTGTACGTTTTTTCCACGTGTCTTGACATGCAAAGTATCCCTGCACGTTTGGTGAAGATCTGAGTATGTAGTTTTTGACCTTATCTGGAACCTCTTATCTGAAAATTTGAAAATTCTTAAAAAATTCGTCGAAAATCTTGATGTCTCCAATCTCTTGTTTTGTACGTTTTTTCCACGTGTCTCGACATCCAATGTATTCCTGCAATGTTTGGTGGAGATCTGAGTATGTAGTTTTAGACCTTATCTGGAACCTCCTATCTGAAAATTTGAAAATTCTTCAAAAATTCGTCCAAAATCTTGATGTCTCCAATCTCTTGTTTTGTACGTTTTTTCCACGTGTCTCGACCTCCAATGGATCCCTGCAAAGTTTGGTGAAGATCTGAGTATGTCGTTTTTGACCTTATCTGGAACATCCTTTCTGAAAATTTGAAAATTCTTAAAAAATTCGTCGAAAATCTTGATGTCTCCAATCTCTTGTTTTGTACGTTTTTTCCACGTGTCTTGACATCCAATGTATCCCTGCAAAGTTTGGTGAAGTTCTGAGTATGTAGTTTTTGACCTTATATGGAACCTCCTATCTGAAAATTTGAAAATTCTTAAAAAATTCGTCCAAAATCTTGATGTCTCCAATCTCTTGTTTTGTACGTTTTTTCCACGTGTCTCGACCTCCAATGGATCCCTGCAAAGTTTGGTGAAGATCTGAGTATGTCGTTTTTGACCTTATCTGGAACCTCCCATCTGAAAATTTGAAAATTCTTAAAAAATTCGTCGAAAATCTTGATGTCTCCGATCTCTTGTTTTGTACGTTTTTTCCACGTGTCTTGACATGCAAAGTATTCCTGCAAAGTTTGGTGAAGATCTGAGTATGTAGTTTTTGACCTCATCTGGAACCTCCTATCTGAAAATTTGAAAATTCTTAAAAAATTCGTCCAAAATCTTGATGTCTCCAATCTCTTGTTTTGTACGTTTTTTCCACGTGTCTTGACATCCAATGTATCCCTGCAATGTTTGGTGAAGATCTGAGTATGTAGTTTTTGACCTTATCTGGAACCTCCCATCTGAAAATTTGAAAATTCCTAAAAAATCCGTCCAAAATCTTGATGACCCCAATCTCTTGTTTTGTACTTTTTTTCCACGTGTCTCGACCTCCAATGTATCCCTGCAAAGTTTGGTGAAGATCTGAGTATGTAGTTTTTGACCTTATATGGAACCTCCTATCTGAAAATTTGAAAATTCTTAAAAAATTCGTCCAAAATCTTGATGTCACCAATCCTATGTTTTGTATGTTTTTTCCACGTGTCTTGACATCCAATGTATCCATGCAAAGTTTGGTGAAGATCTGAGTATGTCGTTTTTGACCTTATCTGGAACCTCCCATCTGAAAATTTGAAAATTCTTAAAAAATTCGTCGAAAATCTTGATGTCTCCGATCTCTTGTTTTGTACGTTTTTTCCACGTGTCTTGACATGCAAAGTATTCTTGCAAAGTTTGGTGAAGATCTGAGTATGTAGTTTTTGACCTCATCTGGAACCTCCTATCTGAAAATTTGAAAATTCTTAAAAAATTCGTCGAAAATCTTGATGTCTCCGATCTCTTGTTTTGTACGTTTTTTCCACGTGTCTTGACATCCAATGTATCCCTGCAATGTTTGGTGAAGATCTGAGTATGTAGTTTTTGACCTTATCTGGAACCTCCCATCTGAAAATTTGAAAATTCCTAAAAAATCCGTCCAAAATCTTGATGACCCCAATCTCTTGTTTTGTACGTTTTTTCCACGTGTCTTGACATCCAATGTATCCCTGCAAAGTTTGGTGAAGATCTGAGTATGTAGTTTTTGACCTTATCTGGAACCTCCTATCTGAAAATTTGAAAATTCTTAAAAAATTCGTCCAAAATCTTGATGTCTCCAATCTCTTGTTTTGTACGTTTTTTCCACGTGTCTTGATATCCAATGTATCCCTGCAAAGTTTGGTGAAGATCTGAGTATGTAGTTTTTGACCTTATATGGAATCTCCTATCTGAAAATTTGAAAATTCTTAAAAAATTCGTCCAAAATCTTGATGTCTCCAATCTCTTGTTTTGTACGTTTTTTCCACGTGTCTTGACATCCAATGTATCCCTGCAAAGTTTGGTGAAGATCTGAGTATGTAGTTTTTGACCTTATATTGAACCTCCCATCTGAAAATTTGAAAATTCTTAAAAAATTCGTCCAAAATCTTGATGTCTCCAATCTCTTGTTTTGTACGTTTTTTCCACGTGTCTTGACATCCAATGTATCCCTGCAAAGTTTGGTGAAGATCTGAGTATGTAGTTTTTGACCTTATCTGGAACCTCCCATCTGAAAATTTGAAAATTCCTAAAAAATCCGTGCAAAATCTTGATGACCCCAATCTCTTGTTTTGTACGTTTTTTCCACGTGTCTTGACATCCAATGTATTCCTGCAATGTTTGGTGAAGATCTGAGTATGTAGTTTTTGACCTTATATGGAACCTCCTATCTGAAAATTTGAAAATTCTTAAAAAATTCGACCAAAATCTTGATGTTCCGAATCCTATGTTTTGTATGTTTTTTCCACGTGTCTTGACATCCAATGTATCCATGCAAAGTTTGGTGAAGATCTGAGTATGTAGTTTTTGACCTTATATGGAACCTCCCATCTGAAAATTTGAAAATTCTTAAAAAATTCGTCCAAAATCTTGATGACCCCAATCTCTTGTTTTGTACGTTTTTTCCACGTGTCTTGACATCCAAAGTATCCCTGCAAAGTTTGGTGAAGATCTGAGTATGTAGTTTTTGACCTTATATTGAACCTCCCATCTGAAAATTTGAAAATTCTTAAAAAATTCGTCCAAAATCTTGATGTCTCCAATATCTTGTTTTGTACGTTTTTTCCACGTGTCTTGACATCCAATGTATCCATGCAAAGTTTGGTGAAGATCTGAGTATGTCGTTTTTGACCTTATCTGGAACCTCCCATCTGAAAATTTGAAAATTCTTAAAAAATTCGTCGAAAATCTTGATGTCTCCAATCTTTTGTTTTGTACGTTTTTTCCACGTGTCTTGACATGCAAAGTATCCCTGCACGTTTGGTGAAGATCTGAGTATGTAGTTTTTGACCTTATCTGGAACCTCTTATCTGAAAATTTGAAAATTCTTAAAAAATTCGTCGAAAATCTTGATGTCTCCAATCTCTTGTTTTGTACGTTTTTTCCACGTGTCTTGACATCCAATGTATTCCTGCAATGTTTGGTGGAGATCTGAGTATGTAGTTTTAGACCTTATCTGGAACCTCCTATCTGAAAATTTGAAAATTCTTCAAAAATTCGTCCAAAATCTTGATGTCTCCAATCTCTTGTTTTGTACGTTTTTTCCACGTGTCTCGACCTCCAATGGATCCCTGCAAAGTTTGGTGAAGATCTGAGTATGTCGTTTTTGACCTTATCTGGAACATCCTTTCTGAAAATTTGAAAATTCTTAAAAAATTCGTCGAAAATCTTGATGTCTCCAATCTCTTGTTTTGTACGTTTTTTCCACGTGTCTTGACATCCAATGTATCCCTGCAAAGTTTGGTGAAGATCTGAGTATGTAGTTTTTGACCTTATATGGAACCTCCTATCTGAAAATTTGAAAATTCTTAAAAAATTCGTCCAAAATCTTGATGTCACCAATCCTATGTTTTGTACGTTTTTTCCACGTGTCTTGACATCCAATGTATCCATGCAAAGTTTGGTGAAGATCTGAGTATGTCGTTTTTGACCTTATCTGGAACCTCCCATCTGAAAATTTGAAAATTCTTAAAAAATTCGTCGAAAGTCTTGATGTCTCCGATCTCTTGTTTTGTACGTTTTTTCCACGTGTCTTGACATGCAAAGTATTCCTGCAAAGTTTGGTGAAGATCTGAGTATGTAGTTTTTGACCTCATCTGGAACCTCCTATCTGAAAATTTGAAAATTCTTAAAAAATTCGTCCAAAATTTTGATGTCTCCAATCTCTTGTTTTGTACGTTTTTTCCACGTGTCTTGACATCCAATGTATCCCTGCAATGTTTGGTGAAGATCTGAGTATGTAGTTTTTGAACTTATCTGGAACCTCCCATCTGAAAGTTTGAAAATTCCTAAAAAATCCCTCCAAAATCTTGATGAGCCCAATCTCTTTTTTGTACGTTTTTTCCACGTGTCTTGACATCCAATGTATCCCTGCAAAGTTTGGTGAAGATCTGAGTATGTAGTTTTTGACCTTATCTGGAACCTCCCATCTGAAAATTTGAAAATTCTTAAAAAATTCGACCAAAATCTTGATGTCTCCAATCTCTTTTTTGTACGTTTTTTCCACGTGTCTTGACATCCAATGTATCCCTGCAAAGTTTGGTGAAGATCTGAGTATGTAGTTTTTGACCTTATCTGGAACCTCCCATCTGAAAATTTGAAAATTCTTAAAAAATTCGACCAAAATCTTGATGTCTCCAATCTTTTGTTTTGTACGTTTTTTCCACGTGTCTTGACACATAATGCATCCATGCAAAGTTTGGTGAAGATCTGAGTATGTAGTTTTTGACCTTATATGGAACCTCCTATCTGAAAATTTGAAAATTCTTAAAAAATTCGTCCAAAATCTTGATGTCTCCAATCTCTTGTTTTGTACGTGTTTTCCACGTGTCTTGACATCCAATGTATCCCTGCAAAGTTTGGTGAAGATCTGAGTATGTAGTTTTTGACCTTATCTGGAACCTCCCATCTGAAAATTTGAAAATTCCTAAAAAATCCGTGCAAAATCTTGATGACCCCAATCTCTTGTTTTGTACGTTTTTTCCACGTGTCTTGACATCCAATGTATCCATGCAAAGTTTGGTGAAGATCTGAGTATGTCGTTTTTGACCTTATCTGGAACATCCTTTCTGAAAATTTGAAAATTGTTAAAAAATTCGTCCAAAATCTTGATGTCTCCAATCTCTTTTTTGTACGTTTTTTCCACGTGTCTTGACATCCAATGTATCCCTGCAAAGTTTGGTGAAGATCTGAGTATGTAGTTTTTGACCTTATATGGAACCTCCTATCTGAAAATTTGAAAATTCTTAAAAAATTCGTCCAAAATCTTGATGTCTCCAATCTCTTGTTTTGTACGTTTTTTCCACGTGTCTTGACATCCAATGTATCCCTGCAAAGTTTGGTGAAGATCTGAGTATGTAGTTTTTGACCTTATCTGGAACCTCCCATCTGAAAATTTGAAAATTCCTAAAAAATCCGTGCAAAATCTTGATGACCCCAATCTCTTGTTTTGTACGTTTTTTCCACGTGTCTTGACATCCAATGTATTCCTGCAATGTTTGGTGAAGATCTGAGTATGTAGTTTTTGACCTTATATGGAACCTCCTATCTGAAAATTTGAAAATTCTTAAAAAATTCGACCAAAATCTTGATGTTCCGAATCCTATGTTTTGTATGTTTTTTCCACGTGTCTTGACATCCAATGTATCCATGCAAAGTTTGGTGAAGATCTGAGTATGTAGTTTTTGACCTTATATTGAACCTCCCATCTGAAAATTTGAAAATTCTTAAAAAATTCGTCCAAAATCTTGATGACCCCAATCTCTTGTTTTGTACGTTTTTTCCACGTGTCTTGACATCCAAAGTATCCCTGCAAAGTTTGGTGAAGATCTGAGTATGTAGTTTTTGACCTTATATTGAACCTCCCATCTGAAAATTTGAAAATTCTCAAAAAATTCGTCCAAAATCTTGATGTCTCCAATCTCTTGTTTTGTACGTTTTTTCCACGTGTCTTGACATCCAATGTATCCATGCAAAGTTTGGTGAAGATCTGAGTATGTCGTTTTTGACCTTATCTGGAACCTCCCATCTGAAAATTTGAAAATTCTTAAAAAATTCGTCGAAAATCTTGATGTCTCCAATCTTTTGTTTTGTACGTTTTTTCCACGTGTCTTGACATGCAAAGTATCCCTGCACGTTTGGTGAAGATCTGAGTATGTAGTTTTTGACCTTATCTGGAACCTCTTATCTGAAAATTTGAAAATTCTTAAAAAATTCGTCGAAAATCTTGATGTCTCCAATCTCTTGTTTTGTACGTTTTTTCCACGTGTCTCGACATCCAATGTATTCCTGCAATGTTTGGTGGAGATCTGAGTATGTAGTTTTAGACCTTATCTGGAACCTCCTATCTGAAAATTTGAAAATTCTTCAAAAATTCGTCCAAAATCTTGATGTCTCCAATCTCTTGTTTTGTACGTTTTTTCCACGTGTCTCGACCTCCAATGGATCCCTGCAAAGTTTGGTGAAGATCTGAGTATGTCGTTTTTGACCTTATCTGGAACATCCTTTCTGAAAATTTGAAAATTCTTAAAAAATTCGTCGAAAATCTTGATGTCTCCAATCTCTTGTTTTGTACGTTTTTTCCACGTGTCTTGACATCCAATGTATCCCTGCAAAGTTTGGTGAAGTTCTGAGTATGTAGTTTTTGACCTTATATGGAACCTCCTATCTGAAAATTTGAAAATTCTTAAAAAATTCGTCCAAAATCTTGATGTCTCCAATCTCTTGTTTTGTACGTTTTTTCCACGTGTCTCGACCTCCAATGGATCCCTGCAAAGTTTGGTGAAGATCTGAGTATGTCGTTTTTGACCTTATCTGGAACCTCCCATCTGAAAATTTGAAAATTCTTAAAAAAATCGTCGAAAATCTTGATGTCTCCGATCTCTTGTTTTGTACGTTTTTTCCACGTGTCTTGACATGCAAAGTATTCCTGCAAAGTTTGGTGAAGATCTGAGTATGTAGTTTTTGACCTCATCTGGAACCTCCTATCTGAAAATTTGAAAATTCTTAAAAAATTCGTCCAAAATCTTGATGTCTCCAATCTCTTGTTTTGTACGTTTTTTCCACGTGTCTTGACATCCAATGTATCCCTGCAATGTTTGGTGAAGATCTGAGTATGTAGTTTTTGACCTTATCTGGAACCTCCCATCTGAAAATTTGAAAATTCCTAAAAAATCCGTCCAAAATCTTGATGACCCCAATCTCTTGTTTTGTACTTTTTTTCCACGTGTCTCGACCTCCAATGTATCCCTGCAAAGTTTGGTGAAGATCTGAGTATGTAGTTTTTGACCTTATATGGAACCTCCTATCTGAAAATTTGAAAATTCTTAAAAAATTCGTCCAAAATCTTGATGTCACCAATCCTATGTTTTGTATGTTTTTTCCACGTGTCTTGACATCCAATGTATCCATGCAAAGTTTGGTGAAGATCTGAGTATGTCGTTTTTGACCTTATCTGGAACCTCCCATCTGAAAATTTGAAAATTCTTAAAAAATTCGTCGAAAATCTTGATGTCTCCGATCTCTTGTTTTGTACGTTTTTTCCACGTGTCTTGACATGCAAAGTATTCCTGCAAAGTTTGGTGAAGATCTGAGTATGTAGTTTTTGACCTCATCTGGAACCTCCTATCTGAAAATTTGAAAATTCTTAAAAAATTCGTCGAAAACCTTGATGTCTCCGATCTCTTGTTTTGTACGTTTTTTCCACGTGTCTTGACATCCAATGTATCCCTGCAATGTTTGGTGAAGATCTGAGTATGTAGTTTTTGACCTTATCTGGAACCTCCCATCTGAAAATTTGAAAATTCCTAAAAAATCCGTCCAAAATCTTGATGACCCCAATCTCTTGTTTTGTACGTTTTTTCCACGTGTCTTGACATCCAATGTATCCCTGCAAAGTTTGGTGAAGATCTGAGTATGTAGTTTTGGACCTTATCTGGAACCTCCTATCTGAAAATTTGAAAATTCTTAAAAAATTCGTCCAAAATCTTGATGTCTCCAATCTCTTGTTTTGTACGTTTTTTCCACGTGTCTTGATATCCAATGTATCCCTGCAAAGTTTGGTGAAGATCTGAGTATGTAGTTTTTGACCTTATATGGAATCTCCTATCTGAAAATTTGAAAATTCTTAAAAAATTCGTCCAAAATCTTGATGTCTCCAATCTCTTGTTTTGTACGTTTTTTCCACGTGTCTTGACATCCAATGTATCCCTGCAAAGTTTGGTGAAGATCTGAGTATGTAGTTTTTGACCTTATATTGAACCTCCCATCTGAAAATTTGAAAATTCTTAAAAAATTCGTCCAAAATCTTGATTTTTTTCTATCTCTTGTTTTGTACGTTTTTTCCACGTGTCTTGATATCCAATGTATCCCTGCAAAGTTTGGTGAAGATCTGAGAATGTCGTTTTTGACCTTATCTTTAACATCCTTTCTGAAAATTTGAAAATTGTTAAAAAATTCGTCCAAAATCTTGATGTCTCCAATCTCTTTTTTGTACGTTTTTTCCACGTGTCTTGACATCCAATGTATCCCTGCAAAGTTTGGTGAAGATCTGAGTATGTAGTTTTTGACCTTATCTGGAACCTCCCATCTGAAAATTTGAAAATTCTTAAAAAATTCGACCAAAATCTTGATGTCTCCAATCTTTTGTTTTGTACGTTTTTTCCACGTGTCTTGACACATAATGTATCCATGCAAAGTTTGGTGAAGATCTGAGTATGTAGTTTTTGACCTTATATGGAACCTCCTATCTGAAAATTTGAAAATTCTTAAAAATTTCGTCCAAAATCTTGATGTCTCCAATCTCTTGTTTTGTACGTTTTTTCCACGTGTCTTGACATCCAATGTATCCCTGCAAAGTTTGGTGAAGATCTGAGTATGTAGTTTTTGACCTTATATGGAACCTCCTATCTGAAAATTTGAAAATTCTTAAAAAATTCGTCCAAAATCTTGATGTCTCCAATCTCTTGTTTTGTACGTTTTTTCCACGTGTCTTGATATCCAATGTATCCCTGCAATGTTTGGTGAAGATCTGAGTATGTAGTTTTTGACCTTATATGGAACCTCCTATCTGAAAATTTGAAAATTCTTAAAAAATTCGTCCAAAATCTTGATGTCTCCAATCTCTTGTTTTGTACGTTTTTTCCACGTGTCTTGACATCCAATGTATCCCTGCAAAGTTTGGTGAAGATCTGAGTATGTAGTTTTTGACCTTATCTGGAACCTCCTATCTGAAAATTTGAAAATTCTTAAAAAATTCGTCCAAAATCTTGATGTCTCCAATCTCTTGTTTTGTACGTTTTTTCCACGTGTCTTGATATCCAATGTATCCCTGCAAAGTTTGGTGAAGATCTGAGTATGTCGTTTTTGACCTTATCTGGAACATCCTTTCTGAAAATTTGAAAATTGTTAAAAAATTCGTCCAAAATCTTGATGTCTCCAATCTCTTTTTTGTACGTTTTTTCCACGTGTCTTGACATCCAATGTATCCCTGCAAAGTTTGGTGAAGATCTGAGTATGTAGTTTTTGACCTTATATGGAACCTCCCATCTGAAAATTTGAAAATTCTCAAAAAATTCGTCCAAAATCTTGATGTCTCCAATCTCTTGTTTTGTACGTTTTTTCCACGTGTCTTGACATCCAATGTATCCATGCAAAGTTTGGTGAAGATCTGAGTATGTCGTTTTTGACCTTATCTGGAACCTACCATCTGAAAATTTGAAAATTCTTAAAAAATTCGTCGAAAATCTTGATGTCTCCAATCTTTTGTTTTGTACGTTTTTTCCACGTGTCTTGACATGCAAAGTATCCCTGCACGTTTGGTGAAGATCTGAGTATGTAGTTTTTGACCTTATCTGGAACCTCTTATCTGAAAATTTGAAAATTCTTAAAAAATTCGTCGAAAATCTTGATGTCTCCAATCTCTTGTTTTGTACGTTTTTTCCACGTGTCTCGACATCCAATGTATTCCTGCAATGTTTGGTGGAGATCTGAGTATGTAGTTTTAGACCTTATCTGGAACCTCCTATCTGAAAATTTGAAAATTCTTCAAAAATTCGTCCAAAATCTTGATGTCTCCAATCTCTTGTTTTGTACGTTTTTTCCACGTGTCTCGACCTCCAATGGATCCCTGCAAAGTTTGGTGAAGATCTGAGTATGTCGTTTTTGACCTTATCTGGAACATCCTTTCTGAAAATTTGAAAATTCTTAAAAAATTCGTCGAAAATCTTGATGTCTCCAATCTCTTGTTTTGTACGTTTTTTCCACGTGTCTTGACATCCAATGTATCCCTGCAAAGTTTGGTGAAGTTCTGAGTATGTAGTTTTTGACCTTATATGGAACCTCCTATCTGAAAATTTGAAAATTCTTAAAAAATTCGTCCAAAATCTTGATGTCTCCAATCTCTTGTTTTGTACGTTTTTTCCACGTGTCTCGACCTCCAATGGATCCCTGCAAAGTTTGGTGAAGATCTGAGTATGTCGTTTTTGACCTTATCTGGAACCTCCCATCTGAAAATTTGAAAATTCTTAAAAAATTCGTCGAAAATCTTGATGTCTCCGATCTCTTGTTTTGTACGTTTTTTCCACGTGTCTTGACATGCAAAGTATTCCAACAAAGTTTGGTGAAGATCTGAGTATGTAGTTTTTGACCTCATCTGGAACCTCCTATCTGAAAATTTGAAAATTCTTAAAAAATTCGTCCAAAATCTTGATGTCTCCAATCTCTTGTTTTGTACGTTTTTTCCACGTGTCTTGACATCCAATGTATCCCTGCAATGTTTGGTGAAGATCTGAGTATGTAGTTTTTGACCTTATCTGGAACCTCCCATCTGAAAATTTGAAAATTCCTAAAAAATCCGTCCAAAATCTTGATGACCCCAATCTCTTGTTTTGTACTTTTTTTCCACGTGTCTCGACCTCCAATGTATCCCTGCAAAGTTTGGTGAAGATCTGAGTATGTAGTTTTTGACCTTATATGGAACCTCCTATCTGAAAATTTGAAAATTCTTAAAAAATTCGTCCAAAATCTTGATGTCACCAATCCTATGTTTTGTATGTTTTTTCCACGTGTCTTGACATCCAATGTATCCATGCAAAGTTTGGTGAAGATCTGAGTATGTCGTTTTTGACCTTATCTGGAACCTCCCATCTGAAAATTTGAAAATTCTTAAAAAATTCGTCGAAAATCTTGATGTCTCCGATCTCTTGTTTTGTACGTTTTTTCCACGTGTCTTGACATGCAAAGTATTCCTGCAAAGTTTGGTGAAGATCTGAGTATGTAGTTTTTGACCTCATTTGGAACCTCCTATCTGAAAATTTGAAAATTCTTAAAAAATTCGTCGAAAATCTTGATGTCTCCGATCTCTTGTTTTGTACGTTTTTTCCACGTGTCTTGACATCCAATGTATCCCTGCAATGTTTGGTGAAGATCTGAGTATGTAGTTTTTGACCTTATCTGGAACCTCCCATCTGAAAATTTGAAAATTCCTAAAAAATCCGTCCAAAATCTTGATGACCCCAATCTCTTGTTTTGTACGTTTTTTCCACGTGTCTTGACATCCAATGTATCCCTGCAAAGTTTGGTGAAGATCTGAGTATGTAGTTTTTGACCTTATCTGGAACCTCCTATCTGAAAATTTGAAAATTCTTAAAAAATTCGTCCAAAATCTTGATGTCTCCAATCTCTTGTTTTGTACGTTTTTTCCACGTGTCTTGATATCCAATGTATCCCTGCAAAGTTTGGTGAAGATCTGAGTATGTAGTTTTTGACCTTATATGGAATCTCCTATCTGAAAATTTGAAAATTCTTAAAAAATTCGTCCAAAATCTTGATGTCTCCAATCTCTTGTTTTGTACGTTTTTTCCACGTGTCTTGACATCCAATGTATCCCTGCAAAGTTTGGTGAAGATCTGAGTATGTAGTTTTTGACCTTATATTGAACCTCCCATCTGAAAATTTGAAAATTCTTAAAAAATTCGTCCAAAATCTTGATGTCTCCAATCTCTTGTTTTGTACGTTTTTTCCACGTGTCTTGATATCCAATGTATCCCTGCAAAGTTTGGTGAAGATCTGAGTATGTCGTTTTTGACCTTATCTTTAACATCCTTTCTGAAAATTTGAAAATTGTTAAAAAATTCGTCCAAAATCTTGATGTCTCCAATCTCTTTTTTGTACGTTTTTTCCACGTGTCTTGACATCCAATGTATCCCTGCAAAGTTTGGTGAAGATCTGAGTATGTAGTTTTTGACCTTATCTGGAACCTCCCATCTGAAAATTTGAAAATTCTTAAAAAATTCGACCAAAATCTTGATGTCTCCAATCTTTTGTTTTGTACGTTTTTTCCACGTGTCTTGACACATAATGTATCCATGCAAAGTTTGGTGAAGATCTGAGTATGTAGTTTTTGAACTTATATGGAACCTCCTATCTGAAAATTTGAAAATTCTTAAAAAATTCGTCCAAAATCTTGATGTCTCCAATCTCTTGTTTTGTACGTTTTTTCCACGTGTCTTGACATCCAATGTATCCCTGCAAAGTTTGGTGAAGATCTGAGTATGTAGTTTTTGACCTTATATGGAACCTCCTATCTGAAAATTTGAAAATTCTTAAAAAATTCGTCCAAAATCTTGATGTCTCCAATCTCTTGTTTTGTACGTTTTTTCCACGTGTCTTGATATCCAATGTATCCCTGCAATGTTTGGTGAAGATCTGAGTATGTAGTTTTTGACCTTATATGGAACCTCCTATCTGAAAATTTGAAAATTCTTAAAAAATTCGTCCAAAATCTTGATGTCTCCAATCTCTTGTTTTGTACGTTTTTTCCACGTGTCTTGACATCCAATGTATCCCTGCAAAGTTTGGTGAAGATCTGAGTATGTAGTTTTTGACCTTATCTGGAACCTCCTATCTGAAAATTTGAAAATTCTTAAAAAATTCGTCCAAAATCTTGATGTCTCCAATCTCTTGTTTTGTACGTTTTTTCCACGTGTCTTGATATCCAATGTATCCCTGCAAAGTTTGGTGAAGATCTGAGTATGTCGTTTTTGACCTTATCTGGAACATCCTTTCTGAAAATTTGAAAATTGTTAAAAAATTCGTCCAAAATCTTGATGTCTTCAATCTCTTTTTTGTACGTTTTTTCCACGTGTCTTGACATCCAATGTATCCCTGCAAAGTTTGGTGAAGATCTGAGTATGTAGTTTTTGACCTTATCTGGAACCTCGCATCTGAAAATTTGAAAATTCTTAAAAAATTCGACCAAAATCTTGATGTCTCCAATCTTTTGTTTTGTACGTTTTTTCCACGTGTCTTGACACATAATGTATCCATGCAAAGTTTGGTGAAGATCTGAGTATGTAGTTTTTGACCTTATATGGAACCTCCTATCTGAAAATTTGAAAATTCTTAAAAAATTCGTCCAAAATCTTGATATCTCCAATCTCTTGTTTTGTACGTTTTTTCCACGTGTCTTGACATCCAATGTATCCCTGCAAAGTTTGGTGAAGATCTGAGTATGTAGTTTTTGACCTTATCTGGAACCTCCCATCTGAAAATTTGAAAAACCCTAAAAAATCCGTGCAAAATCTTGATGACCCCAATCTCTTGTTTTGTACGTTTTTTCCACGTGTCTTGACATCCAATGTATTCCTGCAATGTTTGGTGAAGATCTGAGTATGTAGTTTTTCACCTTATATGGAACCTCCTATCTGAAAATTTGAAAATTCTTAAAAAATTCGACCAAAATCTTGATGTTCCGAATCCTATGTTTTGTATGTTTTTTCCACGTGTCTTGACATCCAATGTATCCATGCAAAGTTTGGTGAAGATCTGAGTATGTAGTTTTTGACCTTATATTGAACCTCCCATCTGAAAATTTGAAAATTCTTAAAAAATTCGTCCAAAATCTTGATGACCCCAATCTCTTGTTTTGTACGTTTTTTCCACGTGTCTTGACATCCAAAGTATCCCTGCAAAGTTTGGTGAAGATCTGAGTATGTAGTTTTTGACCTTATATTGAACCTCCCATCTGAAAATTTGAAAATTCTTAAAAAATTCGTCCAAAATCTTGATGTCTCCAATCTCTTGTTTTGTACGTTTTTTCCACGTGTCTTGACATCCAATGTATCCATGCAAAGTTTGGTGAAGATCTGAGTATGTCGTTTTAGACCTTATCTGGAACCTCCCATCTGAAAATTTGAAAATTCTTAAAAAATTCGTCGAAAATCTTGATGTCTCCAATCTTTTGTTTTGTACGTTTTTTCCACGTGTCTTGACATGCAAAGTATCCCTGCACGTTTGGTGAAGATCTGAGTATGTAGTTTTTGACCTTATCTGGAACCTCTTATCTGAAAATTTGAAAATTCTTAAAAAATTCGTCGAAAATCTTGATGTCTCCAATCTCTTGTTTTGTACGTTTTTTCCACGTGTCTCGACATCCAATGTATTCCTGCAATGTTTGGTGGAGATCTGAGTATGTAGTTTTAGACCTTATCTGGAACCTCCTATCTGAAAATTTGAAAATTCTTAAAAAATTCGTCCAAAATCTTGATGTCTCCAATCTCTTGTTTTGTACGTTTTTTCCACGTGTCTCGACCTCCAATGGATCCCTGCAAAGTTTGGTGAAGATCTGAGTATGTCGTTTTTGACCTTATCTGGAACATCCTTTCTGAAAATTTGAAAATTCTTGAAAAATTCGTCGAAAATCTTGATGTCTCCAATCTCTTGTTTTGTACGTTTTTTCCACGTGTCTTGACATCCAATGTATCCCTGCAAAGTTTGGTGAAGTTCTGAGTATGTAGTTTTTGACCTTATATGGAACCTCCTATCTGAAAATTTGAAAATTCTTAAAAAATTCGTCCAAAATCTTGATGTCTCCAATCTCTTGTTTTGTACGTTTTTTCCACGTGTCTCGACCTCCAATGGATCCCTGCAAAGTTTGGTGAAGATCTGAGTATGTCGTTTTTGACCTTATCTGGAACCTCCCATCTGAAAATTTGAAAATTCTTAAAAAATTCGTCGAAAATCTTGATGTCTCCGATCTCTTGTTTTGTACGTTTTTTCCACGTGTCTTGACATGCAAAGTATTCCTGCAAAGTTTGGTGAAGATCTGAGTATGTAGTTTTTGACCTCATCTGGAACCTCCTATCTGAAAATTTGAAAATTCTTAAAAAATTCGTCCAAAATCTTGATGTCTCCAATCTCTTGTTTTGTACGTTTTTTCCACGTGTCTTGACATCCAATGTATCCCTGCAATGTTTGGTGAAGATCTGAGTATGTAGTTTTTGACCTTATCTGGAACCTCCCATCTGAAAATTTGAAAATTCCTAAAAAATCCGTCCAAAATCTTGATGACCCCAATCTCTTGTTTTGTACTTTTTTTCCACGTGTCTCGACCTCCAATGTATCCCTGCAAAGTTTGGTGAAGATCTGAGTATGTAGTTTTTGACCTTATATGGAACCTCCTATCTGAAAATTTGAAAATTCTTAAAAAATTCGTCCAAAATCTTGATGTCACCAATCCTATGTTTTGTATGTTTTTTCCACGTGTCTTGACATCCAATGTATCCATGCAAAGTTTGGTGAAGATCTGAGTATGTCGTTTTTGACCTTATCTGGAACCTCCCATCTGAAAATTTGAAAATTCTTAAAAAATTCGTCGAAAATCTTGATGTCTCCGATCTCTTGTTTTGTACGTTTTTTCCACGTGTCTTGACATGCAAAGTATTCTTGCAAAGTTTGGTGAAGATCTGAGTATGTAGTTTTTGACCTCATCTGGAACCTCCTATCTGAAAATTTGAAAATTCTTAAAAAATTCGTCCAAAATTTTGATGTCTCCAATCTCTTGTTTTGTACGTTTTTTCCACGTGTCTTGACATCCAATGTATCCCTGCAATGTTTGGTGAAGATCTGAGTATGTAGTTTTTGACCTTATCTGGAACCTCCCTTCTGAAAATTTGAAAATTCCTAAAAAATCCGTCCAAAATCTTGATGACCCCAATCTCTTGTTTTGTACGTTTTTTCCATGTGTCTTGACATCCAATGTATCCCTGCAAAGTTTGGTGAAGATCTGAGTATGTAGTTTTTGACCTTATCTGGAACCTCCTATCTGAAAATTTGAAAATTCTTAAAAAATTCGTCCAAAATCTTGATGTCTCCAATCTCTTGTTTTGTACGTTTTTTCCACGTGTCTTGATATCCAATGTATCCCTGCAAAGTTTGGTGAAGATCTGAGTATGTAGTTTTTGACCTTATATGGAATCTCCTATCTGAAAATTTGAAAATTCTTAAAAAATTCGTCCAAAATCTTGATGTCTCCAATCTCTTGTTTTGTACGTTTTTTCCACGTGTCTTGACATCCAATGTATCCCTGCAAAGTTTGGTGAAGATCTGAGTATGTAGTTTTTGACCTTATATTGAACCTCCCATCTGAAAATTTGAAAATTCTTAAAAAATTCGTCCAAAATCTTGATGTCTCCAATCTCTTGTTTTGTACGTTTTTTCCACGTGTCTTGATATCCAATGTATCCCTGCAAAGTTTGGTGAAGATCTGAGTATGTCGTTTTTGACCTTATCTGGAACATCCTTTCTGAAAATTTGAAAATTGTTAAAAAATTCGTCCAAAATCTTGATGTCTCCAATCTCTTTTTTGTACGTTTTTTCCACGTGTCTTGACATCCAATGTATCCCTGCAAAGTTTGGTGAAGATCTGAGTATATAGTTTTTGACCTTATCTGGAACCTCCCATCTGAAAATTTGAAAATTCTTAAAAAATTCGACCAAAATCTTGATGTCTCCAATCTCTTGTTTTGTACGTTTTTTCCACGTGTCTTGACATCCAATGTATCCCTGCAAAGTTTGGTGAAGATCTGAGTATGTAGTTTTTGACCTTATATGGAACCTCCTATCTGAAAATTTGAAAATTCTTAAAAAATTCGTCCAAAATCTTGATGTCTCCAATCTCTTGTTTTGTACGTTTTTTCCACGTGTCTTGATATCCAATGTATCCCTGCAATGTTTGGTGAAGATCTGAGTATGTAGTTTTTGACCTTATATGGAACCTCCTATCTGAAAATTTGAAAATTCTTAAAAAATTCGTCCAAAATCTTGATGTCTCCAATCTCTTGTTTTGTACGTTTTTTCCACGTGTCTTGACATCCAATGTATCCCTGCAAAGTTTGGTGAAGATCTGAGTATGTAGTTTTTGACCTTATCTGGAACCTCCTATCTGAAAATTTGAAAATTCTTAAAAAATTCGTCCAAAATCTTGATGTCTCCAATCTCTTGTTTTGTACGTTTTTTCCACGTGTCTTGATATCCAATGTATCCCTGCAAAGTTTGGTGAAGATCTGAGTATGTCGTTTTTGACCTTATCTGGAACATCCTTTCTGAAAATTTGAAAATTGTTAAAAAATTCGTCCAAAATCTTGATGTCTCCAATCTCTTTTTTGTACGTTTTTTCCACGTGTCTTGACATCCAATGTATCCCTGCAAAGTTTGGTGAAGATCTGAGTATGTAGTTTTTGACCTTATCTGGAACCTCCCATCTGAAAATTTGAAAATTCTTAAAAAATTCGACCAAAATCTTGATGTCTCCAATCTTTTGTTTTGTACGTTTTTCCACGTGTCTTGACACATAATGTATCCATGCAAAGTTTGGTGAAGATCTGAGTATGTAGTTTTTGACCTTATATGGAACCTCCTATCTGAAAATTTGAAAATTCTTAAAAAATTCGTTCAAAATCTTGATGTCTCCAATCTCTTGTTTTGTACGTTTTTTCCACGTGTCTTGACATCCAATGTATCCCTGCAAAGTTTGGTGAAGATCTGAGTATGTAGTTTTTGACCTTATCTGGAACCTCCCATCTGAAAATTTGAAAAATCCTAAAAAATCCGTGCAAAATCTTGATGACCCCAATCTCTTGTTTTGTACGTTTTTTCCACGTGTCTTGACATCCAATGTATTCCTGCAATGTTTGGTGAAGATCTGAGTATGTAGTTTTTCACCTTATATGGAACCTCCTATCTGAAAATTTGAAAATTCTTAAAAAATTCGACCAAAATCTTGATGACCCCAATCCTATGTTTTGTATGTTTTTTCCACGTGTCTTGACATCCAATGTATCCATGCAAAGTTTGGTGAAGATCTGAGTATGTCGTTTTTGACCTTATCTGGAACCTCCCATCTGAAAATTTGAAAATTCTTAAAAAATTCGTCGAAAATCTTGATGTCTCCGATCTCTTGTTTTGTACGTTTTTTCCACGTGTCTTGACATGCAAAGTATTCCTGCAAAGTTTGGTGAAGATCTGAGTATGTAGTTTTTGACCTTATCTGGAACCTCCCATCTGAAAATTTGAAAATTCTTAAAAAATTCGTCGAAAATCTTGATGTCTCCGATCTCTTGTTTTGTACGTTTTTTCCACGTGTCTTGACATGCAAAGTATTCCTGCAAAGTTTGGTGAAGATCTGAGTATGTAGTTTTTGACCTCATCTGGAACCTCCTATCTGAAAATTTGAAAATTCTTAAAAAATTCGTCCAAAATCTTGATGTCTCCAATCTCTTGTTTTGTACGTTTTTTCCACGTGTCTTGACATCCAATGTATCCCTGCAATGTTTGGTGAAGATCTGACTATGTAGTTTTTGACCTTATCTGGAACCTCCTATCTGAAAATTTGAAAATTCTTAAAAAATTCGTCCAAAATCTTGATGTCACCAATCCTATGTTTTGTATGTTTTTTCCACGTGTCTTGACATCCAATGTATCCATGCAAAGTTTGGTGAAGATCTGAGTATGTCGTTTTTGACCTTATCTGGAACCTCCCATCTGAAAATTTGAAAATTCTTAAAAAATTCGTCGAAAATCTTGATGTCTCCGATCTCTTGTTTTGTACGTTTTTTCCACGTGTCTTGACATGCAAAGTATTCCTGCAAAGTTTGGTGAAGATCTGAGTATGTAGTTTTTGACCTCATCTGGAACCTCCTATCTGAAAATTTGAAAATTCTTAAAAAATTCGTCCAAAATTTTGATGTCTCCAATCTCTTGTTTTGTACGTTTTTTCCACGTGTCTTGACATCCAATGTATCCCTGCAATGTTTGGTGAAGATCTGAGTATGTAGTTTTTGACCTTATCTGGAACCTCCCATCTGAAAATTTGAAAATTCCTAAAAAATCCGTCCAAAATCTTGATGACCCCAATCTCTTGTTTTGTACGTTTTTTCCACGTGTCTTGACATCCAATGTATCCCTGCAAAGTTTGGTGAAGATCTGAGTATGTAGTTTTTGACCTTATCTGGAACCTCCTATCTGAAAATTTGAAAATTCTTAAAAAATTCGTCCAAAATCTTGATGTCTCCAATCTCTTGTTTTGTACGTTTTTTCCACGTGTCTTGATATCCAATGTATCCCTGCAAAAATGGTGAAGATCTGAGTATGTAGTTTTTGACCTTATATGGAACCTCCTATCTGAAAATTTGAAAATTCTTAAAAAATTCGTCCAAAATCTTGATGTCTCCAATCTCTTGTTTTGTACGTTTTTTCCACGTGTCTTGACATCCAATGTATCCCTGCAAAGTTTGGTGAAGATCTGAGTATGTAGTTTTTGACCTTATATTGAACCTCCCATCTGAAAATTTGAAAATTCTTAAAAAATTCGTCCAAAATCTTGATGTCTCCAATCTCTTGTTTTGTACGTTTTTTCCACGTGTCTTGATATCCAATGTATCCCTGCAAAGATTGGTGAAGATCTGAGTATGTCGTTTTTGACCTTATCTGGAACATCCTTTCTGAAAATTTGAAAATTCTTAAAAAATTCGTCCAAAATCTTGATGTCTCCAATCTCTTTTTTGTACGTTTTTTCCACGTGTCTTGACATCCAATGTATCCCTGCAAAGTTTGGTGAAGATCTGAGTATGTAGTTTTTGACCTTATCTGGAACCTCCCATCTGAAAATTTGAAAATTCTTAAAAAATTCGACCAAAATCTTGATGTCTCCAATCTTTTGTTTTGTACGTTTTTTCCACGTGTCTTGACACATAATGTATCCATGCAAAGTTTGGTGAAGATCTGAGTATGTAGTTTTTGACCTTATATGGAACCTCCCATCTGAAAATTTGAAAATTCTTAAAAAATTCGTCGAAAATCTTGATGTCTCCGATCTCTTGTTTTGTACGTTTTTTCCACGTGTCTTGACATGCAAAGTATTCCTGCAAAGTTTGGTGAAGATCTGAGTATGTAGTTTTTGACCTCATCTGGAACCTCCTATCTGAAAATTTGAAAATTCTTAAAAAATTCGTCCAAAATCTTGATGTCTCCAATCTCTTGTTTTGTACGTTTTTTCCACGTGTCTTGATATCCAATGTATCCCTGCAATGTTTGGTGAAGATCTGAGTATGTAGTTTTTGACCTTATATGGAACCTCCTATCTGAAAATTTGAAAATTCTTAAAAAATTCGTCCAAAATCTTGATGTCTCCAATCTCTTGTTTTGTACGGTTTTTCCACGTGTCTTGACATCCAATGTATCCCTGCAAAGTTTGGTGAAGATCTGAGTATGTAGTTTTTGACCTTATCTGGAACCTCCTATCTGAAAATTTGAAAATTCTTAAAAAATTCGTCCAAAATCTTGATGTCTCCAATCTCTTGTTTTGTACGTTTTTTCCACGTGTCTTGATATCCAATGTATCCCTGCAAAGTTTGGTGAAGATCTGAGTATGTCGTTTTTGACCTTATCTGGAACATCCTTTCTGAAAATTTGAAAATTGTTAAAAAATTCGTCCAAAATCTTGATGTCTCCAATCTCTTTTTTGTACGTTTTTTCCACGTGTCTTGACATCCAATGTATCCCTGCAAAGTTTGGTGAAGATCTGAGTATGTAGTTTTTGACCTTATCTGGAACCTCCCATCTGAAAATTTGAAAATTCTTAAAAAATTCGACCAAAATCTTGATGTCTCCAATCTTTTGTTTTGTACGTTTTTTCCACGTGTCTTGACACATAATGTATCCATGCAAAGTTTGGTGAAGATCTGAGTATGTAGTTTTTGACCTTATATGGAACCTCCTATCTGAAAATTTGAAAATTCTTAAAAAATTCGTCCAAAATCTTGATGTCTCCAATCTCTTGTTTTGTACGTTTTTTCCACGTGTCTTGACATCCAATGTATCCCTGCAAAGTTTGGTGAAGATCTGAGTATGTAGTTTTTGACCTTATCTGGAACCTCCCATCTGAAAATTTTAAAATTCCTAAAAAATCCGTGCAAAATCTTGATGACCCCAATCTCTTGTTTTGTACGTTTTTTCCACGTGTCTTGACATCCAATGTATTCCTGCAATGTTTGGTGAAGATCTGAGTATGTAGTTTTTGACCTTATATGGAACCTCCTATCTGAAAATTTGAAAATTCTTAAAAAATTCGACCAAAATCTTGATGTTCCGAATCCTATGGTTTGTATGTTTTTTCCACGTGTCTTGACATCCAATGTATCCATGCAAAGTTTGGTGAAGATCTGAGTATGTAGTTTTTGACCTTATATTGAACCTCCCATCTGAAAATTTGAAAATTCTTAAAAAATTGGTCCAAAATCTTGATGACCCCAATCTCTTGTTTTGTACGTTTTTTCCACGTGTCTTGACATCCAAAGTATCCCTGCAAAGTTTGGTGAAGATCTGAGTATGTAGTTTTTGACCTTATATGGAACCTCCTTTCTGAAAATTTGAGAATTCTTAAAAAATTCGTCCAAAATCTTGATGTCTCCAATCTCTTGTTTTGTACGTTTTTTCCACGTGTCTTGACATCCAATGTATCCCTGCAAAGTTTGGTGAAGATCTGAGTATGTCGTTTTTGACCTTATCTGGAACATCCTTTCTGAAAATTTGAAAATTCTTAAAAAATTCGACCAAAATCTTGATGTTCCGAATCCTATGTTTTGTACGTTTTTTCCACGTGTCTTGACATCCAATGTATCCATGCAAAGTTTGGTGAAGATCTGAGTATGTAGTTTTTGACCTTATATTGAACCTCCCATCTGAAAATTTGAAAATTCTTAAAAAATTCGTCCAAAATCTTGATGACCCCAATCTCTTGTTTTGTACGTTTTTTCCACGTGTCTTGACATCCAAAGTATCCCTGCAAAGTTTGGTGAAGATCTGAGTATGTAGTTTTTGACCTTATATGGAACCTCCCATCTGAAAATTTGAGAATTCTTAAAAAATTCGTCCAAAATCTTGATGTCTCCAATCTCTTGTTTTGTACGTTTTTTCCACGTGTCTTCACATCCAATGTATCCATGCAAAGTTTGGTGAAGATCTGAGTATGTCGTTTTTGACCTTATCTGGAACCTCCCATCTGAAAATTTGAAAATTCTTAAAAAATTCGTCGAAAATCTTGATGTCTCCAATCTTTTGTTTTGTACGTTTTTTCCACGTGTCTTGACATGCAAAGTATCCCTGCAACGTTTGGTGAAGATCTGAGTATGTAGTTTTTGACCTTATCTGGAACCTCCTATCTGAAAATTTGAAAATTCTTCAAAAATTCGTCGAAAATCTTGATGTCTCCAATCTCTTGTTTTGTACGTTTTTTCCACGTGTCTTGACATCCAATGTATTCCTGCAATGTTTGGTGGAGATCTGAGTATGTAGTTTTAGACCTTATCTGGAACCTCCTATCTGAAGATTTGAAAATTCTTCAAAAATTCGTCCAAAATCTTGATGTCTCCAATCTCTTGTTTTGTACGTTTTTTCCACGTGTCTCGACCTCCAATGGATCCCTGCAAAGTTTGGTGAAGATCTGAGTATGTCGTTTTTGACCTTATCTGGAACATCTTTTCTGAAAATTTGAAAATTCTTAAAAAATTCGTCGAAAATCTTGATGTCTCCAATCTCTTGTTTTGTACGTTTTTTCCACGTGTCTTGACATCCAATGTATCCCTGCAAAGTTTGGTGAAGATCTGAGTATGTCGTTTTTGACCTTATCTGGAACCTCCCATCTGAAAATTTGAAAATTCTTAAAAAATTCGACCAAAATCTTGATGTCTCCAATCTTTTGTTTTGTACGTTTTTTCCACGTGTCTTGACACATAATGTATCCATGCAAAGTTTGGTGAAGATCTGAGTATGTAGTTTTTGACCTTATATGGAACCTCCTATCTGAAAATTTGAAAATTCTTAAAAAATTCGTCCAAAATCTTGATGTCTCCAATCTCTTGTTTTGTACGTTTTTTCCACGTGTCTTGACATCCAATGTATCCCTGCAAAGTTTGGTGAAGATCTGAGTATGTAGTTTTTGACCTTATCTGGAACCTCCCATCTGAAAATTTTAAAATTCCTAAAAAATCCGTGCAAAATCTTGATGACCCCAATCTCTTGTTTTGTACGTTTTTTCCACGTGTCTTGACATCCAATGTATTCCTGCAATGTTTGGTGAAGATCTGAGTATGTAGTTTTTGACCTTATATGGAACCTCCTATCTGAAAATTTGAAAATTCTTAAAAAATTCGACCAAAATCTTGATGTTCCGAATCCTATGTTTTGTATGTTTTTTCCACGTGTCTTGACATCCAATGTATCCATGCAAAGTTTGGTGAAGATCTGAGTATGTAGTTTTTGACCTTATATTGAACCTCCCATCTGAAAATTTGAAAATTCTTAAAAAATTCGTCCAAAATCTTGATGACCCCAATCTCTTGTTTTGTACGTTTTTTCCACGTGTCTTGACATCCAAAGTATCCCTGCAAAGTTTGGTGAAGATCTGAGTATGTAGTTTTTGACCTTATATGGAACCTCCTTTCTGAAAATTTGAGAATTCTTAAAAAATTCGTCCAAAATCTTGATGTCTCCAATCTCTTGTTTTGTACGTTTTTTCCACGTGTCTTGACATCCAATGTATCCCTGCAAAGTTTGGTGAAGATCTGAGTATGTCGTTTTTGACCTTATCTGGAACCTCCCATCTGAAAATTTGAAAATTCTTAAAAAATTCGTCGAAAATCTTGATGTCTCCAATCTCTTGTTTTGTACGTTTTTTCCACGTGTCTTGATATCCAATGTATCCCTGCAAAGTTTGGTGAAGATCTGAGTATGTCGTTTTTGACCTTATCTGGAACATCCTTTCTGAAAATTTGAAAATTGTTAAAAAATTCGTCCAAAATCTTGATGTCTCCAATCTCTTTTTTGTACGTTTTTTCCACGTGTCTTGACATCCAATGTATCCCTGCAAAGTTTGGTGAAGATCTGAGTATATAGTTTTTGACCTTATCTGGAACCTCCCATCTGAAAATTTGAAAATTCTTAAAAAATTCGACCAAAATCTTGATGTCTCCAATCTCTTGTTTTGTACGTTTTTTCCACGTGTCTTGACATCCAATGTATCCCTGCAAAGTTTGGTGAAGATCTGAGTATGTAGTTTTTGACCTTATATGGAACCTCCTATCTGAAAATTTGAAAATTCTTAAAAAATTCGTCCAAAATCTTGATGTCTCCAATCTCTTGTTTTGTACGTTTTTTCCACGTGTCTTGATATCCAATGTATCCCTGCAATGTTTGGTGAAGATCTGAGTATGTAGTTTTTGACCTTATATGGAACCTCCTATCTGAAAATTTGAAAATTCTTAAAAAATTCGTCCAAAATCTTGATGTCTCCAATCTCTTGTTTTGTACGTTTTTTCCACGTGTCTTGACATCCAATGTATCCCTGCAAAGTTTGGTGAAGATCTGAGTATGTAGTTTTTGACCTTATCTGGAACCTCCTATCTGAAAATTTGAAAATTCTTAAAAAATTCGTCCAAAATCTTGATGTCTCCAATCTCTTGTTTTGTACGTTTTTTCCACGTGTCTTGATATCCAATGTATCCCTGCAAAGTTTGGTGAAGATCTGAGTATGTCGTTTTTGACCTTATCTGGAACATCCTTTCTGAAAATTTGAAAATTGTTAAAAAATTCGTCCAAAATCTTGATGTCTCCAATCTCTTTTTTGTACGTTTTTTCCACGTGTCTTGACATCCAATGTATCCCTGCAAAGTTTGGTGAAGATCTGAGTATGTAGTTTTTGACCTTATCTGGAACCTCCCATCTGAAAATTTGAAAATTCTTAAAAAATTCGACCAAAATCTTGATGTCTCCAATCTTTTGTTTTGTACGTTTTTCCACGTGTCTTGACACATAATGTATCCATGCAAAGTTTGGTGAAGATCTGAGTATGTAGTTTTTGACCTTATCTGGAACCTCCTATCTGAAAATTTGAAAATTCTTAAAAAATTCGTCCAAAATCTTGATGTCTCCAATCTCTTGTTTTGTACGTTTTTTCCACGTGTCTTGATATCCAATGTATCCCTGCAAAGTTTGGTGAAGATCTGAGTATGTAGTTTTTGACCTTATATGGAATCTCCTATCTGAAAATTTGAAAATTCTTAAAAAATTCGTCCAAAATCTTGATGTCTCCAATCTCTTGTTTTGTACGTTTTTTCCACGTGTCTTGACATCCAATGTATCCCTGCAAAGTTTGGTGAAGATCTGAGTATGTAGTTTTTGACCTTATATTGAACCTCCCATCTGAAAATTTGAAAATTCTTAAAAAATTCGTCCAAAATCTTGATGTCTCCAATCTCTTGTTTTGTACGTTTTTTCCACGTGTCTTGATATCCAATGTATCCCTGCAAAGTTTGGTGAAGATCTGAGTATGTCGTTTTTGACCTTATCTGGAACATCCTTTCTGAAAATTTGAAAATTGTTAAAAAATTCGTCCAAAATCTTGATGTCTCCAATCTCTTTTTTGTACGTTTTTTCCACGTGTCTTGACATCCAATGTATCCCTGCAAAGTTTGGTGAAGATCTGAGTATATAGTTTTTGACCTTATCTGGAACCTCCCATCTGAAAATTTGAAAATTCTTAAAAAATTCGACCAAAATCTTGATGTCTCCAATCTCTTGTTTTGTACGTTTTTTCCACGTGTCTTGACATCCAATGTATCCCTGCAAAGTTTGGTGAAGATCTGAGTATGTAGTTTTTGACCTTATATGGAACCTCCTATCTGAAAATTTGAAAATTCTTAAAAAATTCGTCCAAAATCTTGATGTCTCCAATCTCTTGTTTTGTACGTTTTTTCCACGTGTCTTGATATCCAATGTATCCCTGCAATGTTTGGTGAAGATCTGAGTATGTAGTTTTTGACCTTATATGGAACCTCCTATCTGAAAATTTGAAAATTCTTAAAAAATTCGTCCAAAATCTTGATGTCTCCAATCTCTTGTTTTGTACGTTTTTTCCACGTGTCTTGACATCCAATGTATCCCTGCAAAGTTTGGTGAAGATCTGAGTATGTAGTTTTTGACCTTATCTGGAACCTCCTATCTGAAAATTTGAAAATTCTTAAAAAATTCGTCCAAAATCTTGATGTCTCCAATCTCTTGTTTTGTACGTTTTTTCCACGTGTCTTGATATCCAATGTATCCCTGCAAAGTTTGGTGAAGATCTGAGTATGTCGTTTTTGACCTTATCTGGAACATCCTTTCTGAAAATTTGAAAATTGTTAAAAAATTCGTCCAAAATCTTGATGTCTCCAATCTCTTTTTTGTACGTTTTTTCCACGTGTCTTGACATCCAATGTATCCCTGCAAAGTTTGGTGAAGATCTGAGTATGTAGTTTTTGACCTTATCTGGAACCTCCCATCTGAAAATTTGAAAATTCTTAAAAAATTCGACCAAAATCTTGATGTCTCCAATCTTTTGTTTTGTACGTTTTTCCACGTGTCTTGACACATAATGTATCCATGCAAAGTTTGGTGAAGATCTGAGTATGTAGTTTTTGACCTTATATGGAACCTCCTATCTGAAAATTTGAAAATTCTTAAAAAATTCGTTCAAAATCTTGATGTCTCCAATCTCTTGTTTTGTACGTTTTTTCCACGTGTCTTGACATCCAATGTATCCCTGCAAAGTTTGGTGAAGATCTGAGTATGTAGTTTTTGACCTTATCTGGAACCTCCCATCTGAAAATTTGAAAAATCCTAAAAAATCCGTGCAAAATCTTGATGACCCCAATCTCTTGTTTTGTACGTTTTTTCCACGTGTCTTGACATCCAATGTATTCCTGCAATGTTTGGTGAAGATCTGAGTATGTAGTTTTTCACCTTATATGGAACCTCCTATCTGAAAATTTGAAAATTCTTAAAAAATTCGACCAAAATCTTGATGACCCCAATCCTATGTTTTGTATGTTTTTTCCACGTGTCTTGACATCCAATGTATCCATGCAAAGTTTGGTGAAGATCTGAGTATGTCGTTTTTGACCTTATCTGGAACCTCCCATCTGAAAATTTGAAAATTCTTAAAAAATTCGTCGAAAATCTTGATGTCTCCGATCTCTTGTTTTGTACGTTTTTTCCACGTGTCTTGACATGCAAAGTATTCCTGCAAAGTTTGGTGAAGATCTGAGTATGTAGTTTTTGACCTTATCTGGAACCTCCCATCTGAAAATTTGAAAATTCTTAAAAAATTCGTCGAAAATCTTGATGTCTCCGATCTCTTGTTTTGTACGTTTTTTCCACGTGTCTTGACATGCAAAGTATTCCTGCAAAGTTTGGTGAAGATCTGAGTATGTAGTTTTTGACCTCATCTGGAACCTCCTATCTGAAAATTTGAAAATTCTTAAAAAATTCGTCCAAAATCTTGATGTCTCCAATCTCTTGTTTTGTACGTTTTTTCCACGTGTCTTGACATCCAATGTATCCCTGCAATGTTTGGTGAAGATCTGACTATGTAGTTTTTGACCTTATCTGGAACCTCCTATCTGAAAATTTGAAAATTCTTAAAAAATTCGTCCAAAATCTTGATGTCACCAATCCTATGTTTTGTATGTTTTTTCCATTTGTCTTGACATCCAATGTATCCATGCAAAGTTTGGTGAAGATCTGAGTATGTCGTTTTTGACCTTATCTGGAACCTCCCATCTGAAAATTTGAAAATTCTTAAAAAATTCGTCGAAAATCTTGATGTCTCCGATCTCTTGTTTTGTACGTTTTTTCCACGTGTCTTGACATGCAAAGTATTCCTGCAAAGTTTGGTGAAGATCTGAGTATGTAGTTTTTGACCTCATCTGGAACCTCCTATCTGAAAATTTGAAAATTCTTAAAAAATTCGTCCAAAATTTTGATGTCTCCAATCTCTTGTTTTGTACGTTTTTTCCACGTGTCTTGACATCCAATGTATCCCTGCAATGTTTGGTGAAGATCTGAGTATGTAGTTTTTGACCTTATCTGGAACCTCCCATCTGAAAATTTGAAAATTCCTAAAAAATCCGTCCAAAATCTTGATGACCCCAATCTCTTGTTTTGTACGTTTTTTCCACGTGTCTTGACATCCAATGTATCCCTGCAAAGTTTGGTGAAGATCTGAGTATGTAGTTTTTGACCTTATCTGGAACCTCCTATCTGAAAATTTGAAAATTCTTAAAAAATTCGTCCAAAATCTTGATGTCTCCAATCTCTTGTTTTGTACGTTTTTTCCACGTGTCTTGATATCCAATGTATCCCTGCAAAAATGGTGAAGATCTGAGTATGTAGTTTTTGACCTTATATGGAACCTCCTATCTGAAAATTTGAAAATTCTTAAAAAATTCGTCCAAAATCTTGATGTCTCCAATCTCTTGTTTTGTACGTTTTTTCCACGTGTCTTGACATCCAATGTATCCCTGCAAAGTTTGGTGAAGATCTGAGTATGTAGTTTTTGACCTTATATTGAACCTCCCATCTGAAAATTTGAAAATTCTTAAAAAATTCGTCCAAAATCTTGATGTCTCCAATCTCTTGTTTTGTACGTTTTTTCCACGTGTCTTGATATCCAATGTATCCCTGCAAAGATTGGTGAAGATCTGAGTATGTCGTTTTTGACCTTATCTGGAACATCCTTTCTGAAAATTTGAAAATTCTTAAAAAATTCGTCCAAAATCTTGATGTCTCCAATCTCTTTTTTGTACGTTTTTTCCACGTGTCTTGACATCCAATGTATCCCTGCAAAGTTTGGTGAAGATCTGAGTATGTAGTTTTTGACCTTATCTGGAACCTCCCATCTGAAAATTTGAAAATTCTTAAAAAATTCGACCAAAATCTTGATGTCTCCAATCTTTTGTTTTGTACGTTTTTTCCACGTGTCTTGACACATAATGTATCCATGCAAAGTTTGGTGAAGATCTGAGTATGTAGTTTTTGACCTTATATGGAACCTCCCATCTGAAAATTTGAAAATTCTTAAAAAATTCGTCGAAAATCTTGATGTCTCCGATCTCTTGTTTTGTACGTTTTTTCCACGTGTCTTGACATGCAAAGTATTCCTGCAAAGTTTGGTGAAGATCTGAGTATGTAGTTTTTGACCTCATCTGGAACCTCCTATCTGAAAATTTGAAAATTCTTAAAAAATTCGTCCAAAATCTTGATGTCTCCAATCTCTTGTTTTGTACGTTTTTTCCACGTGTCTTGATATCCAATGTATCCCTGCAATGTTTGGTGAAGATCTGAGTATGTAGTTTTTGACCTTATATGGAACCTCCTATCTGAAAATTTGAAAATTCTTAAAAAATTCGTCCAAAATCTTGATGTCTCCAATCTCTTGTTTTGTACGGTTTTTCCACGTGTCTTGACATCCAATGTATCCCTGCAAAGTTTGGTGAAGATCTGAGTATGTAGTTTTTGACCTTATCTGGAACCTCCTATCTGAAAATTTGAAAATTCTTAAAAAATTCGTCCAAAATCTTGATGTCTCCAATCTCTTGTTTTGTACGTTTTTTCCACGTGTCTTGATATCCAATGTATCCCTGCAAAGTTTGGTGAAGATCTGAGTATGTCGTTTTTGACCTTATCTGGAACATCCTTTCTGAAAATTTGAAAATTGTTAAAAAATTCGTCCAAAATCTTGATGTCTCCAATCTCTTTTTTGTACGTTTTTTCCACGTGTCTTGACATCCAATGTATCCCTGCAAAGTTTGGTGAAGATCTGAGTATGTAGTTTTTGACCTTATCTGGAACCTCCCATCTGAAAATTTGAAAATTCTTAAAAAATTCGACCAAAATCTTGATGTCTCCAATCTTTTGTTTTGTACGTTTTTTCCACGTGTCTTGACACATAATGTATCCATGCAAAGTTTGGTGAAGATCTGAGTATGTAGTTTTTGACCTTATATGGAACCTCCTATCTGAAAATTTGAAAATTCTTAAAAAATTCGTCCAAAATCTTGATGTCTCCAATCTCTTGTTTTGTACGTTTTTTCCACGTGTCTTGACATCCAATGTATCCCTGCAAAGTTTGGTGAAGATCTGAGTATGTAGTTTTTGACCTTATCTGGAACCTCCCATCTGAAAATTTTAAAATTCCTAAAAAATCCGTGCAAAATCTTGATGACCCCAATCTCTTGTTTTGTACGTTTTTTCCACGTGTCTTGACATCCAATGTATTCCTGCAATGTTTGGTGAAGATCTGAGTATGTAGTTTTTGACCTTATATGGAACCTCCTATCTGAAAATTTGAAAATTCTTAAAAAATTCGACCAAAATCTTGATGTTCCGAATCCTATGGTTTGTATGTTTTTTCCACGTGTCTTGACATCCAATGTATCCATGCAAAGTTTGGTGAAGATCTGAGTATGTAGTTTTTGACCTTATATTGAACCTCCCATCTGAAAATTTGAAAATTCTTAAAAAATTGGTCCAAAATCTTGATGACCCCAATCTCTTGTTTTGTACGTTTTTTCCACGTGTCTTGACATCCAAAGTATCCCTGCAAAGTTTGGTGAAGATCTGAGTATGTAGTTTTTGACCTTATATGGAACCTCCTTTCTGAAAATTTGAGAATTCTTAAAAAATTCGTCCAAAATCTTGATGTCTCCAATCTCTTGTTTTGTACGTTTTTTCCACGTGTCTTGACATCCAATGTATCCCTGCAAAGTTTGGTGAAGATCTGAGTATGTCGTTTTTGACCTTATCTGGAACATCCTTTCTGAAAATTTGAAAATTCTTAAAAAATTCGACCAAAATCTTGATGTTCCGAATCCTATGTTTTGTACGTTTTTTCCACGTGTCTTGACATCCAATGTATCCATGCAAAGTTTGGTGAAGATCTGAGTATGTAGTTTTTGACCTTATATTGAACCTCCCATCTGAAAATTTGAAAATTCTTAAAAAATTCGTCCAAAATCTTGATGACCCCAATCTCTTGTTTTGTACGTTTTTTCCACGTGTCTTGACATCCAAAGTATCCCTGCAAAGTTTGGTGAAGATCTGAGTATGTAGTTTTTGACCTTATATGGAACCTCCCATCTGAAAATTTGAGAATTCTTAAAAAATTCGTCCAAAATCTTGATGTCTCCAATCTCTTGTTTTGTACGTTTTTTCCACGTGTCTTCACATCCAATGTATCCATGCAAAGTTTGGTGAAGATCTGAGTATGTCGTTTTTGACCTTATCTGGAACCTCCCATCTGAAAATTTGAAAATTCTTAAAAAATTCGTCGAAAATCTTGATGTCTCCAATCTTTTGTTTTGTACGTTTTTTCCACGTGTCTTGACATGCAAAGTATCCCTGCAACGTTTGGTGAAGATCTGAGTATGTAGTTTTTGACCTTATCTGGAACCTCCTATCTGAAAATTTGAAAATTCTTCAAAAATTCGTCGAAAATCTTGATGTCTCCAATCTCTTGTTTTGTACGTTTTTTCCACGTGTCTTGACATCCAATGTATTCCTGCAATGTTTGGTGGAGATCTGAGTATGTAGTTTTAGACCTTATCTGGAACCTCCTATCTGAAGATTTGAAAATTCTTCAAAAATTCGTCCAAAATCTTGATGTCTCCAATCTCTTGTTTTGTACGTTTTTTCCACGTGTCTCGACCTCCAATGGATCCCTGCAAAGTTTGGTGAAGATCTGAGTATGTCGTTTTTGACCTTATCTGGAACATCTTTTCTGAAAATTTGAAAATTCTTAAAAAATTCGTCGAAAATCTTGATGTCTCCAATCTCTTGTTTTGTACGTTTTTTCCACGTGTCTTGACATCCAATGTATCCCTGCAAAGTTTGGTGAAGATCTGAGTATGTCGTTTTTGACCTTATCTGGAACCTCCCATCTGAAAATTTGAAAATTCTTAAAAAATTCGACCAAAATCTTGATGTCTCCAATCTTTTGTTTTGTACGTTTTTTCCACGTGTCTTGACACATAATGTATCCATGCAAAGTTTGGTGAAGATCTGAGTATGTAGTTTTTGACCTTATATGGAACCTCCTATCTGAAAATTTGAAAATTCTTAAAAAATTCGTCCAAAATCTTGATGTCTCCAATCTCTTGTTTTGTACGTTTTTTCCACGTGTCTTGACATCCAATGTATCCCTGCAAAGTTTGGTGAAGATCTGAGTATGTAGTTTTTGACCTTATCTGGAACCTCCCATCTGAAAATTTGAAAATTCCTAAAAAATCCGTGCAAAATCTTGATGACCCCAATCTCTTGTTTTGTACGTTTTTTCCACGTGTCTTGACATCCAATGTATTCCTGCAATGTTTGGTGAAGATCTGAGTATGTAGTTTTTGACCTTATATGGAACCTCCTATCTGAAAATTTGAAAATTCTTAAAAAATTCGACCAAAATCTTGATGTTCCGAATCCTATGTTTTGTATGTTTTTTCCACGTGTCTTGACATCCAATGTATCCATGCAAAGTTTGGTGAAGATCTGAGTATGTAGTTTTTGACCTTATATTGAACCTCCCATCTGAAAATTTGAAAATTCTTAAAAAATTCGTCCAAAATCTTGATGACCCCAATCTCTTGTTTTGTACGTTTTTTCCACGTGTCTTGACATCCAAAGTATCCCTGCAAAGTTTGGTGAAGATCTGAGTATGTAGTTTTTGACATTATATGGAACCTCCTTTCTGAAAATTTGAGAATTCTTAAAAAATTCGTCCAAAATCTTGATGTCTCCAATCTCTTGTTTTGTACGTTTTTTCCACGTGTCTTGACATCCAATGTATCCCTGCAAAGTTTGGTGAAGATCTGAGTATGTCGTTTTTGACCTTATCTGGAACATCCTTTCTGAAAATTTGAAAATTCTTAAAAAATTCGACCAAAATCTTGATGTTCCGAATCCTATGTTTTGTACGTTTTTTCCACGTGTCTTGACATCCAATGTATCCATGCAAAGTTTGGTGAAGATCTGAGTATGTAGTTTTTGACCTTATATTGAACCTCCCATCTGAAAATTTGAAAATTCTTAAAAAATTCGTCCAAAATCTTGATGACCCCAATCTCTTGTTTTGTACGTTTTTTCCACGTGTCTTGACATCCAAAGTATCCCTGCAAAGTTTGGTGAAGATCTGAGTATGTAGTTTTTGACCTTATATGGAATCTCCCATCTGAAAATTTGAGAATTCTTAAAAAATTCGTCCAAAATCTTGATGTCTCCAATCTCTTGTTTTGTACGTTTTTTCCACGTGTCTTCACATCCAATGTATCCATGCAAAGTTTGGTGAAGATCTGAGTATGTCGTTTTTGACCTTATCTTGAACCTCCCATCTGAAAATTTGAAAATTCTTAAAAAATTCGTCGAAAATCTTGATGTCTCCAATCTTTTGTTTTGTACGTTTTTTCCACGTGTCTTGACATGCAAAGTATCCCTGCAACGTTTGGTGAAGATCTGAGTATGTAGTTTTTGACCTTATCTGGAACCTCCTATCTGAAAATTTGAAAATTCTTCAAAAATTCGTCGAAAATCTTGATGTCTCCAATCTCTTGTTTTGTACGTTTTTTCCACGTGTCTTGACATCCAATGTATTCCTGCAATGTTTGGTGGAGATCTGAGTATGTAGTTTTAGACCTTATCTGGAACCTCCTATCTGAAAATTTGAAAATTCTTCAAAAATTCGTCCAAAATCTTGATGTCTCCAATCTCTTGTTTTGTACGTTTTTTCCACGTGTCTCGACCTCCAATGGATCCCTGCAAAGTTTGGTGAAGATCTGAGTATGTCGTTTTTGACCTTATCTGGAACATCCTTTCTGAAAATTTGAAAATTCTTGAAAAATTCGTCGAAAATCTTGATGTCTCCAATCTCTTGTTTTGTACGTTTTTTCCACGTGTCTTGACATCCAATGTATCCCTGCGAAGTTTGGTGAAGTTCTGAGTATGTAGTTTTTGACCTTATATGGAACCTCCTATCTGAAAATTTGAAAATTCTTAAAAAATTCGTCCAAAATCTTGATGTCTCCAATCTCTTGTTTTGTACGTTTTTTCCACGTGTCTCGACCTCCAATGGATCCCTGCAAAGTTTGGTGAAGATCTGAGTATGTCGTTTTTGACCTTATCTGGAACCTCCCATCTGAAAATTTGAAAATTCTTAAAAAATTCGTCGAAAATCTTGATGTCTCCGATCTCTTGTTTTGTACGTTTTTTCCACGTGTCTTGACATGCAAAGTATTCCTGCAAAGTTTGGTGAAGATCTGAGTATGTAGTTTTTGACCTCATCTGGAACCTCCTATCTGAAAATTTGAAAATTCTTAAAAAATTCGTCCAAAATCTTGATGTCTCCAATCTCTTGTTTTGTACGTTTTTTCCACGTGTCTTGACATCCAATGTATCCCTGCAATGTTTGGTGAAGATCTGAGTATGTAGTTTTTGACCTTATCTGGAACCTCCCATCTGAAAATTTGAAAATTCCTAAAAAATCCGTCCAAAATCTTGATGACCCCAATCTCTTGTTTTGTACTTTTTTTCCACGTGTCTCGACCTCCAATGTATCCCTGCAAAGTTTGGTGAAGATCTGAGTATGTAGTTTTTGACCTTATATGGAACCTCCTATCTGAAAATTTGAAAATTCTTAAAAAATTCGTCCAAAATCTTGATGTCACCAATCCTATGTTTTGTATGTTTTTTCCACGTGTCTTGACATCCAATGTATCCATGCAAAGTTTGGTGAAGATCTGAGTATGTCGTTTTTGACCTTATCTGGAACCTCCCATCTGAAATTTGAAAATTCTTAAAAAATTCGTCGAAAATCTTGATGTCTCCGATCTCTTGTTTTGTACGTTTTTTCCACGTGTCTTGACATGCAAAGTATTCTTGCAAAGTTTGGTGAAGATCTGAGTATGTAGTTTTTGACCTCATCTGGAACCTCTTATCTGAAAATTTGAAAATTCTTAAAAAATTCGTCCAAAATTTTGATGTCTCCAATCTCTTGTTTTGTACGTTTTTTCCACGTGTCTTGACATCCAATGTATCCCTGCAATGTTTGGTGAAGATCTGAGTATGTAGTTTTTGACCTTATCTGGAACCTCCCTTCTGAAAATTTGAAAATTCCTAAAAAATCCGTCCAAAATCTTGATGACCCCAATCTCTTGTTTTGTACGTTTTTTCCATGTGTCTTGACATCCAATGTATCCCTGCAAAGTTTGGTGAAGATCTGAGTATGTAGTTTTTGACCTTATCTGGAACCTCCTATCTGAAAATTTGAAAATTCTTAAAAAATTCGTCCAAAATCTTGATGTCTCCAATCTCTTGTTTTGTACGTTTTTTCCACGTGTCTTGATATCCAATGTATCCCTGCAAAGTTTGGTGAAGATCTGAGTATGTAGTTTTTGACCTTATATGGAATCTCCTATCTGAAAATTTGAAAATTCTTAAAAAATTCGTCCAAAATCTTGATGTCTCCAATCTCTTGTTTTGTACGTTTTTTCCACGTGTCTTGACATCCAATGTATCCCTGCAAAGTTTGGTGAAGATCTGAGTATGTAGTTTTTGACCTTATATTGAACCTCCCATCTGAAAATTTGAAAATTCTTAAAAAATTCGTCCAAAATCTTGATGTCTCCAATCTCTTGTTTTGTACGTTTTTTCCACGTGTCTTGATATCCAATGTATCCCTGCAAAGTTTGGTGAAGATCTGAGTATGTCGTTTTTGACCTTATCTGGAACATCCTTTCTGAAAATTTGAAAATTGTTAAAAAATTCGTCCAAAATCTTGATGTCTCCAATCTCTTTTTTGTACGTTTTTTCCACGTGTCTTGACATCCAATGTATCCCTGCAAAGTTTGGTGAAGATCTGAGTATATAGTTTTTGACCTTATCTGGAACCTCCCATCTGAAAATTTGAAAATTCTTAAAAAATTCGACCAAAATCTTGATGTCTCCAATCTTTTGTTTTGTACGTTTTTTCCACGTGTCTTGACACATAATGTATCCATGCAAAGTTTGGTGAAGATCTGAGTATGTAGTTTTTGACCTTATATGGAACCTCCTATCTGAAAATTTGAAAATTCTTAAAAAATTCGTCCAAAATCTTGATGTCTCCAATCTCTTGTTTTGTACGTTTTTTCCACGTGTCTTGACATCCAATGTATCCCTGCAAAGTTTGGTGAAGATCTGAGTATGTAGTTTTTGACCTTATATGGAACCTCCTATCTGAAAATTTGAAAATTCTTAAAAAATTCGTCCAAAATCTTGATGTCTCCAATCTCTTGTTTTGTACGTTTTTTCCACGTGTCTTGATATCCAATGTATCCCTGCAATGTTTGGTGAAGATCTGAGTATGTAGTTTTTGACCTTATATGGAACCTCCTATCTGAAAATTTGAAAATTCTTAAAAAATTCGTCCAAAATCTTGATGTCTCCAATCTCTTGTTTTGTACGTTTTTTCCACGTGTCTTGACATCCAATGTATCCCTGCAAAGTTTGGTGAAGATCTGAGTATGTAGTTTTTGACCTTATCTGGAACCTCCTATCTGAAAATTTGAAAATTCTTAAAAAATTCGTCCAAAATCTTGATGTCTCCAATCTCTTGTTTTGTACGTTTTTTCCACGTGTCTTGATATCCAATGTATCCCTGCAAAGTTTGGTGAAGATCTGAGTATGTCGTTTTTGACCTTATCTGGAACATCCTTTCTGAAAATTTGAAAATTGTTAAAAAATTCGTCCAAAATCTTGATGTCTCCAATCTCTTTTTTGTACGTTTTTTCCACGTGTCTTGACATCCAATGTATCCCTGCAAAGTTTGGTGAAGATCTGAGTATGTAGTTTTTGACCTTATCTGGAACCTCCCATCTGAAAATTTGAAAATTCTTAAAAAATTCGACCAAAATCTTGATGTCTCCAATCTTTTGTTTTGTACGTTTTTCCACGTGTCTTGACACATAATGTATCCATGCAAAGTTTGGTGAAGATCTGAGTATGTAGTTTTTGACCTTATATGGAACCTCCTATCTGAAAATTTGAAAATTCTTAAAAAATTCGTTCAAAATCTTGATGTCTCCAATCTCTTGTTTTGTACGTTTTTTCCACGTGTCTTGACATCCAATGTATCCCTGCAAAGTTTGGTGAAGATCTGAGTATGTAGTTTTTGACCTTATCTGGAACCTCCCATCTGAAAATTTGAAAAATCCTAAAAAATCCGTGCAAAATCTTGATGACCCCAATCTCTTGTTTTGTACGTTTTTTCCACGTGTCTTGACATCCAATGTATTCCTGCAATGTTTGGTGAAGATCTGAGTATGTAGTTTTTCACCTTATATGGAACCTCCTATCTGAAAATTTGAAAATTCTTAAAAAATTCGACCAAAATCTTGATGACCCCAATCCTATGTTTTGTATGTTTTTTCCACGTGTCTTGACATCCAATGTATCCATGCAAAGTTTGGTGAAGATCTGAGTATGTCGTTTTTGACCTTATCTGGAACCTCCCATCTGAAAATTTGAAAATTCTTAAAAAATTCGTCGAAAATCTTGATGTCTCCGATCTCTTGTTTTGTACGTTTTTTCCACGTGTCTTGACATGCAAAGTATTCCTGCAAAGTTTGGTGAAGATCTGAGTATGTAGTTTTTGACCTTATCTGGAACCTCCCATCTGAAAATTTGAAAATTCTTAAAAAATTCGTCGAAAATCTTGATGTCTCCGATCTCTTGTTTTGTACGTTTTTTCCACGTGTCTTGACATGCAAAGTATTCCTGCAAAGTTTGGTGAAGATCTGAGTATGTAGTTTTTGACCTCATCTGGAACCTCCTATCTGAAAATTTGAAAATTCTTAAAAAATTCGTCCAAAATCTTGATGTCTCCAATCTCTTGTTTTGTACGTTTTTTCCACGTGTCTTGACATCCAATGTATCCCTGCAATGTTTGGTGAAGATCTGAGTATGTAGTTTTTGACCTTATCTGGAACCTCCTATCTGAAAATTTGAAAATTCTTAAAAAATTCGTCCAAAATCTTGATGTCACCAATCCTATGTTTTGTATGTTTTTTCCACGTGTCTTGACATCCAATGTATCCATGCAAAGTTTGGTGAAGATCTGAGTATGTCGTTTTTGACCTTATCTGGAACCTCCCATCTGAAAATTTGAAAATTCTTAAAAAATTCGTCGAAAATCTTGATGTCTCCGATCTCTTGTTTTGTACGTTTTTTCCACGTGTCTTGACATGCAAAGTATTCCTGCAAAGTTTGGTGAAGATCTGAGTATGTAGTTTTTGACCTCATCTGGAACCTCCTATCTGAAAATTTGAAAATTCTTAAAAAATTCGTCCAAAATTTTGATGTCTCCAATCTCTTGTTTTGTACGTTTTTTCCACGTGTCTTGACATCCAATGTATCCCTGCAATGTTTGGTGAAGATCTGAGTATGTAGTTTTTGACCTTATCTGGAACCTCCCATCTGAAAATTTGAAAATTCCTAAAAAATCCGTCCAAAATCTTGATGACCCCAATCTCTTGTTTTGTACGTTTTTTCCACGTGTCTTGACATCCAATGTATCCCTGCAAAGTTTGGTGAAGATCTGAGTATGTAGTTTTTGACCTTATCTGGAACCTCCTATCTGAAAATTTGAAAATTCTTAAAAAATTCGTCCAAAATCTTGATGTCTCCAATCTCTTGTTTTGTACGTTTTTTCCACGTGTCTTGATATCCAATGTATCCCTGCAAAAATGGTGAAGATCTGAGTATGTAGTTTTTGACCTTATATGGAACCTCCTATCTGAAAATTTGAAAATTCTTAAAAAATTCGTCCAAAATCTTGATGTCTCCAATCTCTTGTTTTGTACGTTTTTTCCACGTGTCTTGACATCCAATGTATCCCTGCAAAGTTTGGTGAAGATCTGAGTATGTAGTTTTTGACCTTATATTGAACCTCCCATCTGAAAATTTGAAAATTCTTAAAACATTCGTCCAAAATCTTGATGTCTCCAATCTCTTGTTTTGTACGTTTTTTCCACGTGTCTTGATATCCAATGTATCCCTGCAAAGATTGGTGAAGATCTGAGTATGTCGTTTTTGACCTTATCTGGAACATCCTTTCTGAAAATTTGAAAATTCTTAAAAAATTCGTCCAAAATCTTGATGTCTCCAATCTCTTTTTTGTACGTTTTTTCCACGTGTCTTGACATCCAATGTATCCCTGCAAAGTTTGGTGAAGATCTGAGTATGTAGTTTTTGACCTTATCTGGAACCTCCCATCTGAAAATTTGAAAATTCTTAAAAAATTCGACCAAAATCTTGATGTCTCCAATCTTTTGTTTTGTACGTTTTTTCCACGTGTCTTGACACATAATGTATCCATGCAAAGTTTGGTGAAGATCTGAGTATGTAGTTTTTGACCTTATATGGAACCTCCCATCTGAAAATTTGAAAATTCTTAAAAAATTCGTCGAAAATCTTGATGTCTCCGATCTCTTGTTTTGTACGTTTTTTCCACGTGTCTTGACATGCAAAGTATTCCTGCAAAGTTTGGTGAAGATCTGAGTATGTAGTTTTTGACCTCATCTGGAACCTCCTATCTGAAAATTTGAAAATTCTTAAAAAATTCGTCCAAAATCTTGATGTCTCCAATCTCTTGTTTTGTACGTTTTTTCCACGTGTCTTGATATCCAATGTATCCCTGCAATGTTTGGTGAAGATCTGAGTATGTAGTTTTTGACCTTATATGGAACCTCCTATCTGAAAATTTGAAAATTCTTAAAAAATTCGTCCAAAATCTTGATGTCTCCAATCTCTTGTTTTGTACGGTTTTTCCACGTGTCTTGACATCCAATGTATCCCTGCAAAGTTTGGTGAAGATCTGAGTATGTAGTTTTTGACCTTATCTGGAACCTCCTATCTGAAAATTTGAAAATTCTTAAAAAATTCGTCCAAAATCTTGATGTCTCCAATCTCTTGTTTTGTACGTTTTTTCCACGTGTCTTGATATCCAATGTATCCCTGCAAAGTTTGGTGAAGATCTGAGTATGTCGTTTTTGACCTTATCTGGAACATCCTTTCTGAAAATTTGAAAATTGTTAAAAAATTCGTCCAAAATCTTGATGTCTCCAATCTCTTTTTTGTACGTTTTTTCCACGTGTCTTGACATCCAATGTATCCCTGCAAAGTTTGGTGAAGATCTGAGTATGTAGTTTTTGACCTTATCTGGAACCTCCCATCTGAAAATTTGAAAATTCTTAAAAAATTCGACCAAAATCTTGATGTCTCCAATCTTTTGTTTTGTACGTTTTTTCCACGTGTCTTGACACATAATGTATCCATGCAAAGTTTGGTGAAGATCTGAGTATGTAGTTTTTGACCTTATATGGAACCTCCTATCTGAAAATTTGAAAATTCTTAAAAAATTCGTCCAAAATCTTGATGTCTCCAATCTCTTGTTTTGTACGTTTTTTCCACGTGTCTTGACATCCAATGTATCCCTGCAAAGTTTGGTGAAGATCTGAGTATGTAGTTTTTGACCTTATCTGGAACCTCCCATCTGAAAATTTTAAAATTCCTAAAAAATCCGTGCAAAATCTTGATGACCCCAATCTCTTGTTTTGTACGTTTTTTCCACGTGTCTTGACATCCAATGTATTCCTGCAATGTTTGGTGAAGATCTGAGTATGTAGTTTTTGACCTTATATGGAACCTCCTATCTGAAAATTTGAAAATTCTTAAAAAATTCGACCAAAATCTTGATGTTCCGAATCCTATGGTTTGTATGTTTTTTCCACGTGTCTTGACATCCAATGTATCCATGCAAAGTTTGGTGAAGATCTGAGTATGTAGTTTTTGACCTTATATTGAACCTCCCATCTGAAAATTTGAAAATTCTTAAAAAATTGGTCCAAAATCTTGATGACCCCAATCTCTTGTTTTGTACGTTTTTTCCACGTGTCTTGACATCCAAAGTATCCCTGCAAAGTTTGGTGAAGATCTGAGTATGTAGTTTTTGACCTTATATGGAACCTCCTTTCTGAAAATTTGAGAATTCTTAAAAAATTCGTCCAAAATCTTGATGTCTCCAATCTCTTGTTTTGTACGTTTTTTCCACGTGTCTTGACATCCAATGTATCCCTGCAAAGTTTGGTGAAGATCTGAGTATGTCGTTTTTGACCTTATCTGGAACATCCTTTCTGAAAATTTGAAAATTCTTAAAAAATTCGACCAAAATCTTGATGTTCCGAATCCTATGTTTTGTACGTTTTTTCCACGTGTCTTGACATCCAATGTATCCATGCAAAGTTTGGTGAAGATCTGAGTATGTAGTTTTTGACCTTATATTGAACCTCCCATCTGAAAATTTGAAAATTCTTAAAAAATTCGTCCAAAATCTTGATGACCCCAATCTCTTGTTTTGTACGTTTTTTCCACGTGTCTTGACATCCAAAGTATCCCTGCAAAGTTTGGTGAAGATCTGAGTATGTAGTTTTTGACCTTATATGGAACCTCCCATCTGAAAATTTGAGAATTCTTAAAAAATTCGTCCAAAATCTTGATGTCTCCAATCTCTTGTTTTGTACGTTTTTTCCACGTGTCTTCACATCCAATGTATCCATGCAAAGTTTGGTGAAGATCTGAGTATGTCGTTTTTGACCTTATCTGGAACCTCCCATCTGAAAATTTGAAAATTCTTAAAAAATTCGTCGAAAATCTTGATGTCTCCAATCTTTTGTTTTGTACGTTTTTTCCACGTGTCTTGACATGCAAAGTATCCCTGCAACGTTTGGTGAAGATCTGAGTATGTAGTTTTTGACCTTATCTGGAACCTCCTATCTGAAAATTTGAAAATTCTTCAAAAATTCGTCGAAAATCTTGATGTCTCCAATCTCTTGTTTTGTACGTTTTTTCCACGTGTCTTGACATCCAATGTATTCCTGCAATGTTTGGTGGAGATCTGAGTATGTAGTTTTAGACCTTATCTGGAACCTCCTATCTGAAAATTTGAAAATTCTTCAAAAATTCGTCCAAAATCTTGATGTCTCCAATCTCTTGTTTTGTACGTTTTTTCCACGTGTCTCGACCTCCAATGGATCCCTGCAAAGTTTGGTGAAGATCTGAGTATGTCGTTTTTGACCTTATCTGGAACATCTTTTCTGAAAATTTGAAAATTCTTAAAAAATTCGTCGAAAATCTTGATGTCTCCAATCTCTTGTTTTGTACGTTTTTTCCACGTGTCTTGACATCCAATGTATCCCTGCAAAGTTTGGTGAAGATCTGAGTATGTCGTTTTTGACCTTATCTGGAACCTCCCATCTGAAAATTTGAAAATTCTTAAAAAATTCGACCAAAATCTTGATGTCTCCAATCTTTTGTTTTGTACGTTTTTTCCACGTGTCTTGACACATAATGTATCCATGCAAAGTTTGGTGAAGATCTGAGTATGTAGTTTTTGACCTTATATGGAACCTCCTATCTGAAAATTTGAAAATTCTTAAAAAATTCGTCCAAAATCTTGATGTCTCCAATCTCTTGTTTTGTACGTTTTTTCCACGTGTCTTGACATCCAATGTATCCCTGCAAAGTTTGGTGAAGATCTGAGTATGTAGTTTTTGACCTTATCTGGAACCTCCCATCTGAAAATTTTAAAATTCCTAAAAAATCCGTGCAAAATCTTGATGACCCCAATCTCTTGTTTTGTACGTTTTTTCCACGTGTCTTGACATCCAATGTATTCCTGCAATGTTTGGTGAAGATCTGAGTATGTAGTTTTTGACCTTATATGGAACCTCCTATCTGAAAATTTGAAAATTCTTAAAAAATTCGACCAAAATCTTGATGTTCCGAATCCTATGTTTTGTATGTTTTTTCCACGTGTCTTGACATCCAATGTATCCATGCAAAGTTTGGTGAAGATCTGAGTATGTAGTTTTTGACCTTATATTGAACCTCCCATCTGAAAATTTGAAAATTCTTAAAAAATTCGTCCAAAATCTTGATGACCCCAATCTCTTGTTTTGTACGTTTTTTCCACGTGTCTTGACATCCAAAGTATCCCTGCAAAGTTTGGTGAAGATCTGAGTATGTAGTTTTTGACCTTATATGGAACCTCCTTTCTGAAAATTTGAGAATTCTTAAAAAATTCGTCCAAAATCTTGATGTCTCCAATCTCTTGTTTTGTACGTTTTTTCCACGTGTCTTGACATCCAATGTATCCCTGCAAAGTTTGGTGAAGATCTGAGTATGTCGTTTTTGACCTTATCTGGAACATCCTTTCTGAAAATTTGAAAATTCTTAAAAAATTCGACCAAAATCTTGATGTTCCGAATCCTATGTTTTGTACGTTTTTTCCACGTGTCTTGACATCCAATGTATCCATGCAAAGTTTGGTGAAGATCTGAGTATGTAGTTTTTGACCTTATATTGAACCTCCCATCTGAAAATTTGAAAATTCTTAAAAAATTCGTCCAAAATCTTGATGACCCCAATCTCTTGTTTTGTACGTTTTTTCCACGTGTCTTGACATCCAAAGTATCCCTGCAAAGTTTGGTGAAGATCTGAGTATGTAGTTTTTGACCTTATATGGAATCTCCCATCTGAAAATTTGAGAATTCTTAAAAAATTCGTCCAAAATCTTGATGTCTCCAATCTCTTGTTTTGTACGTTTTTTCCACGTGTCTTCACATCCAATGTATCCATGCAAAGTTTGGTGAAGATCTGAGTATGTCGTTTTTGACCTTATCTTGAACCTCCCATCTGAAAATTTGAAAATTCTTAAAAAATTCGTCGAAAATCTTGATGTCTCCAATCTTTTGTTTTGTACGTTTTTTCCACGTGTCTTGACATGCAAAGTATCCCTGCAACGTTTGGTGAAGATCTGAGTATGTAGTTTTTGACCTTATCTGGAACCTCCTATCTGAAAATTTGAAAATTCTTCAAAAATTCGTCGAAAATCTTGATGTCTCCAATCTCTTGTTTTGTACGTTTTTTCCACGTGTCTTGACATCCAATGTATTCCTGCAATGTTTGGTGGAGATCTGAGTATGTAGTTTTAGACCTTATCTGGAACCTCCTATCTGAAAATTTGAAAATTCTTCAAAAATTCGTCCAAAATCTTGATGTCTCCAATCTCTTGTTTTGTACGTTTTTTCCACGTGTCTCGACCTCCAATGGATCCCTGCAAAGTTTGGTGAAGATCTGAGTATGTCGTTTTTGACCTTATCTGGAACATCCTTTCTGAAAATTTGAAAATTCTTAAAAAATTCGTCGAAAATCTTGATGTCTCCAATCTCTTGTTTTGTACGTTTTTTCCACGTGTCTTGACATCCAATGTATCCCTGCAAAGTTTGGTGAAGATCTGAGTATGTAGTTTTTGACCTTATATGGAACCTCCTATCTGAAAATTTGAAAATTCTTAAAAAATTCGTCCAAAATCTTGATGTCTCCAATCTCTTGTTTTGTACGTTTTTTCCACGTGTCTCGACCTCCAATGGATCCCTGCAAAGTTTGGTGAAGATCTGAGTATGTAGTTTTTGACCTTATCTGGAACCTCCCATCTGAAAATTTGAAAATTCCTAAAAAATCCGTGCAAAATCTTGATGACCCCAATCTCTTGTTTTGTACGTTTTTTCCACGTGTCTTGACATCCAATGTATCCATGCAAAGTTTGGTGAAGATCTGAGTATGTCGTTTTTGACCTTATCTGGAACCTCCCATCTGAAAATTTGAAAATTCTTAAAAAATTCGTCGAAAATCTTGATGTCTCCAATCTCTTGTTTTGTACGTTTTTTCCACGTGTCTTGACATGCAAAGTATCCCTGCAACGTTTGGTGAAGATCTGAGTATGTAGTTTTTGACCTTATCTGGAACCTCCTATCTGAAAATTTGAAAATTCTTCAAAAATTCGTCGAAAATCTTGATGTCTCCAATCTCTTGTTTTGTACGTTTTTTCCACGTGTCTTGACATCCAATGTATCCATGCAATGTTTGGTGGAGATCTGAGTATGTAGTTTTTGACCTTATCTGGGACCTCCTATCAGAAAATTTGAAAATTCTTCAAAAATTCGTCCAAAATCTTGATGTCTCCAATCTCTTGTTTTGTACGTTTTTTCCACGTGTCTCGACCTCCAATGTATCCCTGCAAAGTTTGGTGAAGATCTGAGTATGTCGTTTTTGACCTTATCTGGAACATCCTTTCTGAAAATTTGAAAATTCTTAAAAAATTCGTTGAAAATCTTGATGTCTCCAATCTCTTGTTTTGTACGTTTTTTCCACGTGTCTCGACCTCCAATGGATCCCTGCAAAGTTTGGTGAAGATCTGGGTATGTCGTTTTTGACCTTATCTGGAACATCCTTTCTGAAAATTTGAAAATTCTTAAAAAATTCGTCGAAAATCTTGATGTCTCCAATCTCTTGTTTTGTACGTTTTTTCCACGTGTCTTGACATGCAAAGTATTCCTGCAAAGTTTGGTGAAGATCTGAGTATGTAGTTTTTGACCTTATATGGAACCTCCTATCTGAAAATTTGAAAATTCTTAAAAAATTCGTCCAAAATCTTGATGTCTCCAATCTCTTGTTTTGTACGTTTTTTCCACGTGTCTCGACCTCCAATGTATCCCTGCAAAGTTTGGTGAAGATCTGAGTATGTAGTTTTAGACCTTATCTGGAACCTCCTATCTGAAAATTTGAAAATTCTTCAAAAATTCGTCCAAAATCTTGATGTCTCCAATCTCTTGTTTTGTACGTTTTTTCCACGTGTCTCGACCTCCAATGGATCCCTGCAAAGTTTGGTGAAGATCTGAGTATGTCGTTTTTGACCTTATCTGGAACATCCTTTCTGAAAATTTGAAAATTCTTAAAAAATTCGTCGAAAATCTTGATGTCTCCAATCTCTTGTTTTGTACGTTTTTTCCACGTGTCTTGACATGCAAAGTATTCCTGCAAAGTTTGGTGAAGATCTGAGTATGTAGTTTTTGACCTTATATGGAACCTCCTATCTGAAAATTTGAAAATTCTTAAAAAATTCGTCCAAAATCTTGATGTCTCCAATCTCTTGTTTTGTACGTTTTTTCCACGTGTCTTGACATCCAATGTATCCCTGCAAAGTTTGGTGAAGATCTGAGTATGTAGTTTTTGACCTTATCTGGAACCTCCCATCTGAAAATTTGAAAATTCTTCAAAAATTCGTCGAAAATCTTGATGTCTCCAATCTCTTGTTTTGTACGTTTTTTCCACGTGTCTTGACATCCAATGTATCCCTGCAAAGTTTGGTGGAGATCTGAGTATGTAGTTTTTGACCTTATCTGGGACCTCCTATCAGAAAATTTGAAAATTCTTCAAAAATTCGACCAAAATCTTGATGTCTCCAATCTTTTGTTTTGTACGTTTTTTCCACGTGTCTTGACACATAATGTATCCATGCAAAGTTTGGTGAAGATCTGAGTATGTAGTTTTTGACCTTATATGGAACCTCCTATCTGAAAATTTGAAAATTCTTAAAAAATTCGTCCAAAATCTTGATGTCTCCAATCTCTTGTTTTGTACGTTTTTTCCACGTGTCTTGACATCCAATGTATCCCTGCAAAGTTTGGTGAAGATCTGAGTATGTAGTTTTTGACCTTATCTGGAATCTCCCATCTGAAAATTTGAAAATTCCTAAAAAATCCCTGCAAAATCTTGATGACCCCAATCTCTTGTTTTGTACGTTTTTTCCAAGTGTCTTGACATGCAAAGTATTCCTGCAAAGTTTGGTGAAGATCTGAGTATGTAGTTTTTGACCTCATCTGGAACCTCCTATCTGAAAATTTGAAAATTCTTAAAAAATTCGTCCAAAATCTTGATGTCTCCAATCTCTTGTTTTGTACGTTTTTTCCACGTGTCTTGACATCCAATGTATCCCTGCAATGTTTGGTGAAGATCTGAGTATGTAGTTTTTGACCTTATATTGAACCTCCCATCTGAAAATTTGAAAATTCTTAAAAAATTCGTCCAAAATCTTGATGACCCCAATCTCTTGTTTTGTACGTTTTTTCCACGTGTCTTGACATCCAAAGTATCCCTGCAAAGTTTGGTGAAGATCTGAGTATGTAGTTTTTGACCTCATCTGGAACCTCCTATCTGAAAATTTGAGAATTCTTAAAAAATTCGTCCAAAATCTTAATGTCTCCAATCTCTTGTTTTGTACGTTTTTTCCACGTGTCTTGACATCCAATGTATCCATGCAAAGTTTGGTGAAGATCTGAGTATGTCGTTTTTGACCTTATCTGGAACCTCCCATCTGAAAATTTGAAAATTCTTAAAAAATTCGTCGAAAATCTTGATGTCTCCAATCTTTTGTTTTGTACGTTTTTTCCACGTGTCTTGACATGCAAAGTATCCCTGCAACGTTTGGTGAAGATCTGAGTATGTAGTTTTTGACCTTATCTGGAACCTCCTATCTGAAAATTTGAAAATTCTTCAAAAATTCGTCGAAAATCTTGATGTCTCCAATCTCTTGTTTTGTACGTTTTTTCCAAGTGTCTTGACATCCAATGTATTCCTGCAATGTTTGGTGGAGATCTGAGTATGTCGTTTTTGACCTTATCTGGAACCTCCCATCTGAAAATTTGAAAATTCTTAAAAAATTCGTCGAAAATCTTGATGTCTCCGATCTCTTGTTTTGTACGTTTTTTCCACGTGTCTTGACATGCAAAGTATTCCTGCAAAGTTTGGTGAAGATCTGAGTATGTAGTTTTTGACCTCATCTGGAACCTCCTATCTGAAAATTTGAAAAATCTTAAAAAATTCGTCCAAAATCTTGATATCTCCAATCTCTTGTTTTGTTCGTTTTTTCCACGTGTCTTGACATCCAATGTATCCCTGCAAAGTTTGGTGAAGATCTGAGTATGTAGTTTTTGACCTTATCTGGAACCTCCCATCTGAAAATTTGAAAATTCCTAAAAAATCCGTGCAAAATCTTGATGACCCCAATCTCTTGTTTTGTACGTTTTTTCCACGTGTCTTGACATCCAATGTATTCCTGCAATGTTTGGTGAAGATCTGAGTATGTAGTTTTTGACCTTATATGGAACCTCCTATCTGAAAATTTGAAAATTCTTAAAAAATTCGACCAAAATCTTGATGTTCCGAATCCTATGTTTTGTATGTTTTTTCCACGTGTCTTGACATCCAATGTATCCATGCAAAGTTTGGTGAAGATCTGAGTATGTAGTTTTTGACCTTATATTGAACCTCCCATCTGAAAATTTGAAAATTCTTAAAAAATTCGTCCAAAATCTTGATGACCCCAATCTCTTGTTTTATACGTTTTTTCCACGTGTCTTGACATCCAAAGTATCCCTGCAAAGTTTGGTGAAGATCTGAGTATGTAGTTTTTGACCTTATATGGAACCTCCTTTCTGAAAATTTGAGAATTCTTAAAAAATTCGTCCAAAATCTTGATGTCTCCAATCTCTTGTTTTGTACGTTTTTTCCACGTGTCTTGACATCCAATGTATCCCTGCAAAGTTTGGTGAAGATCTGAGTATGTCGTTTTTGACCTTATCTGGAACATCCTTTCTGAAAATTTGAAAATTCTTAAAAAATTCGACCAAAATCTTGATGTTCCGAATCCTATGTTTTGTACGTTTTTTCCACGTGTCTTGACATCCAATGTATCCATGCAAAGTTTGGTGAAGATCTGAGTATGTAGTTTTTGACCTTATATTGAACCTCCCATCTGAAAATTTGAAAATTCTTAAAAAATTCGTCCAAAATCTTGATGACCCCAATCTCTTGTTTCGTACGTTTTTTCCACGTGTCTTGACATCCAAAGTATCCCTGCAAAGTTTGGTGAAGATCTGAGTATGTAGTTTTTGACCTTATATGGAACCTCCCATCTGAAAATTTGAGAATTCTTAAAAAATTCGTCCAAAATCTTGATGTCTCCAATCTCTTGTTTTGTACGTTTTTTCCACGTGTCTTCACATCCAATGTATCCATGCAAAGTTTGGTGAAGATCTGAGTATGTCGTTTTTGACCTTATCTGGAACCTCCCATCTGAAAATTTGAAAATTCTTAAAAAATTCGTCGAAAATCTTGATGTCTCCAATCTTTTGTTTTGTACGTTTTTTCCACGTGTCTTGACATGCAAAGTATCCCTGCAACGTTTGGTGAAGATCTGAGTATGTAGTTTTTGACCTTATCTGGAACCTCCTATCTGAAAATTTGAAAATTCTTCAAAAATTCGTCGAAAATCTTGATGTCTCCAATCTCTTGTTTTGTACGTTTTTTCCACGTGTCTTGACATCCAATGTATTCCTGCAATGTTTGGTGGAGATCTGAGTATGTAGTTTTAGACCTTATCTGGAACCTCCTATCTGAAAATTTGAAAATTCTTCAAAAATTCGTCCAAAACCTTGATGTCTCCAATCTCTTGTTTTGTACGTTTTTTCCACGTGTCTCGACCTCCAATGGATCCCTGCAAAGTTTGGTGAAGATCTGAGTATGTCGTTTTTGACCTTATCTGGAACATCCTTTCTGAAAATTTGAAAATTCTTAAAAAATTCGTCGAAAATCTTGATGTCTCCAATCTCTTGTTTTGTACGTTTTTTCCACGTGTCTTGACATCCAATGTATCCCTGCAAAGTTTGGTGAAGATCTGAGTATGTCGTTTTTGACCTTATATGGAACCTCCTATCTGAAAATTTGAAAATTCTTAAAAAATTCGTCCAAAATCTTGATGTCTCCAATCTCTTGTTTTGTACGTTTTTTCCACGTGTCTCGACCTCCAATGGATCCCTGCAAAGTTTGGTGAAGATCTGAGTATGTAGTTTTTGACCTTATCTGGAACCTCCCATCTGAAAATTTGAAAATTCCTAAAAAATCCGTGCAAAATCTTGATGACCCCAATCTCTTGTTTTGTACGTTTTTTCCACGTGTATTGACATCCAATGTATCCATGCAAAGTTTGGTGAAGATCTGAGTATGTCGTTTTTGACCTTATCTGGAACCTCCCATCTGAAAATTTGAAAATTCTTAAAAAATTCGTCGAAAATCTTGATGTCTCCAATCTCTTGTTTTGTACGTTTTTTCCACGTGTCTTGACATGCAAAGTATCCCTGCAACGTTTGGTGAAGATCTGAGTATGTAGTTTTTGACCTTATCTGGAACCTCCTATCTGAAAATTTGAAAATTCTTCAAAAATTCGTCGAAAATCTTGATGTCTCCAATCTCTTGTTTTGTACGTTTTTTCCACGTGTCTTGACATCCAATGTATCCCTGCAATGTTTGGTGGAGATCTGAGTATGTAGTTTTTGACCTTATCTGGGACCTCCTATCAGAAAATTTGAAAATTCTTCAAAAATTCGTCCAAAATCTTGATGTCTCCAATCTCTTGTTTTGTACGTTTTTTCCACGTGTCTCGACCTCCAATGTATCCCTGCAAAGTTTGGTGAAGATCTGAGTATGTCGTTTTTGACCTTATCTGGAACATCCTTTCTGAAAATTTGAAAATTCTTAAAAAATTCGTCGAAAATCTTGATGTCTCCAATCTCTTGTTTTGTACGTTTTTTCCACGTGTCTCGACCTCCAATGGATCCCTGCAAAGTTTGGTGAAGATCTGAGTATGTCGTTTTTGACCTTATCTGGAACATCCTTTCTGAAAATTTGAAAATTCTTAAAAAATTCGTCCAAAATCTTGATGTCTCCAATCTCTTGTTTTGTACGTTTTTTCCACGTGTCTTGACATGCAAAGTATTCCTGCAAAGTTTGGTGAAGATCTGAGTATGTAGATTTTGACCTTATATGGAACCTCCTATCTGAAAATTTGAAAATTCTTAAAAAATTCGTCCAAAATCTTGATGTCTCCAATCTCTTGTTTTGTACGTTTTTTCCACGTGTCTCGACCTCCAATGTATCCCTGCAAAGTTTGGTGAAGATCTGAGTATGTAGTTTTAGACCTTATCTGGAACCTCCTATCTGAAAATTTGAAAATTCTTCAAAAATTCGTCCAAAATCTTGATGTCTCCAATCTCTTGTTTTGTACGTTTTTTCCACGTGTCTCGACCTCCAATGGATCCCTGCAAAGTTTGGTGAAGATCTGAGTATGTCGTTTTTGACCTTATCTGGAACATCCTTTCTGAAAATTTGAAAATTCTTAAAAAATTCGTCGAAAATCTTGATGTCTCCAATCTCTTGTTTTGTACGTTTTTTCCACGTGTCTTGACATGCAAAGTATTCCTGCAAAGTTTGGTGAAGATCTGAGTATGTAGTTTTTGACCTTATCTGGAACCTCCCATCTGAAAATTTGAAAATTCTTCAAAAATTCGTCCAAAATCTTGATGTCTCCAATCTCTACGATACCCCGACTCGACTCCAATGACCACCCAGCACACCCGACTCAGACCCTCCAAAGGTTCCCTGCAAGTGATCTAGTATGTCGTTTTTGACCTATCTGGAACCTCCCATCTGAAAATTTGAAATTATTCTAAAAAAATTCGTCGAAATTTTGATGTCTCCAATCTCTTGTTTTGTCTTCCACGTTTCTTGACACAGCACCGGTCTTGACATGCAAAGTATCCCTGCAACGTTGGTGAAGATCTGAGTATGTAGTTTTGACCTTATCTGGAACCTCCTATCTGAAAATTTGAAAATTCTTCAAAAATTCGTCGAAAATCTTGATCCCCCCACCCCCCTACCCCCGTACCCCCCCCCGACCCCCCCACGACCCCCCCCCACCTGACACCCTGCAAAGTTTGGTGGAGATCTGAGTATGTAGTTAGTTTTTGACCTTATCTGGGACCTCCTATCAGAAAATTTGAAAATTCTTCAAAAATTCGACCAAAATCTTGATGTCTCCAATCTTTTGTTTTGTACGTTTTTTCCACGTGTCTTGACACATAATGTATCCATGCAAAGTTTGGTGAAGATCTGAGTATGTAGTTTTTGACCTTATATGGAACCTCCTATCTGAAAATTTGAAAATTCTTAAAAAATTCGTCCAAAATCTTGATGTCTCCAATCTCTTGTTTTGTACGTTTTTTCCACGTGTCTTGACATCCAATGTATCCCTGCAAAGTTTGGTGAAGATCTGAGTATGTAGTTTTTGACCTTATCTGGAACCTCCCATCTGAAAATTTGAAAATTCCTAAAAAATCCGTGCAAAATCTTGATGACCCCAATCTCTTGTTTTGTACGTTTTTTCCACGTGTCTTGACATGCAAAGTATTCCTGCAAAGTTTGGTGAAGATCTGAGTATGTAGTTTTTGACCTCATCTGGAAACTCCTATCTGAAAATTTGAAAATTCTTAAAAAATTCGTCCAAAATCTTGATGTCTCCAATCTCTTGTTTTGTACGTTTTTTCCACGTGTCTTGACATCCAATGTATCCCTGCAATGTTTGGTGAAGATCTGAGTATGTAGTTTTTGACCTTATATTGAACCTCCCATCTGAAAATTTGAAAATTCTTAAAAAATTCGTCCAAAATCTTGATGACCCCAATCTCTTGTTTTGTACGTTTTTTCCACGTGTCTTGACATCCAAAGTATCCCTGCAAAGTTTGGTGAAGATCTGAGTATGTAGTTTTTGACCTCATCTGGAACCTCCTATCTGAAAATTTGAGAATTCTTAAAAAATTCGTCCAAAATCTTAATGTCTCCAATCTCTTGTTTTGTACGTTTTTTCCACGTGTCTTGACATCCAATGTATCCATGCAAAGTTTGGTGAAGATCTGAGTATGTCGTTTTTGACCTTATCTGGAACCTCCCATCTGAAAATTTGAAAATTCTTAAAAAATTCGTCGAAAATCTTGATGTCTCCAATCTTTTGTTTTGTACGTTTTTTCCACGTGTCTTGACATGCAAAGTATCCCTGCAACGTTTGGTGAAGATCTGAGTATGTAGTTTTTGACCTTATCTGGAACCTCCTATCTGAAAATTTGAAAATTCTTCAAAAATTCGTCGAAAATCTTGATGTCTCCAATCTCTTGTTTTGTACGTTTTTTCCACGTGTCTTGACATCCAATGTATTCCTGCAATGTTTGGTGGAGATCTGAGTATGTCGTTTTTGACCTTATCTGGAACCTCCCATCTGAAAATTTGAAAATTCTTAAAAAATTCGTCGAAAATCTTGATGTCTCCGATCTCTTGTTTTGTACGTTTTTTCCACGTGTCTTGACATGCAAAGTATTCCTGCAAAGTTTGGTGAAGATCTGAGTATGTAGTTTTTGACCTCATCTGGAACCTCCTATCTGAAAATTTGAAAATTCTTAAAAAATTCGTCCAAAATCTTGATGTCTCCAATCTCTTGTTTTGTACGTTTTTTCCACGTGTCTTGACATGCAAAGTATTCCTGCAAAGTTTGGTGAAGATCTGAGTATGTAGTTTTTGACCTCATCTGGAACCTCCTATCTGAAAATTTGAAAATTCTTAAAAAATTCGTCCAAAATCTTGATGTCTCCAATCTCTTGTTTTGTACGTTTTTTCCACGTGTCTTGACATCCAATGTATCCCTGCAATGTTTGGTGAAGATCTGAGTATGTAGTTTTTGACCTTATCTGGAACCTCCCATCTGAAAATTTGAAAATTCCTAAAAAATCCGTCCAAAATCTTGATGACCCCAATCTCTTGTTTTGTACTTTTTTCCACGTGTCTCGACCTCCAATGTATCCCTGCAAAGTTTGGTGAAGATCTGAGTATGTAGTTTTTGACCTTATATGGAACCTCCTATCTGAAAATTTGAAAATTCTTAAAAAATTCGTCCAAAATCTTGATGTCACCAATCCTATGTTTTGTATGTTTTTTCCACGTGTCTTGACATCCAATGGATCCCTGCAAAGTTTGGTGAAGATCTGAGTATGTAGTTTTTGACCTCATCTGGAACCTCCTATCTGAAAATTTGAAAATTCTTAAAAAATTCGTCCAAAATCTTGATGTCTCCAATCTCTTGTTTTGTACGTTTTTTCCACGTGTCTTGACATCCAATGTATCCCTGCAATGTTTGGTGAAGATCTGAGTATGTAGTTTTTGACCTTATCTGGAACCTCCCATCTGAAAATTTGAAAATTCCTAAAAAATCCGTCCAAAATCTTGATGACCCCAATCTCTTGTTTTGTACTTTTTTTCCACGTGTCTCGACCTCCAATGTATCCCTGCAAAGTTTGGTGAAGATCTGAGTATGTAGTTTTTGACCTTATATGGAACCTCCTATCTGAAAATTTGAAAATTCTTAAAAAATTCGTCCAAAATCTTGATGTCACCAATCCTATGTTTTGTATGTTTTTTCCACGTGTCTTGACATCCAATGGATCCCTGCAAAGTTTGGTGAAGATCTGAGTATGTCGTTTTTGACCTTATCTGGAACCTCCCATCTGAAAATTTGAAAATTCTTAAAAAATTCGTCGAAAATCTTGATGTCTCCAATCTCTTGTTTTGTACGTTTTTTCCACGTGTCTTGACATCCAATGTATCCCTGCAAAGTTTGGTGAAGATCTGAGTATGTAGTTTTTGACCTTATCTGGAACCTCCCATCTGAAAATTTGAAAATTCTTCAAAAATTCGTCCAAAATCTTGATGTCTCCAATCTCTTGTTTTGTACGTTTTTTCCACGTGTCTCGACCTCCAATGGATCCCTGCAAAGTTTGGTGAAGATCTGAGTATGTCGTTTTTGACCTTATCTGGAACCTCCCATCTGAAAATTTGAAAATTCTTAAAAAATTCGTCGAAAATCTTGATGTCTCCAATCTCTTGTTTTGTACGTTTTTTCCACGTGTCTTGACATGCAAAGTATCCCTGCAACGTTTGGTGAAGATCTGAGTATGTAGTTTTTGACCTTATCTGGAACCTCCTATCTGAAAATTTGAAAATTCTTCAAAAATTCGTCGAAAATCTTGATGTCTCCAATCTCTTGTTTTGTACGTTTTTTCCACGTGTCTTGACATCCAATGTATCCCTGCAATGTTTGGTGGAGATCTGAGTATGTAGTTTTTGACCTTATCTGTCACCTCCTATCAGAAAATTTGAAAATTCTTCAAAAATTCGTCCAAAATCTTGATGTCTCCAATCTCTTGTTTTGTACGTTTTTTCCACGTGTCTTGATATCCAATGTATCCCTGCAAAGTTTGGTGAAGATCTGAGTATGTCGTTTTTGACCTTATCTGGAACATCCTTTCTGAAAATTTGAAAATTCTTAAAAAATTCGACCAAAATCTTGATGTTCCGAATCCTATGTTTTGTATGTTTTTTCCACGTGTCTTGACATCCAATGTATCCATGCAAAGTTTGGTGAAGATCTGAGTATGTAGTTTTTGACCTTATATTGAACCTCCCATCTGAAAATTTGAAAATTCTTAAAAAATTCGTCCAAAATCTTGATGACCCCAATCTCTTGTTTTGTACGTTTTTTCCACGTGTCTTGACATCCAAAGTATCCCTGCAAAGTTTGGTGAAGATCTGAGTATGTAGTTTTTGACCTTATATGGAACCTCCTTTCTGAAAATTTGAGAATTCTTAAAAAATTCGTCCAAAATCTTGATGTCTCCAATCTCTTGTTTTGTACGTTTTTTCCACGTGTCTTGACATCCAATGTATCCATGCAAAGTTTGGTGAAGATCTGAGTATGTCGTTTTTGACCTTATCTGGAACCTCCCATCTGAAAATTTGAAAATTCTTAAAAAATTCGTCGAAAATCTTGATGTCTCCATTCTTTTGTTTTGTACGTTTTTTCCACGTGTCTTGACATGCAAAGTATCCCTGCAACGTTTGGTGAAGATCTGAGTATGTAGTTTTTGACCTTATCTGGAACCTCCTATCTGAAAATTTGAAAATTCTTCAAAAATTCGTCGATAATCTTGATGTCTCCAATCTCTTGTTTTGTACGTTTTTTCCACGTGTCTTGACATCCAATGTATTCCTGCAATGTTTGGTGGAGATCTGAGTATGTAGTTTTAGACCTTATCTGGAACCTCCTATCTGAAAATTTGAAAATTCTTCAAAAATTCGTCCAAAATCTTGATGTCTCCAATCTCTTGTTTTGTAATTTTTTTCCACGTGTCTCGACCTCCAATGGATCCCTGCAAAGTTTGGTGAAGATCTGAGTATGTCGTTTTTGACCTTATCTGGAACATCCTTTCTGAAAATTTGAAAATTCTTAAAAAATTCATCGAAAATCTTGATGTCTCCAATCTCTTGTTTTGTACGTTTTTTCCACGTGTCTTGACATCCAATGTATCCCTGCAAAGTTTGGTGAAGATCTGAGTATGTAGTTTTTGACCTTATATGGAACCTCCTATCTGAAAATTTGAAAATTCTTAAAAAATTCGTCCAAAATCTTGATGTCTCCAATCTCTTGTTTTGTACGTTTTTTCCACGTGTCTCGACCTCCAATGGATCCCTGCAAAGTTTGGTGAAGATCTGAGTATGTAGTTTTTGACCTTATCTGGAACCTCCCATCTGAAAATTTGAAAATTCCTAAAAAATCCGTGCAAAATCTTGATGACCCCAATCTCTTGTTTTGTACGTTTTTTCCACGTGTCTTGACATCCAATGTATCCATGCAAAGTTTGGTGAAGATCTGAGTATGTCGTTTTTGACCTTATCTGGAACCTCCCATCTGAAAATTTGAAAATTCTTAAAAAATTCGTCGAAAATCTTGATGTCTCCAATCTCTTGTTTTGTACGTTTTTTCCACGTGTCTTGACATGCAAAGTATCCCTGCAACGTTTGGTGAAGATCTGAGTATGTAGTTTTTGACCTTATCTGGAACCTCCTATCTGAAAATTTGAAAATTCTTCAAAAATTCGTCGAAAATCTTGATCTCTCCAATCTCTTGTTTTGTACGTTTTTTCCACGTGTCTTGACATCCAATGTATCCCTGCAAAGTTTGGTGGAGATCTGAGTATGTAGTTTTTGACCTTATCTGGGACCTCCTATCAGAAAATTTGAAAATTCTTCAAAAATTCGTCCAAAATCTTGATGTCTCCAATCTCTTGTTTTGTACGTTTTTTCCACGTGTCTCGACCTCCAATGTATCCCTGCAAAGTTTGGTGAAGATCTGAGTATGTCGTTTTTGACCTTATCTGGAACATCCTTTCTGAAAATTTGAAAATTCTTAAAAAATTCGTCGAAAATCTTGATGTCTCCAATCTCTTGTTTTGTACGTTTTTTCCACGTGTCTCGACCTCCAATGGATCCCTGCAAAGTTTGGTGAAGATCTGAGTATGTCGTTTTTGACCTTATCTGGAACATCCTTTCTGAAAATTTGAAAATTCTTAAAAAATTCGTTGAAAATCTTGATGTCTCCAATCTCTTGTTTTGTACGTTTTTTCCACGTGTCTTGACATGCAAAGTATTCCTGCAAAGTTTGGTGAAGATCTGAGTATGTAGTTTTTGACCTTATATGGAACCTCCTATCTGAAAATTTGAAAATTCTTAAAAAATTCGTCCAAAATCTTGATGTCTCCAATCTCTTGTTTTGTACGTTTTTTCCACGTGTCTCGACCTCCAACGTATCCCTGCAAAGTTTGGTGAAGATCTGAGTATGTAGTTTTAGACCTTATCTGGAACCTCCTATCTGAAAATTTGAAAATTCTTCAAAAATTCGTCCAAAATCTTGATGTCTCCAATCTCTTGTTTTGTACGTTTTTTCCACGTGTCTCGACCTCCAATGGATCCCTGCAAAGTTTGGTGAAGATCTGAGTATGTCGTTTTTGACCTTATCTGGAACATCCTTTCTGAAAATTTGAAAATTCTTAAAAAATTCGTCGAAAATCTTGATGTCTCCAATCTCTTGTTTTGTACGTTTTTTCCACGTGTCTTGACATGCAAAGTATTCCTGCAAAGTTTGGTGAAGATCTGAGTATGTAGTTTTTGACCTTATATGGAACCTCCTATCTTAAAATTTGAAAATTCTTAAAAAATTCGTCCAAAATCTTGATGTCTCCAATCTCTTGTTTTGTACGTTTTTTCCACGTGTCTTGACATCCAATGTATCCCTGCAAAGTTTGGTGAAGATCTGAGTATGTAGTTTTTGACCTTATCTGGAACCTCCCATCTGAAAATTTGAAAATTCTTCAAAAATTCGTCCAAAATCTTGATGTCTCCAATCTCTTGTTTTGTACGTTTTTTCCACGTGTCTCGACCTCCAATGGATCCCTGCAAAGTTTGGTGAAGATCTGAGTATGTCGTTTTTGACCTTATCTGGAACCTCCCATCTGAAAATTTGAAAATTCTTAAAAAATTCGTCGAAAATCTTGATGTCTCCAATCTCTTGTTTTGTACGTTTTTTCCACGTGTCTTGACATGCAAAGTATCCCTGCAACGTTTGGTGAAGATCTGAGTATGTAGTTTTTGACCTTATCTGGAACCTCCTATCTGAAAATTTGAAAATTCTTCAAAAATTCGTCGAAAATCTTGATGTCTCCAATCTCTTGTTTTGTACGTTTTTTCCACGTGTCTTGACATCCAATGTATCCCTGCAAAGTTTGGTGGAGATCTGAGTATGTAGTTTTTGACCTTATCTGGGACCTCCTATCAGAAAATTTGAAAATTCTTCAAAAATTCGACCAAAATCTTGATGTCTCCAATCTTTTGTTTTGTACGTTTTTTCCACGTGTCTTGACACATAATGTATCCATGCAAAGTTTGGTGAAGATCTGAGTATGTAGTTTTTGACCTTATATGGAACCTCCTATCTGAAAATTTGAAAATTCTTAAAAAATTCTTCCAAAATCTTGATGTCTCCAATCTCTTGTTTTGTACGTTTTTTCCACGTGTCTTGACATCCAATGTATCCCTGCAAAGTTTGGTGAAGATCTGAGTATGTAGTTTTTGACCTTATCTGGAACCTCCCATCTGAAAATTTGAAAATTCCTAAAAAATCCGTGCAAAATCTTGATGACCCCAATCTCTTGTTTTGTACGTTTTTTCCACGTGTCTTGACATGCAAAGTATTCCTGCAAAGTTTGGTGAAGATCTGAGTATGTAGTTTTTGACCTCATCTGGAACCTCCTATCTGAAAATTTGAAAATTCTTAAAAAATTCGTCCAAAATCTTGATGTCTCCAATCTCTTGTTTTGTACGTTTTTTCCACGTGTCTTGACATCCAATGTATCCCTGCAATGTTTGGTGAAGATCTGAGTATGTAGTTTTTGACCTTATATTGAACCTCCCATCTGAAAATTTGAAAATTCTTAAAAAATTCGTCCAAAATCTTGATGACCCCAATCTCTTGTTTTGTACGTTTTTTCCACGTGTCTTGACATCCAAAGTATCCCTGCAAAGTTTGGTGAAGATCTGAGTATGTAGTTTTTGACCTCATCTGGAACCTCCTATCTGAAAATTTGAGAATTCTTAAAAAATTCGTCCAAAATCTTGATGTCTCCAATCTCTTGTTTTGTACGTTTTTTCCACGTGTCTTGACATCCAATGTATCCATGCAAAGTTTGGTGAAGATCTGAGTATGTCGTTTTTGACCTTATCTGGAACCTCCCATCTGAAAATTTGAAAATTCTTAAAAAATTCGTCGAAAATCTTGATGTCTCCAATCTTTTGTTTTGTACGTTTTTTCCACGTGTCTTGACATGCAAAGTATCCCTGCAACGTTTGGTGAAGATCTGAGTATGTAGTTTTTGACCTTATCTGGAACCTCCTATCTGAAAATTTGAAAATTCTTCAAAAATTCGTCGAAAATCTTGATGTCTCCAATCTCTTGTTTTGTACGTTTTTTCCACGTGTCTTGACATCCAATGTATTCCTGCAATGTTTGGTGGAGATCTGAGTATGTCGTTTTTGACCTTATCTGGAACCTCCCATCTGAAAATTTGAAAATTCTTAAAAAATTCGTCGAAAATCTTGATGTCTCCGATCTCTTGTTTTGTACGTTTTTTCCACGTGTCTTGACATGCAAAGTATTCCTGCAAAGTTTGGTGAAGATCTGAGTATGTAGTTTTTGACCTCATCTGGAACCTCCTATCTGAAAATTTGAAAATTCTTAAAAAATTCGTCCAAAATCTTGATGTCTCCAATCTCTTGTTTTGTACGTTTTTTCCACGTGTCTTGACATCCAATGTATCCCTGCAATGTGTGGTGAAGATCTGAGTATGTAGTTTTTGACCTTATCTGGAACCTCCCATCTGAAAATTTGAAAATTCCTAAAAAATCCGTCCAAAATCTTGATGACCCCAATCTCTTGTTTTGTACTTTTTTTCCACGTGTCTCGACCTCCAATGTATCCCTGCAAAGTTTGGTGAAGATCTGAGTATGTAGTTTTTGACCTTATATGGAACCTCCTATCTGAAAATTTGAAAATTCTTAAAAAATTCGTCCAAAATCTTGATGTCACCAATCCTATGTTTTGTATGTTTTTTCCACGTGTCTTGACATCCAATGTATTCCTGCAAAGTTTGGTGAAGATTTGAGTATGTCGTTTTTGACCTTATCTGGAACCTCCCATCTGAAAATTTGAAAATTCTTAAAAAATTCGTCGAAAATCTTGATGTCTCCGATCTCTTGTTTTGTACGTTTTTTCCACGTGTCTTGACATGCAAAGTATTCCTGCAAAGTTTGGTGAAGATCTGAGTATGTAGTTTTTGACCTCATCTGGAACCTCCTATCTGAAAATTTGAAAATTCTTAAAAAATTCGTCCAAAATCTTGATGTCTCCAATCTCTTGTTTTGTACGTTTTTTCCACGTGTCTTGACATCCAATGTATCCCTGCAATGTTTGGTGAAGATCTGAGTATGTAGTTTTTGACCTTATCTGGAACCTCCCATCTGAAAATTTGAAAATTCCTAAAAAATCCGTCCAAAATCTTGATGACCCCAATCTCTTGTTTTGTACTTTTTTTCCACGTGTCTCGACCTCCAATGTATCCCTGCAAAGTTTGGTGAAGATCTGAGTATGTAGTTTTTGACCTTATATGGAACCTCCTATCTGAAAATTTGAAAATTCTTAAAAAATTCGTCCAAAATCTTGATGTCACCAATCCTATGTTTTGTATGTTTTTTCCACGTGTCTTGACATCCAATGGATCCCTGCAAAGTTTGGTGAAGATCTGAGTATGTAGTTTTTGACCTCATCTGGAACCTCCTATCTGAAAATTTGAAAATTCTTAAAAAATTCGTCCAAAATCTTGATGTCTCCAATCTCTTGTTTTGTACGTTTTTTCCACGTGTCTTGACATCCAATGTATCCCTGCAATGTTTGGTGAAGATCTGAGTATGTAGTTTTTGACCTTATCTGGAACCTCCCATCTGAAAATTTGAAAATTCCTAAAAAATCCGTCCAAAATCTTGATGACCCCAATCTCTTGTTTTGTACTTTTTTTCCACGTGTCTCGACCTCCAATGTATCCCTGCAAAGTTTGGTGAAGATCTGAGTATGTAGTTTTTGACCTTATATGGAACCTCCTATCTGAAAATTTGAAAATTCTTAAAAAATTCGTCCAAAATCTTGATGTCACCAATCCTATGTTTTCTATGTTTTTTCCACGTGTCTTGACATCCAATGGATCCCTGCAAAGTTTGGTGAAGATCTGAGTATGTCGTTTTTGACCTTATCTGGAACCTCCCATCTGAAAATTTGAAAATTCTTAAAAAATTCGTCCAAAATCTTGATGTCTCCAATCTCTTGTTTTGTACGTTTTTTCCACGTGTCTTGACATCCAATGTATCCCTGCAAAGTTTGGTGAAGATCTGAGTATGTAGTTTTTGACCTTATCTGGAACCTCCCATCTGAAAATTTGAAAATTCTTCAAAAATTCGTCCAAAATCTTGATGTCTCCAATCTCTTGTTTTGTACGTTTTTTCCACGTGTCTCGACCTCCAATGGATCCCTGCAAAGTTTGGTGAAGATCTGAGTATGTCGTTTTTGACCTTATCTGGAACCTCCCATCTGAAAATTTGAAAATTCTTAAAAAATTCGTCGAAAATCTTGATGTCTCCAATCTCTTGTTTTGTACGTTTTTTCCACGTGTCTTGACATGCAAAGTATCCCTGCAACGTTTGGTGAAGATCTGAGTATGTAGTTTTTGACCTTATCTGGAACCTCCTTTCTGAAAATTTGAAAATTCTTCAAAAATTCGTCGAAAATCTTGATGTCTCCAATCTCTTGTTTTGTACGTTTTTTCCACGTGTCTTGACATCCAATGTATCCCTGCAATGTTTGGTGGAGATCTGAGTATGTAGTTTTTGACCTTATCTGGGACCTCCTATCAGAAAATTTGAAAATTCTTCAAAAATTCGTCCAAAATCTTGATGTCTCCAATCTCTTGTTTTGTACGTTTTTTCCACGTGTCTTGATATCCAATGTATCCCTGCAAAGTTTGGTGAAGATCTGAGTATGTCGTTTTTGACCTTATCTGGAACATCCTTTCTGAAAATTTGAAAATTCTTAAAAAATTCGACCAAAATCTTGATGTTCCGAATCCTATGTTTTGTATGTTTTTTCCACGTGTCTTGACATCCAATGTATCCATGCAAAGTTTGGTGAAGATCTGAGTATGTAGTTTTTGACCTTATATTGAACCTCCCATCTGAAAATTTGAAAATTCTTAAAAAATTCGTCAAAAATCTTGATGACCCCAATCTCTTGTTTTGTACGTTTTTTCCACGTGTCTTGACATCCAAAGTATCCCTGCAAAGTTTGGTGAAGATCTGAGTATGTAGTTTTTGACCTTATATGGAACCTCCTTTCTGAAAATTTGAGAATTCTTAAAAAATTCGTCCAAAATCTTGATGTCTCCAATCTCTTGTTTTGTACGTTTTTTCCACGTGTCTTGACATCCAATGTATCCATGCAAAGTTTGGTGAAGATCTGAGTATGTCGTTTTTGACCTTATCTGGAACCTCCCATCTGAAAATTTGAAAATTCTTAAAAAATTCGTCGAAAATCTTGATGTCTCCAATCTTTTGTTTTGTACGTTTTTTCCACGTGTCTTGACATGCAAAGTATCCCTGCAACGTTTGGTGAAGATCTGAGTATGTAGTTTTTGACCTTATCTGGAACCTCCTATCTGAAAATTTGAAAATTCTTCAAAAATTCGTCGAAAATCTTGATGTCTCCAATCTCTTGTTTTGTACGTTTTTTCCACGTGTCTTGACATCCAATGTATTCCTGCAATGTTTGGTGGAGATCTGAGTATGTAGTTTTAGACCTTATCTGGAACCTCCTATCTGAAAATTTGAAAATTCTTCAAAAATTCGTCCAAAATCTTGATGTCTCCAATCTCTTGTTTTGTACGTTTTTTCCACGTGTCTCGACCTCCAATGGATCCCTGCAAAGTTTGGTGAAGATCTGAGTATGTCGTTTTTGACCTTATCTGGAACATCCTTTCTGAAAATTTGAAAATTCTTAAAAAATTCGTCGAAAATCTTGATGTCTCCAATCTCTTGTTTTGTACGTTTTTTCCACGTGTCTTGACATCCAATGTATCCCTGCAAAGTTTGGTGAAGATCTGAGTATGTAGTTTTTGACCTTATATGGAACCTCCTATCTGAAAATTTGAAAATTCTTAAAAAATTCGTCCAAAATCTTGATGTCTCCAATCTCTTGTTTTGTACGTTTTTTCCACGTGTCTCGACCTCCAATGGATCCCTGCAAAGTTTGGTGAAGATCTGAGTATGTAGTTTTTGACCTTATCTGGAACCTCCCATCTGAAAATTTGAAAATTCCTAAAAAATCCGTGCAAAATCTTGATGACCCCAATCTCTTGTTTTGTACGTTTTTTCCACGTGTCTTGACATCCAATGTATCCATGCAAAGTTTGGTGAAGATCTGAGTATGTCGTTTTTGACCTTATCTGGAACCTCCCATCTGAAAATTTGAAAATTCTTAAAAAATTCGTCGAAAATCTTGATGTCTCCAATCTCTTGTTTTGTACGTTTTTTCCACGTGTCTTGACATGCAAAGTATCCCTGCAACGTTTGGTGAAGATCTGAGTATGTAGTTTTTGACCTTATCTGGAACCTCCTATCTGAAAATTTGAAAATTCTTCAAAAATTCGTCGAAAATCTTGATGTCTCCAATCTCTTGTTTTGTACGTTTTTTCCACGTGTCTTGACATTAAATGTATCCCTGTAATGTTTGGTGGAGATCTGAGTATGTAGTTTTTGACCTTATCTGGGACCTCCTATCAGAAAATTTGAAAATTCTTCAAAAATTCGTCCAAAATCTTGATGTCTCCAATCTCTTGTTTTGTACGTTTTTTCCACGTGTCTCGACCTCCAATATATCCCTGCAAAGTTTGGTGAAGATCTGAGTATGTCGTTTTTGACCTTATCTGGAACATCCTTTCTGAAAATTTGAAAATTCTTAAAAAATTCGTCGAAAATCTTGATGTCTCCAATCTCTTGTTTTGTACGTTTTTTCCACGTGTCTCGACCTCCAATGGATCCCTGCAAAGTTTGGTGAAGATCTGAGTATGTCGTTTTTGACCTTATCTGGAACATCCTTTCTGAAAATTTGAAAATTCTTAAAAAATTCGTCGAAAATCGTGATGTCTCCAATCTCTTGTTTTGTACGTTTTTTCCACGTGTCTTGACATGCAAAGTATTCCTGCAAAGTTTGGTGAAGATCTGAGTATGTAGTTTTTGACCTTATATGGAACCTCCTATCTGAAAATTTGAAAATTCTTAAAAAATTCGTCCAAAATCTTGATGTCTCCAATCTCTTGTTTTGTACGTTTTTTCCACGTGTCTCGACCTCCAATGTATCCCTGCAAAGTTTGGTGAAGATCTGAGTATGTAGTTTTAGACCTTATCTGGAACCTCCTATCTGAAAATTTGAAAATTCTTCAAAAATTCGTCCAAAATCTTGATGTCTCCAATCTCTTGTTTTGTACGTTTTTTCCACGTGTCTCGACCTCCAATGGATCCCTGCAAAGTTTGGTGAAGATCTGAGTATGTCGTTTTTGACCTTATCTGGAACATCCTTTCTGAAAATTTGAAAATTCTTAAAAAATTCGTCGAAAATCTTGATGTCTCCAATCTCTTGTTTTGTACGTTTTTTCCACGTGTCTTGACATGCAAAGTATTCCTGCAAAGTTTGGTGAAGATCTGAGTATGTAGTTTTTGACCTTATATGGAACCTCCTATCTGAAAATTTGAAAATTCTTAAAAAATTCGTCCAAAATCTTGATGTCTCCAATCTCTTGTTTTGTACGTTTTTTCCACGTGTCTTGACATCCAATGTATCCCTGCAAAGTTTGGTGAAGATCTGAGTATGTAGTTTTTGACCTTATCTGGAACCTCCCATCTGAAAATTTGAAAATTCTTCAAAAATTCGTCCAAAATCTTGATGTCTCCAATCTCTTGTTTTGTACGTTTTTTCCACGTGTCTCGACCTCCAATGGATCCCTGCAAAGTTTGGTGAAGATCTGAGTATGTCGTTTTTGACCTTATCTGGAACCTCCCATCTGAAAATTTGAAAATTCTTAAAAAATTCGTCGAAAATCTTGATGTCTCCAATCTTTTTTTTGTACGTTTTTTCCACGTGTCTTGACATGCAAAGTATCCCTGCAACGTTTGGTGAAGATCTGAGTATGTAGTTTTTGACCTTATCTGGAACCTCCTATCTGAAAATTTGAAAATTCTCAAAAAATTCGTCGAAAATCTTGATGTCTCCAATCTCTTGTTTTGTACGTTTTTTCCACGTGTCTTGACATCCAATGTATCCCTGCAAAGTTTGGTGAAGATCTGAGTATGTAGTTTTTGACCTTATCTGGAACCTCCCATCTGAAAATTTGAAAATTCTTAAAAAATTCGACCAAAATCTTGATGTCTCCAATCTTTTGTTTTGTACGTTTTTTCCACGTGTCTTGACACATAATGTATCCATGCAAAGTTTGGTGAAGATCTGAGTATGTAGTTTTTGACCTTATATGGAACCTCCTATCTGAAAATTTGAAAATTCTTAAAAAATTCGTCCAAAATCTTGATGTCTCCAATCTCTTGTTTTGTACGTTTTTTCCACGTGTCTTGACATCCAATGTATCCCTGCAAAGTTTGGTGAAGATCTGAGTATGTAGTTTTTGACCTTATCTGGAACCTCCCATCTGAAAATTTGAAAATTCCTAAAAAATCCGTGCAAAATCTTGATGACCCCAATCTCTTGTTTTGTACGTTTTTTCCACGTGTCTTGACATGCAAAGTATTCCTGCAAAGTTTGGTGAAGATCTGAGTATGTAGTTTTTGACCTCATCTGGAACCTCCTATCTGAAAATTTGAAAATTCTTAAAAAATTCGTCCAAAATCTTGATGTCTCCAATCTCTTGTTTTGTACGTTTTTTCCACGTGTCTTGACATCCAATGTATCCCTGCAATGTTTGGTGAAGATCTGAGTATGTAGTTTTTGACCTTATCTGGAACCTCCCATCTGAAAATTTGAAAATTCCTAAAAAATCCGTCCAAAATCTTGATGACTCCAATCTCTTGTTTTGTACTTTTTTTCCACGTGTCTCGACCTCCAATGTATCCCTGCAAAGTTTGGTGAAGATCTGAGTATGTAGTTTTTGACCTTATATGGAACCTCCTATCTGAAAATTTGAAAATTCTTAAAAAATTCGTCCAAAATCTTGATGTCACCAATCCTATGTTTTGTATGTTTTTTCCACGTGTCTTGACATCCAATGTATCCATGCAAAGTTTGGTGAAGATCTGAGTATGTCGTTTTTGACCTTATCTGGAACCTCCCATCTGAAAATTTGAAAATTCTTAAAAAATTCGTCGAAAATCTTGATGTCTCCGATCTCTTGTTTTGTACGTTTTTTCCACGTGTCTTGACATGCAAAGTATTCCTGCAAAGTTTGGTGAAGATCTGAGTATGTAGTTTTTGACCTCATATGGAACCTCCTATCTGAAAATTTGAAAATTCTTAAAAAATTCGTCCAAAATTTTGATGTCTCCAATCTCTTGTTTTGTACGTTTTTTCCACGTGTCTTGACATCCAATGTATCCCTGCAATGTTTGGTGAAGATCTGAGTATGTAGTTTTTGACCTTATCTGGAACCTCCCATCTGAAAATTTGAAAATTCCTAAAAAATCCGTCCAAAATCTTGATGACCCCAATCTCTTGTTTTGTACGTTTTTTCCACGTGTCTTGACATCCAATGTATCCCTGCAAAGTTTGGTGAAGATCTGAGTATGTAGTTTTTGACCTTATCTGGAACCTCCTATCTGAAAATTTGAAAATTCTTAAAAAATTCGTCCAAAATCTTGATGTCTCCAATCTCTTGTTTTGTACGTTTTTTCCACGTGTCTTGACATCCAATGTATCCATGCAAAGTTTGGTGAAGATCTGAGTATGTCGTTTTTGACCTTATCTGGAACCTCCCACCTGAAAATTTGAAAATTCTCAAAAAATTCGTCGAAAATCTTGATGTCTCCAATCTCTTGTTTTGTACGTTTTTTCCACGTGTCTTGACATCCAATGTATCCCTGCAAAGTTTGGTGAAGATCTGAGTATGTAGTTTTTGACCTTATCTGGAACCTCCCATCTGAAAATTTGAAAATTCTTAAAAAATTCGACCAAAATCTTGATGTCTCCAATCTTTTGTTTTGTACGTTTTTTCCACGTGTCTTGACACATAATGTATCCATGCAAAGTTTGGTGAAGATCTGAGTATGTAGTTTTTGACCTTATCTGGAACCTCCTATCTGAAAATTTGAAAATTCTTCAAAAATTCGTCGAAAACCTTGATGTTTCCAATCTCTTGTTTTGTACGTTTTTTCCATGTGTCTTGACATCCAATGTATCCCTGCAAAGTTTGGTGAAGATCTGAGTATGTAGTTTTTGACCTTATCTGGGACCTCCTATCAGAAAATTTGAAAATTCTTCAAAAATTCGTCCAAAATCTTGATGTCTCCAATCTCTTGTTTTGTACGTTTTTTCCACGTGTCTCGACCTCCAATGTATCCCTGCAAAGTTTGGTGAAGATCTGAGTATGTCGTTTTTGACCTTATCTGGAACATCCTTTCTGAAAATTTGAAAATTCTTAAAAAATTCGTCGAAAATCTTGATGTCTCCAATCTCTTGTTTTGTACGTTTTTTCCACGTGTCTTGACATCCAATGTATCCCTGCAAAGTTTGGTGAAGATCTGAGTATGTAGTTTTTGACCTTATATGGAACCTCCTATCTGAAAATTTGAAAATTCTTAAAAAATTCGACCAAAATCTTGATGTTCCGAATCCTATGTTTTGTATGTTTTTTCCACGTGTCTTGACATCCAATGTATTCATGCAAAGTTTGGTGAAGATCTGAGTATGTAGTTTTTGACCTTATATTGAACCTCCCATCTGAAAATTTGAAAATTCTTAAAAAATTCGTCCAAAATCTTGATGACCCCAATCTCTTGTTTTGTACGTTTTTTCCACGTGTCTTGACATCCAAAGTATCCCTGTAAAGTTTGGTGAAGATCTGAGTATGTAGTTTTTGACCTTATATGGAACCTCCTTTCTGAAAATTTGAGAATTCTTAAAAAATTCGTCCAAAATCTTGATGTCTCCAATCTCTTGTTTTGTACGTTTTTACAACGTGTCTTGACATCCAATGTATCCATGCAAAGTCTGGTGAAGATCTGAGTATGTCGTTTTTGACCTTATCTGGAACCTCCCATCTGAAAATTTGAAAATTCTTAAAAAATCCGTGCAAAATCTTGATGACCCCAATCTCTTGTTTTGTACGTTTTTTCCACGTGTCTTGACATCCAATGTATCCATGCAAAGTTTGGTGAAGATCTGAGTATGTCGTTTTTGACCTTATGTGGAACCTCCCATCTGAAAATTTGAAAATTTCTTTAAAAATTCGTCGAAAATCTTGATGTCTCCAATCTCTTGTTTTGTACGTTTTTTCCACGTGTCTTGACATGCAAAGTATCCCTGCAACGTTTGGTGAAGATCTGAGTATGTAGTTTTTGACCTTATCTGGAACCTCCTATCTGAAAATTTGAAAATTCTTAAAAAATTCGTCCAAAATCTTGATGTCTCCAATCTCTTGTTTTGTACGTTTTTTCCACGTGTCTTGACATCCAATGTATCCCTGCAATGTTTGGTGAAGATCTGAGTATGTAGTTTTTGACCTTATATGGAGCCTCCTATCTGAAAATTTGAAAATTCTTAAAAAATTCGTCCAAAATCTTGATGTCTCCAATCTCTTGTTTTGTACGTTCTTTCCACGTGTCTTGACATCCAATGTATCCCTGCAATGTTTGGTGAAGACCTGAGAATGTAGTTTTTGACCTTATATGGAACCTCCTATCTGAAAATTTGAAAATTCTTAAAATAATTTAACAAAATCTTGATGTCCCCAATCCTATGTTTTGTATGTTTTTTCCACGTGTCTTGACATACAATGTATCCCTGCAGAGTTTGGTGAAGATCTGAGTATGTAGTTTTTGACCTTATCTGGAACCTCCCATCTGAAAATTTGAAAATTCCTAAAAAATCCGTCCAAAATCTTGTTGACCCGAATCTCTTGTTTTGTAACTTTTTTCCACGTGTCTTGACATCCAATGTATCCCTGCAAAGTTTGGTGAAGATCTGAGTATGTAGTTTTTGACCTTATCTGGAACCGCATTTCTGAAAATTTGAAAATTTTTAAAAAAATCGTCCAAAATCTTGATGTCTCCAATCTCTTGTTTTGTACGTTTTTTCCACGTGTCTTGACATCCAATGTATCCCTGCAAAGTTTGGTGAAGATCTGAGTATGTAGTTTTTGACCTTATATGGAACCTCCTATCTGAAAATTTGAAAATTCTTAAAAAATTCGTCCAAAATCTTGATGTCTCCAATCTCTTGTTTTGTACGTTTTTTCCACGTGTCTCGACCTCCAATGGATCCCTGCAAAGTTTGGTGAAGATCTGAGTATGTCGTTTTTGACCTTATCTGGAACCTCCCATCTGAAAATTTGAAAATTCTTAAAAAATTCGTCGAAAATCTTGATGTCTCCGATCTCTTGTTTTGTACGTTTTTTCCACGTGTCTTGACATGCAAAGTATTCCTGCAAAGTTTGGTGAAGATCTGAGTATGTAGTTTTTGACCTCATCTGGAACCTCCTATCTGAAAATTTGAAAATTCTTAAAAAATTCGTCCAAAATCTTGATGTCTCCAATCTCTTGTTTTGTACGTTTTTTCCACGTGTCTTGACATCCAATGTATCCCTGCAAAGTTTGGTGAAGATCTGAGTATGTAGTTTTTGACCTTATCTGGAACCTCCTATCTGAAAATTTGAAAATTCTTAAAAAATTCGTCCAAAATCTTGATGTCTCCAATCTCTTGTTTTGTACGTTTTTTCCACGTGTCTTGATATCCAATGTATCCCTGCAAAGTTTGGTGAAGATCTGAGTATGTCGTTTTTGACCTTATCTGGAACATCCTTTCTGAAAATTTGAAAATTGTTAAAAAATTCGTCCAAAATCTTGATGTCTCCAATCTCTTTTTTGTACGTTTTTTCCACGTGTCTTGACATCCAATGGATCCCTGCAAAGTTTGGTGAAGATCTGAGTATGTAGTTTTTGACCTTATCTGGAACCTCCCATCTGAAAATTTGAAAATTCTTAAAAAATTCGACCAAAATCTTGATGTCTCCAATCTTTTGTTTTGTACGTTTTTTCCACGTGTCTTGACACATAATGTATCCATGCAAAGTTTGGTGAAGATCTGAGTATGTAGTTTTTGACCTTATATGGAACCTCCTATCTGAAAATTTGAAAATTCTTAAAAAATTCGTCCAAAATCTTGATGTCTCCAATCTCTTGTTTTGTACGTTTTTTCCACGTGTCTTGACATCCAATGTATCCCTGCAAAGTTTGGTGAAGATCTGAGTATGTAGTTTTTGACCTTATCTGGAACCTCCCATCTGAAAATTTGAAAATTCCTAAAAAATCCGTGCAAAATCTTGATGACCCCAATCTCTTGTTTTGTACGTTTTTTCCACGTGTCTTGACATCCAATGTATTCCTGCAATGTTTGGTGAAGATCTGAGTATGTAGTTTTTGACCTTATATGGAACCTCCTATCTGAAAATTTGAAAATTCTTAAAAAATTCGACCAAAATCTTGATGTTCCGAATCCTATGTTTTGTATGTTTTTTCCACGTGTCTTGACATCCAATGTATCCCTGCAAAGTTTGGTGAAGATCTGAGTATGTACTTTTTGACCTTATATTGAACCTCCCATCTGAAAATTTGAAAATTCTTAAAAAATTCGTCCAAAATCTTGATGACCCCAATCTCTTGTTTTGTACGTTTTTTCCACGTGTCTTGACATCCAAAGTATCCCTGCAAAGTTTGGTGAAGATCTGAGTATGTCGTTTTTGACCTTATATGGAACCTCCTTTCTGAAAATTTGAGAATTCTTAAAAAATTCGTCCAAAATCTTGATGTCTCCAATCTCTTGATTTGTACGTTTTTTCCACGTGTCTTGACATCCAATGTATCCATGCAAAGTTTGGTGAAGATCTGAGTATGTCGTTTTTGACCTTATCTGGAACCTCCCATCTGAAAATTTGAAAATTCTTAAAAAATTCGTCGAAAATCTTGATGTCTCCAATCTTTTGTTTTGTACGTTTTTTCCACGTGTCTTGACATGCAAAGTATCCCTGCAACGTTTGGTGAAGATCTGAGTATGTAGTTTTTGACCTTATCTGGAACCTCCTATCTGAAAATTTGAAAATTCTTAAAAAATTCGTCGAAAATCTTGATGTCTCCAATCACTTGTTTTGTACGTTTTTTCCACGTGTCTTGATATCCAATGTATCCCTGCAAAGTTTGGTGAAGATCTGAGTATGTCGTTTTTGACCTTATCTGGAACATCCTTTCTGAAAATTTGAAAATTGTTAAAAAATTCGTCCAAAATCTTGATGTCTCCAATCTCTTTTTTGTACGTTTTTTCCACGTGTCTTGACATCCAATGTATCCCTGCAAAGTTTGGTGAAGATCTGAGTATGTAGTTTTTGACCTTATCTGGAACCTCCCATCTGAAAATTTGAAAATTCTTAAAAAATTCGACCAAAATCTTGATGTCTCCAATCTTTTGTTTTGTACGTTTTTTTCCACGTGTCTTGACACATAATGTATCCATGCAAAGTTTGGTGAAGATCTGAGTATGTAGTTTTTGACCTTATATGGAACCTCCTATCTGAAAATTTGAAAATTCTTAAAAAATTCGTCCAAAATCTTGATGTCTCCAATCTCTTGTTTTGTACGTTTTTTCCACGTGTCTTGACATCCAATGTATCCCTGCAAAGTTTGGTGAAGATCTGAGTATGTAGTTTTTGACCTTATCTGGAACCTCCCATCTGAAAATTTGAAAATTCCTAAAAAATCCGTGCAAAATCTTGATGACCCCAATCTCTTGTTTTGTACGTTTTTTCCACGTGTCTTGACATCCAATGTATCCATGCAAAGTTTGGTGAAGATCTGAGTATGTCGTTTTTGACCTTATCTGGAACATCCTTTCTGAAAATTTGAAAATTGTTAAAAAATTCGTCCAAAATCTTGATGTCTCCAATCTCTTTTTTGTACGTTTTTTCCACGTGTCTTGACATCCAATGTATCCCTGCAAAGTTTGGTGAAGATCTGAGTATGTAGTTTTTGACCTTATCTGGAACCTCCCATCTGAAAATTTGAAAATTCTTCAAAAATTCGTCGAAAATCTTGATGTCTCCAATCTCTTGTTTTGTACGTTTTTTCCACGTGTCTTGACATCGAATGTATCCCTGAAATGTTTGGTGGAGATCTGAGTATGTAGTTTTTGACCTTATCTGGAACCTCCTATCAGAAAATTTGAAAATTCTTCAAAAATTCGTCCAAAATCTTGATGTCTCCAATCTCTTGTTTTGTACGTTTTTTCCACGTGTCTCGACCTCCAATGTATCCCTGCAAAGTTTGGTGAAGATCTGAGTATGTCGTTTTTGACCTTATCTGGAACATCCTTTCTGAAAATTTGAAAATTCTTAAAAAATTCGTCGAAAATCTTGATGTCTCCAATCTCTTGTTTTGTAAGTTTTTTCCACGTGTCTTGACATCCAATGTATCCCTGCAAAGTTTGGTGAAGATCTGAGTATGTAGTTTTTGACCTTATATGGAACCTCCTTTCTGAAAATTTGAAAATTCTCAAAAAATTCGTCCATAATCTTGATGTCTCCAATCTCTTGTTTTGTACGTTTTTTCCACGTGTCTTGACATCCAATGTATCCCTGCAAAGTTTGGTGAAGATCTGAGTATGTAGTTTTTGACCTTATCTGGAACATCCTTTCTGAAAATTTGAAAATTGTTAAAAAATTCGTCCAAAATCTTGATGTCTCCAATCTCTTTTTTGTACGTTTTTTCCACGTGTCTTGACATCCAATGTATCCCTGCAAAGTTTGGTGAAGATCTGAGTATGTAGTTTTTGACCTTATCTGGAACCTCCCATCTGAAAATTTGAAAATTCTTAAAAAATTCGACCAAAATTTTGATGTCTCCAATCTTTTGTTTTGTACGTTTTTTCCACGTGTCTTGACACATAATGTATCCATGCAAAGTTTGGTGAAGATCTGAGTATGTAGTTTTTGACCTTATATGGAACCTCCTATCTGAAAATTTGAAAATTCTTAAAAAATTCGTCCAAAATCTTGATGTCTCCAATCTCTTGTTTTGTACGTTTTTTCCACGTGTCTTGACATCCAATGTATCCCTGCAAAGTTTGGTGAAGATCTGAGTATGTAGTTTTTGACCTTATCTGGAACCTCCCATCGGAAAATTTGAAAATTCCTAAAAAATCCGTGCAAAATCTTGATGACCCCAATCTCTTGTTTTGTACGTTTTTTCCACGTGTCTTGACATCCAATGTATTCCTGCAATGTTTGGTGAAGTTCTGAGTATGTAGTTTTTGACCTTATATGGAACCTCCTATCTGAAAATTTGAAAATTCTTAAAAAATTCGACCAAAATCTTGATGTTCCGAATCCTATGTTTTGTATGTTTTTTCCACGTGTCTTGACATCCAATGTATCCATGCAAAGTTTGGTGAAGATCTGAGTATGTAGTTTTTGACCTTATATTGAACCTCCCATCTGAAAATTTGAAAATTCTTAAAAAATTCCTCCAAAATCTTGATGACCCCAATCTCTTGTTTTGTACGTTTTTTCCACGTGTCTTGACATCCAAAGTATCCCTGCAAAGTTTGGTGAAGATCTGAGTATGTAGTTTTTGACCTTATATTGAACCTCCCATCTGAAAATTTGAAAATTCTTAAAAAATTCGTCCAAAATCTTGATGTCTCCAATCTCTTGTTTTGTACGTTTTTTCCACGTGTCTTGACATCCAATGTATCCATGCAAAGTTTGGTGAAGATCTGAGTATGTCGTTTTTGACCTTATCTGGAACCTCCCATCTGAAAATTTGAAAATTCTTAAAAAATTCGACCAAAATCTTGATGTCTCCAATCTTTTGTTTTGTACGTTTTTTCCACGTGTCTTGACATGCAAAGTATCCCTGCAACGTTTGGTGAAGATCTGAGTATGTAGTTTTTGACCTTATCTGGAACCTCCTATCTGAAAATTTGAAAATTCTTCAAAAATTCGTCGAAAATCTTGATGTCTCCAATCTCTTGTTTTGTACGTTTTTTCCACGTGTCTTGACATCCAATGTATTCCTGCAATGTTTGGTGGAGATCTGAGTATGTAGTTTTAGACCTTATCTGGAACCTCCTATCTGAAAATTTGAAAATTCTTCAAAAATTCGTCCAAAATCTTGATGTCTCCAATCTCTTGTTTTGTACGTTTTTTCCACGTGTCTCGACCTCCAATGGATCCCTGCAAAGTTTGGTGAAGATCTGAGTATGTCGTTTTTGACCTTATCTGGAACATCCTTTCTGAAAATTTGAAAATTCTTAAAAAATTCGTCGAAAATCTTGATGTCTCCAATCTCTTGTTTTGTACGTTTTTTCCACGTGTCTTGACATCCAATGTATCCCTGCAAAGTTTGGTGAAGATCTGAGTATGTAGTTTTTGACCTTATCTGGAACCTCCCATCTGAAAATTTGAAAATTCTTAAAAAATTCGTCGAAAATCTTGATGTCTCCGATCTCTTGTTTTGTACGTTTTTTCCACGTGTCTTGACCTCCAATGGATCCCTGCAAAGTTTGGTGAAGATCTGAGTATGTAGTTTTTGACCTCATCTGGAACCTCCTATCTGAAAATTTGAAAATTCTTAAAAAATTCGTCCAAAATCTTGATGTCTCCAATCTCTTGTTTTGTACGTTTTTTCCACGTGTCTTGACATCCAATGTATCCCTGCAATGTTTGGTGAAGATCTGAGTATGTAGTTTTTGACCTTATCTGGAACCTCCCATCTGAAAATTTGAAAATTCCTAAAAAATCCGTCCAAAATCTTGATGACCCCAATCTCTTGTTTTGTACTTTTTTTCCACGTGTCTCGACCTCCAATGTATCCCTGCAAAGTTTGGTGAAGATCTGAGTATGTAGTTTTTGACCTTATATGGAACCTCCTATCTGAAAATTTGAAAATTCTTAAAAAATTCGTCCAAAATCTTGATGTCACCAATCCTATGTTTTGTATGTTTTTTCCACGTGTCTTGACATCCAATGTATCCATGCAAAGTTTGGTGAAGATCTGAGTATGTCGTTTTTGACCTTATCTGGAACCTCCCATCTGAAAATTTGAAAATTCTTAAAAAATTCGTCGAAAATCTTGATGTCTCCGATCTCTTGTTTTGTACGTTTTTTCCACGTGTCTTGACATGCAAAGTATTCCTGCAAAGTTTGGTGAAGATCTGAGTATGTAGTTTTTGACCTCATCTGGAACCTCCTATCTGAAAATTTGAAAATTCTTAAAAAATTCGTCCAAAATTTTGATGTCTCCAATCTCTTGTTTTGTACGTTTTTTCCACGTGTCTTGACATCCAATGTATCCCTGCAATGTTTGGTGAAGATCTGAGTATGTAGTTTTTGACCTTATCTGGAACCTCCCATCTGAAAATTTGAAAATTCCTAAAAAATCCGTCCAAAATCTAGATGACCCCAATCTCTTGTTTTGTACGTTTTTTCCACGTGTCTTGACATCCAATGTATCCCTGCAAAGTTTGGTGAAGATCTGAGTATGTAGTTTTTGACCTTATCTGGAACCTCCTATCTGAAAATTTGAAAATTCTTAAAAAATTCGTCCAAAATCTTGATGTCTCCAATCTCTTGTTTTGTACGTTTTTTCCACGTGTCTTGATATCCAATGTATCCCTGCAAAGTTTGGTGAAGATCTGAGTATGTCGTTTTTGACCTTATCTGGAACATCCTTTCTGAAAATTTGAAAATTGTTAAAAAATTCGTCCAAAATCTTGATGTCTCCAATCTCTTTTTTGTACGTTTTTTCCACGTGTCTTGACATCCAATGGATCCCTGCAAAGTTTGGTGAAGATCTGAGTATGTAGTTTTTGACCTTATCTGGAACCTCCCATCTGAAAATTTGAAAATTCTTAAAAAATTCGACCAAAATCTTGATGTCTCCAATCTTTTGTTTTGTACGTTTTTTCCACGTGTCTTGACACATAATGTATCCATGCAAAGTTTGGTGAAGATCTGAGTATGTAGTTTTTGACCTTATATGGAACCTCCTATCTGAAAATTTGAAAATTCTTAAAAAATTCGTCCAAAATCTTGATGTCTCCAATCTCTTGTTTTGTACGTTTTTTCCACGTGTCTTGACATCCAATGTATCCCTGCAAAGTTTGGTGAAGATCTGAGTATGTAGTTTTTGACCTTATCTGGAACCTCCCATCTGAAAATTTGAAAATTCCTTAAAAATCCGTGCAAAATCTTGATGACCCCAATCTCTTGTTTTGTACGTTTTTTCCACGTGTCTTGACATCCAATGTATTCCTGCAATGTTTGGTGAAGATCTGAGTATGTAGTTTTTGACCTTATATGGAACCTCCTATCTGAAAATTTGAAAATTCTTAAAAAATTCGACCAAAATCTTGATGTTCCGAATCCTATGTTTTGTATGTTTTTTCCACGTGTCTTGACATCCAATGTATCCCTGCAAAGTTTGGTGAAGATCTGAGTATGTAGTTTTTGACCTTATATTGAACCTCCCATCTGAAAATTTGAAAATTCTTAAAAAATTCGTCCAAAATCTTGATGACCCCAATCTCTTGTTTTGTACGTTTTTTCCACGTGTCTTGACATCCAAAGTATCCCTGCAAAGTTTGGTGAAGATCTGAGTATGTAGTTTTTGACTTTATATGGAACCTCCTTTCTGAAAATTTGAGAATTCTTAAAAAATTCGTCCAAAATCTTGATGTCTCCAATCTCTTGTTTTGTACGTTTTTTCCACGTGTCTTGACATCCAATGTATCCATGCAAAGTTTGGTGAAGATCTGAGTATGTCGTTTTTGACCTTATCTGGAACCTCCCATCTGAAAATTTGAAAATTCTTAAAAAATTGGTCGAAAATCTTGATGTCTCCAATCTTTTGTTTTGTACGTTTTTTCCACGTGTCTTGACATGCAAAGTATCCCTGCAACGTTTGGTGAAGATCTGAGTATGTAGTTTTTGACCTTATCTGGAACCTCCTATCTGAAAATTTGAAAATTCTTAAAAAATTCGTCGAAAATCTTGATGTCTCCAATCTCTTGTTTTGTACGTTTTTTCCACGTGTCTTGATATCCAATGTATCCCTGCAAAGTTTGGTGAAGATCTGAGTATGTCGTTTTTGACCTTATCTGGAACATCCTTTCTGAAAATTTGAAAATTGTTAAAAAATTCGTCCAAAATCTTGATGTCTCCAATCTCTTTTTTGTACGTTTTTTCCACGTGTCTTGACATCCAATGTATCCCTGCAAAGTTTGTTGAAGATCTGAGTATGTAGTTTTTGACCTTATCTGGAACCTCCCATCTGAAAATTTGAAAATTCTTAAAAAATTCGACCAAAATCTTGATGTCTCCAATCTTTTGTTTTGTACGTTTTTTCCACGTGACTTGACACATAATGTATCCATGCAAAGTTTGGTGAAGATCTGAGTATGTAGTTTTTGACCTTATATGGAACCTCCTATCTGAAAATTTGAAAATTCTTAAAAAATTCGTCCAAAATCTTGATGTCTCCAATCTCTTGTTTTGTACGTTTTTTCCACGTGTCTTGACATCCAATGTATCCCTGCAAAGTTTGGTGAAGATCTGAGTATGTAGTTTTTGACCTTATCTGGAACCTCCCATCTGAAAATTTGAAAATTCCTAAAAAATCCGTGCAAAATCTTGATGACCCCAATCTCTTGTTTTGTACGTTTTTTCCACGTGTCTTGACATCCAATGTATCCCTGCAAAGTTTGGTGAAGATCTGAGTATGTCGTTTTTGACCTTATCTGGAACATCATTTCTGAAAATTTGAAAATTGTTAAAAAATTCGTCCAAAATCTTGATGTCTCCAATCTCTTTTTTGTACGTTTTTTCCACGTGAGTAGAGTAAATTTGTGACTCCCACTGCAACTTTGATTTCTTGACCAAACGACCACAAAAAGTTGAAAAACTCACTTTCTCTCCCCGTTCCGCGCCTCATTTAGTACGCTGACGACGTTTCACGGGTGCAAAAAGGCAGTGATGAGTGAAAGAGGAGCTCTCCTCCTCCTCCTCCTCTCCTCTTCTCATCTTCTCATCTTCTTATTTTCTCATTTTCTCATTTTCTCATCTTCTCATTTTCTTATTTTCTTATTTTCTCATCTTCTTATTTTCTCATTTTCTCATCTTCTCATCTTCTCATCTTTTAAGGACCAAATGTTTGTAGATCGTGATCTTCGTAAACCTCTCTTCTTATCCTCTTATTTTCTCATTCTCTCATTCTCTCATTTTCTTATTCTCTCTACCTTTAGAATATTGTCGTCAACATTAGAGATGAAGTTGGAGTGCTGGAATCAAGGGGGCCAAATGTTTATATATGGTGATCTTCGTAAACTTTTCTCTCGGGGGGGGGAGGATGTGGCATATACACACGCGTGCGCTCTCATCTTCTCATTTTCTTATTCTCTTATTCTCTTATTTTTGAAAGATGAGTGTATTTTATTGTAATTTTCCAAGTCTGGGACCAAATGTTTATGTATTGCGACCTACGTAAACCTCTCCTCTCATCTTCTCATCTTCTCATTTTGAAAAAATGAGTGCACCTTATCGTAATTTTCCAAGTCCGGAGCCAAATGTTTATATATATCGTGATTTTCGTAAACCTCTCCTCTCATCTTCTTATTTTGAAAGATGAGTGTATTTTATCGTAATTTTCCAAGTCTGGGACCAAATGTTTATGTATTGCGACCTACGTAAACCTCTCTCTTGGGGAGGGAACGATGTGCCACACACATACGTGCGCGCGTGCGTATGCCTCTTATTATTTTCCGTATTGTGGTGCAAGCAAACAAAATAATAATTGTTGTTTTTTAGGATCCCTGGCCCCTATATAACCTCGCCGGGGGGGTGCATGGTGGCGACGAAATCATCACGAGTTTAGATTTGTACTGTAAATATTGTCAAAAATTTAATCAATATTGTTTATTCTCGATACTAGAATCTTACATAAATTATTCTCTAAAAACAAAAATCGATAATCCTATGCCAAGCCCCCAAGGCACTCAGGCAATTTCTAATGTTTGCGTGGATAGCGACGTTCGGTAGAATTTTTCCTGTCCCACTGTGGGGAAATTGTGTTTCGTCGCCCAATGTAACATTTTCATCACGGACTAAACTATCCACAGCAACCCCTCCCCGAACCCATTCACCTTGCATCCTCTTTCGCCCGAAGAGATTCTATTTTTTTTCAGCTTTCCCACGGTTCTGAATGAAGAATCCATCACATCCCCGATAACAATAGAATCAGAGGGGGATGTGGCGGAAGCAAACACAGCAGCATCTTTCGCTTTTTGAGTTTTGTGCTGGGAATCGTTTGTTTCACACACCACACCCTGACGGGGCGTGGAATAGAGGCTGAGGGGAAATGATCGACAATACATGTATACAATATGGAACTATCAACGTCCCGTTTATTGTTATTTGTCCCCACAGGATATTGTGCGCATCACAAAAGTTTTTTGTTGAAAAAAAAATATAGCATGAATAAATGAATCAGCCAACAAGGGTTTTATTTGCTAGAATATTAACTATAGCTCTCATTGTGTTTTCACCAAAAAGAGTTGCGTGGAGTAGGAAGGAGAGAAGGAGAAAAAAAAGGAGTTCCTATATAACGTACCAGTTTCTTCTTTTGTACATCATTATCATAGTGAACGTCAATCGTGGCAGTTCAGTATTCTTAATTTGTTTGTCTGGCAGTATACATATATCATATATCATCGTGGAAGTTTTAGTGAGCTACAAGTTTTATTTTGAAGTCTCTCTATCTCTCTTGAAAGGTGAACGTCAATCGTGGCAGTTCAGTATTCTTAATTGTTTATCTGGCAGTATACATATATATCATCGTGGAAGTTTTAGTGAGCTACAAGTTTTTATTTTGAAGTTTCTCTCCACCTCTCTTGAAAGGTAAGTTTTTATTTTTTCATGATATATTAATATTTTTGTGTTGCGTCTGACACACACATATTCAGAGGAGTCATAAAAATTGACACACACTTACATGTCGTATATTTTTAACCCCCTACAACAGTGCACACACACATACATACATACATACTGTTTGCGTCTAATATATATGTGGAAGGAAAAAATATCTAGCATTTTTCAACTTTTTTTTCTTCTGTTTCAGTGCGCTTTCCACTACCACCACCACAACCCCCCCCAAAAAAAATTTCTCTGTATATATATAAATAACAGAGAGAAAAAATGGAACCGCAACCAGGTCCCTCCGGTCTTTGCGTTAAAGTGGCATGTCGCAACTGCGGAATATTAATTTTTAAACGTAATATTGCCAGGCATTTGAAAAAATGTCGTCGACCGGATCATGATGTTGTAATCTCGCCGGCAAAGAAATCTCGCACTGATGGGTATGAATGCGGTGCTTTGAATAAAAGTGCACGCATCATGACCTATAAATCTGGAAGCGATGAAAAGTATGACTCGAGCATCTTCCTCGACAACGTGAAATCTCTGGTAGTCGATAAATTACGTGATTGCCTCGTCAATGTTGCAATTAAAATTCATCTCGTCTTGACCTTGCTGTATGAGAAAGTTGTCTCGTCCGAGTCAAGTACTTTTAGCTTTTACGTAGGGTGTGAAAGCTTACACGATGACAATAACGAGAATCTTGACGAGATAGTGACACGGCTATTTGAGCACTTGACACAAAAACAAGAAGAGTTTGAAGGTAGAGGAAGCGGATGGAGTCTTTGCGGTCACAACCACATGTTAGAACTTCGAGTCTGCAATTTCAAACCATTATGCAGCGCTAAAAAAAAAACAAAAAAACAAAAAAAGCAAAATGCAGTGTTGAACATACAAAGTAATGATCAGAAGAGTTTCCTATGGTCTGTCATCGCCGCATTACACCCAGCTAATAATGTTAACCCCGAACGTCTGTCCAATTACAGAGGATACGAGGGAAGATACGAGAATATGATGAGAGGAATTTCCTATCCTGTGCCCCTGAATAAGATCAATCAATTTTTAAAAAACTATAGGGAGGAAAAAGGAGAAGATATCGATATTTCTGTGTTTGGGGTTGACGATTCCGGCAATATTCGTGTGTTAAGACCTGCTAGAAGCCAGAATAATGTAATTCGACTCTTGCTTGTAGATGGCCGTTACAGTTTAATTCGGAATTTCTCACGATTAGTAGGAAGACAGATCAGCAAGAATCGCGATAAGATCGAAATTTGCGATCGATGCTTGAGAATTTTTCGCGGGGGTAAGAAGATGAAAGAACAGCACAAGTGTTTTGGCTCTGTGAATGCAGAACCCGAAGATGTCATGCCGGAACCCGGAACCAAGATGAAATTTCAGAAACACCAGGCTCTTCTCCACCATCCCGTCGTCCTTTATGCCGACTTTGAAAGCTTCCAAGTTCCCATGACGTCTTGCGACCCTGATCCCTCTACCTCAAGCACGACCCAAATTTTTCACCACGAGCCTTGCAGTTTCTCCATCTACGGAGAAAAATTGAATGATGTCATCTTGTATTGCGGACCCGATGCGGCAAAACATTTTGTTGAGAAGATAGCGGAATGCGCGAGAGGACTTGCACCCAGCCTGAAAGGCTCTTACGTTTCTCCACCCGCTCTCACAACAGAACAACAACAGAGACATGACGCGGCGACAAGATGCGAGGAGTGTAACCAGACTTTCACCGCCGAAAATTACAAGGTTGTCCACCATAACCACCAGAATGGATTATTTCTAAGCACCATCTGTAATTCGTGCAATCTCAAGATTAAGGAGTCGCATTTTGTTGCCGTGTTTCTGCACTACACGGAGAAGTACGACACGCATCTCTTCGTCAAAGAGCTCCACAACATAACTTCTCGAATCAGCATCATTCCGAGAACGAGCGAGAAGTACATTACAGTGAGAGTGTGGATCCCTCTCGAAGAAGGAAAAAGTGTGGAAGTGCGAATCCTGGACTCTTACAATTTCCTGTCCTCCAGCCTCGCAAGCCTTGCATCTCAACTTGGCGACGAAGATCTTGTGGCCACCAAGCAAAAATGTTTTTCGGGGAGAGATGAGAATTTGAATCTGTTGCGTCGCAAGGGCGTCTACCCCTACGAGTACGTCAACAATTTCGACAAATTTGACGAGACGGAACTTCCACCCCGGAAGGCATTTTATTCTTCTCTCACGGAGGACGTCTGTTCCGAAGAGGACTACGAACACGCTCGTAGTGTATGGACGGCATTCAATTGCCAAACTTTTCGCGATTATCACGATCTTTATCTGAAATTGGACGTGACACTTCTGATGGATATTTTCGAATCGTTTCGTAAGAGATGCATCACAATATACAAGTTGGATCCTGCGTATTTCTTCACCACGCCGGGATTGACTTGGGAATCGATGATGAAATATACCAACGTGGAACTGGGCCTCATCGCAGAGAAGGAACAGTATGCTTTCATGGAGAGTGCGATACGCGGTGGCATCGTCCAATGTCCCCGACGCCATGCTCAGGCAAACAATTCTCATACGCCTGGTTACGATGCATCGAAGCCCAACACCTATATTGTCTACTGGGATGTCAACAACCTGTACGGCCACTCCATGTCCCAGTGTCTTCCCATTAGCGACTACGCGTGGATGACCGAAGAGGAACTCTCCTGCGAGGATTTTCTCAACTGGAGCGAAGATAATGAATGGGGCTGTTTCTTGGAAGTGGATCTCGATTATCCCGAAACACTTCACGAGAAACATCATGGATTGGCCCTGGCCCCCTCCAAAAAGAAGCCACCTGGAGGATCGGAGCCAAAACTCATACTAAGCATGGAGAACAAGCGGAATTACGTTCTGCACTACCGACTCCTCCAATTTTACATAAGTCACGGCTTGCAGTTGAAGAAAGTTCATAGAGGATTGAAGTTCCGACAGAGCAAGTGGCTGGAACCCTACATAACCGAGAACACGCGACGCAGAGCGCAATCGACATCGCCTGCAGACAAGGATCTGTACAAACTCTTCAATAACGCCATCTACGGCAAGACGATGGAGAACGTGCGTAATTACATCGACGCAACGTTGGTCACGGACGAAAAGAAATTTGAAAAGATCGTCGCGTCCCCCTACTTCAAAAACTTCACCATTTTCGACGAGAATCTAGTATTCGTCGAGAGGAACAAGAAGCAAGTGATGCTCAACAAGCCGATTGCCATAGGTGCCACTGTCCTTGAACTATCAAAATTGCACATGTACCAATCGTACTACGATCAGTTTCAACCTTTTTATAGAGATAACATCCAAATATGTTACATTGACACGGATAGCTTCATTTTTCTAATCCAAACACCAAGCCTCGAACATGATCTGACTAAGATGAAGCATCTGTTTGATTTTAGCAACTTACCATCAGGCCATCACCTGCATTCGACAGAAAACAAAATGACGATTGGAAAATACAAAGATGAAGTTGGCGGGGAGTACATCAGCGAATTTGCGGGGCTTCGTGCCAAAATGTACTGTGTAAAGATTACAGAAGAAAAAGAGATCAAGAAGGCGAAGGGGGTGGGAAAAATAAGTACCAGCAAATTTAGCATGCAGGACTACAAGGAATGCCTTTTTCATGGTAAAAGGCAACTCAGCACCGATCATCGCATTGCAAGTAAATTGCATGTTTTGTACACAACGCGCGTAAGCAAGGTCGCATTGGATGCAACGGACAACAAGTTACGTGTTCTCAATTGTCAAATCCACACGCGAGAGTGGGGGCACTACAATGGAAGCGATAAATGTGACGTGTGTTAACCGTAACCCCATAGCCATGAAGTTCGCTGTGTTTTTGAAGAAGAATAGCATAGGGAGGGAAAGAATGAAAGTGGAAGCCCTCGGGCGATAAAAAATAAGAGTTGAATTTAATGAGCCTCGTTTTGGAGCGGGCTTAACAGCATAATAACAGGTTGCAACTTTTTATCGCCCGAGGGCTTCCACTTTCATTCTTTCCCTCCGCCTGGTTTTTGAAGAATAGCAAATGCACAACGTGTTAAATAACAAGGACAATGAATCTCTTTGGTTTTCGCAAAGAAAGCAAGATGGACACTCCTTCACCGAATTCTAATAACCTCTTACCTTCCGTATTATCTAAACTCAATGGTCTACTAATTGTACATCTTAATAGTATATGGACGGAAATAAATAACGATGTGGGCAAGATGTTTTATGTTTTTAATAACAATTTACATTTCTATGAAATTCCGATCGACGGGAAACTTCAAATCACCATAAATCCGGAGAACACAGGCGAAATCAAAATTTCTACCGGCAAGAACATTTTTCGAATGAAGCACGACAAGATACTTTCTAACATTACGTACGATGTGTCTGCGGGAGATTATCTTTACGTGGAACTCCTCGGAGACTACGACAAACTTATTCCTCTCTTCGTAGAATTACGAATCGTCTATCCTATTATAAATAACCGTTAACCAAAAATGCCTAACGACATTTTCGGCAACACCAAGCGTGTGGACCATGCAGAAGAGATTCTCATGTTGGATATTCGAGTTAAGAAGTTGAGGACTGATTTGATCGCTTTGCAGGAAACCTTAAACAAAAGTTTAGAGTCGGAAATCGCTACGCTCCAAACGCAATGTCTCGACCCTATTCTGAAAATCGATTCCGAACTGAAAACGCTGATAAAAAATTATGTCGACGTACCTTCTTACGACAGCGTTCAAAATATACAGTTGAACGTGGATTCGCTTCAAAATGATTTGGCCAAATTACAACAATTTCAATCGAAAAATGAAGATTTGGAAAAATTGAAACTCGAAATCGAAGAACGAACTTCCGCAATAGAAAAGAATTTCTCTGAACTTCAAACTGTGGTGAACGATATAGACGCAGAACGCTTGCATGTCGTTGTTTCCAAATTACAAGAAGAATTCACCAGCACGTTGGAAGAAATTAAATCCAAGTTGCAGACTTTGGAAGATACAATGACGAACCTACCATCGTCGGACGAACTGCAGGTCATCGGTAAAAGCGTTGCGAACATAAAAATTCAACTGGAGGCTTATCAAGATTTCGAACACATTCAAACCACCATTGCTACGCTTCAGGCGTCCTTGGAATTGATCAACGAAGAAATTAAAAATATTCACGCTGAAGCAAGTGTGTTGACGAGTATTCAGGACACGTTGAGCACAGTTCAGCAGAAGATCCAATATTTGGAAAATTTGAACGTCGAATCCAATCTTCCTCATTTTCATCACGTACTGGACAACATACAGGGTGACTTGGAATCGTTACGAACGAGCGTGCCTTCGAGCGAAGATTTGGAAAAATTGAAAACGGTGGTGACGGCACTATCCGATTCGAGTGACATCAAAAGTTCGTTGAGCGATCTCGAGAGTAAAGTGGCCAATCTCCCTACCTCCAAAGAATTACACGCTTTGAAAAGGAACATATCACGTATGCTGAAACGACTGGAAACGGAAACGGCGAACGTGGAACAGATTCGAGACGAACTTGCCTCGCTGGTGTCGACGCTACCCACTTCGCAGAGCGTCGCCGACCTTCACACGCAGTTTACAGAGATGCGAAGCATCGTGAACGATCTTACCGAGAAGAGCTCGAAATTGAATCAAGTCGAGAACCTTCAGAACATTGTGGTCAACATCAGAGATCAAGTTGGAGTGCTGGAATCCACGCAGGAATCAACGCTGGCCTCTTTCGGTGCCAAGTTGCAAGAACTCAACGAAAGCTACAAGCAGTTGAACGTGGAAGTGAAAATCAAACCGTCATTTTCTACCGTAACGGATACCATAGTCGAGCATTTGGTGCCCGTACAAAACACACTGGGTCAGCTTCACAGCAACCTCGTTAGCATCGATACTAAATTCGCTAAACTGCATTCTTTGCAAGCCATCGAAATCAACAGCGTACCCAATCAACAGAGAATCTCCACGTTCGTCGAAGGTAACAAACTGTACATGTTGCATCCTTATCATCCGTACTACAAGTTTCTCCTCGATGGCACGATTCAGATAAACGAATTTTCGTACTGGTCTCACGGCAGAAAAGCTAGCGTTCCCACCATGACTTTGATATCGAATCGTGGTGTCCAGAAAGCAGGAAACATTCCTCTGGCACGTTGGAACGAAACGCGCAACATATATGAAATACACGAAGACGAAGATCTCACTGTTTTCGACGTGAGTGCCGGCGATAAGCTGATCGTTCAAAACACGAGCGAAGTACCACCCTCTTTGAATCCCATCACGCTTGTGCTTCTCTTCAAACGTAATCTCTAAAAATAATAAAAATGTCTAGGCAAGCTATCGTCCAAGAATTGCATAAACCTGCGCGCCGCAACTACAAACGTTTGGCTGTGGTAACCAAGCGAATCGACGACCTCTGGGAAAGTGACCTTGTGGAGATGAGTAGCGGCAAGTTAAAAAACGTGCATAAATTGAACAAGGGCAACAAGTACCTCCTCACCGTCATAGACACGTTTTCGAAATTTGCATGGGCTCTACCTTTGAAGGCAAAAACAGGAACGTGCGTCACGGAAGCATTTAAGACAATTTTTCGCGAAAGCGGCGGGAGACAACCACGGTTTCTGCACACGGACAAAGGGAAGGAATTTTACAATGCCGTATTCCAAAAGTTTATTCGGAAACACAACGTTCAACATTACTCGACCTTCAGTGACGTCAAGGCCAGCATCGTGGAAAGATTCAATCGCACTCTGAAATCGCGCATGTGGTCACGCTTCACGCTTCAGGGAAGCTACAAGTGGGTCACTATTCTTCCGGAACTTGTTAACGACTATAATCACACACGGCACGCAACGATAGGCATGAAGCCAGCTGACGTTACCAGGTCTGACGAGCAACGTTTAATTTCTAGCGTTTACTGTCCAAAGTACACACCCACGACAAAAAAAGCTAAATACAAAATTGGAGAACAGGTGAGGGTCAGTAAATTGAAGCGAACGTTCGACAGGGGTTTCACACGAAACTGGAGCACCGAACTTTTTACCGTGGTTCGAGTTCTACGCGGGAACCCTCACACGTATATAATAAAGGACAGTGGCGGTGAAATTTTATTGGGGCGCTTCTATGAAGAGGAACTCTCTAAAACTAAATACCCCGACACGTACCTTATTGAAAAAGTTTTGCGCAAGAGAGGCAACAAACTTTTGGTGAAATGGCTGGGACTTCCGGAAACAAGTTGGATCGATTCAAACGAAGTGATTCTATGAGTACGTGGAATGTTGTGAAACGTTTACCTAATTCGGAAAGTCAAACAAAGAAAAAGAACGGTGAATTGCTTCCCGACAGCATCCGCTGTTTGATCGTAGGTCCTTCGGGGTGTGGGAAAACGACACTGCTCGTGGACAATTTTCTCCTCGCACCGAATTGGTTAGATTGGAAGAACAGGCACCTGTACGTGTTCTCGAAAAGTTTGGAGCAATCCAAATACCAGCAACTGATGAAACTGTACGATGGTCTGGACATTGCAACGTTCGCCTCGGAAATAAAACCACTTGACGATTGTCGTGAAAATTCAGTCGTTGTGTTCGACGACGCCATCCTGGAAAATCAAAATGAAATTCGCAACTTTTTCACGCAAGGTCGTCACAAAGGAATGGATTCCTTCTACCTAGCTCAAACGTTTTCCAAAATTCCAAAACAGTTAGTACGCGACAATGCTAATTTCATATGTTTGTTTCGTCAAGATCACACCAACCTCAAGCATGCGTACGATGACTACGTAGGCGGGGACATGAACTACAATCAATTTTCGGAAGGCTGCTCTTCTTGCTGGAACGGTGACGATTTCGGATTCGTGACGATCGACATGACGAGGAAACCCAACGACGGAAAATACAGAAACAAAATCAACGACTTTCTAAACGTTGCAACGTTGTGAGAAACGACGTATATAAATAACGTCATGAGGAAACGAAAAATTGAAGACGAAAATCTCAAGCTTCGCGATTACCTCGCGAAACGCTTCAAAGGTTGGAAATCCGAGAATCGCGGATTCTACGAAGAGAAGAAACGTCAGGATCAACCTGTGATTGATGCCATCAGCGATCTAGGTAAAGAAATTAAAAGTGTCACGGAACAAAATAAAAATTTGATCAATGAACTCGTACCGCTCGCAGCTAAAAGTTACGCTGTACCCACGCCTATTTCGAGCATTCCTTCGACGCCATTCGAACTGAAGGATGCACCGGCACGACGTCGAGCTATTGGTAGCACCTCGTCTTCGGATAAAATCGAGTTGGGACCTTTGGCACGAGACTACCTGAGTACAGGGAAATTCGACAAGGATGAAGTGTTCGGATTGTATCCCAGCATGGAAACCAGCGAAGGTGGCGGTGTGGTGTGGAAGATTGGGAAATCGAAGGTAACCTTCGAAGGCAATGACATTAAAGTCAATTTAGGCGACAAGGATAGTTGGAACAGGTATCCGGGTACGGTGGGACTGTGGGAACTCGTCGCCAAAAAGCAGCCGAAAGATTACACCGACGAAGATTACCAGAGTTACAAGGAAATTCTGATCATGACGGATGCCTTGTACCAAAACAACGACGCCTCGCAGAATAGGGTGAAATCGAGCAGCGGCGAGAAGTACAGGAATCTCATCAAACCGATTTGGAACCAGATCAAAACAGGCAGCGGGGTCAAACGCTACAACACGTTACCCAAAGAATTCGTTTGGGTGGACGACGTGAGGAAACTCGTGGACCGATTGTTGGTGATAGCCGGCGAAGAGAATGCAGGCAACCGTAATTTCTACAACGAGAAGGTTGGCATCGTGGACATGATCAGCACGAAACTTTCCAACTTCATCGTGAACGACGACAAGGGCATAGGTTACCTAATCAAAATCATCAACACGCTGCCTCCGAAATTTTGGAACGTGGCCGAAGGAAAGGGACTCGTAAACGACATCATCAACAAGTTACCTTTCGAGATGCATCTACCTGGCTACCAGTACTGCGGACCGGGTACCAAACTCGAGAAAAGATTGGAGAGAGGAGACAAGGGTGTGAATCCGTTGGACGCCGCATGCAAAGATCACGACATCGCTTACAACACCACGCAGACGGATCTGGATGCACGTCACGAAGCAGACAGAAAGTTAGAGCACGCAGCTTTCGAAAGGTTCGTGAGCAGAGACGCATCGCTGGGTGAACGGGTCGCCGCACTGGGTACCACCATCGCCATGAACACGAAACAAAAATTGGGGTGGGGTATATAAATAACATACAGTAAAAAAAAACAACATGGATTACATAACTAATTTGCCACCTGAGCTACTATCTAAAATATTCAAAAAGGTAGTAAACGGAGATGTTAATAAACTTCTAATCATGGTAAAAACAATGCCGGAATTTCGCATCCCTTGTGAAATGGTTCTCAAGGACCTTCTTCGGGAGATCAGCGGCCTGAGGTGCGGTGATCTCAACATTCTGCTTTCGGCTGCAGGGGAAAAATTGGAGGAGAGGTCGGAAGAACTGAACGAGGGGATGCAGGGGAGAAGACAGTATACTGATGATTGGTACAAGTCTATGCAGGAGAAGAAAGATATCACTACTCACATCCTCGCGTTTTCCGAAGCACGGACTTTCTTCCTCTGTTAAAAAAAATAATAATATATATACGTGTCAAAAAAAACTTGATATATAAATAACGCACATCGTGAAAAAAAATAAACTTCGGTATATATAAATAACACACATCGTGAAAAACAATTAAATTTCCCTAACACACACACTGAAATTTTTCTCTTCTTCGATATGACAACTGAAAAAATGAGTGAGCTCCAAGCATTAAAACAAATGCTAAATTTGTCATTTGAGTATGTAAAAATTCGGGAATTGGAAGTCGACAAATCTTACACGATAACTTCCGGTTCAATCGTTTCTACCCAGTATGGTCCTAAGGTACGCCTGTTGCTCAACGCACAATACAGTCTATTTTTACCAGATCGATACGCTAACATGTTATCGGATGAGAAGCTATCTATTTTAATCGAGAACAAAACTCGAATCGTGTACAAGGGGACAAAGGAACTTTTTGGCAAGAAAACAAAGCACGTAATAGAATTTGTGTAGCGACTGCGGGACCGTGAAAAAAAAATCTCAGAATATTTATATATAAATAACATACCGTAAAAAAACTACACAAGAAAAAATCTCAGAATATATATATAAATAACATACCGTGAAAATAACACATAGAGCATCAACATGAAGCCCAAGGGTGTCGTGTACCAGATACCATATTCGAATCTAAAAAATCTAGGTACCCTCGATGGGTTACTCACCAAGAAACAACGCGAGAAGAAACGTTCTTGCTTGTCGAAAGGACACGGAATGAAATTGCTGCTCAGCACACCTCAATTGAAAAGATTGCAGCGTTCGCGGAAACAGCAAAAGATCGGAGGTTTCATATTCAGCATCCCGGCCATCCTGGCAGCATTGGGGGCCGTTGGAAGTTTGGCCGGCGGAAGTGCCGCCATTGCGAAAACCGTCATCGACTCGAAGAAGAACAAGGCGGAATTGGAAGAACAGAAACGTCACAACCTGGCCATGGAGAAGAAGGGGAAAGGTATAACCAAAAAACAAAAAAGCAACCTCGATGCTTTGAAGAAATATAAAAAAAAGAAACAGAAGCACTCACCAACCGGGACATTGAATCTCTGATTGAAACGTTACAAATCAAACACTTCAGAGGAGTTTTTATGTCCGACTCGTTACCTTCGAGCGTTAAAAGAAGAGAATGCGGAGTAGTCAACTTGGACGGTCAAGAAAATCCAGGCACGCATTGGATATGTTACCACAAAAACGACAATGATAAAGCATTCGTTTTCGATTCTTTCGGAGGTGTTCCACCTACAAATTTAGTTCATTATCTGAAAACAAGCAAAACCTCCATATACTACAACGACGAACGCATTCAAGATTTCGGAGACGTGAACTGCGGTCATCTCTGCCTCTCCGTGCTCGCGTTTCTCTCTAAAATAAATAACCCTACGGTCGAAGATTTCCAGAAAGTACTGTGGAACCTGAAACAGCATCACTAGGATGGGCGTGTTCCATCTCACGAGCGAATCTTCAATCTTGAAACTCACGCTGCACGACGACATTGTCTATCCTAAATCCGTGGCTCTGCGTGCATTCTACAGCATGTACCTCATACCTAATGTTACGCAGCACAACAACAAAATTAGCGTCGGAAGCGAACACATCGTCGTCACGCCAGGACAATACAATCTTTCCACTTTGCAAGCTCAGTTACCCAAAGGCACGTACCTTTCTCAAAATTCGGTCACGCACAGAGTGGAAATCCTGTCGGCGACGGAGACCGTAGACCTAGGCACCATAGGAGAACTTTTAGGTTTCGAGAACAACACAAAACTCGAAGCTGGCATCAAGCACGTGGCAACAAACATTCCTAAATTTTTGGCCATAGAGACTCTGAACGTACACTGCAACGTGGCAGAAGGTATGATCACGAAATCCTCGGACGGATTGTTAGGAAGTCACAAGCAGACGGGAATCATAGCCACTTTCAAACCAAGTTCCGAATTCATGGAACCGATCATCTACACGCCCTCTTCGCCGATCTATTTTCCGGTATGTCGCAACCGCATAGACGACATAGAGTTGGTGGTGACGAACGAGAAAGGAGACGTGGTAGATTTTGCAGGTGCAACAACTACTGCCATCGTGGAGATCAACGTATAATAAATAACCATACATGTAAAATGGAGCAAATCGAAAGTTACGAATTGCAATCTTTCCCTCCCAACCGTCGCACGTTCGCCAATCTCAACGAGGCGAACAGGGAGATCGAATACGACGTTGACGTAGGCGATGGGTTCATTCATCCTCACAGAGCGGACCTCTACCTTCAATTCGACGTGGTGAAGAAAGAAAGCGGAGACACATTTCCCGCAGCAGCAAACTTGATACTCGTAGACAACTTCGTGCCTCACCTGTTCTCGCAGGTGGAGGTGAGGAAACACAACACCGTCATTGACAGAATAGATTATCCAGGCATCACGTCGACGGCAGTGGGAACTTTGAAATTATCCAAAACGGACGCAGCATACTATCAGGCGGGAGGATTCGAAGCCGGGACCAAAATATCGACGAAAAGTCACACGGTGCTCTTTCCCATGCGTCTGCTGCCAGGTTTCTTCTCGGACTACAAGGAGATCATGTGGAAGGGAGGACTGCGCGTTACGTTTCGAAGAGCGGCCAACGACAACGACGCACTGATGCGATACGCTACTTTGGGTCCGGACGGCACCACGCCGATAGCCAACACTTTACCCGAAGCAGCGAAATGTGTCATCCGAAGCATGGAATTGAGAATGCCGGTGGTGGAATACGAAACGAACTACGCCCTCAAGTACAAAGCGGAGATCTTGAAAAGTCCGCAGGTGCCGATTCACTTTCACGGTTACCAGTGCGTGCAGAAGGTGGCGTCCGGAAGTCACATGGAATTCGACGTGACAACGCAGTTCAACAACATACAGTTCGACATGCCAGATTTCGTCGTAGTGCTCTTTCAGACCGGGAGGGACAAAAATCAGGAAAAAGATTCCAGCAAATTTGACGACTGCAAGATCAAGAACGTTTATCTGAAGAATGGACGCAACGAAGTGTTCCCGCGCGAGAATTACAATCTTGACGTAACCAAAAACGATTACCTCAAACTTTACGAAGCGTTTTCGGCTTACAAACGCGTGACCGAGGGAAGCGTGGACATGTACTACACGCCCAGCGAATTCAAAGCACGGAGACCCATGACCGTCATCAACACATCTAAGAGAAAGCAGGTGGTGGTCAACGATCGAACCAACATCAAGGTCGTCTGCGAGTTCCACGATGCCTTGCCCGAGGATACCCTATGCAGTGTCATCCTGATTGCAGAGAAGTCCTTCGCCTACGACGTGAAGAACGAGAGGGTCACAGAGCAGTTTTAACAAGTTTTTTAACATCTTTTCTTGCACAATAAGAAATTTTCTGCACTAGCACAATCAGTTACAATGGCACAATACGAATTTCACTAGTTCAGATCAGTTACAAATGTCAATTTCATTAGCAATCAGCTACAATATCTTTTTGCACTATAGCACGAGACAATCAGAAAATTTGCACAAAAAAAAAATTTGTTGTTGTTTTTTACACGTGAAAATTAACAATAAAATTTTTTTATCGTTTCAGATGCTGTCGAAACATCAAAAACATATACACACACTAAAAAAAGAGCATGCAATTTTATTTACATACATTCTCCATCTTCATCAAGAAAATATTATAATAAACATAATCATTTTTATCTATCTCATAATAAAACTCTATATCCAAAAAATATCACAACATCAAATAACACTAGAGTCGTTAGTACACGTTGCATGCATTACGGAGGTCCTCTGTAGGGTTTCATGGAAGTTTGGGGAAAAAAAAAAACACGTGAAACCCTACAGAGGTGCGGTAATCTATAACCGCAGCTATTAGAAAACTTTTACATTTTTGGTTGGGCACCACGCACCCTGGCGAGGTTATAGGGGCCAGGCCTCCTAAAAACAACAATTATTATTTTGTTTGTTTGTTTGTGTTACAATACATAAGCGCGCGCACGTATGTGTGTGGCACATCGTTCCCTCCCCAAGAGAGAGGTTTACGTAGGTCGCAATACATAAACATTTGGTCCCAGACTTGGAAAATTACGATAAAATACACTCATCTTTCAAAATAAGAAGATGAGAGGAGAGGTTTACGAAAATCACGATATATATAAACATTTGGCTCCGGACTTGGAAAATTACGATAAGGTGCACTCATTTTTTCAAAATGAGAAGATGAGAAGATGAGAGGAGAGGTTTACGTAGGTCGCAATACATAAACATTTGGTCCCAGACTTGGAAAATTACAATAAAATACACTCATCTTTCAAAAATAAGAGAATAAGAGAATAAGAAAATGAGAAGATGAGAGCGCACGCGTGTGTATATGCCACATCCTCCCCCCCCCCGAGAGAAAAGTTTACGAAGATCACCATATATAAACATTTGGCCCCCTTGATTCCAGCACTCCAACTTCATCTCTAATGTTGACGACAATATTCTAAAGGTAGAGAGAATAAGAAAATGAGAGAATGAGAGAATGAGAAAATAAGAGGATAAGAAGAGAGGTTTACGAAGATCACGATCTACAAACATTTGGTCCTTAAAAGATGAGAAGATGAGAAGATGAGAAAATGAGAAAATAAGAAGATGAGAAAATAAGAAAATAAGAAAATGAGAAGATGAGAAAATGAGAAAATGAGAAAATAAGAAGATGAGAAGATGAGAAGAGGAGAGGAGGAGAAGGAGGAGAGCTCCTCTTTCACTCATCACTGCCTTTTTGCACCCGTGAAACGTCGTCAGCGTACTAAATGAGGCGCGGAACGGGGAGAGAAAGTGAGTTTTTCAACTTTTTGTGGTCGTTTGGTCAAGAAATCAAAGTTGCAGTGGGAGTCACAAATTTACTCTACTCACGTGTCTTGACATCCAATGTATCCCTGCAATGTTTGGTGGAGATCTGAGTATGTAGTTTTTGACCTTATCTGGGACCTCCTATCAGAAAATTTGAAAATTCTTAAAAAATTCGTCCAAAATCTTGATGTCTCCAATCTCTTGTTTTGTACGTTTTTTCCACGTGTCTCGACCTCCAATGTATCCCTGCAAAGTTTGGTGAAGATCTGAGTATGTCGTTTTTGACCTTATCTGGAACATCCTTTCTGAAAATTTGAAAATTCTTAAAAAATTCGTCGAAAATCTTGATGTCTCCAATCTCTTGTTTTGTACGTTTTTTGCACGTGTCTTGACATCCAATGTATCCCTGCAAAGTTTGGTGAAGATCTGAGTATGTAGTTTTTGACCTTATATGGAACCTCCTTTCTGAAAATTTGAAAATTCTTAAAAAATTCGTCCAAAATCTTGATGTCTCCAATCTCTTGTTTTGTACGTTTTTTCCACGTGTCTTGACATCCAATGTATCCCTGCAAAGTTTGGTGAAGATCTGAGTATGTAGTTTTTGACCTTATCTGGAACATCCTTTCTGAAAATTTGAAAATTGTTAAAAAATTCGTCCAAAATCTTGATGTCTCCAATCTCTTTTTTGTACGTTTTTTCCACGTGTCTTGACATCCAATGTATCCCTGCAAAGTTTGGTGAAGATCTGAGTATGTAGTTTTTGACCTTATATGGAACCTCCTATCTGAAAATTTGAAAATTCTTAAAAAATTCGTCCAAAATCTTGATGTATCCAATCTCTTGTTTTGTACGTTTTTTCCACGTGTCTTGACATCCAATGTATCCCTGCAAAGTTTGGTGAAGATCTGAGTATGTAGTTTTTGACCTTATCTGGAACCTCCCATCTGAAAATTTGAAAATTCCTAAAAAATCCGTGCAAAATCTTGATGACCCCAATCTCTTGTTTTGTACGTTTTTTCCACGTGTCTTGACACATAATGTATCCATGCAAAGTTTGGTGAAGATCTGAGTATGTAGTTTTTGACCTTATATGGAACCTCCTATCTGAAAATTTGAAAATTCTTAAAAAATTCGTCCAAAATCTTGATGTATCCAATCTCTTGTTTTGTACGTTTTTTCCACGTGTCTTGACATCCAATGTATCCCTGCAAAGTTTGGTGAAGATCTGAGTATGTAGTTTTTGACCTTATCTGGAACCTCTCATCTGAAAATTTGAAAATTCCTAAAAAATCCGTGCAAAATCTTGATGACCCCAATCTCTTGTTTTGTACGTTTTTTCCACGTGTCTTGACATCCAATGTATTCCTGCAATGTTTGGTGAAGATCTGAGTATGTAGTTTTTGACCTTATATGGAACCTCCTATCTGAAAATTTGAAAATTCTTAAAAAATTCGACCAAAATCTTGATGTTCCGAATCCTATGTTTTGTATGTTTTTTCCACGTGTCTTGACATCCAATGTATCCATGCAAAGTTTGGTGAAGATCTGAGTATGTAGTTTTTGACCTTATATTGAACCTCCCATCTGAAAATTTGAAAATTCTTAAAAAATTCGTCCAAAATCTTGATGACCCCAATCTCTTGTTTTGTACGTTTTTTCCACGTGTCTTGACATCCAAAGTATCCCTGCAAAGTTTGGTGAAGATCTGAGTATGTAGTTTTTGACCTTATCTGGAACCTACCATCTGAAAATTTGAAAATTCCAAAAAATCCGTCCAAAATCTTGATGACCCCAATCTCTTGTTTTGTACTTTTTTTCCACGTGTCTCGACCTCCAATGTATCCCTGCAAAGTTTGGTGAAGATCTGAGTATGTAGTTTTTGACCTTATATGGAACCTCCTATCTGAAAATTTGAAAATTCTTAAAAAATTCGTCCAAAATCTTGATGTCACCAATCCTATGTTTTGTATGTTTTTTCCACGTGTCTTGACATCCAATGTATCCATGCAAAGTTTGGTGAAGATCTGAGTATGTCGTTTTTGACCTTATCTGGAACCTCCCATCTGAAAATTTGAAAATTCTTAAAAAATTCGTCGAAAATCTTGATGTCTCCGATCTCTTGTTTTGTACGTTTTTTCCACGTGTCTTGACATGCAAAGTATTCCTGCAAAGTTTGGTGAAGATCTGAGTATGTAGTTTTTGACCTTATCTGGAACCTCCTATCTGAAAATTTGAAAATTCTTAAAAAATTCGTCCAAAATTTTGATGTCTCCAATCTCTTGTTTTGTTCGTTTTTTCCACGTGTCTTGACATCCAATGTATCCCTGCAATGTTTGGTGAAGATCTGAGTATGTAGTTTTTGACCTTATCTGGAACCTCCCATCTGAAAATTTGAAAATTCCTAAAAAATCCGTCCAAAATCTTGATGACCCCAATCTCTTGTTTTGTACGTTTTTTCCACGTGTCTTGACATCCAATGTATCCCTGCAAAGTTTGGTGAAGATCTGAGTATGTAGTTTTTGACCTTATCTGGAACCTCCTATCTGAAAATTTGAAAATTCTTAAAAAATTCGTCCAAAATCTTGATGTCTCCAATCTCTTGTTTTGTACGTTTTTTCCACGTGTCTTGATATCCAATGTATCCCTGCAAAGTTTGGTGAAGATCTGAGTATGTAGTTTTTGACCTTATATGGAACCTCCTATCTGAAAATTTGAAAATTCTTAAAAAATTCGTCCAAAATCTTGATGTCTCCAATCTCTTGTTTTGTACGTTTTTTCCACGTGTCTTGACATCCAATGTATCCCTGCAAAGTTTGGTGAAGATCTGAGTATGTAGTTTTTGACCTTATATTGAACCTCCCATCTGAAAATTTGAAAATTCTTAAAAAATTCGTCCAAAATCTTGATGTCTCCAATCTCTTGTTTTGTACGTTTTTTCCACGTGTCTTGATATCCAATGTATCCATGCAAAGTTTGGTGAAGATCTGAGTATGTAGTTTTTGACCTTATATGGAACCTCCTATCTGAAAATTTGAAAATTCTTAAAAAATTCGTCCAAAATTTTGATGTCTCCAATCTCTTGTTTTGTACGTTTTTTCCACGTGTCTTGACATCCAATGTATCCCTGCAATGTTTGGTGAAGATCTGAGTATGTAGTTTTTGACCTTATCTGGAACCTCCCATCTGAAAATTTGAAAATTCCTAAAAAATCCGTCCAAAATCTTGATGACCCCAATCTCTTGTTTTGTACGTTTTTTCCACGTGTCTTGACATCCAATGTATCCCTGCAAAGTTTGGTGAAGATCTGAGTATGTAGTTTTTGACCTTATATTGAACCTCCCATCTGAAAATTTGAAAATTCTTAAAAAATTCGTCCAAAATCTTGATGTCTCCAATCTCTTGTTTTGTACGTTTTTTCCACGTGTCTTGATATCCAATGGATCCCTGCAAAGTTTGGTGAAGATCTGAGTATGTAGTTTTTGACCTTATATGGAACCTCCTATCTGAAAATTTGAAAATTCTTAAAAAATTCGTCCAAAATCTTGATGTCTCCAATCTCTTGTTTTGTACGTTTTTTCCACGTGTCTCGACCTCCAATGGATCCCTGCAAAGTTTGGTGAAGATCTGAGTATGTAGTTTTTGACCTTATCTGGAACCTCCCATCTGAAAATTTGAAAATTCTTAAAAAATTCGACCAAAATCTTGATGTCTCCAATCTTTTGTTTTGTACGCTTTTTCCACGTGTCTTGACACATAATGTATCCCTGCAAAGTTTGGTGAAGATCTGAGTATGTAGTTTTTGACCTTATCTGGAACCTCCTATCTGAAAATTTGAAAATTCTTAAAAAATTCGTCGAAAATCTTGATGTCTCCAATCTTTTGTTTTGTACGTTTTTTGCACGTGTCTTGACATCCAATGTATCCCTGCAAAGTTTGGTGAAGATCTGAGTATGTAGTTTTTGACCTTATATGGAACCTCCTATCTGAAAATTTGAAAATTCTTAAAAAATTCGTCCAAAATCTTGATGTCTCCAATCTCTTGTTTTGTACGTTTTTTCCACGTGTCTCGACCTCCAATGGATCCCTGCAAAGTTTGGTGAAGATCTGAGTATGTCGTTTTTGACCTTATCTGGAACCTCCCATCTGAAAATTTGAAAATTCTTAAAAAATTCGTCGAAAATCTTGATGTCTCCGATCTCTTGTTTTGTACGTTTTTTCCACGTGTCTTGACATGCAAAGTATTCCTGCAAAGTTTGGTGAAGATCTGAGTATGTAGTTTTTGACCTTATCTGGAACCTCCTATCTGAAAATTTGAAAATTCTTAAAAAATTCGTCCAAAATCTTGATGTCTCCAATCTCTTGTTTTGTACGTTTTTTCCACGTGTCTTGACATCCAATGTATCCCTGCAATGTTTGGTGAAGATCTGAGTATGTAGTTTTTGACCTTATCTGGAACCTCCCATCTGAAAATTTGAAAATTCCTAAAAAATCCGTCCAAAATCTTGATGACCCCAATCTCTTGTTTTGTACTTTTTTTCCACGTGTCTCGACCTCCAATGTATCCCTGCAAAGTTTGGTGAAGATCTGAGTATGTAGTTTTTGACCTTATATGGAACCTCCTATCTGAAAATTTGAAAATTCTTAAAAAATTCGTCCAAAATCTTGATGTCACCAATCCTATGTTTTGTATGTTTTTTCCACGTGTCTTGACATCCAATGTATCCATGCAAAGTTTGGTGAAGATCTGAGTATGTCGTTTTTGACCTTATCTGGAACCTCCCATCTGAAAATTTGAAAATTCTTAAAAAATTCGTCGAAAATCTTGATGTCTCCGATCTCTTGTTTTGTACGTTTTTTCCACGTGTCTTGACATGCAAAGTATCCCTGCAACGTTTGGTGAAGATCTGAGTATGTAGTTTTTGACCTTATCTGGAACCTCCTATCTGAAAATTTGAAAATTCTTAAAAAATTCGTCCAAAATCTTGATGTCTCCAATCTCTTGTTTTGTTCGTTTTTTCCACGTGTCTTGACATCCAATGTATCCCTGCAATGTTTGGTGAAGATCTGAGTATGTAGTTTTTGACCTTATATGGAGCCTCCTATCTGAAAATTTGAAAATTCTTAAAAAATTCGTCCAAAATCTTGATGTCTCCAATCTCTTGTTTTGTACGTTCTTTCCACGTGTCTTGACATCCAATGTATCCCTGCAATGTTTGGTGAAGATCTGAGTATGTAGTTTTTGACCTTATCTGGAACCTCCTATCTGAAAATTTGAAAATTCTTAAAAGAATTTAACAAAATCTTGATGTCCCCAATCCTATGTTTTGTATGTTTTTTCCACGTGTCTTGACATACAATGTATCCCTGCAGAGTTTGGTGAAGATCTGAGTATGTAGTTTTTGACCTTATCTGGAACCTCCCATCTGAAAATTTGAAAATTCCTAAAAAATCCGTCCAAAATCTTGTTGACCCGAATCTCTTGTTTTGTACGTTTTTTCCACGTGTCTTGACATCCAATGTATCCCTGCAAAGTTTGGTGAAGATCTGAGTATGTAGTTTTTGACCTTATTTGGAACCGCATTTCTGAAAATTTGAAAATTTTTAAAAAAATCGTCCAAAATCTTGATGTCTCCAATCTCTTGTTTTGTACGTTTTTTCCACGTGTCTTGACATCCAATGTATCCCTGCAAAGTTTGGTGAAGATCTGAGTATGTAGTTTTTGACCTTATATGGAACCTCCTATCTGAAAATTTGAAAATTCTTAAAAAATTCGTCCAAAATCTTGATGTCTCCAATCTCTTGTTTTGTACGTTTTTTCCACGTGTCTCGACCTCCAATGGATCCCTTCAAAGTTTGGTGAAGATCTGAGTATGTCGTTTTTGACCTTATATGGAACCTCCCATCTGAAAATTTGAAAATTCTTAAAAAATTCGTCGAAAATCTTGATGTCTCCGATCTCTTGTTTTGTACGTTTTTTCCACGTGTCTTGACATGCAAAGTATTCCTGCAAAGTTTGGTGAAGATCTGAGTATGTAGTTTTTGACCTCATCTGGAACCTCCTATCTGAAAATTTGAAAATTCTTAAAAAATTCGTCCAAAATCTTGATGTCTCCAATCTCTTGTTTTGTACGTTTTTTCCACGTGTCTTGACATCCAATGTATCCCTGCAAAGTTTGGTGAAGATCTGAGTATGTAGTTTTTGACCTTATCTGGAACCTCCTATCTGAAAATTTGAAAATTCTTAAAAAATTCGTCCAAAATCTTGATGTCTCCAATCTCTTGTTTTGTACGTTTTTTCCACGTGTCTTGATATCCAATGTATCCCTGCAAAGTTTGGTGAAGATCTGAGTATGTCGTTTTTGACCTTATCTGGAACATCCTTTCTGAAAATTTGAAAATTGTTAAAAAATTCGTCCAAAATCTTGATGTCTCCAATCTCTTTTTTGTACGTTTTTTCCACGTGTCTTGACATCCAATGGATCCCTGCAAAGTTTGGTGAAGATCTGAGTATGTAGTTTTTGACCTTATCTGGAACCTCCCATCTGAAAATTTGAAAATTCTTAAAAAATTCGACCAAAATCTTGATGTCTCCAATCTTTTGTTTTGTACGTTTTTTCCACGTGTCTTGACACATAATGTATCCATGCAAAGTTTGGTGAAGATCTGAGTATGTAGTTTTTGACCTTATATGGAACCTCCTATCTGAAAATTTGAAAATTCTTAAAAAATTCGTCCAAAATCTTGATGTCTCCAATCTCTTGTTTTGTACGTTTTTTCCACGTGTCTTGACATCCAATGTATCCCTGCAAAGTTTGGTGAAGATCTGAGTATGTAGTTTTTGACCTTATCTGGAACCTCAGTAGTATAGTTTATGCTACGGACAGCACCACTTACAAGTGTAGAAAAGGCGAGGCTATTTGATTGTTCAATCAGATTTGCTTACACTTAAAACAATGCCAAGAGGGGCCTATACCCCAATTCTTCCAGTGTGATATGCTCTGATTTTTAAGAAATTCTGAATTTCTAGTGTAGAAAAGGCGAGGGCTCAACAGATAGATTTGCTTACACTTAAAACAATGCCAAGAGGGGCCTATACCCCAATTCTTCCAGTGTGATATGCTCTGATTTTTAAGAAATTCTGAATTTCTAGTGTAGAAAAGGCGAGGGCTCAACAGATAGATTTGCTTACACTTAAAACAATGCCAAGTTCCCATATGATCTTATTGCTTATAGTGTGTCAAAATCCCAGGAATTGAATTTTAGTGTTTCAGATTGATTCTGCCATGTATATTAATATAAAGCTTATAGTTACTGGGTTCTGAGGCCCAGTGGAGTGTGGTGCATGGTTTTTATTGCCTTGCAATCAGGAGGCCTCTGGGTTTGAATTCTGATAAAATGTGAAGCCTCTCCTGATGGCAAAATGTTAATATTGTTGCTTTGTAAGCAAAAGGCTCGGGTTTGAGTCCTGATAAAATGTAAAGCCTCTCCTGATGGCAAAATGTTAATATTGTTTGTCTTGTAAACAAGGGGCTCCGGGTTCGAGTCCTCATATAAGATTGAAATATATACAACTGCCCACACATAAGATATTCACTGCTAGCTGATAATACAGTTGAGGTTTGTGTGTTGTACAACAGGATAATAGAACAAATATCTTCTAGAACTGCTCCGTGACTCTCTCATTTCTTACATCATAAACATATGATTTTTCACCTATGAGAATGACACTACAAATGGTGTCTTCAGGTAAAGCCTCATGGAATTCACAGATAATTTTAATGTTTGTTCTGTCATTCACCACAACTTGTTTTCTTTTTGAAGTGTTGATTACAAACATGGGTCTCCGTGTTTTGAATTCATCTGGAGTGTAGTACATATCAGTACTGCCAGTAGTGACTCTTTTGAAAGCCGAAAATGCCTCATATAATTTGAGAAAATCATCCTTGGACATGTCTAAATTGTAATTTTCTCTGGGGAATACCTCATTTCTGCCATTTTTAAGATATATGTTCTTGATGTTGCAGTTATCAAATCTACTTGAATTTTTTTCCTGATTATTGTGTCTTCCAGTCTGAAACAATACCACTACAAAATCAGGCATGTCATATTGAATACTGGAGAATGAATTTGTAGCATCAAACTCATAATAGGTGCCAGATGCGGGCTTCTGTACACATTGATATGTATAAAATTGCAGAGGAATCTGGGGATTTTTTATTATATCAGCTTTGTATTTAAGAGCGTAACTGGCCTCATATTCAACAACGGGGATTCTTAGCTCCATAGTCTGAATAATGCATTTGCCCTCATCAGGTAGGGTATTGGGCATAGCTTCTCCTGTAGTGTTTAATGTGCTGTACCTCATCAAGGCATTATTATCATTGGCAGCTCTTCTAAATGTGATTCTTAACCCGCCCTTCCACATAATATCTTTGTAATCCGAGAAGAATCCTGGCAACAGGCGCATGGGGAACAGCACTGTGTGGTTCTTAGATAATATCTTATCACCAGCCTCAAATCCACCTATTTTGTAGTAAGAAGCCTCGGTTTTGGATAATTTTAGAGTGGCCAAAGCTGTGGAGGTAATGCCGGGATAATCTATTCTGTTTATAACAACGCCATGCTTTCTGATCTCAATTTCAGAGAACAGATGCGGCACAAAATTATCTACCAATCTTATATTTGAATTTGCCGGATAATCTGTACCATCGAGCTTTACGACATCAAATTTGATGTATAGATCTGCTCTGTGGGGGTGTATAAAACCGTCCCCTACATCAAGATCAACCTCAATCTCTGTGTTGGGTTGATTTAAATTTGCAAATGTCCTCCTGTTTGGGGGGAATGATTGTAGCTCATAACTCTCAATATTTTCCATTGTATGTATTTTTATTTAAATGTTAATCTCTATGATAGCAGTTGTTGTGGCTCCAGCAAAATCAACTAATTCTTCTTTTTCATTAGTGACCATCAATTCAATATAATCTATTCTATTATGGCACACAGGAAAATATAATGTTGGGGATGGATTGTAGATGATTGGCTCCATGAATTCGGAATTAGGTTTGAATGTTGCAATGATGCCAGTTTGTTTGTGAGTGCCTATGCCATTTGATTTGGTGATCATACCCTCAGCCACATTACAGTGAATATTCAGAGTCTCTATGGCTAAGAATTTAGGTATATTCATAGCAGTGTGTTTGATGGCCGGTTCGAGTTTTGTGTTGTTCTCAAATCCTAACAGTTCTCCTATAGTACCCAGATGCACTGTTTCTGTAGCAGATGCAATTTCTACTCTGTGAGTGACAGAATTTTGACTTAACACCACACCTCTGGGTAATTGAGCATTTAAAGTGGATAGATTATACTGCCCTGGAGTGATGACAATTTTTTGATCCCCTACTGCAATTGTGTTGTTGTGGTGCGTAATATTAGGTATCAAGTACATGCCGTAAAATGCTCTGAGAGCTATTGTTTTGGGATATACTATATCATCATGTAATCTAAGTTTCAATATTGAATTTTGGCTGGTGAGATGGAATACCCCCATGATGTTTCAAATACCACAAAGCCTTTTGAAAATTTTCAATTGATGGTTTATTTATTTGAGACATATATCTAAGAACAGATAAACACAAATGTCCGCAATTAACATCTTTGAAGTTTTGAACACGGGCATTATTGTAATAAAGATTAGCTGATTTTAGATATTTTATTAAATTTTCAGGTGGAACACCTCCAAATGAATCAAACACAAATGCCTTACTGTTTAAATATTTAAGATAACAGATCCAGTGAGTGCCCTGATTTTTGTACTCATCCAAATTAACAATGCCACACTCTTTGTTGAGTGGTTGTTCCGGTAAAGAATCAGACATGTACACACCTCTAAAATGTTTGATGCCCAGTGGCTTGATCAAAGCTTCAATATCTTGGTTTGTAAGCGGCTCTTGTTTTTTTTAAACTTATTCATAGCTCTCTTAACACCTTTGCCTTTTTTCTCCATGGCCAGGTTATGGCGCTTCTGCTCATCTAATTCTGCCCTATTTTTCTTGGCATCTATTACTGTTTTTGCTATGGCAGCTGATCCCCCAGCCAAGCTCCCAACAGCCCCGAGAGCAGCTAAGATGGCAGGGATGGTAAATATGAAACCCCCTGTATGCAATTTTTTCCTGGATTGCTGTAATTTTTTTAATTGGGGGGTACTAAGCAACAATTTCATACCATGTCCCTTTGCAAGACAAGAGCTTTTTTTCTTGCGCTGCTTTTTGGTCAAGAGACTGTCAATAGTTTTAAGAGATTTGAGACCTGCATAAGGTATTTGATACATAACACCCTTGGCCTTCATCCTATGTTTATTATATACATATTCACAACCCCCACCCCAGTTTTTGTTTGGTGTTCATAGCTATGGTGGTTCCCAATGCTGCTATTTTTTCACTCAAAGAAGCATCTTTGCTTACAAATCTACCAAATGCAGCCTCTTCTAATTTCTTGTCTGCAACATGTCTCTTGTCAAGATCGGAATGTGTGTTGTATGCTATGTCATGGTCTCTACAAGCAGCATCTAAAGGATTAACACCAGGATCCCCTCTGTTTAATCTATGATCTAATTTTGTGCCTGGACCACAATACTGATAGCCTGGAATGTGTAGTTCAAATGGCAGCTTGTTTATAATGTCATTAACAAGCCCCCGACCCTCAGAAACATTCCAAAATTTAGGTGGTAGAGTATTAATAATTTTTATGAGATATCCAATCCCCTTAGGGTCATTCACTATAAAATTAGACAATTTGGTGCTTATCATGTCCATAATTCCAACCTTTTCATTGTAAAAATTGTGGTTCCCAGCATTTTCCTCCCCAGCTATCACCAATAACCTATCTACAAGTTTCCTGACATCATCAACCCACACAAATTCTTTAGGCAGGGTGTTGTATTGTTTGATCCCACTGCCAGTCTTGATCTGTGACCATATGGGCTTGATTAAATTATTGTATTTTGCCCCACTGCTCGACTTAACTCTTTTTTGTGTAGGATCATTGTTCTGGTACAGAGCATCTGATTTTATTAATATTTCTTTGTAATGTTCATAATCTTGATCTGTATAGCTGCCAGGCCTTTTCCTAGTCATCAGTTCCCACAATCCAGGTGTTCCGGGGTACTTAACAAAACCACCTTTTTCTCCGAGACGAGATTCTGAATATACAATTATATCATCCCCCATAAAAGTTACTCTGAAATTGCCAATTCTATGTATGATACTGCCATCAAGCTCTGTGTCGGCATATAAGCCAAAGACCTCATCTTTGTTGTCTTTAGGTGTGGTTAAATATTTTTGAGCAAGAAGACCCAATTCAATAGGATCCTGTGTAGCTTCAATTCTTCTAGGAGCAACAGGACTAGGTGTATGAATACTGGAAAGTGGGGTGAATGGATAATCTAATATGTTTCTTGCAGCTACAGGTACAAGCTCCGTAATCAAATCTTGATTTTGCTCTGTAACAGTTTTGATATTCTTACCTAAATTATTAATAGCATCAATGACAGGCTGTTCTGTTTGTTTGTGTTTTTCATAAATTCCCCGGTTCTCTGATTTCCATCCCTTAAATCTTTTTACAAGATAATCTCTTAACTTAAGATCATCAATGACTGGTCGTTTCATGGTTGTTTATTTATGTCTCAACGTCTAGAAAATCGTTGATTTTATTTCTGTATTTTCCAGTATTAGGTGTTCTTGTCATATCAATTGTGACAAACCCATAACTGTCCTGGTTCCAGCACCTACTGCAAAACTTGGAAAAATCATTGTAGCTCAAGTCCCCACCTACATATTCATCGTGTATGTGTTTGAGGTTGGTATGGTCTTGATGAAACACACATATAAAATTGCTGTTGTCTCGGATCAGTTGCTTGGGTATTTTAGAAAAAGTCTGTGCCAGGTAGAAGCAATCAATGTTTTTGTGCCGCCCTTGTGTAAAGAAATTTCTAACCTTGTTTTGATTATCCAATATAATGTCATCAAACACAACAACAGAATTATCGAGACATTCATCGAGTGGCTTAACATCTGGTTCAAAAGTGGCAATATTCAATCCATCATATAGCTTCATCAGCTGCTGATATTTTAATTGTTCCAAGCTCTTAGAGAAGATATACAAGTGCCTGTTTTTCCAGTCTAACCAGTTGGGTGCTAATAAAAAATTATCAACCATTAGTGTTGTTTTACCACAAGCAGATGGCCCAACAATAAGACATCTAATATTATCAGGTAGCAGCACTCCATTTATCTTATTCTGCTGTTCAGGTTCTGGCAGCCTTTTTATAACATCCCAGGTGCTCATATTATCACTTTGTCTGCATCGATCCAGCTGTTTTCCGGATGACCCAGCCATTTGACAAATAACTTGTTGCCTTTTCTGCGGATGATTTTTTCTATGAGATATGTGTCAGGCTGTTTAGTTTTGCTGAGTTCTTGTTCATAGAACCTGCCTTTGAGAATTTCTCCTCGGTGATCTTTTATTATATATGTGTTAAGGGTCCCAGGTTTAACTTGAACCACTGTAAATAATTCAGTACTCCAGTTTCTTGTAAAGCCTCTTTTGAATAAGTGCTTATATTTACTGATTCTTACTTGATCACCCACCCTGAATTTGGCCCTTCTTGTTGTTGGCTGGTATCTAGGATAATAAACAGTCCTGATCAATTTTTGCTCATCAGATGAAGTTACTTCAGAGGGTTTCATGTTGATTGTAGAATGGACCGAGTTGTTATATTTATGTAGAAGTTCTGGAAGAATATTAATCCATTTATAATTACCTTGAAGTGTAAATTGTTTATACATAAGATTTTTTAAGGTTCTGTTGAATCTCTCTACAATCGAGGCTTTGAGATCACTGTAACTCGAGTAATGTTTTATTGCCTGGCTTTTAATAAATTGTTGAAACACTGAATTATAAAATTCTTTGCCATTATCTGTTTGCAAATAGCGCGGGGATCTTCCTGAATGATTGATGATTGTCCTGAAGGCTTCTGTAACACATGTTCCAGTCTTGGATTTAAGTGGCAGAGCCCAGGCAAATTTTGAAAATGTGTCTATCACAGTGAGTAGATACTTGTAGCCCTTGTTGATTTTGTCTAAGTTTTTCAACTGTCCAGTTGCCATTTCAATCAAGTCGCTCTGCCATAAATCATCTATGCCCTTTGTGACTACTGGGAGTCTCTTATAATTATGTCGGGCCTGTCTGTGTAATTCATCGACAATAATTTGTCTAGACATGATATGTAAACAAGAATATTGCAACTATGGGGTGTTCAGCAGCTGATACTGCAGGATTTTCTAAATATAATTTGTCCCCTATTTGTATTTTAAATTCCAAAGAGCCATCATCCTCAACATAGGCTGTTTCTAATGTATTGGGGTCTGTAAAATCCTCTAACTCTACACTGGTGATTTTCACTTTGTTATCAGCATTTGTTATTGATAAGGTTGGGTAGTGGTGTGCCTGTGGTTGATGCCAATATTTGATCTTGATTGGTCTCAATGTGCCCCCAACAAAAAACTGGTAATAAAATTGTGCAGGGGACAGCATATATATTTTGCCACCTGGTGTAAATGGTGAATCATATTCTCTGTTGGGGATGCTGTACAATTCAAGAATTACTGTATGTTTTGGATTCTCGATTATGCCTGTTATTTCCTTTTCTGCTGTAAGCAATCTGCTTGTTACAGATTCAAGGTGCTCATTGATGGTCCTAACAACATCATCATGGCCTGGCTTGATCTTTACGTCCACAACAAGTTTCTTGTATTGTTGCACAATCTCTTGAAGCTGGGTGGCAAAAACAGACAGAGCATTTGCTTGATTGGATTCCATGGTTCCTAGCTGTTGCTTGATATTAGCTACAATTTGTTGCAAATTTTCAACAACTGCCAATTTTGAATTTTGAGCAGTAAGATCATGGACCTGTCTTCTGATATCCTCAAACAGGGCATGCAATTCATTAATATGTTGATTGGTTGGTAGAGTGGCCACTGTCTGAGTGAGATGTTTGATCTCTGCCTGGATATTCTTGATATCTTCTGATTTCAATATCCTATTCACTGCCCTCTTAATATTTTTAAGTTCCTGTGATGTGGGAAGATTTGATACTGTATTCTGCAAAAATTCAAGTGCCAATTTTACATTGTTTAATTCAGAAGCATCAGCCACATTTTGCATAGCATTTTGGAGCAGGGCTATATCTGCCTGAGAGGGTGTGGATTGTTGTAAAATTTCAAGCTTTGTTTGGATATCATCGATCAAGTGATGAAAATGAGATAGTTCAGATTCAGTGTTGAGGTTTTCAAGCTTTGTGATCTGTTGCTGGACACTGACAAGTGTATCTACAATCCCAGGCAGGCGAGTTTCTTGTACATTTGCCAAATCACTTTGCACTGCTGCTATTGTACCTTCAAGATGGGTTATGGTACTTTGAATTTTTCCAAAATCTTCATATGTTTCAAGTTGCAGCTTAATATTTGCTACACTCCGAGTTATTGCATTCAAAGCATCAGAAGATGGCAAGTTGTTCATAAAATTTTCAAGTGTCTCAATTTTTTCTTTAACCTCGGCTATGGCATTGTGCAGAGGGTCCAGATTAGGTATCTGGAGTGACTGAATCTGTTCCTTTAGAGTGGAAATCACTAGATCAAAATCTTCTTGTGATTTTATGCTTTTGACAATTGTTTGGAGCTGTGTCTGGACATTATTTATCTGCTCTTCTAATTGCTGTTTCAATTGCTCGGAGTTGTTAGCCTGGGTCTTAAATTTGGCTTGAAGAGCTGCTACGGCCTCTTCTAAACTTTGAAAATTATCTAATGTTGCCAAATCAGTATATTTCTGAAGCAGCACTTTGAGTTCAGAATCAATTTTAAGAAGAGGGTCCATGCATTGTAATTGCAAATTTGTAATTTCTAATTGAAGACTGGCATTCAGTGTGGTTTGTAAAGCTTGTAAATCACTTCTCAATTTCTTGACTCTGACATCAAGCATCAGAATCTCATCACTGTGATCTTCATGTCTTGTGTGGCCAAATATATCATTAGGCATTTTTGTTTTACTGGTTATTTATTATTGAATATCTGATTCTTAATTCTATAAAAAAGGGTATAAGCTTGTCATAAGATCCAGGGACCTCAATATATAAGCAGTCACCAGCAGAAACAGTATATACAGTGCCAGAAACCATGTTTGAGTGCTTGATTCTATAAATATTTCTCCCTATTGAAATTTTAACATCACCCTCAGGGGTTGTAATAAATTGCAATTGCCCACCTACAGGTAATTGGTAATGATTTAAATTATTGTTAAATATGTACAATGTTTTGCCTGTTTCTTCATCATTATCTGTAAGTATGCTGTTCAGATGAATAATTAACAAGCCACTCAGTTTAGACATTACAGATTGTAAATCAGGAGAGGCTTGCGGTGTTGGCAGGTCCATAATAGCCTGTTTTTTGAACCCAAATAAGTTCATAGGCATGTTTATTTATTTCAAATCATGCTCTGGAATTGGGCATTGATTCCCATTTTTCAAATCACAATGCCCCCAAGGTAGAGTATGTATGTTACATGACAAAATGCATCTCTTGTCATCATGTGGGTCCAGGGCTACTTTTCTTACAATATTGCTAGTCAGCAAGTGATTCTCACTCTGAATTCTATTTTCTGATGTTCTGATTGAACTCTGTGATTTGATGCAATTTTTATAATCTTCAAATACAAGCTCTTTTTCAACAGTTACTCTGCCAATTCCCTTGGCTTTTTTGACAACAGCACTACATGTTTTAAAACTGTACATCTTGGCACTTAACCCAGCAAATTCCACAATAACATCACCAAGTGTCTCATCTTTTAACTTGCCAGGCACCTTTTTGTTGTGGGGTTGAATCTTTGTATGTTCACTGGTATCAAAATATTGAAACAATTCAGGCTGTGACATATCTTGATAAACATCTTCTGTTTGAATATCAAGAATAAAACTATCCGTGTCCATGTACAATAATTTTACACGATCCTCATAATAAGGTTTCAGCACATCATAATACAATGTTAACATACGTAATTTGGACAATTCCAATATCGCAGCCCCTTCATAAATAGGTTTATCAAACTTAATCTTTGTTTTCATCATGTTGAAAAGTGCCATGTCATCATCATAAATTCTTCTGTAATTGAAGTTGGGCTTTGCAACCAATTTTTTGCTCCGGCTGGGGTCAGTAATTATTTTAACATCGGTATGTTTTCTGACATTTTCAATAGTTTTGCCATACACTGAATTCACCATCAATTTAAACAATCCCTTATCAAATTGGCTCTTTGCGGATGTTCGAAGCTCCGTGTTTGTGTCAATATATGGTTTCAACCATTCTGAGTGCCTGAACCTCAAAACTCTGCCAACTTTGGTTACTTGAACACCATGTTTCATCAGGAACTGGAGGTTTTTGTAATATATAACATAACCCTCTTTCGGCTCCAGAGTCATCATGAGCTTCTTCTGTTTAGAGCCAGGTGAGCACTGAACCTCGGGAATTGGGGGCAGATCAGAAAATTTGTTGTGCAAATGATCTGGAAATATCAGTTTAGTCTCTAAGAAGAGGCCATATTCACTGTCATCAAAGTCCTGAAGATCTTCAATATTGAAATCTTCGACCCACTCAAGCCCTGCATATGGCAATTTATCCATCATGGCGTGACCATAGAGGTTGTTTGCATCCACATAAAGTATATAATTTGATGGCCGTGCTGGATCATAATCAGGCATATACTTGTTATTTGCTCTGGCATATCTCTGGGAACATTGCACCATCCCTCCTCTTATACATTCCTCCATAAACAGATACATATCTTGATCGTGGATCAGATCCAATGGCTTTTTGGTGTTGAAAAACATTGCAGCCCATGCTAGACCAGGGGCACTGTAAAAATACACTGGGTCCAGTCCATAATTTTGCATGGAAGATTTTCTGAATGCTTGCAATATATCAGCTAAGAGAGTGACATCAAGTTTTAAATATGCCATGTGATAATCACGAAATGTCTTGCATTTTAAATTGTTCCACATCAACTGAGCATGGTGATAATCTTCATCAGTGATTCCAGATCCTCTGATTCTGCTGTAAAACTCTTCTTGTGGTGGCAGGGAACACTCATCAAATTTAGAAAAACCTGTAACATAATCATATGGGTATACACCCTTCCGCCTAATTAATTTCAGGTCCTGATTTGGAAACAATGCACGTGTGATTTTCAAGTCATCATCAGATAATTGAGTGGTCAGTGTGGCCAGGCTAGCAGGTAAAAATCTGTAAGAATCAAGAAATCTTATGTGAATAGGAACACCATCAACTTTAATTATCTTGCTAATAGATATATATTTCTCGTCATTTTCAGCTAAAATATTTAAATTCTGCTTGTCAAACCCCTCGTACCTGATCAGATGATGGAAATCATAATTGGATGCTCCATGGCAAAATATGGGGATAAATCTTGGTCTCTTGATCTTAATATTGCAGCTATTACACAGGGCCATTAAAAATTTACCATCTGTATGAGAATGGTGATGAACCTTGATATTTGTATCTGAAAATTCACAATCACATACCGGGCATTTTTCTGCTTTGTTGAAATCTTCAATCTGTTCCTCTGTTAAAGGCAACATAGGTTTTGATATTAATAAGATGTTAGATGCTATGTCACGGCACACATTTTCTATTCTATGTGCAAATTCTTTGATGGCATCTGGTCCCTTGTATGAATCTTCTTTAATAACAACACCATCCCGTATAACCATAAAACAAAAGCTGGAAGGTTCATGTAACTGGTATGGTGTACTTGAAGATTCTTCTGGATCTGGGCTACAGAATGCAAAAGGATTGAGGTTCGATTCGAAATCACAGACAATATATACAGGGTGTTCCAACAAGGCTTCATACTTTTTGAATTCTGCTTTTTCACTTGGATTGGGCATCACCATATGAACAGGTTTATGGTTGCCACAGTATTTCAGATGCTCAATTAACTTGTTTTTAGCAATTTCTGCATTACATTCAGGAACCCCCTTCACCATTTTTTGACCATCAAATACAGTTAAACATCTTCTGCACAACTTGAATATTCTATGAGTTTTGTCTAGTTGTGTTCTCACTAAAGCTTCAAGATTATGTATCAGAGTATAATGATATGTGCCATCCTTTTCAATTAAGAGCAGATCAATCGGAATTGCAGATTCATCATCAAGTGTACTGATTCTGAGAGGTGCTATCGGGCAATTGCCAGTGGAACAAGTAAATACATTAATAGATAATTGTTTGCCATTGATGTGCCTGGCCCTTTTTTCAAATTTATCAATATTCTGAACTGACATTGGATATTCCAAACCCTCCATTACATCATCAAAATCATGTTCATGCTGTTTGTAATAACTTATTCTCTGAGGATTCCTTGAAACTGGATACAAAGCAGCTAATATACACCACAAAAAGCATTTCTGGTCGGTGTTTTTTATATTGACCACGGCTCTTTTGTTTTTGATATTAGCAGGCAATGGCAGATATGTAGATCCTTGTAATGGGCTGAATTCAGAAATATTAACATATAACTTGTGTGGAGAACCGCATAGGCTCCATCCGGACTCTTTTGCCGCAAATTCAGAGTGTTTAATATTTAATTGAACTATTAAACTGCTTATTATTGTATCTGAATTTGAATTTGAATATACAGGTACAGTTTCTGTTAAGTGGGGATGTGTAAATTTTGTGCCGTTTGGTTTCTTATATTGTACAAACAATTTGAGGGAGAGCTTATAAGAGCCATTTTGTGCATTTAGAATTGCCTGCAGATCAGGATTTATACTGTTCAAGAAATTCTCAATGCCGCATCTTGGCTCTGATACAAACCGGTAATCCCTAAGTTGGGCATTAAAACTGCTATGTATGGGTGGTTCATAGCGTGGCTGCTTTGCAGGTCCAGCATTAACAGGTGCTTCGTATTTTCTTTTCAGACCAGATGTGGATGGTTGTGGGGGCAATGTTGATGACTGCACATAAGAATTACACGTATGCCATTTGTAATATGCCTTGCTTAATATTTTATGGCATCTTGGACATATTTTCATGGCCTTTCTGCATTTCCTAGGCTTACATTGGTGCCTAGTCCAATAAGAACTAGATATATTTTTATTACACCGATTGCAATATTTTTGTTTTGGCATTTTTTCTTGTAGTTTATTATATAAGATTTTCTGGGCTTCAATTCCAAACTTTATACTTAATAAAAATATCAGTTGGGTTCAGCAGTTAATGGCTGAGCTGGTGCTTTTATACCCAAACAATAGCAGTAACTAGGTTTTGGTGATAGTTTTGCTGTTGTACAACACACAAACCTCAACTGTTTATCAGCTAGCAGTGAATATCTTATGTGTGGGCAGTTGCATATATTTCAATCTTATATCAGGACTCGAACCCAAAGCCTCTGATTACAATGCCACAATATTAATACGTCTCCAAATAGAATATGCCCATATTTTACTGGGTTCTGAGACCCTTATGCAGACAAAATTGGATTTTGAACTGCCATAATATTTTCTAAGTCTTTGCCCAGGCTCATATTATCTGAACAGAATTGCTTTCAGCACGAGGGGGGGTACAGTTCATTGCTACTGTGTGAAAATATGTATCTTTATCTCAATAATCTTTGTTACACTTTTACATGTTGTCTTGCATGACTAGGAATTTGTTACACTTTTTCCCCTGTCGTGCTGAAAGATTAATGACCTCTTCAGTGAATCATATAGAAAAATCATTAATGCCCCCCTTCTAGCGTGTCTCTTGCGTGCCGGCAAAGCACGCAAATGCTTACCCGCTTCTTCTCCCATTGTATTTGAGGAGGTGGTTATAAAACATGAGAAAATAAGAAAATTCAGTTTTTTGTACAATATATTATTGTAAAACACTTTTTACCAGGTTTTCAGATCTGGGAGTTGTATATCAACTATTCTCAAAATCTCACTTGTAGACATATTATTTTGCCACATGTTTTCAATCTTAAATATTTTATGAGGACTCGAACCCGGAGCCCCTTGTTTACAAGACAAACAATATTAACATTTTGCCATCAGGAGAGGCTTTACATTTTATCAGGACTCAAACCCGAGCCTTTTGCTTACAAAGCAACAATATTAACATTTTGCCATCAGGAGAGGCTTCACATTTTATCAGAATTCAAACCCAGAGGCCTCCTGATTGCAAGGCAATAAAAACCATGCACCACACTCCACTGGGCCTCAGAACCCAGTAACTATAAGCTTTATATTAATATACATGGCAGAATCAATCTGAAACACTAAAATTCAATTCCTGGGATTTTGACACACTATAAGCAATAAGATCATATGGGAACTTGGCATTGTTTTAAGTGTAAGCAAATCTATCTGTTGAGCCCTCGCCTTTTCTACACTAGAAATTCAGAATTTCTTAAAAATCAGAGCATATCACACTGGAAGAATTGGGGTATAGGCCCCTCTTGGCATTGTTTTAAGTGTAAGCAAATCTATCTGTTGAGCCCTCGCCTTTTCTACACTAGAAATTCAGAATTTCTTAAAAATCAGAGCATATCACACTGGAAGAATTGGGGTATAGGCCCCTCTTGGCATTGTTTTAAGTGTAAGCAAATCTATCTGTTGAGCCCTCGCCTTTTCTACACTAGAAATTCAGAATTTCTTAAAAATCAGAGCATATCACACTGGAAGAATTGGGGTATAGGCCCCTCTTGGCATTGTTTTAAGTGTAAGCAAATCTGATTGAACAATCAAATAGCCTCGCCTTTTCTACACTTGTAAGTGGTGCTGTCCGTAGCATAAACTATACTACTAACCTCCCATCTGAAAATTTGAAAATTCCTAAAAAATCCGTGCAAAATCTTGATGACCCCAATCTCTTGTTTTGTACGTTTTTTCCACGTGTCTTGACATCCAATGTATTCCTGCAATGTTTGGTGAAGATCTGAGTATGTAGTTTTTGACCTTATATGGAACCTCCTATCTGAAAATTTGAAAATTCTTAAAAAATTCGACCAAAATCTTGATGTTCCGAATCCTATGTTTTGTATGTTTTTTCCACGTGTCTTGACATCCAATGTATCCCTGCAAAGTTTGGTGAAGATCTGAGTATGTAGTTTTTGACCTTATATTGAACCTCCCATCTGAAAATTTGAAAATTCTTAAAAAATTCGTCCAAAATCTTGATGACCCCAATCTCTTGTTTTGTACGTTTTTTCCACGTGTCTTGACATCCAAAGTATCCCTGCAAAGTTTGGTGAAGATCTGAGTATGTAGTTTTTGACCTTATATGGAACCTCCTTTCTGAAAATTTGAGAATTCTTAAAAAATTCGTCCAAAATCTTGATGTCTCCAATCTCTTGTTTTGTACGTTTTTTCCACGTGTCTTGACATCCAATGTATCCATGCAAAGTTTGGTGAAGATCTGAGTATGTCGTTTTTGACCTTATCTGGAACCTCCCATCTGAAAATTTGAAAATTCTTAAAAAATTCGTCGAAAATCTTGATGTCTCCAATCTTTTGTTTTGTACGTTTTTTCCACGTGTCTTGACATGCAAAGTATCCCTGCAACGTTTGGTGAAGATCTGAGTATGTAGTTTTTGACCTTATCTGGAACCTCCTATCTGAAAATTTGAAAATTCTTAAAAAATTCGTCGAAAATCTTGATGTCTCCAATCTCTTGTTTTGTACGTTTTTTCCACGTGTCTTGATATCCAATGTATCCCTGCAAAGTTTGGTGAAGATCTGAGTATGTCGTTTTTGACCTTATCTGGAACATCCTTTCTGAAAATTTGAAAATTGTTAAAAAATTCGTCCAAAATCTTGATGTCTCCAATCTCTTTTTTGTACGTTTTTTCCACGTGTCTTGACATCCAATGTATCCCTGCAAAGTTTGGTGAAGATCTGAGTATGTAGTTTTTGACCTTATCTGGAACCTAACATCTGAAAATTTGAAAATTCTTAAAAAATTCGACCAAAATCTTGATGTCTCCAATCTTTTGTTTTGTACGTTTTTTCCACGTGTCTTGACACATAATGTATCCATGCAAAGTTTGGTGAAGATCTGAGTATGTAGTTTTTGACCTTATATGGAACCTCCTATCTGAAAATTTGAAAATTCTTAAAAAATTCGTCCAAAATCTTGATGTCTCCAATCTCTTGTTTTGTACGTTTTTTCCACGTGTCTTGACATCCAATGTATCCCTGCAAAGTTTGGTGAAGATCTGAGTATGTAGTTTTTGACCTTATCTGGAACCTCCCATCTGAAAATTTGAAAATTCCTAAAAAATCCGTGCAAAATCTTGATGACCCCAATCTCTTGTTTTGTACGTTTTTTCCACGTGTCTTGACATCCAATGTATCCATGCAAAGTTTGGTGAAGATCTGAGTATGTCGTTTTTGACCTTATCTGGAACATCCTTTCTGAAAATTTGAAAATTGTTAAAAAATTCGTCCAAAATCTTGATGTCTCCAATCTCTTTTTTGTACGTTTTTTCCACGTGTCTTGACATCCAATGGATCCCTGCAAAGTTTGGTGAAGATCTGAGTATGTAGTTTTTGACCTTATCTGGAACCTCCCATCTGAAAATTTGAAAATTCTTAAAAAATTCGACCAAAATCTTGATGTCTCCAATCTTTTGTTTTGTACGTTTTTTCCACGTGTCTTGACACATAATGTATTCATGCAAAGTTTAGTGAAGATCTGAGTATGTAGTTTTTGACCTTATATGGAACCTCCTATCTGAAAATTTGAAAATTCTTAAAAAATTCGTCCAAAATCTTGATGTCTCCAATCTCTTGTTTTGTACGTTTTTTCCACGTGTCTTGACATCCAATGTATCCCTGCAAAGTTTGGTGAAGATCTGAGTATGTAGTTTTTGACCTTATCTGGAACCTCCCATCTGAAAATTTGAAAATTCCTAAAAAATCCGTGCAAAATCTTGATGACCCCAATCTCTTGTTTTGTACGTTTTTTCCACGTGTCTTGACATCCAATGTATTCCTGCAATGTTTGGTGAAGATCTGAGTATGTAGTTTTTGACCTTATATGGAACCTCCTATCTGAAAATTTGAAAATTCTTAAAAAATTCGACCAAAATCTTGATGTTCCGAATCCTATGTTTTGTGTTTTTTCCACGTGTCTTGACATCCAATGTATCCCTGCAAAGTTTGGTGAAGATCTGAGTATGTAGTTTTTGACCTTATATTGAACCTCCCATCTGAAAATTTGAAAATTCTTAAAAAATTCGTCCAAAATCTTGATGACCCCAATCTCTTGTTTTGTACGTTTTTTCCACGTGTCTTGACATCCAAAGTATCCCTGCAAAGTTTGGTGAAGATCTGAGTATGTAGTTTTTGACCTTATATGGAACCTCCTTTCTGAAAATTTGAGAATTCTTAAAAAATTCGTCCAAAATCTTGATGTCTCCAATCTCTTGTTTTGTACGTTTTTTCCACGTGTCTTGACATCCAATGTATCCATGCAAAGTTTGGTGAAGATCTGAGTATGTCGTTTTTGACCTTATCTGGAACCTCCCATCTGAAAATTTGAAAATTCTTAAAAAATTCGTCGAAAATCTTGATGTCTCCAATCTTTTGTTTTGTACGTTTTTTCCACGTGTCTTGACATGCAAAGTATCCCTGCAACGTTTGGTGAAGATCTGAGTATGTAGTTTTTGACTTTATCTGGAACCTCCTATCTGAAAATTTGAAAATTCTTAAAAAATTCGTCGAAAATCTTGATGTCTCCAATCTCTTGTTTTGTACGTTTTTTCCACGTGTCTTGATATCCAATGTATCCCTGCAAAGTTTGGTGAAGATCTGAGTATGTCGTTTTTGACCTTATCTGGAACATCCTTTCTGAAAATTTGAAAATTGTTAAAAAATTCGTCCAAAATCTTGATGTCTCCAATCTCTTTTTTGTACGTTTTTTCCACGTGTCTTGACATCCAATGTATCCCTGCAAAGTTTGGTGAAGATCTGAGTATGTAGTTTTTGACCTTATCTGGAACCTCCCATCTGAAAATTTGAAAATTCTTAAAAAATTCGACCAAAATCTTGATGTCTCCAATCTTTTGTTTTGTACGTTTTTTCCACGTGTCTTGACATCCAATGTATCCCTGCAAAGTTTGGTGAAGATCTGAGTATGTAGTTTTTGACCTTATATGGAACCTCCTATCTGAAAATTTGAAAATTCTTAAAAAATTCGTCCAAAATCTTGATGTCTCCAATCTCTTGTTTTGTACGTTTTTTCCACGTGTCTTGACATCCAATGTATCCCTGCAAAGTTTGGTGAAGATCTGAGTATGTAGTTTTTGACCTTATCTGGAACCTCCCATCTGAAAATTTGAAAATTCCTAAAAAATCCGTGCAAAATCTTGATGACCCCAATCTCTTGTTTTGTACGTTTTTTCCACGTGTCTTGACATCCAATGTATTCCTGCAATGTTTGGTGAAGATCTGAGTATGTAGTTTTTGACCTTATATGGAACCTCCTATCTGAAAATTTGAAAATTCTTAAAAAATTCGACCAAAATCTTGATGTTCCGAATCCTATGTTTTGTATGTTTTTTCCACGTGTCTTGACATCCAATGTATCCATGCAAAGTTTGGTGAAGATCTGAGTATGTAGTTTTTGACCTTATATTGAACCTCCCATCTGAAAATTTGAAAATTCTTAAAAAAATCGTCCAAAATCTTGATGACCCCAATCTCTTGTTTTGTACGTTTTTTCCACGTGTCTTGACATCCAAAGTATCCCTGCAAAGTTTGGTGAAGATCTGAGTATGTAGTTTTTGACCTTATATTGAACCTCCCATCTGAAAATTTGAAAATTCTTAAAAAATTCGTCCAAAATCTTGATGTCTCCAATCTCTTGTTTTGTACGTTTTTTCCACGTGTCTTGACATCCAATGTATCCATGCAAAGTTTGGTGAAGATCTGAGTATGTCGTTTTTGACCTTATCTGGAACCTCCCATCTGAAAATTTGAAAATTCTTAAAAAATTCGTCGAAAATCTTGATGTCTCCAATCTTTTGTTTTGTACGTTTTTTCCACGTGTCTTGACATGCAAAGTATCCCTGCAACGTTTGGTGAAGATCTGAGTATGTAGTTTTTGACCTTATCTGGAACCTCCTATCTGAAAATTTGAAAATTCTTCAAAAATTCGTCGAAAATCTTGATGTCTCCAATCTCTTGTTTTGTACGTTTTTTCCACGTGTCTTGACATCCAATGTATTCCTGCAATGTTTGGTGGAGATCTGAGTATGTAGTTTTAGACCTTATCTGGAACCTCCTATCTGAAAATTTGAAAATTCTTCAAAAATTCGTCCAAAATCTTGATGTCTCCAATCTCTTGTTTTGTACGTTTTTTCCACGTGTCTCGACCTCCAATGGATCCCTGCAAAGTTTGGTGAAGATCTGAATATGTCGTTTTTGACCTTATCTGGAACATCCTTTCTGAAAATTTGAAAATTCTTAAAAAATTCGTCGAAAATCTTGATGTCTCCAATCTCTTGTTTTGTACGTTTTTTCCACGTGTCTTGACATCCAATGTATCCCTGCAAAGTTTGGTGAAGATCTGAGTATGTAGTTTTTGACCTTATATGGAACCTCCTATCTGAAAATTTGAAAATTCTTAAAAAATTCGTCCAAAATCTTGATGTCTCCAATCTCTTGTTTTGTACGTTTTTTCCACGTGTCTCGACCTCCAATGGATCCCTGCAAAGTTTGGTGAAGATCTGAGTATGTCGTTTTTGACCTTATCTGGAACCTCCCATCTGAAAATTTGAAAATTCTTAAAAAATTCGTCGAAAATCTTGATGTCTCCGATCTCTTGTTTTGTACGTTTTTTCCACGTGTCTTGACATGCAAAGTATTCCTGCAAAGTTTGGTGAAGATCTGAGTATGTAGTTTTTGACCTCATCTGGAACCTCCTATCTGAAAATTTGAAAATTCTTAAAAAATTCGTCCAAAATCTTGATGTCTCCAATCTCTTGTTTTGTACGTTTTTTCCACGTGTCTTGACATCCAATGTATCCCTGCAATGTTTGGTGAAGATCTGAGTATGTAGTTTTTGACCTTATCTGAACCTCCCATCTGAAAATTTGAAAATTCCTAAAAAATCCGTCCAAAATCTTGATGACCCCAATCTCTTGTTTTGTACTTTTTTTCCACGTGTCTCGACCTCCAATGTATCCCTGCAAAGTTTGGTGAAGATCTGAGTATGTAGTTTTTGACCTTATATGGAACCTCCTATCTGAAAATTTGAAAATTCTTAAAAAATTCGTCCAAAATCTTGATGTCACCAATCCTATGTTTTGTATGTTTTTTCCACGTGTCTTGACATCCAATGTATCCATGCAAAGTTTGGTGAAGATCTGAGTATGTCGTTTTTGACCTTATCTGGAACCTCCCATCTGAAAATTTGAAAATTCTTAAAAAATTCGACGAAAATCTTGATGTCTCCGATCTCTTGTTTTGTACGTTTTTTCCACGTGTCTTGACATGCAAAGTATTCCTGCAAAGTTTGGTGAAGATCTGAGTATGTAGTTTTTGACCTCATCTGGAACCTCCTATCTGAAAATTTGAAAATTCTTAAAAAATTCGTCCAAAATTTTGATGTCTCCAATCTCTTGTTTTGTACGTTTTTTCCACGTGTCTTGACATCCAATGTATCCCTGCAATGTTTGGTGAAGATCTGAGTATGTAGTTTTTGACCTTATCTGGAACCTCCCATCTGAAAATTTGAAAATTCCTAAAAATCCGTCCAAAATCTTGATGACCCCAAATCTCTTGTTTTGTACGTTTTTTCCACGTGTCTTGACATCCAATGTATCCCTGCAAAGTTTGGTGAAGATCTGAGTATGTAGTTTTTGACCTTATATTGAACCTCCCATCTGAAAATTTGAAAATTCTTAAAAAATTCGTCCAAAATCTTGATGTCTCCAATCTCTTGTTTTGTACGTTTTTTCCACGTGTCTTGATATCCAATGTATCCCTGCAAAGTTTGGTGAAGATCTGAGTATGTAGTTTTTGACCTTATATGGAACCTCCTATCTGAAAATTTGAAAATTCTTAAAAAATTCGTCCAAAATCTTGATGTCTCCAATCTCTTGTTTTGTACGTTTTTTCCACGTGTCTCGACCTCCAATGGATCCCTGCAAAGTTTGGTGAAGATCTGAGTATGTAGTTTTTGACCTTATCTGGAACCTCCCATCTGAAAATTTGAAAATTCTTAAAAAATTCGACCAAAATCTTGATGTCTCCAATCTTTTGTTTTGTACGTTTTTTCCACGTGTCTTGACACATAATGTATCCCTGCAAAGTTTGGTGAAGATCTGAGTATGTAGTTTTTGACCTTATCTGGAACCTCCTATCTGAAAATTTGAAAATTCTTAAAAAATTCGTCGAAAATCTTGATGTCTCCAATCTTTTGTTTTGTACGTTTTTTCCACGTGTCTTGACATCCAATGTATCCCTGCAAAGTTTGGTGAAGATCTGAGTATGTAGTTTTTGACCTTATATGGAACCTCCTATCTGAAAATTTGAAAATTCTTAAAAAATTCGTCCAAAATCTTGATGTCTCCAATCTCTTGTTTTGTACGTTTTTTCCACGTGTCTCGACCTCCAATGGATCCCTGCAAAGTTTGGTGAAGATCTGAGTATGTCGTTTTTGACCTTATCTGGAACCTCCCATCTGAAAATTTGAAAATTCTTAAAAAATTCGTCGAAAATCTTGATGTCTCCGATCTCTTGTTTTGTACGTTTTTTCCACGTGTCTTGACATGCAAAGTATTCCTGCAAAGTTTGGTGAAGATCTGAGTATGTAGTTTTTGACCTCATCTGGAACCTCCTATCTGAAAATTTGAAAATTCTTAAAAAATTCGTCCAAAATCTTGATGTCTCCAATCTCTTGTTTTGTACGTTTTTTCCACGTGTCTTGACATCCAATGTATCCCTGCAATGTTTGGTGAAGATCTGAGTATGTAGTTTTTTACCTTATCTGGAACCTCCCATCTGAAAATTTGAAAATTCCTAAAAAATCCGTCCAAAATCTTGATGACCCCAATCTCTTGTTTTGTACTTTATTTCCACGTGTCTCGACCTCCAATGTATCCCTGCAAAGTTTGGTGAAGATCTGAGTATGTAGTTTTTGACCTTATATGGAACCTCCTATCTGAAAATTTGAAAATTCTTAAAAAATTCGTCCAAAATCTTGATGTCACCAATCCTATGTTTTGTATGTTTTTTCCACGTGTCTTGACATCCAATGTATCCATGCAAAGTTTGGTGAAGATCTGAGTATGTCGTTTTTGACCTTATCTGGAACCTCCCATCTGAAAATTTGAAAATTCTTAAAAAATTCGTCGAAAATCTTGATGTCTCCAATCTCTTGTTTTGTACGTTTTTTCCACGTGTCTCGACCTCCAATGGATCCCTGCAAAGTTTGGTGAAGATCTGAGTATGTCGTTTTTGACCTTATCTGGAACCTCCCATCTGAAAATTTGAAAATTCTTAAAAAAATCGTCGAAAATCTTGATGTCTCCGATCTCTTGTTTTGTACGTTTTTTCCACGTGTCTTGACATGCAAAGTATTCCTGCAAAGTTTGGTGAAGATCTGAGTATGTAGTTTTTGACCTCATCTGGAACCTCCTATCTGAAAATTTGAAAATTCTTAAAAAATTCGTCCAAAATCTTGATGTCTCCAATCTCTTGTTTTGTACGTTTTTTCCACGTGTCTTGACATCCAATGTATCCCTGCAATGTTTGGTGAAGATCTGAGTATGTAGTTTTTGACCTTATCTGGAACCTCCCATCTGAAAATTTGAAAATTCCTAAAAAATCCGTCCAAAATCTTGATGACCCCAATCTCTTGTTTTGTACTTTTTTTCCACGTGTCTCGACCTCCAATGTATCCCTGCAAAGTTTGGTGAAGATCTGAGTATGTAGTTTTTGACCTTATATGGAACCTCCTATCTGAAAATTTGAAAATTCTTAAAAAATTCGTCCAAAATCTTGATGTCACCAATCCTATGTTTTGTATGTTTTTTCCACGTGTCTTGACATCCAATGTATCCATGCAAAGTTTGGTGAAGATCTGAGTATGTCGTTTTTGACCTTATCTGGAACCTCCCATCTGAAAATTTGAAAATTCTTAAAAAATTCGTCGAAAATCTTGATGTCTCCGATCTCTTGTTTTGTACGTTTTTTCCACGTGTCTTGACATGCAAAGTATCCCTGCAAAGTTTGGTGAAGATCTGAGTATGTAGTTTTTGACCTTATCTGGAACCTCCTATCTGAAAATTTGAAAATTCTTAAAAAATTCGTCCAAAATCTTGATGTCTCCAATCTCTTGTTTTGTACGTTTTTTCCACGTGTCTTGACATCCAATGTATCCCTGCAATGTTTGGTGAAGATCTGAGTATGTAGTTTTTGACCTTATATGGAGCCTCCTATCTGAAAATTTGAAAATTCTTAAAAAATTCGTCCAAAATCTTGATGTCTCCAATCTCTTGTTTTGTACGTTCTTTCCACGTGTCTTGACATCCAATGTATCCCTGCAATGTTTGGTGAAGATCTGAGTATGTAGTTTTTGACCTTATATGGAACCTCCTATCTGAAAATTTGAAAATTCTTAAAAGAATTTAACAAAATCTTGATGTCCCCAATCCTATGTTTTGTATGTTTTTTCCACGTGTCTTGACATACAATGTATCCCTGCAGAGTTTGGTGAAGATCTGAGTATGTAGTTTTTGACCTTATCTGGAACCTCCCATCTGAAAATTTGAAAATTCCTAAAAAATCCGTCCAAAATCTTGTTGACCCGAATCTCTTGTTTTGTACGTTTTTTCCACGTGTCTTGACATCCAATGTATCCCTGCAAAGTTTGGTGAAGATCTGAGTATGTAGTTTTTGACCTTATCTGGAACCGCATTTCTGAAAATTTGAAAATTTTTAAAAAAATCGTCCAAAATCTTGATGTCTCCGATCTCTTGTTTTGTACGTTTTTTCCACGTGTCTTGACATGCAAAGTATTCCTGCAAAGTTTGGTGAAGATCTGAGTATGTAGTTTTTGACCTCATCTGGAACCTCCTATCTGAAAATTTGAAAATTCTTAAAAAATTCGTCCAAAATCTTGATGTCTCCAATCTCTTGTTTTGTACGTTTTTTCCACGTGTCTTGACATCCAATGTATCCCTGCAAAGTTTGGTGAAGATCTGAGTATGTAGTTTTTGACCTTATCTGGAACCTCCTATCTGAAAATTTGAAAATTCTTAAAAAATTCGTCCAAAATCTTGATGTCTCCAATCTCTTGTTTTGTACGTTTTTTCCACGTGTCTTGATATCCAATGTATCCCTGCAAAGTTTGGTGAAGATCTGAGTATGTCGTTTTTGACCTTATCTGGAACATCCTTTCTGAAAATTTGAAAATTGTTAAAAAATTCGTCCAAAATCTTGATGTCTCCAATCTCTTTTTTGTACGTTTTTTCCACGTGTCTTGACATCCAATGGATCCCTGCAAAGTTTGGTGAAGATCTGAGTATGTAGTTTTTGACCTTATCTGGAACCTCCCATCTGAAAATTTGAAAATTCTTAAAAAATTCGACCAAAATCTTGATGTCTCCAATCTCTTGTTTTGTACGTTTTTTCCACGTGTCTTGACACATAATGTATCCATGCAAAGTTTGGTGAAGATCTCAGTATGTAGTTTTTGACCTTATATGGAACCTCCTATCTGAAAATTTGAAAATTCTTAAAAAATTCGTCCAAAATCTTGATGTCTCCAATCTCTTGTTTTGTACGTTTTTTCCACGTGTCTTGACATCCAATGTATCCCTGCAAAGTTTGGTGAAGATCTGAGTATGTAGTTTTTGACCTTATCTGGAACCTCCCATCTGAAAATTTGAAAATTCCTAAAAAATCCGTGCAAAATCTTGATGACCCCAATCTCTTGTTTTGTACGTTTTTTCCACGTGTCTTGACATCCAATGTATTCCTGCAATGTTTGGTGAAGATCTGAGTATGTAGTTTTTGACCTTATATGGAACCTCCTATCTGAAAATTTGAAAATTCTTAAAAAATTCGACCAAAATCTTGATGTTCCGAATCCTATGTTTTGTATGTTTTTTCCACGTGTCTTGACATCCAATGTATCCCTGCAAAGTTTGGTGAAGATCTGAGTATGTAGTTTTTGACCTTATATTGAACCTCCCATCTGAAAATTTGAAAATTCTTAAAAAATTCGTCCAAAATCTTGATGACCCCAATCTCTTGTTTTGTACGTTTTTTCCACGTGTCTTGACATCCAAAGTATCCCTGCAAAGTTTGGTGAAGATCTGAGTATGTAGTTTTTGACCTTATATGGAACCTCCTTTCTGAAAATTTGAGAATTCTTAAAAAATTCGTCCAAAATCTTGATGTCTCCAATCTCTTGTTTTGTACGTTTTTTCCACGTGTCTTGACATCCAATGTATCCATGCAAAGTTTGGTGAAGATCTGAGTATGTCGTTTTTGACCTTATCTGGAACCTCCCATCTGAAAATTTGAAAATTCTTAAAAAATTCGTCGAAAATCTTGATGTCTCCAATCTTTTGTTTTGTACGTTTTTTCCACGTGTCTTGACATGCAAAGTATCCCTGCAACGTTTGGTGAAGATCTGAGTATGTAGTTTTTGACCTTATCTGGAACCTCATATCTGAAAATTTGAAAATTCTTAAAAAATTCGTCGAAAATCTTGATGTCTCCAATCTCTTGTTTTGTACGTTTTTTCCACGTGTCTTGACACATAATGTATCCATGCAAAGTTTGGTGAAGATCTGAGTATGTAGTTTTTGACCTTATATGGAACCTCCTATCTGAAAATTTGAAAATTCTTAAAAAATTCGTCCAAAATCTTGATGTCTCCAATCTCTTGTTTTGTACGTTTTTTCCACGTGTCTTGACATCCAATGTATCCCTGCAAAGTTTGGTGAAGATCTGAGTATGTAGTTTTTGACCTTATCTGGAACCTCCCATCTGAAAATTTGAAAATTCTTAAAAAATTCGTGCAAAATCTTGATGACCCCAATCTCTTGTTTTGTACGTTTTTTCCACGTGTCTTGACATCCAAAGTATCCCTGCAAAGTTTGGTGAAGATCTGAGTATGTAGTTTTTGACCTTATATGGAACCTCCTTTCTGAAAATTTGAGAATTCTTAAAAAATTCGTCCAAAATCTTGATGTCTCCAATCTCTTGTTTTGTACGTTTTTTCCACGTGTCTTGACATCCAATGTATCCCTGCAATGTTTGGTGAAGATCTGAGTATGTAGTTTTTGACCTTATCTGGAACCTCCCATCTGAAAATTTGAAAATTCCTAAAAAATCCGTCCAAAATCTTGATGACCCCAATCTCTTGTTTTGTACTTTTTTTCCACGTGTCTCGACCTCCAATGTATCCCTGCAAAGTTTGGTGAAGATCTGAGTATGTAGTTTTTGACCTTATATGGAACCTCCTATCTGAAAATTTGAAAATTCTTAAAAAATTCGTCCAAAATCTTGATGTCACCAATCCTATGTTTTGTATGTTTTTTCCACGTGTCTTGACATCCAATGTATCCATGCAAAGTTTGGTGAAGATCTGAGTATGTCGTTTTTGACCTTATCTGGAACCTCCCATCTGAAAATTTGAAAATTCTTAAAAAATTCGTCGAAAATCTTGATGTCTCCGATCTCTTGTTTTGTACGTTTTTTCCACGTGTCTTGACATGCAAAGTATCCCTGCAAAGTTTGGTGAAGATCTGAGTATGTAGTTTTTGACCTTATCTGGAACCTCCTATCTGAAAATTTGAAAATTCTTAAAAAATTCGTCCAAAATCTTGATGTCTCCAATCTCTTGTTTTGTACGTTTTTTCCACGTGTCTTGACATCCAATGTATCCCTGCAATGTTTGGTGAAGATCTGAGTATGTAGTTTTTGACCTTATATGGAGCCTCCTATCTGAAAATTTGAAAATTCTTAAAAAATTCGTCCAAAATCTTGATGTCTCCAATCTCTTGTTTTGTACGTTCTTTCCACGTGTCTTGACATCCAATGTATCCCTGCAATGTTTGGTGAAGATCTGAGTATGTAGTTTTTGACCTTATATGGAACCTCCTATCTGAAAATTTGAAAATTCTTAAAAGAATTTAACAAAATCTTGATGTCCCCAATCCTATGTTTTGTATGTTTTTTCCACGTGTCTTGACATACAATGTATCCCTGCAGAGTTTGGTGAAGATCTGAGTATGTAGTTTTTGACCTTATCTGGAACCTCCCATCTGAAAATTTGAAAATTCCTAAAAAATCCGTCCAAAATCTTGTTGACCCGAATCTCTTGTTTTGTACGTTTTTTCCACGTGTCTTGACATCCAATGTATCCCTGCAAAGTTTGGTGAAGATCTGAGTATGTAGTTTTTGACCTTATCTGGAACCGCATTTCTGAAAATTTGAAAATTTTTAAAAAAATCGTCCAAAATCTTGATGTCTCCAATCTCTTGTTTTGTACGTTTTTTCCACGTGTCTTGACATCCAATGTATCCCTGCAAAGTTTGGTGAAGATCTGAGTATGTAGTTTTTGACCTTATATGGAACCCCCTATCTGAAAATTTGAAAATTCTTAAAAAATTCGTCCAAAATCTTGATGTCTCCAATCTCTTGTTTTGTACGTTTTTTCCACGTGTCTCGACCTCCAATGGATCCCTGCAAAGTTTGGTGAAGATCTGAGTATGTCGTTTTTGACCTTATCTGGAACCTCCCATCTGAAAATTTGAAAATTCTTAAAAAATTCGTCGAAAATCTTGATGTCTCCGATCTCTTGTTTTGTACGTTTTTTCCACGTGTCTTGACATGCAAAGTATTCCTGCAAAGTTTGGTGAAGATCTGAGTATGTAGTTTTTGACCTCATCTGGAACCTCCTATCTGAAAATTTGAAAATTCTTAAAAAATTCGTCCAAAATCTTGATGTCTCCAATCTCTTGTTTTGTACGTTTTTTCCACGTGTCTTGACATCCAATGTATCCCTGCAAAGTTTGGTGAAGATCTGAGTATGTAGTTTTTGACCTTATCTGGAACCTCCTATCTGAAAATTTGAAAATTCTTAAAAAATTCGTCCAAAATCTTGATGTCTCCAATCTCTTGTTTTGTACGTTTTTTCCACGTGTCTTGATATCCAATGTATCCCTGCAAAGTTTGGTGAAGATCTGAGTATGTCGTTTTTGACCTTATCTGGAACATCCTTTCTGAAAATTTGAAAATTGTTAAAAAATTCGTCCAAAATCTTGATGTCTCCAATCTCTTTTTTGTACGTTTTTTCCACGTGTCTTGACATCCAATGGATCCCTGCAAAGTTTGGTGAAGATCTGAGTATGTAGTTTTTGACCTTATCTGGAACCTCCCATCTGAAAATTTGAAAATTCTTAAAAAATTCGACCAAAATCTTGATGTCTCCAATCTCTTGTTTTGTACGTTTTTTCCACGTGTCTTGACACATAATGTATCCATGCAAAGTTTGGTGAAGATCTCAGTATGTAGTTTTTGACCTTATATGGAACCTCCTATCTGAAAATTTGAAAATTCTTAAAAAATTCGTCCAAAATCTTGATGTCTCCAATCTCTTGTTTTGTACGTTTTTTCCACGTGTCTTGACATCCAATGTATCCCTGCAAAGTTTGGTGAAGATCTGAGTATGTAGTTTTTGACCTTATCTGGAACCTCCCATCTGAAAATTTGAAAATTCCTAAAAAATCCGTGCAAAATCTTGATGACCCCAATCTCTTGTTTTGTACGTTTTTTCCACGTGTCTTGACATCCAATGTATTCCTGCAATGTTTGGTGAAGATCTGAGTATGTAGTTTTTGACCTTATATGGAACCTCCTATCTGAAAATTTGAAAATTCTTAAAAAATTCGACCAAAATCTTGATGTTCCGAATCCTATGTTTTGTATGTTTTTTCCACGTGTCTTGACATCCAATGTATCCCTGCAAAGTTTGGTGAAGATCTGAGTATGTAATTTTTGACCTTATATTGAACCTCCCATCTGAAAATTTGAAAATTCTTAAAAAATTCGTCCAAAATCTTGATGACCCCAATCTCTTGTTTTGTACGTTTTTTCCACGTGTCTTGACATCCAAAGTATCCCTGCAAAGTTTGGTGAAGATCTGAGTATGTAGTTTTTGACCTTATATGGAACCTCCTTTCTGAAAATTTGAGAATTCTTAAAAAATTCGTCCAAAATCTTGATGTCTCCAATCTCTTGTTTTGTACGTTTTTTCCACGTGTCTTGACATCCAATGTATCCATGCAAAGTTTGGTGAAGATCTGAGTATGTCGTTTTTGACCTTATCTGGAACCTCCCATCTGAAAATTTGAAAATTCTTAAAAAATTCGTCGAAAATCTTGATGTCTCCAATCTTTTGTTTTGTACGTTTTTTCCACGTGTCTTGACATGCAAAGTATCCCTGCAACGTTTGGTGAAGATCTGAGTATGTAGTTTTTGACCTTATCTGGAACCTCATATCTGAAAATTTGAAAATTCTTAAAAAATTCGTCGAAAATCTTGATGTCTCCAATCTCTTGTTTTGTACGTTTTTTCCACGTGTCTTGACACATAATGTATCCATGCAAAGTTTGGTGAAGATCTGAGTATGTAGTTTTTGACCTTATATGGAACCTCCTATCTGAAAATTTGAAAATTCTTAAAAAATTCGTCCAAAATCTTGATGTCTCCAATCTCTTGTTTTGTACGTTTTTTCCACGTGTCTTGACATCCAATGTATCCCTGCAAAGTTTGGTGAAGATCTGAGTATGTAGTTTTTGACCTTATCTGGAACCTCCCATCTGAAAATTTGAAAATTCCTAAAAAATCCGTGCAAAATCTTGATGACCCCAATCTCTTGTTTTGTACGTTTTTTCCACGTGTCTTGACATCCAATGTATCCATGCAAAGTTTGGTGAAGATCTGAGTTTGTCGTTTTTGACCTTATCTGGAACATCCTTTCTGAAAATTTGAAAATTGTTAAAAAATTCGTCCAAAATCTTGATGTCTCCAATCTCTTTTTTGTACGTTTTTTCCACGTGTCTTGACATCCAATGTATCCCTGCAAAGTTTGGTGAAGATCTGAGTATGTAGTTTTTGACCTTATCTGGAACCTCCCATCTGAAAATTTGAAAATTCTTCAAAAATTCGTCGAAAATCTTGATGTCTCCAATCTCTTGTTTTGTACGTTTTTTCCACGTGTCTTGACATCCAATGTATCCCTGCAATGTTTGGTGGAGATCTGAGTATGTAGTTTTTGACCTTATCTGGGACCTCCTATCAGAAAATTTGAAAATTCTTCAAAAATTCGTCCAAAATCTTGATGTCTCCAATCTCTTGTTTTGTACGTTTTTTCCACGTGTCTCGACCTCCAATGTATCCCTGCAAAGTTTGGTGAAGATCTGAGTATGTCGTTTTTGACCTTATCTGGAACATCCTTTCTGAAAATTTGAAAATTCTTAAAAAATTCGTCGAAAATCTTGATGTCTCCAATCTCTTGTTTTGTACGTTTTTTCCACGTGTCTTGACATCCAATGTATCCCTGCAAAGTTTGGTGAAGATCTGAGTATGTAGTTTTTGACCTTATATGGAACCTCCTTTCTGAAAATTTGAAAATTCTCAAAAAATTCGTCCATAATCTTGATGTCTCCAATCTCTTGTTTTGTACGTTTTTTCCACGTGTCTTGACATCCAATGTATCCCTGCAAAGTTTGGTGAAGATCTGAGTATGTAGTTTTTGACCTTATCTGGAACCTCCCATCTGAAAATTTGAAAATTCTTAAAAAATTCGACCAAAATCTTGATGTCTCCAATCTTTTGTTTTGTACGTTTTTTCCACGTGTCTTGACACATAATGTATCCATGCAAAGTTTGGTGAAGATCTGAGTATGTAGTTTTTGACCTTATATGGAACCTCCTATCTGAAAATTTGAAAATTCTTAAAAAATTCGTCCAAAATCTTGATGTCTCCAATCTCTTGTTTTGTACGTTTTTTCCACGTGTCTTGACATCCAATGTATCCCTGCAAAGTTTGGTGAAGATCTGAGTATGTAGTTTTTGACCTTATCTGGAACCTCCCATCTGAAAATTTGAAAATTCCTAAAAAATCCGTGCAAAATCTTGATGACCCCAATCTCTTGTTTTGTACGTTTTTTCCACGTGTCTTGACATCCAATGTATTCCTGCAATGTTTGGTGAAGATCTGAGTATATAGTTTTTGACCTTATATGGAACCTCCTATCTGAAAATTTGAAAATTCTTAAAAAATTCGTCGAAAATCTTGATGTCTCCAATCTCTTGTTTTGTACGTTTTTTCCACGTGTCTTGACATGCAAAGTATCCCTGCAACGTTTGGTGAAGATCTGAGTATGTAGTTTTTGACCTTATCTGGAACCTCCTATCTGAAAATTTGAAAATTCTTCAAAAATTCGTCGAAAATCTTGATGTCTCCAATCTCTTGTTTTGTACGTTTTTTCCACGTGTCTTGACATCCAATGTATTCCTGCAATGTTTGGTGAAGATCTGAGTAAGTAGTTTTTGACCTTATATGGAACCTCCTATCTGAAAATTTGAAAATTCTTAAAAAATTCGTCGAAAATCTTGATGTCTCCAATCTCTTGTTTTGTACGTTTTTTCCACGTGTCTTGACATGCAAAGTATCCCTGCAACGTTTGGTGAAGATCTGAGTATGTAGTTTTTGACCTTATCTGGAACCTCCTATCTGAAAATTTGAAAATTCTTAAAAAATTCGTCCAAAATCTTGAAGACCCCAATCTCTTGTTTTGTACGTTTTTTCCACTTGTCTTGACATCCAATGTATCCCTGCAAAGTTTGGTGAAGATCTGAGTATGTAGTTTTTGACCTTATATGGAACCTCCTTTCTGAAAATTTGAGAATTCTTAAAAAATTCGTCCAAAATCTTGATGTCTCCAATCTCTTGTTTTGTACGTTTTTTCCACGTGTCTTGACATCCAAAGTATCCATGCAAAGTTTGGTGAAGATCTGAGTATGTCGTTTTTGACCTTATCTGGAACCTCCCATCCGAAAATTTGAAAATTCTTAAAAAATTCGTCGAAAATCTTGATGTCTCCAATCTCTTGTTTTGTACGTTTTTTCCACGTGTCTTGACATGCAAAGTATCCCTGCAACGTTTGGTGAAGATCTGAGTATGTAGTTTTTGACCTTATCTGGAACCTCCTATCTGAAAATTTGAAAATTCTTCAAAAATTCGTCGAAAATCTTGATGTCTCCAATCTCTTGTTTGTACGTTTTTTCCACGTGTCTTGACATCCAATGTATTCCTGCAATGTTTGGTGGAGATCTGAGTATGTAGTTTTAGACCTTATCTGGAACCTCCTATCTGAAAATTTGAAAATTCTTCAAAAATTCGTCCAAAATCTTGATGTCTCCAATCTCTTGTTTTGTACGTTTTTTCCACGTGTCTCGACCTCCAATGTATCCCTGCAAAGTTAGTGAAGATCTGAGTATGTCGTTTTTGACCTTATCTGGAACATCCTTTCTGAAAATTTGAAAATTCTTAAAAAATTCGTCGAAAATCTTGATGTCTCCAATCTCTTGTTTTGTACGTTTTTTCCACGTGTCTTGACATCCAATGTATCCCTGCAAAGTTTGGTGAAGATCTGAGTATGTAGTTTTTGACCTTATATGGAACCTCCTATCTGAAAATTTGAAAATTCTTAAAAAATTCGTCCAAAATCTTGATGTCTCCAATCTCTTGTTTTGTACGTTTTTTCCACGTGTCTCGACCTCCAATGGATCCCTGCAAAGTTTGGTGAAGATCTGAGTATGTCGTTTTTGACCTTATCTGGAACCTCCCATCTGAAAATTTGAAAATTCTTAAAAAATTCGTCGAAAATCTTGATGTCTCCGATCTCTTGTTTTGTACGTTTTTTCCACGTGTCTTGACATGCAAAGTATTCCTGCAAAGTTTGGTGAAGATCTGAGTATGTAGTTTTTGACCTCATCTGGAACCTCCTATCTGAAAATTTGAAAATTCTTAAAAAATTCGTCCAAAATCTTGATGTCTCCAATCTCTTGTTTTGTACGTTTTTTCCACGTGTCTTGACATCCAATGTATCCCTGCAATGTTTGGTGAAGATCTGAGTATGTAGTTTTTGACCTTATCTGGAACCTCCCATCTGAAAATTTGAAAATTCCTAAAAAATCCGTCCAAAATCTTGATGACCCCAATCTCTTGTTTTGTACTTTTTTTCCACGTGTCTCGACCTCCAATGTATCCCTGCAAAGTTTGGTGAAGATCTGAGTATGTAGTTTTTGACCTTATATGGAACCTCCTATCTGAAAATTTGAAAATTCTTAAAAAATTCTTCCAAAATCTTGATGTCACCAATCCTATGTTTTGTATGTTTTTTCCACGTGTCTTGACATCCAATGTATCCATGCAAAGTTTGGTGAAGATCTGAGTATGTCGTTTTTGACCTTATCTGGAACCTCCCATCTGAAAATTTGAAAATTCTTAAAAAATTCGTCGAAAATCTTGATGTCTCCGATCTCTTGTTTTGTACGTTTTTTCCACGTGTCTTGACATGCAAAGTATTCCTGCAAAGTTTGGTGAAGATCTGAGTATGTAGTTTTTGACCTCATCTGGAACCTCCTATCTGAAAATTTGAAAATTCTTAAAAAATTCGTCCAAAATTTTGATGTCTCCAATCTCTTGTTTTGTACGTTTTTTCCACGTGTCTTGACATCCAATGTATCCCTGCAATGTTTGGTGAAGATCTGAGTATGTAGTTTTTGACCTTATCTGGAACCTCCCATCTGAAAATTTGAAAATTCCTAAAAAATCCGTCCAAAATCTTGATGACCCCAATCTCTTGTTTTGTACGTTTTTTCCACGTGTCTTGACATCCAATGTATCCCTGCAAAGTTTGGTGAAGATCTGAGTATGTAGTTTTTGACCTTATCTGGAACCTCCTATCTGAAAATTTGAAAATTCTTAAAAAATTCGTCCAAAATCTTGATGTCTCCAATCTCTTGTTTTGTACGTTTTTTCCACGTGTCTTGATATCCAATGTATCCCTGCAAAGTTTGGTGAAGATCTGAGTATGTAGTTTTTGACCTTATATGGAACCTCCTATCTGAAAATTTGAAAATTCTTAAAAAATTCGTCCAAAATCTTGATGTCTCCAATCTCTTGTTTTGTACGTTTTTTCCACGTGTCTTGACATCCAATGTATCCCTGCAAAGTTTGGTGAAGATCTGAGTATGTAGTTTTTGACCTTATATTGAACCTCCCATCTGAAAATTTGAAAATTCTTAAAAAATTCGTCCAAAATCTTGATGTCTCCAATCTCTTGTTTTGTACGTTTTTTCCACGTGTCTTGATATCCAATGTATCCCTGCAAAGTTTGGTGAAGATCTGAGTATGTAGTTTTTGACCTTATATGGAACGTCCTATCTGAAAATTTGAAAATTCTTAAAAAATTCGTCCAAAATTTTGATGTCTCCAATCTCTTGTTTTGTACGTTTTTTCCACGTGTCTTGACATCCAATGTATCCCTGCAATGTTTGGTGAAGATCTGAGTATGTAGTTTTTGACCTTATCTGGAACCTCCCATCTGAAAATTTGAAAATTCCTAAAAAATCCGTCCAAAATCTTGATGACCCCAATCTCTTGTTTTGTACGTTTTTTCCACGTGTCTTGACATCCAATGTATCCCTGCAAAGTTTGGTGAAGATCTGAGTATTTAGTTTTTGACCTTATATTGAACCTCCCATCTGAAAATTTGAAAATTCTTAAAAAATTCGTCCAAAATCTTGATGTCTCCAATCTCTTGTTTTGTACGTTTTTTCCACGTGTCTTGATATCCAATGTATCCCTGCAAAGTTTGGTGAAGATCTGAGTATGTAGTTTTTGACCTTATATGGAACCTCCTATCTGAAAATTTGAAAATTCTTAAAAAATTCGTCCAAAATCTTGATGTCTCCAATCTCTTGTTTTGTACGTTTTTTCCACGTGTCTCGACCTCCAATGGATCCCTGCAAAGTTTGGTGAAGATCTGAGTATGTAGTTTTTGACCTTATCTGGAACCTCCCATCTGAAAATTTGAAAATTCTTAAAAAATCCGTGCAAAATCTTGATGACCCCAATCCTATGTTTTGTATGTTTTTTCCACGTGTCTTGACATCCAATGTATCCATGCAAAGTTTGGTGAAGATCTGAGTATGTCGTTTTTGACCTTATCTGGAACCTCCCATCTGAAAATTTGAAAATTCTTAAAAAATTCGTCGAAAATCTTGATGTCTCCGATCTCTTGTTTTGTACGTTTTTTCCACGTGTCTTGACATGCAAAGTATCCCTGCAACGTTTGGTGAAGATCTGAGTATGTAGTTTTTGACCTTATCTGGAACCTCCTATCTGAAAATTTGAAAATTCTTAAAAAATTCGTCCAAAATCTTGATGTCTCCAATCTCTTGTTTTGTACGTTTTTTCCACGTGTCTTGACATCCAATGTATCCCTGCAATGTTTGGTGAAGATCTGAGTATGTAGTTTTTGACCTTATATGGAGCCTCCTATCTGAAAATTTGAAAATTCTTAAAAAATTCGTCCAAAATCTTGATGTCTCCAATCTCTTGTTTTGTACGTTCTTTCCACGTGTCTTGACATCCAATGTATCCCTGCAATGTTTGGTGAAGATCTGAGTATGTAGTTTTTGACCTTATATGGAACCTCCTATCTGAAAATTTGAAAATTCTTAAAAGAATTTAACAAAATCTTGATGTCCCCAATCCTATGTTTTGTATGTTTTTTCCACGTGTCTTGACATACAATGTATCCCTGCAGAGTTTGGTGAAGATCTGAGTATGTAGTTTTTGACCTTATCTGGAACCTCCGATCTGAAAATTTGAAAATTCCTAAAAAATCCGTCCAAAATCTTGTTGACCCGAATCTCTTGTTTTGTACGTTTTTTCCACGTGTCTTGACATCCAATGTATCCCTGCAAAGTTTGGTGAAGATCTGAGTATGTAGTTTTTGACCTTATCTGGAACCGCATTTCTGAAAATTTGAAAATTTTTAAAAAAATCGTCCAAAATCTTGATGTCTCCAATCTCTTGTTTTGTACGTTTTTTCCACGTGTCTTGACATCCAATGTATCCCTGCAAAGTTTGGTGAAGATCTGAGTATGTAGTTTTTGACCTTATATGGAACCTCCTATCTGAAAATTTGAAAATTCTTAAAAAATTCGTCCAAAATCTTGATGTCTCCAATCTCTTGTTTTGTACGTTTTTTCCACGTGTCTCGACCTCCAATGGATCCCTGCAAAGTTTGGTGAAGATCTGAGTATGTCGTTTTTGACCTTATCTGGAACCTCCCATCTGAAAATTTGAAAATTCTTAAAAAATTCGTCGAAAATCTTGATGTCTCCGATCTCTTGTTTTGTACGTTTTTTCCACGTGTCTTGACATGCAAAGTATTCCTGCAAAGTTTGGTGAAGATCTGAGTATGTAGTTTTTGACCTCATCTGGAACCTCCTATCTGAAAATTTGAAAATTCTTAAAAAATTCGTCCAAAATCTTGATGTCTCCAAACTCTTGTTTTGTACGTTTTTTCCACGTGTCTTGACATCCAGTGTATCCCTGCAAAGTTTGGTGAAGATCTGAGTATGTAGTTTTTGACCTTATATTGAACCTCCCATCTGAAAATTTGAAAATTCTTAAAAAATTCGTCCAAAATCTTGATGACCCCAATCTCTTGTTTTGTACGTTTTTTCCACGTGTCTTGACATCCAAAGTATCCCTGCAAAGTTTGGTGAAGATCTGAGTATGTAGTTTTTGACCTTATATGGAACCTCCTTTCTGAAAATTTGAGAATTCTTAAAAAATTCGTCCAAAATCTTGATGTCTCCAATCTCTTGTTTTGTACGTTTTTTCCACGTGTCTTGACATCCAATGTATCCATGCAAAGTTTGGTGAAGATCTGAGGATGTCGTTTTTGACCTTATCTGGAACCTCCCATCTGAAAATTTGAAAATTCTTAAAAAATTCGTCGAAAATCTTGATGTCTCCGATCTTTTGTTTTGTACGTTTTTTCCACGTGTCTTGACATGCAAAGTATCCCTGCAACGTTTGGTGAAGATCTGAGTATGTAGTTTTTGACCTTATCTGGAACCTCCTATCTGAAAATTTGAAAATTCTTAAAAAATTCGTCCAAAATCTTGATGTCTCCAATCTCTTGTTTTGTACGTTTTTTCCACGTGTCTTGATATCCAATGTATCCCTGCAAAGTTTGGTGAAGATCTGAGTATGTCGTTTTTGACCTTATCTGGAACATCCTTTCTGAAAATTTGAAAATTGTTAAAAAATTCGTCCAAAATCTTGATGTCTCCAATCTCTTTTTTGTACGTTTTTTCCACGTGTCTTGACATCCAATGTATCCCTGCAAAGTTTGGTGAAGATCTGAGTATGTAGTTTTTGACCTTATCTGGAACCTCCCATCTGAAAATTTGAAAATTCTTAAAAAATTCGACCAAAATCTTGATGTCTCCAATCTTTTGTTTTGTACGTTTTTTCCACGTGTCATGACACATAATGTATCCATGCAAAGTTTGGTGAAGATCTGAGTATGTAGTTTTTGACCTTATATGGAACCTCCTATCTGAAAATTTGAAAATTCTTAAAAAATTCGTCCAAAATCTTGATGTCTCCAATCTCTTGTTTTGTACGTTTTTTCCACGTGTCTTGACATCCAATGTATCCCTGCAAAGTTTGGTGAAGATCTGAGTATGTAGTTTTTGACCTTATCTGGAACCTCCCATCTGAAAATTTGAAAATTCCTAAAAAATCCGTGCAAAATCTTGATGACCCCAATCTCTTGTTTTGTACGTTTTTTCCACGTGTCTTGACATCCAATGTATCCATGCAAAGTTTGGTGAAGATCTGAGTATGTCGTTTTTGACCTTATCTGGAACATCCTTTCTGAAAATTTGAAAATTGTTAAAAAATTCGTCCAAAATCTTGATGTCTCCAATCTCTTTTTTGTACGTTTTTTCCACGTGTCTTGACATCCAATGTATCCCTGCAAAGTTTGGTGAAGATCTGAGTATGTAGTTTTTGACCTTATCTGGAACCGCCCATCTGAAAATTTGAAAATTCTTCAAAAATTCGTCGAAAATCTTGATGTCTCCAATCTCTTGTTTTGTACGTTTTTTCCACGTGTCTTGACATCCAATGTATCCCTGCAATGTTTGGTGGAGATCTGAGTATGTAGTTTTTGACCTTATCTGGGACCTCCTATCAGAAAATTTGAAAATTCTTCAAAAATTCGTCCAAAATCTTGATGTCTCCAATCTCTTGTTTTGTACGTTTTTTCCACGTGTCTCGACCTCCAATGTATCCCTGCAAAGTTTGGTGAAGATCTGAGTATGTCGTTTTTGACCTTATCTGGAACATCCTTTCTGAAAATTTGAAAATTCTTAAAAAATTCGTCGAAAATCTTGATGTCTCCAATCTCTTGTTTTGTACGTTTTTTCCACGTGTCTTGACATCCAATGTATCCCTGCAAAGTTTGGTGAAGATCTGAGTATGTAGTTTTTGACCTTACATGGAACCTCCTTTCTGAAAATTTGAAAATTCTCAAAAAATTCGTCCATAATCTTGATGTCTCCAATCTCTTGTTTTGTACGTTTTTTCCACGTGTCTTGACATCCAATGTATCCCTGCAAAGTTTGGTGAAGATCTGAGTATGTAGTTTTTGACCTTATCTGGAACCTCCCATCTGAAAATTTGAAAATTCTTAAAAAATTCGACCAAAATCTTGATGTCTCCAATATTTTGTTTTGTACGTTTTTTCCACGTGTCTTGACACATAATGTATCCATGCAAAGTTTGGTGAAGATCTGAGTATGTAGTTTTTGACCTTATATGGAACCTCCTATCTGAAAATTTGAAAATTCTTAAAAAATTCGTCCAAAATCTTGATGTCTCCAATCTCTTGTTTTGTACGTTTTTTCCACGTGTCTTGACATCCAATGTATCCCTGCAAAGTTTGGTGAAGATCTGAGTATGTAGTTTTTGACCTTATCTGGAACCTCCCATCTGAAAATTTGAAAATTCCTAAAAAATCCGTGCAAAATCTTGATGACGCCAATCTCTTGTTTTGTACGTTTTTTCCACGTGTCTTGACATCCAATGTATTCCTGCAATGTTTGGTGAAGATCTGAGTATGTAGTTTTTGACCTTATATGGAACCTCCTATCTGAAAATTTGAAAATTCTTAAAAAATTCGTCGAAAATCTTGATGTCTCCAATCTCTTGTTTTGTACGTTTTTTCCACGTGTCTTGACATGCAAAGTATCCCTGCAACGTTTGGTGAAGATCTGAGTATGTAGTTTTTGACCTTATCTGGAACCTCCTATCTGAAAATTTGAAAATTCTTCAAAAATTCGTCGAAAATCTTGATGTCTCCAATCTCTTGTTTTGTACGTTTTTTCCACGTGTCTTGACATCCAATGTATTCCTGCAATGTTTGGTGAAGATCTGAGTATGTAGTTTTTGACCTTATATGGAACCTCCTATCTGAAAATTTGAAAATTCTTAAAAAATTCGTCGAAAATCTTGATGTCTCCAATCTCTTGTTTTGTACGTTTTTTCCACGTGTCTTGACATGCAAAGTATCCCTGCAACGTTTGGTGAAGATCTGAGTATGTAGTTTTTGACCTTATCTGGAACCTCCTATCTGAAAATTTGAAAATTCTTAAAAAATTCGTCCAAAATCTTGAAGACCCCAATCTCTTGTTTTGTACGTTTTTTCCACGTGTCTTGACATCCAATGTATCCCTGCAAAGTTTGGTGAAGATCTGAGTATGTAGTTTTTGACCTTATATGGAACCTCCTTTCTGAAAATTTGAGAATTCTTAAAAAATTCGTCCAAAATCTTGATGTCTCCAATCTCTTGTTTTGTACGTTTTTTCCACGTGTCTTGACATCCAATGTATCCATGCAAAGTTTGGTGAAGATCTGAGTATGTCGTTTTTGACCTTATCTGGAACCTCCCATCCGAAAATTTGAAAATTCTTAAAAAATTCGTCGAAAATCTTGATGTCTCCAATCTCTTGTTTTGTACGTTTTTTCCACGTGTCTTGACATGCAAAGTATCCCTGCAACGTTTGGTGAAGATCTGAGTATGTAGTTTTTGACCTTATCTGGAACCTCCTATCTGAAAATTTGAAAATTCTTCAAAAATTCGTCGAAAATCTTGATGTCTCCAATCTCTTGTTTTGTACGTTTTTTCCACGTGTCTTGACATCCAATGTATTCCTGCAATGTTTGGTGGAGATCTGAGTATGTAGTTTTAGACCTTATCTGGAACCTCCTATCTGAAAATTTGAAAATTCTTCAAAAATTCGTCCAAAATCTTGATGTCTCCAATCTCTTGTTTTGTACGTTTTTTCCACGTGTCTCGACCTCCAATGGATCCCTGCAAAGTTTGGTGAAGATCTGAGTATGTCGTTTTTGACCTTATCTGGAACATCCTTTCTGAAAATTTGAAAATTCTTAAAAAATTCGTCGAAAATCTTGATGTCTCCAATCTCTTGTTTTGTACGTTTTTTCCACGTGTCTTGACATCCAATGTATCCCTGCAAAGTTTGGTGAAGATCTGAGTATGAAGTTTTTGACCTTATATGGAACCTCCTATCTGAAAATTTGAAAATTCTTAAAAAATTCGTCCAAAATCTTGATGTCTCCAATCTCTTGTTTTGTACGTTTTTTCCACGTGTCTCGACCTCCAATGGATCCCTGCAAAGTTTGGTGAAGATCTGAGTATGTCGTTTTTGACCTTATCTGGAACCTCCCATCTGAAAATTTGAAAATTCTTAAAAAATTCGTCGAAAATCTTGATGTCTCCGATCTCTTGTTTTGTACGTTTTTTTCACGTGTCTTGACATGCAAAGTATTCCTGCAAAGTTTGGTGAAGATCTGAGTATGTAGTTTTTGACCTCATCTGGAACCTCCTATCTGAAAATTTGAAAATTCTTAAAAAATTCGTCCAAAATCTTGATGTCTCCAATCTCTTGTTTTGTACGTTTTTTCCACGTGTCTTGACATCCAATGTATCCCTGCAACGTTTGGTGAAGATCTGAGTATGTAGTTTTTGACCTTATCTGGAACCTCCCATCTGAAAATTTGAAAATTCCTAAAAAATCCGTCTAAAATCTTGATGACCCCAATCTCTTGTTTTGTACTTTTTTTCCACGTGTCTCGACCTCCAATGTATCCCTGCAAAGTTTGGTGAAGATCTGAGTATGTAGTTTTTGACCTTATATGGAACCTCCTATCTGAAAATTTGAAAATTCTTAAAAAATTCGTCCAAAATCTTGATGTCACCAATCCTATGTTTTGTATGTTTTTTCCACGTGTCTTGACATCCAATGTATCCATGCAAAGTTTGGTGAAGATCTGAGTATGTCGTTTTTGACCTTATCTGGAACCTCCCATCTGAAAATTTGAAAATTCTTAAAAAATTCGTCGAAAATCTTGATGTCTCCGATCTCTTGTTTTGTACGTTTTTTCCACGTGTCTTGACATGCAAAGTATTCCTGCAAAGTTTGGTGAAGATCTGAGTATGTAGTTTTTGACCTCATCTGGAACCTCCTATCTGAAAATTTGAAAATTCTTAAAAAATTCGTCCAAAATTTTGATGTCTCCAATCTCTTGTTTTGTACGTTTTTTCCACGTGTCTTGACATCCAATGTATCCCTGCAATGTTTGGTGAAGATCTGAGTATGTAGTTTTTGACCTTATCTGGAACCTCCCATCTGAAAATTTGAAAATTCCTAAAAAATCCGTCCAAAATCTTGATGACCCCAATCTCTTGTTTTGTACGTTTTTTCCACGTGTCTTGACATCCAATGTATCCCTGCAAAGTTTGGTGAAGATCTGAGTATGGAGTTTTTGACCTTATCTGGAACCTCCTATCTGAAAATTTGAAAATTCTTAAAAAATTCGTCCAAAATCTTGATGTCTCCAATCTCTTGTTTTGTACGTTTTTTCCACGTGTCTTGATATCCAATGTATCCCTGCAAAGTTTGGTGAAGATCTGAGTATGTAGTTTTTGACCTTATATGGAACCTCCTATCTGAAAATTTGAAAATTCTTAAAAAATTCGTCCAAAATCTTGATGTCTCCAATCTCTTGTTTTGTACGTTTTTTCCACGTGTCTTGACATCCAATGTATCCCTGCAAAGTTTGGTGAAGATCTGAGTATGTAGTTTTTGACCTTATATTGAACCTCCCATCTGAAAATTTGAAAATTCTTAAAAAATTCGTCCAAAATCTTGATGTCTCCAATCTCTTGTTTTGTACGTTTTTTCCACGTGTCTTGATATCCAATGTATCCCTGCAAAGTTTGGTGAAGATCTGAGTATGTAGTTTTTGACCTTATATGGAACCTCCTATCTGAAAATTTGAAAATTCTTAAAAAATTCGTCCAAAATTTTGATGTCTCCAATCTCTTGTTTTGTACGTTTTTTCCACGTGTCTTGACATCCAATGTATCCCTGCAATGTTTGGTGAAGATCTGAGTATGTAGTTTTTGACCTTATCTGGAACCTCCCATCTGAAAATTTGAAAATTCCTAAAAAATCCGTCCAAAATCTTGATGACCCCAATCTCTTGTTTTGTACGTTTTTTCCACGTGTCTTGACATCCAATGTATCCCTGCAAAGTTTGGTGAAGATCTGAGTATGTAGTTTTTGACCTTATATTGAACCTCCCATCTGAAAATTTGAAAATTCTTAAAAAATTCGTCCAAAATCTTGATGTCTCCAATCTCTTGTTTTGTACGTTTTTTCCACGTGTCTTGATATCCAATGTATCCCTGCAAAGTTTGGTGAAGATCTGAGTATGTAGTTTTTGACCTTATATGGAACCTCCTATCTGAAAATTTGAAAATTCTTAAAAAATTCGTCCAAAATCTTGATGTCTCCAATCTCTTGTTTTGTACGTTTTTTCCACGTGTCTCGACCTCCAATGGATCCCTGCAAAGTTTGGTGAAGATCTGAGTATGTAGTTTTTGACCTTATCTGGAACCTCCCATCTGAAAATTTGAAAATTCTTAAAAAATTCGACCAAAATCTTGATGTCTCCAATCTTTTGTTTTGTACGTTTTTTCCACGTGTCTTGACACATAATGTATCCCTGCAAAGTTTGGTGAAGATCTGAGTATGTAGTTTTTGACCTTATCTGGAACCTCCTATCTGAAAATTTGAAAATTCTTAAAAAATTCGTCGAAAATCTTGATGTCTCCAATCTTTTGTTTTGTACGTTTTTTCCACGTGTCTTGACATCCAATGTATCCCTGCAAAGTTTGGTGAAGATCTGAGTATGTAGTTTTTGACCTTATATGGAACCTCCTATCTGAAAATTTGAAAATTCTTAAAAAATTCGTCCAAAATCTTGATGTCTCCAATCTCTTGTTTTGTACGTTTTTTCCACGTGTCTCGACCTCCAATGGATCCCTGCAAAGTTTGGTGAAGATCTGAGTATGTCGTTTTTGACCTTATCTGGAACCTCCCATCTGAAAATTTGAAAATTCTTAAAAAATTCGTCGAAAATCTTGATGTCTCCGATCTCTTGTTTTGTACGTTTTTTCCACGTGTCTTGACATGCAAAGTATTCCTGCAAAGTTTGGTGAAGATCTGAGTATGTAGTTTTTGACCTCATCTGGAACCTCCTATCTGAAAATTTGAAAATTCCTAAAAAATCCGTCCAAAATCTTGATGACCCCAATCTCTTGTTTTGTACTTTTTTTCCACGTGTCTCGACCTCCAATGTATCCCTGCAAAGTTTGGTGAAGATCTGAGTATGTAGTTTTTGACCTTATATGGAACCTCCTATCTGAAAATTTGAAAATTCTTAAAAAATTCGTCCAAAATCTTGATGTCACCAATCCTATGTTTTGTATGTTTTTTCCACGTGTCTTGACATCCAATGTATCCATGCAAAGTTTGGTGAAGATCTGAGTATGTCGTTTTTGACCTTATCTGGAACCTCCCATCTGAAAATTTGAAAATTCTTAAAAAATTCGTCGAAAATCTTGATGTCTCCAATCTCTTGTTTTGTACGTTTTTTCCACGTGTCTCGACCTCCAATGGATCCCTGCAAAGTTTGGTGAAGATCTGAGTATGTCGTTTTTGACCTTATCTGGAACCTCCCATCTGAAAATTTGAAAATTCTTAAAAAATTCGTCGAAAATCTTGATGTCTCCGATCTCTTGTTTTGTACGTTTTTTCCACGTGTCTTGACATGCAAAGTATTCCTGCAAAGTTTGGTGAAGATCTGAGTATGTAGTTTTTGACCTCATCTGGAACCTCCTATCTGAAAATTTGAAAATTCTTAAAAAATTCGTCCAAAATCTTGATGTCTCCAATCTCTTGTTTTGTACGTTTTTTCCACGTGTCTTGACATCCAATGTATCCCTGCAATGTTTGGTGAAGATCTGAGTATGTAGTTTTTGACCTTATCTGGAACCTCCCATCTGAAAATTTGAAAATTCCTAAAAAATCCGTCCAAAATCTTGATGACCCCAATCTCTTGTTTTGTACTTTTTTTCCACGTGTCTCGACCTCCAATGTATCCCTGCAAAGTTTGGTGAAGATCTGAGTATGTAGTTTTTGACCTTATATGGAACCTCCTATCTGAAAATTTGAAAATTCTTAAAAAATTCGTCCAAAATCTTGATGTCACCAATCCTATGTTTTGTATGTTTTTTCCACGTGTCTTGACATCCAATGTATCCATGCAAAGTTTGGTGAAGATCTGAGTATGTCGTTTTTGACCTTATCTGGAACCTCCCATCTGAAAATTTGAAAATTCTTAAAAAATTCGTCGAAAATCTTGATGTCTCCGATCTCTTGTTTTGTACGTTTTTTCCACGTGTCTTGACATGCAAAGTATCCCTGCAACGTTTGGTGAAGATCTGAGTATGTAGTTTTTGACCTTATCTGGAACCTCCTATCTGAAAATTTGAAAATTCTTAAAAAATTCGTCCAAAATCTTGATGTCTCCAATCTCTTGTTTTGTACGTTTTTTCCACGTGTCTTGACATCCAATGTATCCCTGCAATGTTTGGTGAAGATCTGAGTATGTAGTTTTTGACCTTATATGGAGCCTCCTATCTGAAAATTTGAAAATTCTTAAAAAATTCGTCCAAAATCTTGATGTCTCCAATCTCTTGTTTTGTACGTTCTTTCCACGTGTCTTGACATCCAATGTATCCCTGCAATGTTTGGTGAAGATCTGAGTATGTAGTTTTTGACCTTATATGGAACCTCCTATCTGAAAATTTGAAAATTCTTAAAAGAATTTAACAAAATCTTGATGTCCCCAATCCTATGTTTTGTATGTTTTTTCCACGTGTCTTGACATACAATGTATCCCTGCAGAGTTTGGTGAAGATCTGAGTATGTAGTTTTTGACCTTATCTGGAACCTCCCATCTGAAAATTTGAAAATTCCTAAAAATTCCGTCCAAAATCTTGTTGACCCGAATCTCTTGTTTTGTACGTTTTTTCCACGTGTCTTGACATCCAATGTATCCCTGCAAAGTTTGGTGAAGATCTGAGTATGTAGTTTTTGACCTTATCTGGAACCGCATTTCTGAAAATTTGAAAATTTTTAAAAAAATCGTCCAAAATCTTGATGTCTCCAATCTCTTGTTTTGTACGTTTTTTCCACGTGTCTTGACATCCAATGTATCCCTGCAAAGTTTGGTGAAGATCTGAGTATGTAGTTTTTGACCTTATATGGAACCTCCTATCTGAAAATTTGAAAATTCTTAAAAAATTCGTCCAAAATCTTGATGTCTCCAATCTCTTGTTTTGTACGTTTTTTCCACGTGTCTCGACCTCCAATGGATCCCTGCAAAGTTTGGTGAAGATCTGAGTATGTAGTTTTTGACCTTATATGGAACCTCCTATCTGAAAATTTGAAAATTCTTAAAAAATTCGTCCAAAATCTTGATGTCTCCAATCTCTTGTTTTGTACGTTTTTTCCACGTGTCTCGACCTCCAATGGATCCCTGCAAAGTTTGGTGAAGATCTGAGTATGTAGTTTTTGACCTTATCTGGAACCTCCCATCTGAAAATTTGAAAATTCTTAAAAAATTCGACCAAAATCTTGATGTCTCCAATCTTTTGTTTTGTACGTTTTTTCCACGTGTCTTGACACATAATGTATCCCTGCAAAGTTTGGTGAAGATCTGAGTATGTAGTTTTTGACCTTATCTGGAACCTCCTATCTGAAAATTTGAAAATTCTTAAAAAATTCGTCGAAAATCTTGATGTCTCCAATCTTTTGTTTTGTACGTTTTTTCCACGTGTCTTGACATCCAATGTATCCCTGCAAAGTTTGGTGAAGATCTGAGTATGTAGTTTTTGACCTTATATGGAACCTCCTATCTGAAAATTTGAAAATTCTTAAAAAATTCGTCCAAAATCTTGATGTCTCCAATCTCTTGTTTTGTACGTTTTTTCCACGTGTCTCGACCTCCAATGGATCCCTGCAAAGTTTGGTGAAGATCTGAGTATGTCGTTTTTGACCTTATCTGGAACCTCCCATCTGAAAATTTGAAAATTCTTAAAAAATTCGTCGAAAATCTTGATGTCTCCGATCTCTTGTTTTGTACGTTTTTTCCACGTGTCTTGACATGCAAAGTATTCCTGCAAAGTTTGGTGAAGATCTGAGTATGTAGTTTTTGACCTCATCTGGAACCTCCTATCTGAAAATTTGAAAATTCTTAAAAAATTCGTCCAAAATCTTGATGTCTCCAATCTCTTGTTTTGTACGTTTTTTCCACGTGTCTTGACATCCAATGTATCCCTGCAATGTTTGGTGAAGATCTGAGTATGTAGTTTTTGACCTTATCTGGAACCTCCCATCTGAAAATTTGAAAATTCCTAAAAAATCCGTCCAAAATCTTGATGACCCCAATCTCTTGTTTTGTACTTTTTTTCCACGTGTCTCGACCTCCAATGTATCCCTGCAAAGTTTGGTGAAGATCTGAGTATGTAGTTTTTGACCTTATATGGAACCTCCTATCTGAAAATTTGAAAATTCTTAAAAAATTCGTCCAAAATCTTGATGTCACCAATCCTATGTTTTGTATGTTTTTTCCACGTGTCTTGACATCCAATGTATCCATGCAAAGTTTGGTGAAGATCTGAGTATGTCGTTTTTGACCTTATCTGGAACCTCCCATCTGAAAATTTGAAAATTCTTAAAAAATTCGTCGAAAATCTTGATGTCTCCAATCTCTTGTTTTGTACGTTTTTTCCACGTGTCTCGACCTCCAATGGATCCCTGCAAAGTTTGGTGAAGATCTGAGTATGTCGTTTTTGACCTTATCTGGAACCTCCCATCTGAAAATTTGAAAATTCTTAAAAAATTCGTCGAAAATCTTGATGTCTCCGATCTCTTGTTTTGTACGTTTTTTCCACGTGTCTTGACATGCAAAGTATTCCTGCAAAGTTTGGTGAAGATCTGAGTATGTAGTTTTTGACCTCATCTGGAACCTCCTATCTGAAAATTTGAAAATTCTTAAAAAATTCGTCCAAAATCTTGATGTCTCCAATCTCTTGTTTTGTACGTTTTTTCCACGTGTCTTGACATCCAATGTATCCCTGCAATGTTTGGTGAAGATCTGAGTATGTAGTTTTTGACCTTATCTGGAACCTCCCATCTGAAAATTTGAAAATTCCTAAAAAATCCGTCCAAAATCTTGATGACCCCAATCTCTTGTTTTGTACTTTTTTTCCACGTGTCTCGACCTCCAATGTATCCCTGCAAAGTTTGGTGAAGATCTGAGTATGTAGTTTTTGACCTTATATGGAACCTCCTATCTGAAAATTTGAAAATTCTTAAAAAATTCGTCCAAAATCTTGATGTCACCAATCCTATGTTTTGTATGTTTTTTCCACGTGTCTTGACATCCAATGTATCCATGCAAAGTTTGGTGAAGATCTGAGAATGTCGTTTTTGACCTTATCTGGAACCTCCCATCTGAAAATTTGAAAATTCTTAAAAAATTCGTCGAAAATCTTGATGTCTCCGATCTCTTGTTTTGTACGTTTTTTCCACGTGTCTTGACATGCAAAGTATCCCTGCAACGTTTGGTGAAGATCTGAGTATGTAGTTTTTGACCTTATCTGGAACCTCCTATCTGAAAATTTGAAAATTCTTAAAAAATTCGTCCAAAATCTTGATGTCTCCAATCTCTTGTTTTGTACGTTTTTTCCACGTGTCTTGACATCCAATGTATCCCTGCAATGTTTGGTGAAGATCTGAGTATGTAGTTTTTGACCTTATATGGAGCCTCCTATCTGAAAATTTGAAAATTCTTAAAAAATTCGTCCAAAATCTTGATGTCTCCAATCTCTTGTTTTGTACGTTCTTTCCACGTGTCTTGACATCCAATGTATCCCTGCAATGTTTGGTGAAGATCTGAGTATGTAGTTTTTGACCTTATATGGAACCTCCTATCTGAAAATTTGAAAATTCTTAAAAGAATTTAACAAAATCTTGATGTCCCCAATCCTATGTTTTGTATGTTTTTTCCACGTGTCTTGACATACAATGTATCCCTGCAGAGTTTGGTGAAGATCTGAGTATGTAGTTTTTGACCTTATCTGGAACCTCCCATCTGAAAATTTGAAAATTCCTAAAAAATCCGTCCAAAATCTTGTTGACCCGAATCTCTTGTTTTGTACGTTTTTTCCACGTGTCTTGACATCCAATGTATCCCTGCAAAGTTTGGTGAAGATCTGAGTATGTAGTTTTTGACCTTATCTGGAACCGCATTTCTGAAAATTTGAAAATTTTTAAAAAAATCGTCCAAAATCTTGATGTCTCCAATCTCTTGTTTTGTACGTTTTTTCCACGTGTCTTGACATCCAATGTATCCCTGCAAAGTTTGGTGAAGATCTGAGTATGTAGTTTTTGACCTTATATGGAACCTCCTATCTGAAAATTTGAAAATTCTTAAAAAATTCGTCCAAAATCTTGATGTCTCCAATCTCTTGTTTTGTACGTTTTTTCCACGTGTCTCGACCTCCAATGGATCCCTGCAAAGTTTGGTGAAGATCTGAGTATGTCGTTTTTGACCTTATCTGGAACCTCCCATCTGAAAATTTGAAAATTCTTAAAAAATTCGTCGAAAATCTTGATGTCTCCGATCTCTTGTTTTGTACGTTTTTTCCACGTGTCTTGACATGCAAAGTATTCCTGCAAAGTTTGGTGAAGATCTGAGTATGTAGTTTTTGACCTCCTCTGGAACCTCCTATCTGAAAATTTGAAAATTCTTAAAAAATTCGTCCAAAATCTTGATGTCTCCAATCTCTTGTTTTGTACGTTTTTTCCACGTGTCTTGACATCCAATGTATCCCTGCAAAGTTTGGTGAAGATCTGAGTATGTAGTTTTTGACCTTATCTGGAACCTCCTATCTGAAAATTTGAAAATTCTTAAAAAATTCGTCCAAAACCTTGATGTCTCCAATCTCTTGTTTTGTACGTTTTTTCCACGTGTCTTGATATCCAATGTATCCCTGCAAAGTTTGGTGAAGATCTGAGTATGTCGTTTTTGACCTTATCTGGAACATCCTTTCTGAAAATTTGAAAATTGTTAAAAAATTCGTCCAAAATCTTGATGTCTCCAATCTCTTTTTTGTACGTTTTTTCCACGTGTCTTGACATCCAATGGATCCCTGCAAAGTTTGGTGAAGATCTGAGTATGTAGTTTTTGACCTTATCTGGAACCTCCCATCTGAAAATTTGAAAATTCTTAAAAAATTCGACCAAAATCTTCATGTCTCCAATCTTTTGTTTTGTACGTTTTTTCCACGTGTCTTGACACATAATGTATCCATGCAAAGTTTGGTGAAGATCTGAGTATGTAGTTTTTGACCTTATATGGAACCTCCTATCTGTAAATTTGAAAATTCTTAAAAAATTCGTCCAAAATCTTGATGTCTACAATCTCTTGTTTTGTACGTTTTTTCCACGTGTCTTGACATCCAATGTATCCCTGCAAAGTTTGGTGAAGATCTGAGTATGTAGTTTTTGACCTTATCTGGAACCTCCCATCTGAAAATTTGAAAATTCCTAAAAAATCCGTGCAAAATCTTGATGACCCCAATCTCTTGTTTTGTACGTTTTTTCCACGTGTCTTGACATCCAATGTATTCCTGCAATGTTTGGTGAAGATCTGAGTATGTAGTTTTTGACCTTATATGGAACCTCCTATCTGAAAATTTGAAAATTCTTAAAAAATTCGACCAAAATCTTGATGTTCCGAATCCTATGTTTTGTATGTTTTTTCCACGTGTCTTGACATCCAATGTATCCCTGCAAAGTTTGGTGAAGATCTGAGTATGTAGTTTTTGACCTTATATTGAACCTCCCATCTGAAAATTTGAAAATTCTTAAAAAATTCGTCCAAAATCTTGATGACCCCAATCTCTTGTTTTGTACGTTTTTTCCACGTGTCTTGACATCCAAAGTATCCCTGCAAAGTTTGGTGAAGATCTGAGTATGTAGTTTTTGACCTTATATGGAACCTCCTTTCTGAAAATTTGAGAATTCTTAAAAAATTCGTCCAAAATCTTGATGTCTCCAATCTCTTGTTTTGTACGTTTTTTCCACGTGTCTTGACATCCAATGTATCCATGCAAAGTTTGGTGAAGATCTGAGTATGTCGTTTTTGACCTTATCTGGAACCTCCCATCTGAAAATTTGAAAATTCTTAAAAAATTCGTCGAAAATCTTGATGTCTCCAATCTTTTGTTTTGTACGTTTTTTCCACGTGTCTTGACATGCAAAGTATCCCTGCAACGTTTGGTGAAGATCTGAGTATGTAGTTTTTGACCTTATCTGGAACCTCCTATCTGAAAATTTGAAAATTCTTAAAAAATTCGTCGAAAATCTTGATGTCTCCAATCTCTTGTTTTGTACGTTTTTTCCACGTGTCTTGATATCCAATGTATCCCTGCAAAGTTTGGTGAAGATCTGAGTATGTCGTTTTTGACCTTATCTGGAACATCCTTTCTGAAAATTTGAAAATTGTTAAAAAATTCGTCCAAAATCTTGATGTCTCCAATCTCTTTTTTGTACGTTTTTTCCACGTGTCTTGACATCCAATGTATCCCTGCAAAGTTTGGTGAAGATATGAGTATGTAGTTTTTGACCTTATCTGGAACCTCCCATCTGAAAATTTGAAAATTCTTAAAAAATTCGACCAAAATCTTGATGTCTCCAATCTTTTGTTTTGTACGTTTTTTCCACGTGTCTTGACACATAATGTATCCATGCAAAGTTTGGTGAAGATCTGAGTATGTAGTTTTTGACCTTATATGGAACCTCCTATCTGAAAATTTGAAAATTCTTAAAAAATTCGTCCAAAATCTTGATGTCTCCAATCTCTTGTTTTGTACGTTTTTTCCACGTGTCTTGACATCCAATGTATCCCTGCAAAGTTTGGTGAAGATCTGAGTATGTAGTTTTTGACCTTATCTGGAACCTCCCATCTGAAAATTTGAAAATTCCTAAAAAATCCGTGCAAAATCTTGATGACCCCAATCTCTTGTTTTGTACGTTTTTTCCACGTGTCTTGACATCCAATGTATCCATGCAAAGTTTGGTGAAGATCTGAGTATGTCGTTTTTGACCTTATCTGGAACATCCTTTTTGAAAATTTGAAAATTGTTAAAAAATTCGTCCAAAATCTTGATGTCTCCAATCTCTTTTTTGTACGTTTTTTCCACGTGTCTTGACATCCAATGGATCCCTGCAAAGTTTGGTGAAGATCTGAGTATGTAGTTTTTGACCTTATCTGGAACCTCCCATCTGAAAATTTGAAAATTCTTAAAAAATTCGACCAAAATCATGATGTCTCCAATCTTTTGTTTTGTACGTTTTTTCCACGTGTCTTGACACATAATGTATCCATGCAAAGTTTGGTGAAGATCTGAGTATGTAGTTTTTGACCTTATATGGAACCTCCTATCTGAAAATTTGAAAATTCTTAAAAAATTCGTCCAAAATCTTGATGTCTCCAATCTCTTGTTTTGTACGTTTTTTCCACGTGTCTTGACATCCAATGTATCCCTGCAAAGTTTGGTGAAGATCTGAGTATGTAGTTTTTGACCTTATCTGGAACCTCCCATCTGAAAATTTGAAAATTCCTAAAAAATCCGTGCAAAATCTTGATGACCCCAATCTCTTGTTTTGTACGTTTTTTCCACGTGTCTTGACATCCAATGTATTCCTGCAATGTTTGGTGAAGATCTGAGTATGTAGTTTTTGACCTTATATGGAACCTCCTATCTGAAAATTTGAAAATTCTTAAAAAATTCGACCAAAATCTTGATGTTCTGAATCCTATGTTTTGTATGTTTTTTCCACGTGTCTTGACATCCAATGTATCCCTGCAAAGTTTGGTGAAGATCTGAGTATGTAGTTTTTGACCTTATATTGAACCTCCCATCTGAAAATTTGAAAATTCTTAAAAAATTCGTCCAAAATCTTGATGACCCCAATCTCTTGTTTTGTACGTTTTTTCCACGTGTCTTGACATCCAAAGTATCCCTGCAAAGTTTGGTGAAGATCTGAGTATGTAGTTTTTGACCTTATATGGAACCTCCTTTCTGAAAATTTGAGAATTCTTAAAAAATTCGTCCAAAATCTTGATGTCTCCAATCTCTTGTTTTGTACGTTTTTTCCACGTGTCTTGACATCCAATGTATCCATGCAAAGTTTGGTGAAGATCTGAGTATGTCGTTTTTGACCTTATCTGGAACCTCCCATCTGAAAATTTGAAAATTCTTAAAAAATTCGTCGAAAATCTTGATGTCTCCAATCTTTTGTTTTGTACGTTTTTTCCACGTGTCTTGACATGCAAAGTATCCCTGCAACGTTTGGTGAAGATCTGAGTATGTAGTTTTTGACCTTATCTGGAACCTCCTATCTGAAAATTTGAAAATTCTTAAAAAATTCGTCGAAAATCTTGATGTCTCCAATCTCTTGTTTTGTACGTTTTTTCCACGTGTCTTGATATCCAATGTATCCCTGCAAAGTTTGGTGAAGATCTGAGTATGTCGTTTTTGACCTTATCTGGAACATCCTTTCTGAAAATTTGAAAATTGTTAAAAAATTCGTCCAAAATCTTGATGTCTCCAATCTCTTTTTTGTACGTTTTTTCCACGTGTCTTGACATCCAATGTATCCCTGCAAAGTTTGGTGAAGATCTGAGTATGTAGTTTTTGACCTTATCTGGAACCTCCCATCTGAAAATTTGAAAATTCTTAAAAAATTCGACCAAAATCTTGATGTCTCCAATCTTTTGTTTTGTACGTTTTTTCCACGTGTCTTGACACATAATGTATCCATGCAAAGTTTGGTGAAGATCTGAGTATGTAGTTTTTGACCTTATATGGAACCTCCTATCTGAAAATTTGAAAATTCTTAAAAAATTCGTCCAAAATCTTGATGTCTCCAATCTCTTGTTTTGTACGTTTTTTCCACGTGTCTTGACATCCAATGTATCCCTGCAAAGTTTGGTGAAGATCTGAGTATGTAGTTTTTGACCTTATCTGGAACCTCCCATCTGAAAATTTGAAAATTCCTAAAAAATCCGTGCAAAATCTTGATGACCCCAATCTCTTGTTTTGTACGTTTTTTCCACGTGTCTTGACATCCAATGTATTCCTGCAATGTTTGGTGAAGATCTGAGTATGTAGTTTTTGACCTTATATGGAACCTCCTATCTGAAAATTTGAAAATTCTTAAAAAATTCGACCAAAATCTTGATGTTCCGAATCCTATGTTTTGTATGTTTTTTCCACGTGTCTTGACATCCAATGTATCCAAGCAAAGTTTGGTGAAGATCTGAGTATGTAGTTTTTGACCTTATATTGAACCTCCCATCTGAAAATTTGAAAATTCTTAAAAAATTCGTCCAAAATCTTGATGACCCCAATACCTTGTTTTGTACGTTTTTTCCACGTGTCTTGACATCCAAAGTATCCCTGCAAAGTTTGGTGAAGATCTGAGTATGTAGTTTTTGACCTTATATTGAACCTCCCATCTGAAAATTTGAAAATTCTTAAAAAATTCGTCCAAAATCTTGATGTCTCCAATCTCTTGTTTTGTACGTTTTTTCCACGTGTCTTGACATCCAATGTATCCATGCAAAGTTTGGTGAAGATCTGAGTATGTCGTTTTTGACCTTATCTGGAACCTCCCATCTGAAAATTTGAAAATTCTTAAAAAATTCGTCGAAAATCTTGATGTCTCCAATCTTTTGTTTTGTACGTTTTTTCCACGTGTCTTGACATGCAAAGTATCCCTGCAACGTTTGGTGAAGATCTGAGTATGTAGTTTTTGACCTTATCTGGAACCTCCTATCTGAAAATTTGAAAATTCTTCAAAAATTCGTCGAAAATCTTGATGTCTCCAATCTCTTGTTTTGTACGTTTTTTCCACGTGTCTTGACATCCAATGTATTCCTGCAATGTTTGGTGGAGATCTGAGTATGTAGTTTTAGACCTTATCTGGAACCTCCTATCTGAAAATTTGAAAATTCTTCAAAAATTCGTCCAAAATCTTGATGTCTCCAATCTCTTGTTTTGTACGTTTTTTCCACGTGTCTCGACCTCCAATAGATCCCTGCAAAGTTTGGTGAAGATCTGAGTATGTCGTTTTTGACCTTATCTGGAACATCCTTTCTGAAAATTTGAAAATTCTTAAAAAATTCGTCGAAAATCTTGATGTCTCCAATCTCTTGTTTTGTACGTTTTTTCCACGTGTCTTGACATCCAATGTATCCCTGCAAAGTTTGGTGAAGATCTGAGTATGTAGTTTTTGACCTTATCTGGAACCTCCTATCTGAAAATTTGAAAATTCTTAAAAAATTCGTCCAAAATCTTGATGTCTCCAATCTCTTGTTTTGTACGTTTTTTCCACGTGTCTTGATATCCAATGTATCCCTGCAAAGTTTGGTGAAGATCTGAGTATGTCGTTTTTGACCTTATCTGGAACATCCTTTCTGAAAATTTGAAAATTGTTAAAAAATTCGTCCAAAATCTTGATGTCTCCAATCTCTTTTTTGTACGTTTTTTCCACGTGTCTTGACATCCAATGTATCCCTGCAAAGTTTGGTGAAGATCTGAGTATGTAGTTTTTGACCTTATCTGGAACCTCCCATCTGAAAATTTGAAAATTCTTAAAAAATTCGACCAAAATCTTGATGTCTCCAATCTTTTGTTTTGTACGTTTTTTCCACGTGTCTTGACACATAATGTATCCATGCAAAGTTTGGTGAAGATCTGAGTATGTAGTTTTTGACCTTATATGGAACCTCCTATCTGAAAATTTGAAAATTCTTAAAAAATTCGTCCAAAATCTTGATGTCACCAATCCTATGTTTTGTATGTTTTTTCCACGTGTCTTGACATCCAATGTATCCATGCAAAGTTTGGTGAAGATCTGAGTATGTCGTTTTTGACCTTATCTGGAACCTCCCATCTGAAAATTTGAAAATTCTTAAAAAATTCGTCGAAAATCTTGATGTCTCCGATCTCTTGTTTTGTACGTTTTTTCCACGTGTCTTGACATGCAAAGTATTCCTGCAAAGTTTGGTGAAGATCTGAGTATGTAGTTTTTGACCTCATCTGGAACCTCCTATCTGAAAATTTGAAAATTCTTAAAAAATTCGTCCAAAATTTTGATGTCTCCAATCTCTTGTTTTGTACGTTTTTTCCACGTGTCTTGACATCCAATGTATCCCTGCAATGTTTGGTGAAGATCTGAGTATGTAGTTTTTGACCTTATCTGGAACCTCCCATCTGAAAATTTGAAAATTCCTAAAAAATCCGTCCAAAATCTTGATGACCCCAATCTCTTCTTTTGTACGTTTTTTCCACGTGTCTTGACATCCAATGAATCCCTGCAAAGTTTGGTGAAGATCTGAGTATGTCGTTTTTGACCTTATCTGGAACCTCCTATCTGAAAATTTGAAAATTCTTAAAAAATTCGTCCAAAATCTTGATGTCTCCAATCTCTTGTTTTGTACGTTTTTTCCAGGTGTCTTGATATCCAATGTATCCCTGCAAAGTTTGGTGAAGATCTGAGTATGTCGTTTTTGACCTTATCTGGAACATCCTTTCTGAAAATTTGAAAATTGTTAAAAAATTCGTCCAAAATCTTGATGTCTCCAATCTCTTTTTTGTACGTTTTTTCCACGTGTCTTGACATCCAATGTATCCCTGCAAAGTTTGGTGAAGATCTGAGTATGTAGTTTTTGACCTTATCTGGAACCTCCCATCTGAAAATTTGAAAATTCTTAAAAAATTCGACCAAATTCTTGATGTCTCAAATCTTTTGTTTTGTACGTTTTTTCCACGTGTCTTGACACATAATGTATCCATGCAAAGTTTGGTGAAGATCTGAGTATGTAGTTTTTGACCTTATATGGAACCTCCTATCTGAAAATTTGAAAATTCTTAAAAAATTCGTCCAAAATCTTGATGTCTCCAATCTCTTGTTTTGTACGTTTTTTCCACGTGTCTTGACATCCAATGTATCCCTGCAAAGTTTGGTGAAGATCTGAGTATGTAGTTTTTGACCTTATCTGGAACCTCCCATCTGAAAATTTGAAAATTCCTAAAAAATCCGTGCAAAATCTTGATGACCCCAATCTCTTGTTTTGTACGTTTTTTCCACGTGTCTTGACATCCAATGTATCCATGTAAAGTTTGGTGAAGATCTGAGTATGTCGTTTTTGACCTTATCTGGAACCTCCCATCTGAAAATTTGAAAATTCTTAAAAAATTCGTCGAAAATCTTGATGTCTCCAATCTCTTGTTTTGTACGTTTTTTCCACGTGTCTTGACATGCAAAGTATCCCTGCAACGTTTGGTGAAGATCTGAGTATGTAGTTTTTGACCTTATCTGGAACCTCCTATCTGAAAATTTGAAAATTCTTCAAAAATTCGTCGAAAATCTTGATGTCTCCAATCTCTTGTTTTGTACGTTTTTTCCACGTGTCTTTACATCCAATGTATCCCTGCAATGTTTGGTGGAGATCTGAGTATGTAGTTTTTGACCTTATCTGGGACCTCCTATCAGAAAATTTGAAAATTCTTCAAAAATTCGTCCAAAATCTTGATGTCTCCAATCTCTTGTTTTGTACGTTTTTTCCACGTGTCTCGACCTCCAATGTATCCCTGCAAAGTTTGGTGAAGATCTGAGTATGTCGTTTTTGACCTTATCTGGAACATCCTTTCTGAAAATTTGAAAATTCTTAAAAAATTCGTCGAAAATCTTGATGTCTCCAATCTCTTGTTTTGTACGTTTTTTCCACGTGTCTTGACATCCAATGTATCCCTGCAAATTTGGTGAAGATCTGAGTAAGTAGTTTTTGACCTTATCTGGAACCTCCCATCTGAAAATTTGAAAATTCTTAAAAAATTCGACCAAAATCTTGATGTCTCCAATCTTTTGTTTTGTACGTTTTTTCCACGTGTCTTGACACATAATGTATCCATGCAAAGTTTGGTGAAGATCTGAGTATGTAGTTTTTGACCTTATATGGAACCTCCTATCTGAAAATTTGAAAATTCTTAAAAAATTCGTCCAAAATCTTGATGTCTCCAATCTCTTTTTTGTACGTTTTTTCCACGTGTCTTGACATCCAATGTATCCCTGCAAAGTTTGGTGAAGATCTGAGTATGTAGTTTTTGACCTTATCTGGAACCTCCCATCTGAAAATTTGAAAATTCCTAAAAAATCCGTGCAAAATCTTGATGACCCCAATCTCTTGTTTTGTACGTTTTTTCCACGTGTCTTGACATCCAATGTATTCCTGCAATGTTTGGTGAAGATCTGAGTATGTAGTTTTTGACCTTATATGGAACCTCCTATCTGAAAATTTGAAAATTCTTAAAAAATTCGACCAAAATCTTGATGTTCCGAATCCTATGTTTTGTATGTTTTTTCCACGTGTCTTGACATCCAATGTATCCATGCAAAGTTTGGTGAAGATCTGAGTATGTAGTTTTTGACCTTATATTGAACATCCCATCTGAAAATTTGAAAATTCTTAAAAAATTCGTCCAAAATCTTGATGACCACAATCTCTTGTTTTGTACGTTTTTTCCACGTGTCTTGACATCCAAAGTATCCCTGCAAAGTTTGGTGAAGATCTGATTATGTAGTTTTTGACCTTATATGGAACCTCCTTTCTGAAAATTTGAGAATTCTTAAAAAATTCGTCCAAAATCTTGATGTCTCCAATCTCTTGTTTTGTACGTTTTTTCCACGTGTCTTGACATCCAATGTATCCATGCAAAGTTTGGTGAAGATCTGAGTATGTCGTTTTTGACCTTATCTGGAACCTCCCATCTGAAAATTTGAAAATTCTTAAAAAATTCGTCGAAAATCTTGATGTCTCCAATCTTTTGTTTTGTACGTTTTTTCCACGTGTCTTGACATGCAAAGTATCCCTGCAACGTTTGGTGAAGATCTGAGTATGTAGTTTTTGACCTTATCTGGAACCTCCTATCTGAAAATTTGAAAATTCTTCAAAAATTCGTCGAAAATCTTGATGTCTCCAATCTCTTGTTTTGTACGTTTTTTCCACGTGTCTTGACATCCAATGTATTCCTGCAATGTTTGGTGGAGATCTGAGTATGTAGTTTTAGACCTTATCTGGAACCTCCTATCTGAAAATTTGAAAATTCTTCAAAAATTCGTCCAAAATCTTGATGTCTCCAATCTCTTGTTTTGTACGTTTTTTCCACGTGTCTCGACCTCCAATGGATCCCTGCAAAGTTTGGTGAAGATCTGAGTATGTCGTTTTTGACCTTATCTGGAACATCCTTTCTGAAAATTTGAAAATTCTTAAAAAATTCGTCGAAAATCTTGATGTCTCCAATCTCTTGTTTTGTACGTTTTTTCCACGTGTCTTGACATCCAATGTATCCCTGCAAAGTTTGGTGAAGATCTGAGTATGTAGTTTTTGACCTTATATGGAACCTCCTATCTGAAAATTTGAAAATTCTTAAAAAATTCGTCCAAAATCTTGATGTCTCCAATCTCTTGTTTTGTACGTTTTTTCCACGTGTCTCGACCTCCAATGGATCCTTGCAAAGTTTGGTGAAGATCTGAGTATGTCGTTTTTGACCTTATCTGGAACCTCCCATCTGAAAATTTGAAAATTCTTAAAAAATTCGTCCAAAATCTTGATGTCTCCAATCTCTTGTTTTGTACGTTTTTTCCACGTGTCTTGATATCCAATGTATCCCTGCAAAGTTTGGTGAAGATCTGAGTATGTCGTTTTTGACCTTATCTGGAACATCCTTTCTGAAAATTTGAAAATTGTTAAAAAATTCGTCCAAAATCTTGATGTCTCCTATCTCTTGTTTTGTACGTTTTTTCCACGTGTCTTGACATCCAATGTATCCCTGCAAAGTTTGGTGAAGATCTGAGTATGTAGTTTTTGACCTTATCTGGAACCTCCCATCTGAAAATTTGAAAATTCTTAAAAAATTCGACCAATATCTTGATGTCTCCAATCTCTTGTTTTGTACGTTTTTTCCACGTGTCTTGACACATAATGTATCCATGCAAAGTTTGGTGAAGATCTGAGTATGTAGTTTTTGACCTTATATGGAACCTCCTATCTGAAAATTTAAAAATTCTTAAAAAATTCGTCCAAAATCTTGATGTCTCCAATCTCTTGTTTTGTACGTTTTTTCCACGTGTCTTGACATCCAATGTATCCCTGCAAAGTTTGGTGAAGATCTGAGTATGTAGTTTTTGACCTTATCTGGAACCTCCCATCTGAAAATTTGAAAATTCCTAAAAAATCCGTCCAAAATCTTGATGACCCCAATCTCTTGTTTTGTACGTTTTTTCCACGTGTCTTGACATTCAATGTATCCCTGCAAAGTTTGGTGAAGATCTGAGTATGTAGTTTTTGACCTTATATGGAACCTCCTTTCTGAAAATTTGAAAATTCTTAAAAAATTCGTCCAAAATCTTGATGACCCCAATCTCTTGTTTTGTACGTTTTTTCCACGTGTCTTGACATCCAATGTATCCCTGCAAAGTTTGGTGAAGATCTGAGTTTGTAGTTTTTGACCTTATATGGAACCTCCTTTCTGAAAATTTGAGAATTCTTAAAAAATTCGTCCAAAATCTTGATGTCTCCAATCTCTTGTTTTGTACGTTTTTTCCACGTGTCTTGACATCCAATGTATCCCTGCAAAGTTTGGTGAAGATCTGAGTATGTAGTTTTTGACCTCATCTGGAACCTCCTATCTGAAAATTTGAAAATTCTTAAAAAATTCGTCCAAAATTTTGATGTCTCCAATCTCTTGTTTTGTACGTTTTTTCCACGTGTCTTGACATCCAATGTATCCCTGCAATGTTTGGTGAAGATCTGAGTATGTAGTTTTTGACCTTATCTGGAACCTCCCATCTGAAAATTTGAAAATTCCTAAAAAATCCGTCCAAAATCTTGATGACCCCAATCTCTTGTTTTGTACGTTTTTTCCACGTGTCTTGACATCCAATGTATCCCTGCAAAGTTTGGTGAAGATCTGAGTATGTAGTTTTTGACCTTATATTGAACCTCCTGTCTGAAAATTTGAAAATTCTTAAAAAATTCGTCCAAAATCTTGATGACCCCAATCTCTTGTTTTGTACGTTTTTTCCACGTGTCTTGACATCCAAAGTATCCCTGCAAAGTTTGGTGAAGATCTGATTATGTAGTTTTTGACCTTATATGGAACCTCCTTTCTGAAAATTTGAGAATTCTTAAAAAATTCGTCCAAAATCTTGATGTCTCCAATCTCTTGTTTTGTACGTTTTTTCCACGTGTCTTGACATCCAATGTATCCATGCAAAGTTTGGTGAAGATCTGAGTATGTCGTTTTTGACCTTATCTGGAACCTCCCATCTGAAAATTTGAAAATTCTTAAAAAATTCGTCGAAAATCTTGATGTCTCCAATCTTTTGTTTTGTACGTTTTTTCCACGTGTCTTGACATGCAAAGTATCCCTGCAACGTTTGGTGAAGATCTGAGTATGTAGTTTTTGACCTTATCTGGAACCTCCTATCTGAAAATTTGAAAATTCTTCAAAAATTCGTCGAAAATCTTGATGTCTCCAATCTCTTGTTTTGTTCGTTTTTTCCACGTGTCTTGACATCCAATGTATTCCTGCAATGTTTGGTGGAGATCTGAGTATGTAGTTTTAGACCTTATCTGGAACCTCCTATCTGAAAATTTGAAAATTCTTCAAAAATTCGTCCAAAATCTTGATGTCTCCAATCTCTTGTTTTGTACGTTTTTTCCACGTGTCTCGACCTCCAATGGATCCCTGCAAAGTTTGGTGAAGATCTGAGTATGTCGTTTTTGACATTATCTGGAACATCCTTTCTGAAAATTTGAAAATTCTTAAAAAATTCGTCGAAAATCTTGATGTCTCCAATCTCTTGTTTTGTACGTTTTTTCCACGTGTCTTGACATCCAATGTATCCCTGCAAAGTTTGGTGAAGATCTGAGTATGTAGTTTTTGACCTTATATGGAACCTCCTATCTGAAAATTTGAAAATTCTTAAAAAATTCGTCCAAAATCTTGATGTCTCCAATCTCTTGTTTTGTACGTTTTTTCCACGTGTCTCGACCTCCAATGGATCCTTGCAAAGTTTGGTGAAGATCTGAGTATGTCGTTTTTGACCTTATCTGGAACCTCCCATCTGAAAATTTGAAAATTCTTAAAAAATTCGACCAATATCTTGATGTCTCCAATCTCTTGTTTTGTACGTTTTTTCCACGTGTCTTGACACATAATGTATCCATGCAAAGTTTGGTGAAGATCTGAGTATGTAGTTTTTGACCTTATATGGAACCTCCTATCTGAAAATTTAAAAATTCTTAAAAAATTCGTCCAAAATCTTGATGTCTCCAATCTCTTGTTTTGTACGTTTTTTCCACGTGTCTTGACATCCAATGTATCCCTGCAAAGTTTGGTGAAGATCTGAGTATGTAGTTTTTGACCTTATCTGGAACCTCCCATCTGAAAATTTGAAAATTCCTAAAAAATCCGTCCAAAATCTTGATGACCCCAATCTCTTGTTTTGTACGTTTTTTCCACGTGTCTTGACATTCAATGTATCCCTGCAAAGTTTGGTGAAGATCTGAGTATGTAGTTTTTGACCTTATATGGAACCTCCTTTCTGAAAATTTGAAAATTCTTAAAAAATTCGTCCAAAATCTTGATGACCCCAATCTCTTGTTTTGTACGTTTTTTCCACGTGTCTTGACATCCAATGTATCCCTGCAAAGTTTGGTGAAGATCTGAGTTTGTAGTTTTTGACCTTATATGGAACCTCCTTTCTGAAAATTTGAGAATTCTTAAAAAATTCGTCCAAAATCTTGATGTCTCCAATCTCTTGTTTTGTACGTTTTTTCCACGTGTCTTGACATCCAATGTATCCATGCAAAGTTTGGTGAAGATCTGAGTATGTCGTTTTTGACCTTATCTGGAACCTCCCATCTGAAAATTTGAAAATTCTTAAAAAATTCGTCGAAAATCTTGATGTCTCCAATCTCTTGTTTTGTACGTTTTTTCCACGTGTCTTGACATGCAAAGTATCCCTGCAACGTTTGGTGAAGATCTGAGTATGTAGTTTTTGACCTTATCTGGAACCTCCTATCTGAAAATTTGAAAATTCTTCAAAAATTCGTCGAAAATCTTGATGTCTCCAATCTCTTGTTTTGTACGTTTTTTCCACGTGTCTTGACATCCAATGTATCCCTGCAATGTTTGGTTGAGATCTGAGTATGTAGTTTTTGACCTTATCTGGAACCTCCTATCTGAAAATTTGAAAATTCTTCAAAAATTCGTCGAAAATCTTGATGTCTCCAATCTCTTGTTTTGTACGTTTTTTCCACGTGTCTCGACCTCCAATGTATCCCTGCAAAGTTTGGTGAAGATCTGAGTATGTCGTTTTTGACCTTATCTGGAACATCCTTTCTGAAAATTTGAAAATTCTTAAAAAATTCGTCGAAAATCTTGATGTCTCCAATCTCTTGTTTTGTACGTTTTTTCCACGTGTCTTGACATCCAATGTATCCCTGCAAAGTTTGGTGAAGATCTGAGTATGTAGTTTTTGACCTCATCTGGAACCTCCTATCTGAAAATTTGAAAATTCTTAAAAAATTCGTCCAAAATTTTGATGTCTCCAATCTCTTGTTTTGTACGTTTTTTCCACGTGTCTTGACATCCAATGTATCCCTGCAATGTTTGGTGAAGATCTGAGTATGTAGTTTTTGACCTTATCTGGAACCTCCCATCTGAAAATTTGAAAATTCCTAAAAAATCCGTCCAAAATCTTGATGACCCCAATCTCTTGTTTTGTACGTTTTTTCCACGTGTCTTGACATCCAATGTATCCCTGCAAAGTTTGGTGAAGATCTGAGTATGTAGTTTTTGACCTTATCTGGAACCTCCTATCTGAAAATTTGAAAATTCTTAAAAAATTCGTCCAAAATCTTGATGTCTCCAATCTCTTGTTTTGTACGTTTTTTCCACGTGTCTTGATATCCAATGTATCCCTGCAAAGTTTGGTGAAGATCTGAGTATGTCGTTTTTGACCTTATCTGGAACATCCTTTCTGAAAATTTGAAAATTCTTAAAAAATTCGTCGAAAATCTTGATGTCTCCAATCTCTTGTTTTGTACGTTTTTTCCACGTGTCTTGACATCCAATGTATCCCTGCAAAGTTTGGTGAAGATCTGAGTATGTAGTTTTTGACCTCATCTGGAACCTCCTATCTGAAAATTTGAAAATTCTTAAAAAATTCGTCCAAAATTTTGATGTCTCCAATCTCTTGTTTTGTACGTTTTTTCCACGTGTCTTGACATCCAATGTATCCCTGCAATGTTTGGTGAAGATCTGAGTATGTAGTTTTTGACCTTATCTGGAACCTCCCATCTGAAAATTTGAAAATTCCTAAAAAATCCGTCCAAAATCTTGATGACCCCAATCTCTTGTTTTGTACGTTTTTTCCACGTGTCTTGACATCCAATGTATCCCTGCAAAGTTTGGTGAAGATCTGAGTATGTAGTTTTTGACCTTATCTGGAACCTCCTATCTGAAAATTTGAAAATTCTTAAAAAATTCGTCCAAAATCTTGATGTCTCCAATCTCTTGTTTTGTACGTTTTTTCCACGTGTCTTGATATCCAATGTATCCCTGCAAAGTTTGGTGAAGATCTGAGTATGTCGTTTTTGACCTTATCTGGAACATCCTTTCTGAAAATTTGAAAATTCTTAAAAAATTCGTCCAAAATCTTGATGTCTCCAATCTCTTGTTTTGTACGTTTTTTCCACGTGTCTCGACCTCCAATGGATCCCTGCAAAGTTTGGTGAAGATCTGAGTATGTCGTTTTTGACCTTATCTGGAACCTCCCATCTGAAAATTTGAAAATTCTTAAAAAATTCGTCGAAAATCTTGATGTCTCCGATCTCTTGTTTTGTACGTTTTTTCCACGTGTCTTGACATGCAAAGTATTCCTGCAAAGTTTGGTGAAGATCTGAGTATGTAGTTTTTGACCTCATCTGGAACCTCCTATCTGAAAATTTGAAAATTCTTAAAAAATTCGTCCAAAATCTTGATGTCTCCAATCTCTTGTTTTGTACGTTTTTTCCACGTGTCTTGACATCCAATGTATCCCTGCAACGTTTGGTGAAGATCTGAGTATGTAGTTTTTGACCTTATCTGGAACCTCCCATCTGAAAATTTGAAAATTCCTAAAAAATCCGTCTAAAATCTTGATGACCCCAATCTCTTGTTTTGTACTTTTTTTCCACGTGTCTCGACCTCCAATGTATCCCTGCAAAGTTTGGTGAAGATCTGAGTATGTAGTTTTTGACCTTATATGGAACCTCCTATCTGAAAATTTGAAAATTCTTAAAAAATTCGTCCAAAATCTTGATGTCACCAATCCTATGTTTTGTATGTTTTTTCCACGTGTCTTGACATCCAATGTATCCATGCAAAGTTTGGTGAAGATCTGAGTATGTCGTTTTTGACCTTATCTGGAACCTCCCATCTGAAAATTTGAAAATTCTTAAAAAATTCGTCGAAAATCTTGATGTCTCCGATCTCTTGTTTTGTACGTTTTTTCCACGTGTCTTGACATGCAAAGTATTCCTGCAAAGTTTGGTGAAGATCTGAGTATGTAGTTTTTGACCTCATCTGGAACCTCCTATCTGAAAATTTGAAAATTCTTAAAAAATTCGTCCAAAATTTTGATGTCTCCAATCTCTTGTTTTGTACGTTTTTTCCACGTGTCTTGACATCCAATGTATCCCTGCAATGTTTGGAGAAGATCTGAGTATGTAGTTTTTGACCTTATCTGGAACCTCCCATCTGAAAATTTGAAAATTCCTAAAAAATCCGTCGAAAATCTTGATGACCCCAATCTCTTGTTTTGTACGTTTTTTCCACGTGTCTTGACATCCAATGTATCCCTGCAAAGTTTGGTGAAGATCTGAGTATGGAGTTTTTGACCTTATCTGGAACCTCCTATCTGAAAATTTGAAAATTCTTAAAAAATTCGTCCAAAATCTTGATGTCTCCAATCTCTTGTTTTGTACGTTTTTTCCACGTGTCTTGATATCCAATGTATCCCTGCAAAGTTTGGTGAAGATCTGAGTATGTAGTTTTTGACCTTATATGGAACCTCCTATCTGAAAATTTGAAAATTCTTAAAAAATTCGTCCAAAATCTTGATGTCTCCAATCTCTTGTTTTGTACGTTTTTTCCACGTGTCTTGACATCCAATGTATCCCTGCAAAGTTTGGTGAAGATCTGAGTATGTAGTTTTTGACCTTATATTGAACCTCCCATCTGAAAATTTGAAAATTCTTAAAAAATTCGTCCAAAATCTTGATGTCTCCAATCTCTTGTTTTGTACGTTTTTTCCACGTGTCTTGATATCCAATGTATCCCTGCAAAGTTTGGTGAAGATCTGAGTATGTAGTTTTTGACCTTATATGGAACCTCCTATCTGAAAATTTGAAAATTCTTAAAAAATTCGTCCAAAATTTTGATGTCTCCAATCTCTTGTTTTGTACGTTTTTTCCACGTGTCTTGACATCCAATGTATCCCTGCAATGTTTGGTGAAGATCTGAGTATGTAGTTTTTGACCTTATCTGGAACCTCCCATCTGAAAATTTGAAAATTCCTAAAAAATCCGTCCAAAATCTTGATGACCCCAATCTCTTGTTTTGTACGTTTTTTCCACGTGTCTTGACATCCAATGTATCCCTGCAAAGTTTGGTGAAGATCTGAGTATGTAGTTTTTGACCTTATATTGAACCTCCCATCTGAAAATTTGAAAATTCTTAAAAAATTCGTCCAAAATCTTGATGTCTCCAATCTCTTGTTTTGTACGTTTTTTCCACGTGTCTTGATATCCAATGTATCCCTGCAAAGTTTGGTGAAGATCTGAGTATGTAGTTTTTGACCTTATATGGAACCTCCTATCTGAAAATTTGAAAATTCTTAAAAAATTCGTCCAAAATCTTGATGTCTCCAATCTCTTGTTTTGTACGTTTTTTCCACGTGTCTCGACCTCCAATGGATCCCTGCAAAGTTTGGTGAAGATCTGAGTATGTAGTTTTTGACCTTATCTGGAACCTCCCATCTGAAAATTTGAAAATTCTTAAAAAATTCGACCAAAATCTTGATGTCTCCAATCTTTTGTTTTGTACGTTTTTTCCACGTGTCTTGACACATAATGTATCCCTGCAAAGTTTGGTGAAGATCTGAGTATGTAGTTTTTGACCTTATCTGGAACCTCCTATCTGAAAATTTGAAAATTCTTAAAAAATTCGTCGAAAATCTTGATGTCTCCAATCTTTTGTTTTGTACGTTTTTTCCACGTGTCTTGACATCCAATGTATCCCTGCAAAGTTTGGTGAAGATCTGAGTATGTAGTTTTTGACCTTATATGGAACCTCCTATCTGAAAATTTGAAAATTCTTAAAAAATTCGTCCAAAATCTTGATGTCTCCAATCTCTTGTTTTGTACGTTTTTTCCACGTGTCTCGACCTCCAATGGATCCCTGCAAAGTTTGGTGAAGATCTGAGTATGTCGTTTTTGACCTTATCTGGAACCTCCCATCTGAAAATTTGAAAATTCTTAAAAAATTCGTCGAAAATCTTGATGTCTCCGATCTCTTGTTTTGTACGTTTTTTCCACGTGTCTTGACATGCAAAGTATTCCTGCAAAGTTTGGTGAAGATCTGAGTATGTAGTTTTTGACCTCATCTGGAACCTCCTATCTGAAAATTTGAAAATTCTTAAAAAATTCGTCCAAAATCTTGATGTCTCCAATCTCTTGTTTTGTACGTTTTTTCCACGTGTCTTGACATCCAATGTATCCCTGCAATGTTTGGTGAAGATCTGAGTATGTAGTTTTTGACCTTATCTGGAACCTCCCATCTGAAAATTTGAAAATTCCTAAAAAATCCGTCCAAAATCTTGATGACCCCAATCTCTTGTTTTGTACTTTTTTTCCACGTGTCTCGACCTCCAATGTATCCCTGCAAAGTTTGGTGAAGATCTGAGTATGTAGTTTTTGACCTTATATGGAACCTCCTATCTGAAAATTTGAAAATTCTTAAAAAATTCGTCCAAAATCTTGATGTCACCAATCCTATGTTTTGTATGTTTTTTCCACGTGTCTTGACATCCAATGTATCCATGCAAAGTTTGGTGAAGATCTGAGTATGTCGTTTTTGACCTTATCTGGAACCTCCCATCTGAAAATTTGAAAATTCTTAAAAAAATCGTCGAAAATCTTGATGTCTCCAATCTCTTGTTTTGTACGTTTTTTCCACGTGTCTCGACCTCCAATGGATCCCTGCAAAGTTTGGTGAAGATCTGAGTATGTCGTTTTTGACCTTATCTGGAACCTCCCATCTGAAAATTTGAAAATTCTTAAAAAATTCGTCGAAAATCTTGATGTCTCCGATCTCTTGTTTTGTACGTTTTTTCCACGTGTCTTGACATGCAAAGTATTCCTGCAAAGTTTGGTGAAGATCTGAGTATGTAGTTTTTGACCTCATCTGGAACCTCCTATCTGAAAATTTGAAAATTCTTAAAAAATTCGTCCAAAATCTTGATGTCTCCAATCTCTTGTTTTGTACGTTTTTTCCACGTGTCTTGACATCCAATGTATCCCTGCAATGTTTGGTGAAGATCTGAGTATGTAGTTTTTGACCTTATCTGGAACCTCCCATCTGAAAATTTGAAAATTCCTAAAAAATCCGTCCAAAATCTTGATGACCCCAATCTCTTGTTTTGTACTTTTTTTCCACGTGTCTCGACCTCCAATGTATCCCTGCAAAGTTTGGTGAAGATCTGAGTATGTAGTTTTTGACCTTATATGGAACCTCCTATCTGAAAATTTGAAAATTCTTAAAAAATTCGTCCAAAATCTTGATGTCACCAATCCTATGTTTTGTATGTTTTTTCCACGTGTCTTGACATCCAATGTATCCATGCAAAGTTTGGTGAAGATCTGAGTATGTCGTTTTTGACCTTATCTGGAACCTCCCATCTGAAAATTTGAAAATTCTTAAAAAATTCGTCGAAAATCTTGATGTCTCCGATCTCTTGTTTTGTACGTTTTTTCCACGTGTCTTGACATGCAAAGTATCCCTGCAACGTTTGGTGAAGATCTGAGTATGTAGTTTTTGACCTTATCTGGAACCTCCTATCTGAAAATTTGAAAATTCTTAAAAAATTCGTCCAAAATCTTGATGTCTCCAATCTCTTGTTTTGTACGTTTTTTCCACGTGTCTTGACATCCAATGTATCCCTGCAATGTTTGGTGAAGATCTGAGTATGTAGTTTTTGACCTTATATGGAGCCTCCTATCTGAAAATTTGAAAATTCTTAAAAAATTCGTCCAAAATCTTGATGTCTCCAATCTCTTGTTTTGTACGTTCTTTCCACGTGTCTTGACATCCAATGTATCCCTGCAATGTTTGGTGAAGATCTGAGTATGTAGTTTTTGACCTTATATGGAACCTCCTATCTGAAAATTTGAAAATTCTTAAAAGAATTTAACAAAATCTTGATGTCCCCAATCCTATGTTTTGTATGTTTTTTCCACGTGTCTTGACATACAATGTATCCCTGCAGAGTTTGGTGAAGATCTGAGTATGTAGTTTTTGACCTTATCTGGAACCTCCCATCTGAAAATTTGAAAATTCCTAAAAAATCCGTCCAAAATCTTGTTGACCCGAATCTCTTGTTTTGTACGTTTTTTCCACGTGTCTTGACATCCAATGTATCCCTGCAAAGTTTGGTGAAGATCTGAGTATGTAGTTTTTGACCTTATCTGGAACCGCATTTCTGAAAATTTGAAAATTTTTAAAAAAATCGTCCAAAATCTTGATGTATCCAATCTCTTGTTTTGTACGTTTTTTCCACGTGTCTTGACATCCAATGTATCCCTGCAAAGTTTGGTGAAGATCTGAGTATGTAGTTTTTGACCTTATATGGAACCTCCTATCTGAAAATTTGAAAATTCTTAAAAAATTCGTCCAAAATCTTGATGTCTCCAATCTCTTGTTTTGTACGTTTTTTCCACGTGTCTCGACCTCCAATGGATCCCTGCAAAGTTTGGTGAAGATCTGAGTATGTCGTTTTTGACCTTATCTGGAACCTCCCATCTGAAAATTTGAAAATTCTTAAAAAATTCGTCGAAAATCTTGATGTCTCCGATCTCTTGTTTTGTACGTTTTTTCCACGTGTCTTGACATGCAAAGTATTCCTGCAAAGTTTGGTGAAGATCTGAGTATGTAGTTTTTGACCTCCTCTGGAACCTCCTATCTGAAAATTTGAAAATTCTTAAAAAATTCGTCCAAAATCTTGATGTCTCCAATCTCTTGTTTTGTACGTTTTTTCCACGTGTCTTGACATCCAATGTATCCCTGCAAAGTTTGGTGAAGATCTGAGTATGTAGTTTTTGACCTTATCTGGAACCTCCTATCTGAAAATTTGAAAATTCTTAAAAAATTCGTCCAAAACCTTGATGTCTCCAATCTCTTGTTTTGTACGTTTTTTCCACGTGTCTTGATATCCAATGTATCCCTGCAAAGTTTGGTGAAGATCTGAGTATGTCGTTTTTGACCTTATCTGGAACATCCTTTCTGAAAATTTGAAAATTGTTAAAAAATTCGTCCAAAATCTTGATGTCTCCAATCTCTTTTTTGTACGTTTTTTCCACGTGTCTTGACATCCAATGGATCCCTGCAAAGTTTGGTGAAGATCTGAGTATGTAGTTTTTGACCTTATCTGGAACCTCCCATCTGAAAATTTGAAAATTCTTAAAAAATTCGACCAAAATCTTGATGTCTCCAATCTTTTGTTTTGTACGTTTTTTCCACGTGTCTTGACACATAATGTATCCATGCAAAGTTTGGTGAAGATCTGAGTATGTAGTTTTTGACCTGATATGGAACCTCCTATCTGTAAATTTGAAAATTCTTAAAAAATTCGTCCAAAATCTTGATGTCTACAATCTCTTGTTTTGTACGTTTTTTCCACGTGTCTTGACATCCAATGTATCCCTGCAAAGTTTGGTGAAGATCTGAGTATGTAGTTTTTGACCTTATCTGGAACCTCCCATCTGAAAATTTGAAAATTCCTAAAAAATCCGTCCAAAATCTTGATGACCCCAATCTCTTGTTTTGTACGTTTTTTCCACGTGTCTTGACATCCAATGTATTCCTGCAATGTTTGGTGAAGATCTGAGTATGTAGTTTTTGACCTTATATGGAACCTCCTATCTGAAAATTTGAAAATTCTTAAAAAATTCGACCAAAATCTTGATGTTCCGAATCCTATGTTTTGTATGTTTTTTCCACGTGTCTTGACATCCAATGTATCCCTGCAAAGTTTGGTGAAGATCTGAGTATGTAGTTTTTGACCTTATATTGAACCTCCCATCTGAAAATTTGAAAATTCTTAAAAAATTCGTCCAAAATCTTGATGACCCCAATCTCTTGTTTTGTACGTTTTTTCCACGTGTCTTGACATCCAAAGTATCCCTGCAAAGTTTGGTGAAGATCTGAGTATGTAGTTTTTGACCTTATATGGAACCTCCTTTCTGAAAATTTGAGAATTCTTAAAAAATTCGTCCAAAATCTTGATGTCTCCAATCTCTTGTTTTGTACGTTTTTTCCACGTGTCTTGACATCCAATGTATCCATGCAAAGTTTGGTGAAGATCTGAGTATGTCGTTTTTGACCTTATCTGGAACCTCCCATCTGAAAATTTGAAAATTCTTAAAAAATTCGTCGAAAATCTTGATGTCTCCAATCTTTTGTTTTGTACGTTTTTTCCACGTGTCTTGACATGCAAAGTATCCCTGCAACGTTTGGTGAAGATCTGAGTATGTAGTTTTTGACCTTATCTGGAACCTCCTATCTGAAAATTTGAAAATTCTTAAAAAATTCGTCGAAAATCTTGATGTCTCCAATCTCTTGTTTTGTACGTTTTTTCCACGTGTCTTGATATCCAATGTATCCCTGCAAAGTTTGGTGAAGATCTGAGTATGTCGTTTTTGACCTTATCTGGAACATCCTTTCTGAAAATTTGAAAATTGTTAAAAAATTCGTCCAAAATCTTGATGTCTCCAATCTCTTTTTTGTACGTTTTTTCCACGTGTCTTGACATCCAATGTATCCCTGCAAAGTTTGGTGAAGATATGAGTATGTAGTTTTTGACCTTATCTGGAACCTCCCATCTGAAAATTTGAAAATTCTTAAAAAATTCGACCAAAATCTTGATGTCTCCAATCTTTTGTTTTGTACGTTTTTTCCACGTGTCTTGACACATAATGTATCCATGCAAAGTTTGGTGAAGATCTGAGTATGTAGTTTTTGACCTTATATGGAACCTCCTATCTGAAAATTTGAAAATTCTTAAAAAATTCGTCCAAAATCTTGATGTCTCCAATCTCTTGTTTTGTACGTTTTTTCCACGTGTCTTGACATCCAATGTATCCCTGCAAAGTTTGGTGAAGATCTGAGTATGTAGTTTTTGACCTTATCTGGAACCTCCCATCTGAAAATTTGAAAATTCCTAAAAAATCCGTGCAAAATCTTGATGACCCCAATCTCTTGTTTTGTACGTTTTTTCCACTTGTCTTGACATCCAATGTATCCATGCAAAGTTTGGTGAAGATCTGAGTATGTCGTTTTTGACCTTATCTGGAACATCCTTTCTGAAAATTTGAAAATTGTTAAAAAATTCGTCCAAAATCTTGATGTCTCCAATCTCTTTTTTGTACGTTTTTTCCACGTGTCTTGACATCCAATGGATCCCTGCAAAGTTTGGTGAAGATCTGAGTATGTAGTTTTTGACCTTATCTGGAACCTCCCATCTGAAAATTTGAAAATTCTTAAAAAATTCGACCAAAATCTTGATGTCTCCAATCTTTTGTTTTGTACGTTTTTTCCACGTGTCTTGACACATAATGTATCCATGCAAAGTTTGGTGAAGATCTGAGTATGTAGTTTTTGACCTTATATGGAACCTCCTATCTGAAAATTTGAAAATTCTTAAAAAATTCGTCCAAAATCTTGATGTCTCCAATCTCTTGTTTTGTACGTTTTTTCCACGTGTCTTGACATCCAATGTATCCCTGCAAAGTTTGGTGAAGATCTGAGTATGTAGTTTTTGACCTTATCTGGAACCTCCCATCTGAAAATTTGAAAATTCCTAAAAAATCCGTGCAAAATCTTGATGACCCCAATCTCTTGTTTTGTACGTTTTTTCCACGTGTCTTGACATCCAATGTATTCCTGCAATGTTTGGTGAAGATCTGAGTATGTAGTTTTTGAACTTATATGGAACCTCCTATCTGAAAATTTGAAAATTCTTAAAAAATTCGACCAAAATCTTGATGTTCTGAATCCTATGTTTTGTATGTTTTTTCCACGTGTCTTGACATCCAATGTATCCCTGCAAAGTTTGGTGAAGATCTGAGTATGTAGTTTTTGACCTTATATTGAACCTCCCATCTGAAAATTTGAAAATTCTTAAAAAATTCGTCCAAAATCTTGATGACCCCAATCTCTTGTTTTGTACGTTTTTTCCACGTGTCTTGACATCCAAAGTATCCCTGCAAAGTTTGGTGAAGATCTGAGTATGTAGTTTTTGACCTTATATGGAACCTCCTTTCTGAAAATTTGAGAATTCTTAAAAAATTCGTCCAAAATCTTGATGTCTCCAATCTCTTGTTTTGTACGTTTTTTCCACGTGTCTTGACATCCAATGTATCCATGCAAAGTTTGGTGAAGATCTGAGTATGTCGTTTTTGACCTTATCTGGAACCTCCCATCTGAAAATTTGAAAATTCTTAAAAAATTCGTCGAAAATCTTGATGTCTCCAATCTTTTGTTTTGTACGTTTTTTCCACGTGTCTTGACATGCAAAGTATCCCTGCAACGTTTGGTGAAGATCTGAGTATGTAGTTTTTGACCTTATCTGGAACCTCCTATCTGAAAATTTGAAAATTCTTAAAAAATTCGTCGAAAATCTTGATGTCTCCAATCTCTTGTTTTGTACGTTTTTTCCACGTGTCTTGATATCCAATGTATCCCTGCAAAGTTTGGTGAAGATCTGAGTATGTCGTTTTTGACCTTATCTGGAACATCCTTTCTGAAAATTTGAAAATTGTTAAAAAATTCGTCCAAAATCTTGATGTCTCCAATCTCTTTTTTGTACGTTTTTTCCACGTGTCTTGACATCCAATGTATCCCTGCAAAGTTTGGTGAAGATCTGAGTATGTAGTTTTTGACCTTATCTGGAACCTCCCATCTGAAAATTTGAAAATTCTTAAAAAATTCGACCAAAATCTTGATGTCTCCAATCTTTTGTTTTGTACGTTTTTTCCACGTGTCTTGACACATAATGTATCCATGCAAAGTTTGGTGAAGATCTGAGTATGTAGTTTTTGACCTTATATGGAACCTCCTATCTGAAAATTTGAAAATTCTTAAAAAATTCGTCCAAAATCTTGATGTCTCCAATCTCTTGTTTTGTACGTTTTTTCCACGTGTCTTGACATCCAATGTATCCCTGCAAAGTTTGGTGAAGATCTGAGTATGTAGTTTTTGACCTTATCTGGAACCTCCCATCTGAAAATTTGAAAATTCCTAAAAAATCCGTGCAAAATCTTGATGACCCCAATCTCTTGTTTTGTACGTTTTTTCCACGTGTCTTGACATCCAATGTATTCCTGCAATGCTTGGTGAAGATCTGAGTATGTAGTTTTTGACCTTATATGGAACCTCCTATCTGAAAATTTGAAAATTCTTAAAAAATTCGACCAAAATCTTGATGTTCCGAATCCTATGTTTTGTATGTTTTTTCCACGTGTCTTGACATCCAATGTATCCATGCAAAGTTTGGTGAAGATCTGAGTATGTAGTTTTTGACCTTATATTGAACCTCCCATCTGAAAATTTGAAAATTCTTAAAAAATTCGTCCAAAATCTTGATGACCCCAATCTCTTGTTTTGTACGTTTTTTCCACGTGTCTTGACATCCAAAGTATCCCTGCAAAGTTTGGTGAAGATCTGAGTATGTAGTTTTTGACCTTATATTGAACCTCCCATCTGAAAATTTGAAAATTCTTAAAAAATTCGTCCAAAATCTTGATGTCTCAAATCTCTTGTTTTGTACGTTTTTTCCACGTGTCTTGACATCCAATGTATCCATGCAAAGTTTGGTGAAGATCTGAGTATGTCGTTTTTGACCTTATCTGGAACCTCCCATCTGAAAATTTGAAAATTCTTAAAAAATTCGTCGAAAATCTTGATGTCTCCAATCTTTTGTTTTGTACGTTTTTTCCACGTGTCTTGACATGCAAAGTATCCCTGCAACGTTTGGTGAAGATCTGAGTATGTAGTTTTTGACCTTATCTGGAACCTCCTATCTGAAAATTTGAAAATTCTTCAAAAATTCGTCGAAAATCTTGATGTCTCCAATCTCTTGTTTTGTACGTTTTTTCCACGTGTCTTGACATCCAATGTATTCCTGCAATGTTTGGTGGAGATCTGAGTATGTAGTTTTAGACCTTATCTGGAACCTCCTATTTGAAAATTTGAAAATTCTTCAAAAATTCGTCCAAAATCTTGATGTCTCCAATCTCTTGTTTTGTACGTTTTTTCCACGTGTCTCGACCTCCAATGGATCCCTGCAAAGTTTGGTGAAGATCTGAGTATGTCGTTTTTGACCTTATCTGGAACATCCTTTCTGAAAATTTGAAAATTCTTAAAAAATTCGTCGAAAATCTTGATGTCTCCAATCTCTTGTTTTGTACGTTTTTTCCACGTGTCTTGACATCCAATGTATCCCTGCAAAGTTTGGTGAAGATCTGAGTATGTAGTTTTTGACCTTATCTGGAACCTCCTATCTGAAAATTTGAAAATTCTTAAAAAATTCGTCCAAAATCTTGATGTCTCCAATCTCTTGTTTTGTACGTTTTTTCCACGTGTCTTGATATCCAATGTATCCCTGCAAAGTTTGGTGAAGATCTGAGTATGTCGTTTTTGACCTTATCTGGAACATCCTTTCTGAAAATTTGAAAATTGTTAAAAAATTCGTCCAAAATCTTGATGTCTCCAATCTCTTTTTTGTACGTTTTTTCCACGTGTCTTGACATCCAATGTATCCCTGCAAAGTTTGGTGAAGATCTGAGTATGTAGTTTTTGACCTTATCTGGAACCTCCCATCTGAAAATTTGAAAATTCTTAAAAAATTCGACCAAAATCTTGATGTCTCCAATCTTTTGTTTTGTACGTTTTTTCCACGTGTCTTGACACATAATGTATCCATGCAAAGTTTGGTGAAGATCTGAGTATGTAGTTTTTGACCTTATATGGAACCTCCTATCTGAAAATTTGAAAATTCTTAAAAAATTCGTCCAAAATCTTGATGTCACCAATCCTATGTTTTGTATGTTTTTTCCACGTGTCTTGACATCCAATGTATCCATGCAAAGTTTGGTGAAGATCTGAGTATGTCGTTTTTGACCTTATCTGGAACCTCCCATCTGAAAATTTGAAAATTCTTAAAAAATTCGTCGAAAATCTTGATGTCTCCGATCTCTTGTTTTGTACGTTTTTTCCACGTGTCTTGACATGCAAAGTATTCCTGCAAAGTTTGGTGAAGATCTGAGTATGTAGTTTTTGACCTCATCTGGAACCTCCTATCTGAAAATTTGAAAATTCTTAAAAAATTCGTCCAAAATTTTGATGTCTCCAATCTCTTGTTTTGTACGTTTTTTCCACGTGTCTTGACATCCAATGTATCCCTGCAATGTTTGGTGAAGATCTGAGTATGTAGTTTTTGACCTTATCTGGAACCTCCCATCTGAAAATTTGAAAATTCCTAAAAAATCCGTCCAAAATCTTGATGACCCCAATCTCTTCTTTTGTACGTTTTTTCCACGTGTCTTGACATCCAATGTATCCCTGCAAAGTTTGGTGAAGATCTGAGTATGTCGTTTTTGACCTTATCTGGAACCTCCTATCTGAAAATTTGAAAATTCTTAAAAAATTCGTCCAAAATCTTGATGTCTCCAATCTCTTGTTTTGTACGTTTTTTCCACGTGTCTTGATATCCAATGTATCCCTGCAAAGTTTGGTGAAGATCTGAGTATGTCGTTTTTGACCTTATCTGGAACATCCTTTCTGAAAATTTGAAAATTGTTAAAAAATTCGTCCAAAATCTTGATGTCTCCAATCTCTTTTTTGTACGTTTTTTTCCACGTGTCTTGACATCCAATGTATCCCTGCAAAGTTTGGTGAAGATCTGAGTATGTAGTTTTTGACCTTATCTGGAACCTCCCATCTGAAAATTTGAAAATTCTTAAAAAATTCGACCAAAATCTTGATGTCTCCAATCTTTTGTTTTGTACGTTTTTTCCACGTGTCTTGACACATAATGTATCCATGCAAAGTTTGGTGAAGATCTGAGTATGTAGTTTTTGACCTTATATGGAACCTCCTATCTGAAAATTTGAAAATTCTTAAAAAATTCGTCCAAAATCTTGATGTCTCCAATCTCTTGTTTTGTACGTTTTTTCCACGTGTCTTGACATCCAATGTATCCCTGCAAAGTTTGGTGAAGATCTGAGTATGTAGTTTTTGACCTTATCTGGAACCTCCCATCTGAAAATTTGAAAATTCCTAAAAAATCCGTGCAAAATCTTGATGACCCCAATCTCTTGTTTTGTACGTTTTTTCCACGTGTCTTGACATCCAATGTATCCATGTAAAGTTTGGTGAAGATCTGAGTATGTCGTTTTTGACCTTATCTGGAACCTCCCATCTGAAAATTTGAAAATTCTTAAAAAATTCGTCGAAAATCTTGATGTCTCCAATCTCTTGTTTTGTACGTTTTTTCCACGTGTCTTGACATGCAAAGTATCCCTGCAACGTTTGGTGAAGATCTGAGTATGTAGTTTTTGACCTTATCTGGAACCTCCTATCTGAAAATTTGAAAATTCTTCAAAAATTCGTCGAAAATCTTGATGTCTCCAATCTCTTGTTTTGTACGTTTTTTCCACGTGTCTTTACATCCAATGTATCCCTGCAATGTTTGGTGGAGATCTGAGTATGTAGTTTTTGACCTTATCTGGGACCTCCTATCAGAAAATTTGAAAATTCTTCAAAAATTCGTCCAAAATCTTGATGTCTCCAATCTCTTGTTTTGTACGTTTTTTCCACGTGTCTCGACCTCCAATGTATCCCTGCAAAGTTTGGTGAAGATCTGAGTATGTCGTTTTTGACCTTATCTGGAACATCCTTTCTGAAAATTTGAAAATTCTTAAAAAATTCGTCGAAAATCTTGATGTCTCCAATCTCTTGTTTTGTACGTTTTTTCCACGTGTCTTGACATCCAATGTATCCCTGCAAATTTGGTGAAGATCTGAGTATGTAGTTTTTGACCTTATCTCGAACCTCCCATCTGAAAATTTGAAAATTCTTAAAAAATTCGACCAAAATCTTGATGTCTCCAATCTTTTGTTTTGTACGTTTTTTCCACGTGTCTTGACACATAATGTATCCATGCAAAGTTTGGTGAAGATCTGAGTATGTAGTTTTTGACCTTATATGGAACCTCCTATCTGAAAATTTGAAAATTCTTAAAAAATTCGTCCAAAATCTTGATGTCTCCAATCTCTTTTTTGTACGTTTTTTCCACGTGTCTTGACATCCAATGTATCCCTGCAAAGTTTGGTGAAGATCTGAGTATGTAGTTTTTGACCTTATCTGGAACCTCCCATCTGAAAATTTGAAAATTCCTAAAAAATCCGTGCAAAATCTTGATGACCCCAATCTCTTGTTTTGTACGTTTTTTCCACGTGTCTTGACATCCAATGTATTCCTGCAATGTTTGGTGAAGATCTGAGTATGTAGTTTTTGACCTTATATGGAACCTCCTATCTGAAAATTTGAAAATTCTTAAAAAATTCGACCAAAATCTTGATGTTCCGAATCCTATGTTTTGTATGTTTTTTCCACGTGTCTTGACATCCAATGTATCCATGCAAAGTTTGGTGAAGATCTGAGTATGTAGTTTTTGACCTTATATTGAACCTCCCATCTGAAAATTTGAAAATTCTTAAAAAATTCGTCCAAAATCTTGATGACCCCAATCTCTTGTTTTGTACGTTTTTTCCACGTGTCTTGACATCCAAAGTATCCCTGCAAAGTTTGGTGAAGATCTGATTATGTAGTTTTTGACCTTATATGGAACCTCCTTTCTGAAAATTTGAGAATTCTTAAAAAATTCGTCCAAAATCTTGATGTCTCCAATCTCTTGTTTTGTACGTTTTTTCCACGTGTCTTGACATCCAATGTATCCATGCAAAGTTTGGTGAAGATCTGAGTATGTCGTTTTTGACCTTATCTGGAACCTCCCATCTGAAAATTTGAAAATTCTTAAAAAATTCGTCGAAAATCTTGATGTCTCCAATCTTTTGTTTTGTACGTTTTTTCCACGTGTCTTGACATGCAAAGTATCCCTGCAACGTTTGGTGAAGATCTGAGTATGTAGTTTTTGACCTTATCTGGAACCTCCTATCTGAAAATTTGAAAATTCTTCAAAAATTCGTCGAAAATCTTGATGTCTCCAATCTCTTGTTTTGTACGTTTTTTCCACGTGTCTTGACATCCAATGTATTCCTGCAATGTTTGGTGGAGATCTGAGTATGTAGTTTTAGACCTTATCTGGAACCTCCTATCTGAAAATTTGAAAATTCTTCAAAAATTCGTCCAAAATCTTGATGTCTCCAATCTCTTGTTTTGTACGTTTTTTCCACGTGTCTCGACCTCCAATGGATCCCTGCAAAGTTTGGTGAAGATCTGAGTATGTCGTTTTTGACCTTATCTGGAACATCCTTTCTGAAAATTTGAAAATTCTTAAAAAATTCGTCGAAAATCTTGATGTCTCCAATCTCTTGTTTTGTACGTTTTTTCCACGTGTCTTGACATCCAATGTATCCCTGCAAAGTTTGGTGAAGATCTGAGTATGTAGTTTTTGACCTTATATGGAACCTCCTATCTGAAAATTTGAAAATTCTTAAAAAATTCGTCCAAAATCTTGATGTCTCCAATCTCTTGTTTTGTACGTTTTTTCCACGTGTCTCGACCTCCAATGGATCCTTGCAAAGTTTGGTGAAGATCTGAGTATGTCGTTTTTGACCTTATCTGGAACCTCCCATCTGAAAATTTGAAAATTCTTAAAAAATTCGTCCAAAATCTTGATGTCTCCAATCTCTTGTTTTGTACGTTTTTTCCACGTGTCTTGATATCCAATGTATCCCTGCAAAGTTTGGTGAAGATCTGAGTATGTCGTTTTTGACCTTATCTGGAACATCCTTTCTGAAAATTTGAAAATTGTTAAAAAATTCGTCCAAAATCTTGATGTCTCCTATCTCTTGTTTTGTACGTTTTTTCCACGTGTCTTGACATCCAATGTATCCCTGCAAAGTTTGGTGAAGATCTGAGTATGTAGTTTTTGACCTTATCTGGAACCTCCCATCTGAAAATTTGAAAATTCTTAAAAAATTTGACCAATATCTTGATGTCTCCAATCTCTTGTTTTGTACGTTTTTTCCACGTGTCTTGACACATAATGTATCCATGCAAAGTTTGGTGAAGATCTGAGTATGTAGTTTTTGACCTTATATGGAACCTCCTATCTGAAAATTTAAAAATTCTTAAAAAATTCGTCCAAAATCTTGATGTCTCCAATCTCTTGTTTTGTACGTTTTTTCCACGTGTCTTGACATCCAATGTATCCCTGCAAAGTTTGGTGAAGATCTGAGTATGTAGTTTTTGACCTTATCTGGAACCTCCCATCTGAAAATTTGAAAATTCTTAAAAAATTCGTCCAAAATCTTGATGACCCCAATCTCTTGTTTTGTACGTTTTTTCCACGTGTCTTGACATTCAATGTATCCCTGCAAAGTTTGGTGAAGATCTGAGTATGTAGTTTTTGACCTTATATGGAACCTCCTTTCTGAAAATTTGAAAATTCTTAAAAAATTCGTCCAAAATCTTGATGACCCCAATCTCTTGTTTTGTACGTTTTTTCCACGTGTCTTGACATCCAATGTATCCCTGCAAAGTTTGGTGAAGATCTGAGTTTGTAGTTTTTGACCTTATATGGAACCTCCTTTCTGAAAATTTGAGAATTCTTAAAAAATTCGTCCAAAATCTTGATGTCTCCAATCTCTTGTTTTGTACGTTTTTTCCACGTGTCTTGACATCCAATGTATCCATGCAAAGTTTGGTGAAGATCTGAGTATGTCGTTTTTGACCTTATCTGGAACCTCCCATCTGAAAATTTGAAAATTCTTAAAAAATTCGTCGAAAATCTTGATGTCTCCAATCTCTTGTTTTGTACGTTTTTTCCACGTGTCTTGACATGCAAAGTATCCCTGCAACGTTTGGTGAAGATCTGAGTATGTAGTTTTTGACCTTATCTGGAACCTCCTATCTGAAAATTTGAAAATTCTTCAAAAATTCGTCGAAAATCTTGATGTCTCCAATCTCTTGTTTTGTACGTTTTTTCCACGTGTCTTGACATCCAATGTATCCCTGCAATGTTTGGTTGAGATCTGAGTATGTAGTTTTTGACCTTATCTGGAACCTCCTATCTGAAAATTTGAAAATTCTTCAAAAATTCGTCCAAAATCTTGATGTCTCCAATCTCTTGTTTTGTACGTTTTTTCCACGTGTCTCGACCTCCAATGTATCCCTGCAAAGTTTGGTGAAGATCTGAGTATGTCGTTTTTGACCTTATCTGGAACATCCTTTCTGAAAATTTGAAAATTCTTAAAAAATTCGTCGAAAATCTTGATGTCTCCAATCTCTTGTTTTGTACGTTTTTTCCACGTGTCTTGACATCCAATGTATCCCTGCAAAGTTTGGTGAAGATCTGAGTATGTAGTTTTTGACCTCATCTGGAACCTCCTATCTGAAAATTTGAAAATTCTTAAAAAATTCGTCCAAAATTTTGATGTCTCCAATCTCTTGTTTTGTACGTTTTTTCCACGTGTCTTGACATCCAATGTATCCCTGCAATGTTTGGTGAAGATCTGAGTATGTAGTTTTTGACCTTATCTGGAACCTCCCATCTGAAAATTTGAAAATTCCTAAAAAATCCGTCGAAAATCTTGATGACCCCAATCTCTTGTTTTGTACGTTTTTTCCACGTGTCTTGACATCCAATGTATCCCTGCAAAGTTTGGTGAAGATCTGAGTATGTAGTTTTTGACCTTATATTGAACCTCCTATCTGAAAATTTGAAAATTCTTAAAAAATTCGTCCAAAATCTTGATGACCCCAATCTCTTGTTTTGTACGTTTTTTCCACGTGTCTTGACATCCAAAGTATCCCTGCAAAGTTTGGTGAAGATCTGATTATGTAGTTTTTGACCTTATATGGAACCTCCTTTCTGAAAATTTGAGAATTCTTAAAAAATTCGTCCAAAATCTTGATGTCTCCAATCTCTTGTTTTGTACGTTTTTTCCACGTGTCTTGACATCCAATGTATCCATGCAAAGTTTGGTGAAGATCTGAGTATGTCGTTTTTGACCTTATCTGGAACCTCCCATCTGAAAATTTGAAAATTCTTAAAAAATTCGTCGAAAATCTTGATGTCTCCAATCTTTTGTTTTGTACGTTTTTTCCACGTGTCTTGACATGCAAAGTATCCCTGCAACGTTTGGTGAAGATCTGAGTATGTAGTTTTTGACCTTATCTGGAACCTCCTATCTGAAAATTTGAAAATTCTTCAAAAATTCGTCGAAAACCTTGATGTCTCCAATCTCTTGTTTTGTTCGTTTTTTCCACGTGTCTTGACATCCAATGTATTCCTGCAATGTTTGGTGGAGATCTGAGTATGTAGTTTTAGACCTTATCTGGAACCTCCTATCTGAAAATTTGAAAATTCTTCAAAAATTCGTCCAAAATCTTGATGTCTCCAATCTCTTGTTTTGTACGTTTTTTCCACGTGTCTCGACCTCCAATGGATCCCTGCAAAGTTTGGTGAAGATCTGAGTATGTCGTTTTTGACCTTATCTGAAACATCCTTTCTGAAAATTTGAAAATTCTTAAAAAATTCGTCGAAAATCTTGATGTCTCCAATCTCTTGTTTTGTACGTTTTTTCCACGTGTCTTGACATCCAATGTATCCCTGCAAAGTTTGGTGAAGATCTGAGTATGTAGTTTTTGACCTTATATGGAACCTCCTATCTGAAAATTTGAAAATTCTTAAAAAATTCGTCCAAAATCTTGATGTCTCCAATCTCTTGTTTTGTACGTTTTTTCCACGTGTCTCGACCTCCAATGGATCCTTGCAAAGTTTGCTGAAGATCTGAGTATGTCGTTTTTGACCTTATCTGGAACCTCCCATCTGAAAATTTGAAAATTCTTAAAAAATTCGTCCAAAATCTTGATGTCTCCAATCTCTTGTTTTGTACGTTTTTTCCACGTGTCTTGATATCCAATGTATCCCTGCAAAGTTTGGTGAAGATCTGAGTATGTCGTTTTTGACCTTATCTGGAACATCCTTTCTGAAAATTTGAAAATTGTTAAAAAATTCGTCCAAAATCTTGATGTCTCCTATCTCTTGTTTTGTACGTTTTTTCCACGTGTCTTGACATCCAATGTATCCCTGCAAAGTTTGGTGAAGATCTGAGTATGTAGTTTTTGACCTTATCTGGAACCTCCCATCTGAAAATTTGAAAATTCTTAAAAAATTCGACCAATATCTTGATGTCTCCAATCTCTTGTTTTGTACGTTTTTTCCACGTGTCTTGACACATAATGTATCCATGCAAAGTTTGGTGAAGATCTGAGTATGTAGTTTTTGACCTTATATGGAACCTCCTATCTGAAAATTTAAAAATTCTTAAAAAATTCGTCCAAAATCATGATGTCTCCAATCTCTTGTTTTGTACGTTTTTTCCACGTGTCTTGACATCCAATGTATCCCTGCAAAGTTTGGTGAAGATCTGAGTATGTAGTTTTTGACCTTATCTGGAACCTCCCATCTGAAAATTTGAAAATTCCTAAAAAATCCGTCCAAAATCTTGATGACCCCAATCTCTTGTTTTGTACGTTTTTTCCACGTGTCTTGACATTCAATGTATCCCTGCAAAGTTTGGTGAAGATCTGAGTATGTAGTTTTTGACCTTATATGGAACCTCCTTTCTGAAAATTTGAAAATTCTTAAAAAATTCGTCCAAAATCTTGATGACCCCAATCTCTTGTTTTGTACGTTTTTTCCACGTGTCTTGACATCCAATGTATCCCTGCAAAGTTTGGTGAAGATCTGAGTTTGTAGTTTTTGACCTTATATGGAACCTCCTTTCTGAAAATTTGAGAATTCTTAAAAAATTCGTCCAAAATCTTGATGTCTCCAATCTCTTGTTTTGTACGTTTTTTCCACGTGTCTTGACATCCAATGTATCCATGCAAAGTTTGGTGAAGATCTGAGTATGTCGTTTTTGACCTTATCTGGAACCTCCCATCTGAAAATTTGAAAATTCTTAAAAAATTCGTCGAAAATCTTGATGTCTCCAATCTCTTGTTTTGTACGTTTTTTCCACGTGTCTTGACATGCAAAGTATCCCTGCAACGTTTGGTGAAGATCTGAGTATGTAGTTTTTGACCTTATCTGGAACCTCCTATCTGAAAATTTGAAAATTCTTCAAAAATTCGTCGAAAATCTTGATGTCTCCAATCTCTTGTTTTGTACGTTTTTTCCACGTGTCTTGACATCCAATGTATCCCTGCAATGTTTGGTTGAGATCTGAGTATGTAGTTTTTGACCTTATCTGGAACCTCCTATCTGAAAATTTGAAAATTCTTCAAAAATTCGTCCAAAATCTTGATGTCTCCAATCTCTTGTTTTGTACGTTTTTTCCACGTGTCTCGACCTCCAATGTATCCCTGCAAAGTTTGGTGAAGATCTGAGTATGTCGTTTTTGACCTTATCTGGAACATCCTTTCTGAAAATTTGAAAATTCTTAAAAAATTCGTCGAAAATCTTGATGTCTCCAATCTCTTGTTTTGTACGTTTTTTCCACGTGTCTTGACATCCAATGTATCCCTGCAAAGTTTGGTGAAGATCTGAGTATGTAGTTTTTGACCTCATCTGGAACCTCCTATCTGAAAATTTGAAAATTCTTAAAAAATTCGTCCAAAATTTTGATGTCTCCAATCTCTTGTTTTGTACGTTTTTTCCACGTGTCTTGACATCCAATGTATCCCTGCAATGTTTGGTGAAGATCTGAGTATGTAGTTTTTGACCTTATCTGGAACCTCCCATCTGAAAATTTGAAAATTCCTAAAAAATCCGTCCAAAATCTTGATGACCCCAATCTCTTGTTTTGTACGTTTTTTCCACGTGTCTTGACATCCAATGTATCCCTGCAAAGTTTGGTGAAGATCTGAGTATGTAGTTTTTGACCTTATCTGGAACCTCCTATCTGAAAATTTGAAAATTCTTAAAAAATTCGTCCAAAATCTTGATGTCTCCAATCTCTTGTTTTGTACGTTTTTTCCACGTGTCTTGATATCCAATGTATCCCTGCAAAGTTTGGTGAAGATCTGAGTATGTCGTTTTTGACCTTATCTGGAACATCCTTTCTGAAAATTTGAAAATTGTTAAAAAATTCGTCCAAAATCTTGATGTCTCCAATCTCTTTTTTGTACGTTTTTTCCACGTGTCTTGACATCCAATGTATCCCTGCAAAGTTTGGTGAAGATCTGAGTATGTAGTTTTTGACCTTATCTGGAACCTCCCATCTGAAAATTTGAAAATTCTTAAAAAATTCGACCAAAATCTTGATGTCTCCAATCTTTTGTTTTGTACGTTTTTTCCACGTGTCTTGACACATAATGTATCCATGCAAAGTTTGGTGAAGATCTGAGTATGTAGTTTTTGACCTTATATGGAACCTCCTATCTGAAAATTTGAAAATTCTTAAAAAATTCGTCCAAAATCTTGATGTCTCCAATCTCTTGTTTTGTACGTTTTTTCCACGTGTCTTGACATGCAAAGTATCCCTGCAACGTTTGGTGAAGATCTGAGTATGTAGTTTTTGACCTTATCTGGAACCTCCTATCTGAAAATTTGAAAATTCTTCAAAAATTCGTCGAAAATCTTGATGTCTCCAATCTCTTGTTTTGTACGTTTTTTCCACGTGTCTTGACATCCAATGTATTACTGCAATGTTTGGTTGAGATCTGAGTATGTAGTTTTTGACCTTATCTGGAACCTCCTATCTGAAAATTTGAAAATTCTTCAAAAATTCGTCCAAAATCTTGATGTCTCCAATCTCTTGTTTTGTACGTTTTTTCCACGTGTCTCGACCTCCAATGTATCCCTGCAAAGTTTGGTGAAGATCTGAGTATGTCGTTTTTGACCTTATCTGGAACATCCTTTCTGAAAATTTGAAAATTCTTAAAAAATTCGTCGAAAATCTTGATGTCTCCAATCTCTTGTTTTGTACGTTTTTTCCACGTGTCTTGACATCCAATGTATCCCTGCAAAGTTTGGTGAAGATCTGAGTATGTAGTTTTTGACCTCATCTGGAACCTCCTATCTGAAAATTTGAAAATTCTTAAAAAATTCGTCCAAAATTTTGATGTCTCCAATCTCTTGTTTTGTACGTTTTTTCCACGTGTCTTGACATCCAATGTATCCCTGCAATGTTTGGTGAAGATCTGAGTATGTAGTTTTTGACCTTATCTGGAACCTCCCATCTGAAAATTTGAAAATTCCTAAAAAATCCGTCCAAAATCTTGATGACCCCAATCTCTTGTTTTGTACGTTTTTTCCACGTGTCTTGACATCCAATGTATCCCTGCAAAGTTTGGTGAAGATCTGAGTATGTAGTTTTTGACCTTATCTGGAACCTCCTATCTGAAAATTTGAAAATTCTTAAAAAATTCGTCCAAAATCTTGATGTCTCCAATCTCTTGTTTTGTACGTTTTTTCCACGTGTCTTGATATCCAATGTATCCCTGCAAAGTTTGGTGAAGATCTGAGTATGTCGTTTTTGACCTTATCTGGAACATCCTTTCTGAAAATTTGAAAATTGTTAAAAAATTCGTCCAAAATCTTGATGTCTCCAATCTCTTTTTTGTACGTTTTTTCCACGTGTCTTGACATCCAATGTATCCCTGCAAAGTTTGGTGAAGATCTGAGTATGTAGTTTTTGACCTTATCTGGAACCTCCCATCTGAAAATTTGAAAATTCTTAAAAAATTCGACCAAAATCTTGATGTCTCCAATCTTTTGTTTTGTACGTTTTTTCCACGTGTCTTGACACATAATGTATCCATGCAAAGTTTGGTGAAGATCTGAGTATGTAGTTTTTGACCTTATATGGAACCTCCTATCTGAAAATTTGAAAATTCTTAAAAAATTCGTCCAAAATCTTGATGTCTCCAATCTCTTGTTTTGTACGTTTTTTCCACGTGTCTTGACATCCAATGTATCCCTGCAAAGTTTGGTGAAGATCTGAGTATGTAGTTTTTGACCTTATCTGGAACCTCCCATCTGAAAATTTGAAAATTCCTAAAAAATCCGTGCAAAATCTTGATGACCCCAATCTCTTGTTTTGTACGTTTTTTCCACGTGTCTTGATATCCAATGTATCCCTGCAAAGTTTGGTGAAGATCTGAGTATGTCGTTTTTGACCTTATCTGGAACATCCTTTCTGAAAATTTGAAAATTGTTAAAAAATTCGTCCAAAATCTTGATGTCTCCTATCTCTTGTTTTGTACGTTTTTTCCACGTGTCTTGACATCCAATGTATCCCTGCAAAGTTTGGTGAAGATCTGAGTATGTAGTTTTTGACATTATCTGGAACCTCCCATCTGAAAATTTGAAAATTCTTAAAAAATTCGACCAATATCTTGATGTCTCCAATCTCTTGTTTTGTACGTTTTTTCCACGTGTCTTGACACATAATGTATCCATGCAAAGTTTGGTGAAGATCTGAGTATGTAGTTTTTGACCTTATATGGAACCTCCTATCTGAAAATTTAAAAATTCTTAAAAAATTCGTCCAAAATCTTGATGTCTCCAATCTCTTGTTTTGTACGTTTTTTCCACGTGTCTTGACATCCAATGTATCCCTGCAAATTTTGTGAAGATCTGAGTATGTAGTTTTTGACCTTATCTGGAACCTCCCATCTGAAAATTTGAAAATTCCTAAAAAATCCGTCCAAAATCTTGATGACCCCAATCTCTTGTTTTGTACGTTTTTTCCACGTGTCTTGACATTCAATGTATCCCTGCAAAGTTTGGTGAAGATCTGAGTATGTAGTTTTTGACCTTATATGGAACCTCCTTTCTGAAAATTTGAAAATTCTTAAAAAATTCGTCCAAAATCTTGATGACCCCAATCTCTTGTTTTGTACGTTTTTTCCACGTGTCTTGACATCCAATGTATCCCTGCAAAGTTTGGTGAAGATCTGAGTTTGTAGTTTTTGACCTTATATGGAACCTCCTTTCTGAAAATTTGAGAATTCTTAAAAAATTCGTCCAAAATCTTGATGTCTCCAATCTCTTGTTTTGTACGTTTTTTCCACGTGTCTTGACATCCAATGTATCCATGCAAAGTTTGGTGAAGATCTGAGTATGTCGTTTTTGACCTTATCTGGAACCTCCCATCTGAAAATTTGAAAATTCTTAAAAAATTCGTCGAAAATCTTGATGTCTCCAATCTCTTGTTTTGTACGTTTTTTCCACGTGTCTTGACATGCAAAGTATCCCTGCAACGTTTGGTGAAGATCTGAGTATGTAGTTTTTGACCTTATCTGGAACCTCCTATCTGAAAATTTGAAAATTCTTCAAAAATTCGTCGAAAATCTTGATGTCTCCAATCTCTTGTTTTGTACGTTTTTTCCACGTGTCTTGACATCCAATGTATCCCTGCAATGTTTGGTTGAGATCTGAGTATGTAGTTTTTGACCTTATCTGGAACCTCCTATCTGAAAATTTGAAAATTCTTCAAAAATTCGTCCAAAATCTTGATGTCTCCAATCTCTTGTTTTGTACGTTTTTTCCACGTGTCTCGACCTCCAATGTATCCCTGCAAAGTTTGGTGAAGATCTGAGTATGTCGTTTTTGACCTTATCTGGAACATCCTTTCTGAAAATTTGAAAATTCTTAAAAAATTCGTCGAAAATCTTGATGTCTCCAATCTCTTGTTTTGTACGTTTTTTCCACGTGTCTTGACATCCAATGTATCCCTGCAAAGTTTGGTGAAGATCTGAGTATGTAGTTTTTGACCTCATCTGGAACCTCCTATCTGAAAATTTGAAAATTCTTAAAAAATTCGTCCAAAATTTTGATGTCTCCAATCTCTTGTTTTGTACGTTTTTTCCACGTGTCTTGACATCCAATGTATCCCTGCAATGTTTGGTGAAGATCTGAGTATGTAGTTTTTGACCTTATCTGGAACCTCCCATCTGAAAATTTGAAAATTCCTAAAAAATCCGTCCAAAATCTTGATGACACCAATCTCTTGTTTTGTACGTTTTTTCCACGTGTCTTGACATCCAATGTATCCCTGCAAAGTTTGGTGAAGATCTGAGTATGTAGTTTTTGACCTTATCTGGAACCTCCTATCTGAAAATTTGAAAATTCTTAAAAAATTCGTCCAAAATCTTGATGTCTCCAATCTCTTGTTTTGTACGTTTTTTCCACGTGTCTTGATATCCAATGTATCCCTGCAAAGTTTGGTGAAGATCTGAGTATGTCGTTTTTTACCTTATCTGGAACATCCTTTCTGAAAATTTGAAAATTGTTAAAAAATTCGTCCAAAATCTTGATGTCTCCAATCTCTTTTTTGTACGTTTTTTCCACGTGTCTTGACATCCAATGTATCCCTGCAAAGTTTGGTGAAGATCTGAGTATGTAGTTTTTGACCTTATCTGGAACCTCCCATCTGAAAATTTGAAAATTCTTAAAAAATTCGACCAAAATCTTGATGTCTCCAATCTTTTGTTTTGTACGTTTTTTCCGCGTGTCTTGACACATAATGTATCCATGCAAAGTTTGGTGAAGATCTGAGTATGTAGTTTTTGACCTTATATGGAACCTCCTATCTGAAAATTTGAAAATTCTTAAAAAATTCGTCCAAAATCTTGATGTCTCCAATCTCTTGTTTTGTACGTTTTTTCCACGTGTCTTGACATCCAATGTATCCCTGCAAAGTTTGGTGAAGATCTGAGTATGTAGTTTTTGACCTTATCTGGAACCTCCCATCTGAAAATTTGAAAATTCCTAAAAAATCCGTGCAAAATCTTGATGACCCCAATCTCTTGTTTTGTACGTTTTTTCCACGTGTCTTGACATCCAATGTATTCCTGCAATGTTTGGTGAAGATCTGAGTATGTAGTTTTTGACCTTATATGGAACCTCCTATCTGAAAATTTGAAAATTCTTAAAAAATTCGACCAAAATCTTGATGTTCCGAATCCTATGTTTTGTATGTTTTTTCCACGTGTCTTGACATCCAATGTATCCATGCAAAGTTTGGTGAAGATCTGAGTATGTAGTTTTTGACCTTATATTGAACCTCCCATCTGAAAATTTGAAAATTCTTAAAAAATTCGTCCAAAATCTTGATGACCCCAATCTCTTGTTTTGTACGTTTTTTCCACGTGTCTTGACATCCAAAGTATCCCTGCAAAGTTTGGTGAAGATCTGAGTATGTAGTTTTTGACCTTATATGGAACCTCCTTTCTGAAAATTTGAGAATTCTTAAAAAATTCGTCCAAAATCTTGATGTCTCCAATCTCTTGTTTTGTACGTTTTTTCCACGTGTCTTGACATCCAATGTATCCATGCAAAGTTTGGTGAAGATCTGAGTATGTCGTTTTTGACCTTATCTGGAACCTCCCATCTGAAAATTTGAAAATTCTTAAAAAATTCGTCGAAAATCTTGATGTCTCCAATCTTTTGTTTTGTACGTTTTTTCCACGTGTCTTGACATGCAAAGTATCCCTGCAACGTTTGGTGAAGATCTGAGTATGTAGTTTTTGACCTTATCTGGAACCTCCTATCTGAAAATTTGAAAATTCTTCAAAAATTCGTCGAAAATCTTGATGTCTCCAATCTCTTGTTTTGTACGTTTTTTCCACGTGTCTTGACATCCAATGTATTCCTGCAATGTTTGGTGGAGATCTGAGTATGTAGTTTTAGACCTTATCTGGAACCTCCTATCTGAAAATTTGAAAATTCTTCAAAAATTCGTCCAAAATCTTGATGTCTCCAATCTCTTGTTTTGTACGTTTTTTCCACGTGTCTCGACCTCCAATGGATCCCTGCAAAGTTTGGTGAAGATCTGAGTATGTCGTTTTTGACCTTATCTGGAACATCCTTTCTGAAAATTTGAAAATTCTTAAAAAATTCGTCGAAAATCTTGATGTCTCCAATCTCTTGTTTTGTACGTTTTTTCCACGTGTCTTGACATCCAATGTATCCCTGCAAAGTTTGGTGAAGATCTGAGTATGTAGTTTTTGACCTTATCTGGAACCTCCTATCTGAAAATTTGAAAATTCTTAAAAAATTCGTCCAAAATCTTGATGTCTCCAATCTCTTGTTTTGTACGTTTTTTCCACGTGTCTTGATATCCAATGTATCCCTGCAAAGTTTGGTGAAGATCTGAGTATGTCGTTTTTGACCTTATCTGGAACATCCTTTCTGAAAATTTGAAAATTGTTAAAAAATTCGTCCAAAATCTTGATGTCTCCAATCTCTTTTTTGTACGTTTTTTCCACGTGTCTTGACATCCAATGTATCCCTGCAAAGTTTGGTGAAGATCTGAGTATGTAGTTTTTGACCTTATCTGGAACCTCCCATCTGAAAATTTGAAAATTCTTAAAAAATTCGACCAAAATCTTGATGTCTCCAATCTTTTGTTTTGTACGTTTTTTCCACGTGTCTTGACACATAATGTATCCATGCAAAGTTTGGTGAAGATCTGAGTATGTAGTTTTTGACCTTATATGGAACCTCCTATCTGAAAATTTGAAAATTCTTAAAAAATTCGTCCAAAATCTTGATGTGTCCAATCTCTTGTTTTGTACGTTTTTTCCACGTGTCTTGACATCCAATGTATCCCTGCAAAGTTTGGTGAAGATCTGAGTATGTAGTTTTTGACCTTATCTGGAACCTCCCATCTGAAAATTTGAAAATTCCTAAAAAATCCGTGCAAAATCTTGATGACCCCAATCTCTTGTTTTGTACGTTTTTTCTACGTGTCTTGACATCCAATGTATTCCTGCAATGTTTGGTGAAGATCTGAGTATGTAGTTTTTGACTTTATATGGAACCTCCTATCTGAAAATTTGAAAATTCTTAAAAAATTCGACCAAAATCTTGATGTTCCGAATCCTATGTTTTGTATGTTTTTTCCACGTGTCTTGACATCCAATGTATCCATGCAAAGTTTGGTGAAGATCTGAGTATGTAGTTTTTGACCTTATATTGAACCTCCCATCTGAAAATTTGAAAATTCTTAAAAAATTCGTCCAAAATCTTGATGACCCCAATCTCTTGTTTTGTACGTTTTTTCCACGTGTCTTTACATCCAAAGTATCCCTGCAAAGTTTGGTGAAGATCTGAGTATGTAGTTTTTGACCTTATATGGAACCTCCTTTCTGAAAATTTGAGAATTCTTAAAAAATTCGTCCAAAATCTTGATGTCTCCAATCTCTTGTTTTGTACGTTTTTTCCACGTGTCTTGACATCCAATGTATCCATGCAAAGTTTGGTGAAGATCTGAGTATGTCGTTTTTGACCTTATCTGGAACCTCCCATCTGAAAATTTGAAAATTCTTAAAAAATTCGTCGAAAATCTTGATGTCTCCAATCTTTTGTTTTGTACGTTTTTTCCACGTGTCTTGACATGCAAAGTATCCCTGCAACGTTTGGTGAAGATCTGAGTATGTAGTTTTTGACCTTATCTGGAACCTCCTATCTGAAAATTTGAAAATTCTTCAAAAATTCGTCGAAAATCTTGATGTCTCCAATCTCTTGTTTTGTACGTTTTTTCCACGTGTCTTGACATCCAATGTATTCCTGCAATGTTTGGTGGAGATCTGAGTATGTAGTTTTAGACCTTATCTGGAACCTCCTATCTGAAAATTTGAAAATTCTTCAAAAATTCGTCCAAAATCTTGATGTCTCCAATCTCTTGTTTTGTACGTTTTTTCCACGTGTCTTGACATGCAAAGTATTCCTGCAAAGTTTGGTGAAGATCTGAGTATGTAGTTTTTGACCTCATCTGGAACCTCCTATCTGAAAATTTGAAAATTCTTAAAAAATTCGTCCAAAATCTTGATGTCTCCAATCTCTTGTTTTGTACGTTTTTTCCACGTGTCTTGACATCCAATGTATCCCTGCAATGTTTGGTGAAGATCTGAGTATGTAGTTTTTGACCTTATCTGGAACCTCCCATCTGAAAATTTGAAAATTCCTAAAAAATCCGTCCAAAATCTTGATGACCCCAATCTCTTGTTTTGTACGTTTTTTCCACGTGTCTTGACATCCAATGTATCCCTGCAAAGTTTGGTGAAGATCTGAGTATGTAGTTTTTGATCTTATCTGGAACCTCCTATCTGAAAATTTGAAAATTCTTAAAAAATTCGTCCAAAATCTTGATGTCTCCAATCTCTTGTTTTGTACGTTTTTTCCACGTGTCTTGATATCCAATGTATCCCTGCAAAGTTTGGTGAAGATCTGAGTATGTCGTTTTTGACCTTATCTGGAACATCCTTTCTGAAAATTTGAAAATTGTTAAAAAATTCGTCCAAAATCTTGATGTCTCCTATCTCTTGTTTTGTACGTTTTTTCCACGTGTCTTGACATCCAATGTATCCCTGCAAAGTTTGGTGAAGATCTGAGTATGTAGTTTTTGACCTTATCTGGAACCTCCCATCTGAAAATTTGAAAATTCTTAAAAAAATCGACCAATATCTTGATGTCTCCAATCTCTTGTTTTGTACGTTTTTTCCACGTGTCTTGACACATAATGTATCCATGCAAAGTTTGGTGAAGATCTGAGTATGTAGTTTTTGACCTTATATGGAACCTCCTATCTGAAAATTTAAAAATTCTTAAAAAATTCGTCCAAAATCTTGATGTCTCCAATCTCTTGTTTTGTACGTTTTTTCCACGTGTCTTGACATCCAATGTATCCCTGCAAAGTTTGGTGAAGATCTGAGTATGTAGTTTTTGACCTTATCTGGAACCTCCCATCTGAAAATTTGAAAATTCCTAAAAAATCCGTCCAAAATCTTGATGACCCCAATCTCTTGTTTTGTACGTTTTTTCCACGTGTCTTGACATTCAATGTATCCCTGCAAAGTTTGGTGAAGATCTGAGTATGTAGTTTTTGACCTTATATGGAACTTCCTTTCTGAAAATTTGAAAATTCTTAAAAAATTCGTCCAAAATCTTGATGACCCCAATCTCTTGTTTTGTACGTTTTTTCCACGTGTCTTGACATCCAATGTATCCCTGCAAAGTTTGGTGAAGATCTGAGTTTGTAGTTTTTGACCTTATATGGAACCTCCTTTCTGAAAATTTGAGAATTCTTAAAAAATTCGTCCAAAATCTTGATGTCTCCAATCTCTTGTTTTGTACGTTTTTTCCACGTGTCTTGACATCCAATGTATCCATGCAAAGTTTGGTGAAGATCTGAGTATGTCGTTTTTGACCTTATCTGGAACCTCCCATCTGAAAATTTGAAAATTCTTAAAAAATTCGTCGAAAATCTTGATGTCTCCAATCTCTTGTTTTGTACGTTTTTTCCACGTGTCTTGACATGCAAAGTATCCCTGCAACGTTTGGTGAAGATCTGAGTATGTAGTTTTTGACCTTATCTGGAACCTCCTATCTGAAAATTTGAAAATTCTTCAAAAATTCGTCGAAAATCTTGATGTCTCCAATCTCTTGTTTTGTACGTTTTTTCCACGTGTCTTGACATCCAATGTATCCCTGCAATGTTTGGTTGAGATCTGAGTATGTAGTTTTTGACCTTATCTGGAACCTCCTATCTGAAAATTTGAAAATTCTTCAAAAATTCGTCCAAAATCTTGATGTCTCCAATCTCTTGTTTTGTACGTTTTTTCCACGTGTCTCGACCTCCAATGTATCCCTGCAAAGTTTGGTGAAGATCTGAGTATGTCGTTTTTGACCTTATCTGGAACATCCTTTCTGAAAATTTGAAAATTCTTAAAAAATTCGTCGAAAATCTTGATGTCTCCAATCTCTTGTTTTGTACGTTTTTTCCACGTGTCTTGACATCCAATGTATCCCTGCAAAGTTTGGTGAAGATCTGAGTATGTAGTTTTTGACCTCATCTGGAACCTCCTATCTGAAAATTTGAAAATTCTTAAAAAATTCGTCCAAAATTTTGATGTCTCCAATCTCTTGTTTTGTACGTTTTTTCCACGTGTCTTGACATCCAATGTATCCCTGCAATGTTTGGTGAAGATCTGAGTATGTAGTTTTTGACCTTATCTGGAACCTCCCATCTGAAAATTTGAAAATTCCTAAAAAATCCGTCCAAAATCTTGATGACACCAATCTCTTGTTTTGTACGTTTTTTCCACGTGTCTTGACATCCAATGTATCCCTGCAAAGTTTGGTGAAGATCTGAGTATGTAGTTTTTGACCTTATCTGGAACCTCCTATCTGAAAATTTGAAAATTCTTAAAAAATTCGTCCAAAATCTTGATGTCTCCAATCTCTTGTTTTGTACGTTTTTTCCACGTGTCTTGATATCCAATGTATCCCTGCAAAGTTTGGTGAAGATCTGAGTATGTCGTTTTTGACCTTATCTGGAACATCCTTTCTGAAAATTTGAAAATTGTTAAAAAATTCGTCCAAAATCTTGATGTCTCCAATCTCTTTTTTGTACGTTTTTTCCACGTGTCTTGACATCCAATGTATCCCTGCAAAGTTTGGTGAAGATCTGAGTATGTAGTTTTTGACCTTATCTGGAACCTCCCATCTGAAAATTTGAAAATTCTTAAAAAATTCGACCAAAATCTTGATGTCTCCAATCTTTTGTTTTGTACGTTTTTTCCACGTGTCTTGACACATAATGTATCCATGCAAAGTTTGGTGAAGATCTGAGTATGTAGTTTTTGACCTTATATGGAACCTCCTATCTGAAAATTTGAAAATTCTTAAAAAATTCGTCCAAAATCTTGATGTCTCCAATCTCTTGTTTTGTACGTTTTTTCCACGTGTCTTGACATCCAATGTATCCCTGCAAAGTTTGGTGAAGATCTGAGTATGTAGTTTTTGACCTTATCTGGAACCTCCCATCTGAAAATTTGAAAATTCCTAAAAAATCCGTGCAAAATCTTGATGACCCCAATCTCTTGTTTTGTACGTTTTTTCCACGTGTCTTGACATCCAATGTATTCCTGCAATGTTTGGTGAAGATCTGAGTATGTAGTTTTTGACCTTATATGGAACCTCCTATCTGAAAATTTGAAAATTCTTAAAAAATTCGACCAAAATCTTGATGTTCCGAATCCTATGTTTTGTATGTTTTTTCCACGTGTCTTGACATCCAATGTATCCATGCAAAGTTTGGTGAAGATCTGAGTATGTAGTTTTTGACCTTATATTGAACCTCCCATCTGAAAATTTGAAAATTCTTAAAAAATTCGTCCAAAATCTTGATGACCCCAATCTCTTGTTTTGTACGTTTTTTCCACGTGTCTTGACATCCAAAGTATCCCTGCAAAGTTTGGTGAAGATCTGAGTATGTAGTTTTTGACCTTATATGGAACCTCCTTTCTGAAAATTTGAGAATTCTTAAAAAATTCGTCCAAAATCTTGATGTCTCCAATCTCTTGTTTTGTACGTTTTTTCCACGTGTCTTGACATCCAATGTATCCATGCAAAGTTTGGTGAAGATCTGAGTATGTCGTTTTTGACCTTATCTGGAACCTCCCATCTGAAAATTTGAAAATTCTTAAAAAATTCGTCGAAAATCTTGATGTCTCCAATCTTTTGTTTTGTACGTTTTTTCCACGTGTCTTGACATGCAAAGTATCCCTGCAACGTTTGGTGAAGATCTGAGTATGTAGTTTTTGACCTTATCTGGAACCTCCTATCTGAAAATTTGAAAATTCTTCAAAAATTCGTCGAAAATCTTGATGTCTCCAATCTCTTGTTTTGTACGTTTTTTCCACGTGTCTTGACATCCAATGTATTCCTGCAATGTTTGGTGGAGATCTGAGTATGTAGTTTTAGACCTTATCTGGAACCTCCTATCTGAAAATTTGAAAATTCTTCAAAAATTCGTCCAAAATCTTGATGTCTCCAATCTCTTGTTTTGTACGTTTTTTCCACGTGTCTCGACCTCCAATGGATCCCTGCAAAGTTTGGTGAAGATCTGAGTATGTCGTTTTTGACCTTATCTGGAACATCCTTTCTGAAAATTTGAAAATTCTTAAAAAATTCGTCGAAAATCTTGATGTCTCCAATCTCTTGTTTTGTACGTTTTTTCCACGTGTCTTGACATCCAATGTATCCCTGCAAAGTTTGGTGAAGATCTGAGTATGTAGTTTTTGACCTTATCTGGAACCTCCTATCTGAAAATTTGAAAATTCTTAAAAAATTCGTCCAAAATCTTGATGTCTCCAATCTCTTGTTTTGTACGTTTTTTCCACGTGTCTTGATATCCAATGTATCCCTGCAAAGTTTGGTGAAGATCTGAGTATGTCGTTTTTGATCTTATCTGGAACATCCTTTCTGAAAATTTGAAAATTGTTAAAAAATTCGTCCAAAATCTTGATGTCTCCAATCTCTTTTTTGTACGTTTTTTCCACGTGTCTTGACATCCAATGTATCCCTGCAAAGTTTGGTGAAGATCTGAGTATGTAGTTTTTGACCTTATCTGGAACCTCCCATCTGAAAATTTGAAAATTCTTAAAAAATTCGACCAAAATCTTGATGTCTCCAATCTTTTGTTTTGTACGTTTTTTCCACGTGTCTTGACACATAATGTATCCATGCAAAGTTTGGTGAAGATCTGAGTATGTAGTTTTTGACCATATATGGAACCTCCTATCTGAAAATTTGAAAATTCTTAAAAAATTCGTCCAAAATCTTGATGTCTCCAATCTCTTGTTTTGTACGTTTTTTCCACGTGTCTTGACATCCAATGTATCCCTGCAAAGTTTGGTGAAGATCTGAGTATGTAGTTTTTGACCTTATCTGGAACCTCCCATCTGAAAATTTGAAAATTCCTAAAAAATCCGTGCAAAATCTTGATGACCCCAATCTCTTGTTTTGTACGTTTTTTCTACGTGTCTTGACATCCAATGTATTCCTGCAATGTTTGGTGAAGATCTGAGTATGTAGTTTTTGACTTTATATGGAACCTCCTATCTGAAAATTTGAAAATTCTTAAAAAATTCGACCAAAATCTTGATGTTCCGAATCCTATGTTTTGTATGTTTTTTCCACGTGTCTTGACATCCAATGTATCCATGCAAAGTTTGGTGAAGATCTGAGTATGTAGTTTTTGACCTTATATTGAACCTCCCATCTGAAAATTTGAAAATTCTTAAAAAATCCGTCCAAAATCTTGATGACCCCAATCTCTTGTTTTGTACGTTTTTTCCACGTGTCTTTACATCCAAAGTATCCCTGCAAAGTTTGGTGAAGATCTGAGTATGTAGTTTTTGACCTTATATGGAACCTCCTTTCTGAAAATTTGAGAATTCTTAAAAAATTCGTCCAAAATCTTGATGTCTCCAATCTCTTGTTTTGTACGTTTTTTCCACGTGTCTTGACATCCAATGTATCCATGCAAAGTTTGGTGAAGATCTGAGTATGTCGTTTTTGACCTTATCTGGAACCTCCCATCTGAAAATTTGAAAATTCTTAAAAAATTCGTCGAAAATCTTGATGTCTCCAATCTTTTGTTTTGTACGTTTTTTCCACGTGTCTTGACATGCAAAGTATCCCTGCAACGTTTGGTGAAGATCTGAGTATGTAGTTTTTGACCTTATCTGGAACCTCCTATCTGAAAATTTGAAAATTCTTCAAAAATTCGTCGAAAATCTTGATGTCTCCAATCTCTTGTTTTGTACGTTTTTTCCACGTGTCTTGACATCCAATGTATTCCTGCAATGTTTGGTGGAGATCTGAGTATGTAGTTTTAGACCTTATCTGGAACCTCCTATCTGAAAATTTGAAAATTCTTCAAAAATTCGTCCAAAATCTTGATGTCTCCAATCTCTTGTTTTGTACGTTTTTTCCACGTGTCTCGACCTCCAATGGATCCCTGCAAAGTTTGGTGAAGATCTGAGTATGTCGTTTTTGACCTTATCTGGAACATCCTTTCTGAAAATTTGAAAATTCTTAAAAAATTCGTCGAAAATCTTGATGTCTCCAATCTCTTGTTTTGTACGTTTTTTCCACGTGTCTTGACATCCAATGTATCCCTGCAAAGTTTGGTGAAGATCTGAGTATGTAGTTTTTGACCTTATATGGAACCTCCTATCTGAAAATTTGAAAATTCTTAAAAAATTCGTCCAAAATCTTGATGTCTCCAATCTCTTGTTTTGTACGTTTTTTCCACGTGTCTCGACCTCCAATGGATCCCTGCAAAGTTTGGTGAAGATCTGAGTATGTCGTTTTTGACCTTATCTGGAACCTCCCATCTGAAAATTTGAAAATTCTTAAAAAATTCTTCGAAAATCTTGATGTCTCCGATCTCTTGTTTTGTACGTTTTTTCCACGTGTCTTGACATGCAAAGTATTCCTGCAAAGTTTGGTGAAGATCTGAGTATGTAGTTTTTGACCTCATCTGGAACCTCCTATCTGAAAATTTGAAAATTCTTAAAAAATTCGTCCAAAATCTTGATGTCTCCAATCTCTTGTTTTGTACGTTTTTTCCACGTGTCTTGACATCCAATGTATCCCTGCAATGTTTGGTGAAGATCTGAGTATGTAGTTTTTGACCTTATCTGGAACCTCCCATCTGAAAATTTGAAAATTCCTAAAAAATCCGTCCAAAATCTTGATGACCCCAATCTCTTGTTTTGTACGTTTTTTCCACGTGTCTTGACATCCAATGTATCCCTGCAAAGTTTGGTGAAGATCTGAGTATGTAGTTTTTGATCTTATCTGGAACCTCCTACCTGAAAATTTGAAAATTCTTAAAAAATTCGTCCAAAATCTTGATGTCTCCAATCTCTTGTTTTGTACGTTTTTTCCACGTGTCTTGATATCCAATGTATCCCTGCAAAGTTTGGTGAAGATCTGAGTATGTCGTTTTTGACCTTATCTGGAACATCCTTTCTGAAAATTTGAAAATTGTTAAAAAATTCGTCCAAAATCTTGATGTCTCCTATCTCATGTTTTGTACGTTTTTTCCACGTGTCTTGACATCCAATGTATCCCTGCAAAGTTTGGTGAAGATCTGAGTATGTAGTTTTTGACCTTATCTGGAACCTCCCATCTGAAAATTTAAAAATTCTTAAAAAATTCGTCCAAAATCTTGATGTCTCCAATCTCTTGTTTTGTACGTTTTTTCCACGTGTCTTGACATCCAATGTATCCCTGCAAAGTTTGGTGAAGATCTGAGTATGTAGTTTTTGACCTTATCTGGAACCTCCCATCTGAAAATTTGAAAATTCCTAAAAAATCCGTCCAAAATCTTGATGACCCCAATCTCTTGTTTTGTACGTTTTTTCCACGTGTCTTGACATTCAATGTATCCCTGCAAAGTTTGGTGAAGATCTGAGTACGTAGTTTTTGACCTTATATGGAACCTCCTTTCTGAAAATTTGAAAATTCTTAAAAAATTCGTCCAAAATCTTGATGACCCCAATCTCTTGTTTTGTACGTTTTTTCCACGTGTCTTGACATCCAATGTATCCCTGCAAAGTTTGGTGAAGATCTGAGTTTGTAGTTTTTGACCTTATATGGAACCTCCTTTCTGAAAATTTGAGAATTCTTAAAAAATTCGTCCAAAATCTTGATGTCTCCAATCTCTTATTTTGTACGTTTTTTCCACGTGTCTTGACATCCAATGTATCCATGCAAAGTTTGGTGAAGATCTGAGTATGTCGTTTTTGACCTTATCTGGAACCTCCCATCTGAAAATTTGAAAATTCTTAAAAAATTCGTCGAAAATCTTGATGTCTCCAATCTCTTGTTTTGTACGTTTTGTTCACGTGTCTTGACATGCAAAGTATCCCTGCAACGTTTGGTGAAGATCTGAGTATGTAGTTTTTGACCTTACCTGGAACCTCCTATCTGAAAATTTGAAAATTCTTCAAAAATTCGTCGAAAATCTTGATGTCTCCAATCTCTTGTTTTGTACGTTTTTTCCACGTGTCTCGACCTCCAATGTATCCCTGCAAAGTTTGGTGAAGATCTGAGTATGTCGTTTTTGACCTTATCTGGAACATCCTTTCTGAAAATTTGAAAATTCTTAAAAAATTCGTCGAAAATCTTGATGTCTCCAATCTCTTGTTTTGTACGTTTTTTCCACGTGTCTTGACATCCAATGTATCCCTGCAAAGTTTGGTGAAGATCTGAGTATGTAGTTTTTGGCCTTATATGGAACCTCCTATCTGAAAATTTGAAAATTCTTAAAAAATTCGTCCAAAATCTTGATGTCACCAATCCTATGTTTTGTATGTTTTTCCACGTGCCTTGACATCCAATGTATCCATGCAAAGTTTGGTGAAGATCTGAGTATGTCGTTTTTGACCTTATCTGGAACCTCCCATCTGAAAATTTGAAAATTCTTAAAAAATTCGTCGAAAATCTTGATGTCTCCGATCTCTTGTTTTGTACGTTTTTTCCACGTGTCTTGACATGCAAAGTATTCCTGCAAAGTTTGGTGAAGATCTGACTATGTAGTTTTTGACCTCATCTGGAACCTCCTATCTGAAAATTTGAAAATTCTTTAAAAATTCGTCCAAAATATTGATGTCTCCAATCTCTTGTTTTGTACGTTTTTTCCACGTGTCTTGACATCCAATGTATCCCTGCAAAGTTTGGTGAAGATCTGAGTCTGTAGTTTTTGACCTTATCTGGAACCTCCCATCTGAAAATTTGAAAATTCCTAAAAAATCCGTCCAAAATCTTGATGACCCCAATCTCTTGTTTTGTACGTTTTTTCCACGTGTCTTGACATCCAATGTATCCCTGCAAAGTTTGGTGAAGATCTGAGTATGTAGTTTTTGACCTTATCTGGAACCTCCTATCTGAAAATTTGAAAATTCTTAAAAAATTCGTCCAAAATCTTGATGTCTCCAATCTCTTGTTTTGTACGTTTTTTCCACGTGTCTTGATATCCAATGTATCCCTGCAAAGTTTGGTGAAGATCTGAGTATGTCGTTTTTGACCTTATCTGGAACATCCTTTCTGAAAATTTGAAAATTGTTAAAAAATTCGTCCAAAATCTTGATGTCTCCAATCTCTTTTTTGTACGTTTTTTCCACGTGTCTTGACATCCAATGTATCCCTGCAAAGTTTGGTGAAGATCTGAGTATGTAGTTTTTGACCTTATCTGGAACCTCCCATCTGAAAATTTGAAAATTCTTAAAAAATTCGACCAAAATCTTGATGTCTCCAATCTTTTGTTTTGTACGTTTTTTCCACGTGTCTTGACACATAATGTATCCATGCAAAGTTTGGTGAAGATCTGAGTATGTAGTTTTTGACCTTATATGGAACCTCCTATCTGAAAATTTGAAAATTCTTAAAAAATTCGTCCAAAATCTTGATGTCTCCAATCTCTTGTTTTGTACGTTTTTTCCACGTGTCTTGACATCCAATGTATCCATGCAAAGTTTGGTGAAGATCTGAGTATGTCGTTTTTGACCTTATCTGGAACCTCCCATCTGAAAATTTGAAAATTCTTAAAAAATTCGTCGAAAATCTTGATGTCTCCAATCTCTTGTTTTGTACGTTTTTTCCACGTGTCTTGACATGCAAAGTATCCCTGCAACGTTTGGTGAAGATCTGAGTATGTAGTTTTTGACCTTATCTGGAACCTCCTATCTGAAAATTTGAAAATTCTTCAAAAATTCGTCGAAAATCTTGATGTCTCCAATCTCTTGTTTTGTACGTTTTTTCCACGTGTCTTGACATCCAATGTATCCCTGCAATGTTTGGTGGAGATCTGAGTATGTAGTTTTTGACCTTATCTGGGACCTCCTATCAGAAAATTTGAAAATTCTTCAAAAATTCGTCCAAAATCTTGATGTCTCCAATCTCTTGTTTTGTACGTTTTTTCCACGTGTCTCGACCTCCAATGTTTCCCTGCAAAGTTTGGTGAAGATCTGAGTATGTCGTTTTTGACCTTATCTGGAACATCCTTTCTGAAAATTTGAAAATTCTTAAAAAATTCGTCGAAAATCTTGATGTCTCCAATCTCTTGTTTTGTACGTTTTTTCCACGTGTCTTGACATCCAATGTATCCCTGCAAAGTTTGGTGAAGATCTGAGTATGTAGTTTTTGACCTTATATGGAACCTCCTTTCTGAAAATTTGAAAATTCTCAAAAAATTCGTCCATAATCTTGATGTCTCCAATCTCTTGTTTTGTACGTTTTTTCCACGTGTCTTGACATCCAATGTATCCCTGCAAAGTTTGGTGAAGATCTGAGTATGTAGTTTTTGACCTTATATGGAACCTCCTATCTGAAAATTTGAAAATTATTAAAAAATTCGTCCAAAATCTTGATGTCACCAATCCTATGTTTTGTATGTTTTTTCCACGTGTCTTGACATCCAATGTATCCATGCAAAAATTGGTGAAGATCTGAGTATGTCGTTTTTGACCTTATCTGGAACCTCCCATCTGAAAATTTGAAAATTCTTAAAAAATTCGTCGAAAATCTTGATGTCTCCGATCTCTTGTTTTGTACGTTTTTTCCACGTGTCTTGACATGCAAAGTATTCCTGCAAAGTTTGGTGAAGATCTGAGTATGTAGTTTTTGACCTCATCTGGAACCTCCTATCTGAAAATTTGAAAATTCTTAAAAAATTCGTCCAAAATTTTGATGTCTCCAATCTCTTGTTTTGTACGTTTTTTCCACGTGTCTTGACATCCAATGTATCCCTGCAATGTTTGGTGAAGATCTGAGTATGTAGTTTTTGAACTTATCTGGAACCTCCCATCTGAAAATTTGAAAATTCCTAAAAAATCCGTCCAAAATCTTGATGACCCCAATCTCTTGTTTTGTACGTTTTTTCCACGTGTCTTGACATCCAATGTATCCCTGCAAAGTTTGGTGAAGATCTGAGCATGTAGTTTTTGACCTTATCTGGAACCTCCTATCTGAAAATTTGAAAATTCTTAAAAAATTCGTCCAAAATCTTGATGTCTCCAATCTCTTGTTTTGTACGTTTTTTCCACGTGTCTTGATATCCAATGTATCCCTGCAAAGTTTGGTGAAGATCTGAGTATGTCGTTTTTGACCTTATCTGGAACATTCTTTCTGAAAATTTGAAAATTGTTAAAAAATTCGTCCAAAATCTTGATGTCTCCAATCTCTTTTTTGTACGTTTTTTCCACGTGTCTTGACATCCAATGTATCCCTGCAAAGTTTGGTGAAGATCTGAGTATGTAGTTTTTGACCTTATCTGGAACCTCCCATCTGAAAATTTGAAAATTCTTAAAAAATTCGACCAAAATCTTGATGTCTCCAATCTTTTGTTTTGTACGTTTTTTCCACGTGTCTTGACACATAATGTATCCATGCAAAGTTTGGTGAAGATCTGAGTATGTAGTTTTTGACCTTATATGGAACCTCCTATCTGAAAATTTGAAAATTCTTAAAAAATTCGTCCAAAATCTTGATGTCTCCAATCTCTTGTTTTGTACGTTTTTTCCACGTGTCTTGACATCCAATGTATCCCTGCAAAGTTTGGTGAAGATCTGAGTATGTAGTTTTTGACCTTATCTGGAACCTCCCATCTGAAAATTTGAAAATTCCTAAAAAATCCGTGCAAAAACTTGATGACCCCAATCTCTTGTTTTGTACGTTTTTTCCACGTGTCTTGACATCCAATGTATTCCTGCAATGTTTGGTGAAGATCTGAGTATGTAGTTTTTGACCTTATATGGAACCTCCTATCTGAAAATTTGAAAATTCTTAAAAAATTCGACCAAAATCTTGATGTTCCGAATCCTATGTTTTGTATGTTTTTTCCACGTGTCTTGACATCCAATGTATCCATGCAAAGTTTGGTGAAGATCTGAGTATGTAGTTTTTGACCTTATATTGAACCTCCCATCTGAAAATTTGAAAATTCTTAAAAAATTCGTCCAAAATCTTGATGACCCCAATCTCTTGTTTTGTACGTTTTTCCACGTGTCTTGACATCCAAAGTATCCCTGCAAAGTTTGGTGAAGATCTGAGTATGTAGTTTTTGACCTTATATGGAACCTCCTTTCTGAAAATTTGAGAATTCTTAAAAAATTCGTCCAAAATCTTGATGTCTCCAATCTCTTGTTTTGTACGTTTTTTCCACGTGTCTTGACATCCAATGTATCCATGCAAAGTTTGGTGAAGATCTGAGTATGTCGTTTTTGACCTTATCTGGAACCTCCCATCTGAAAATTTGAAAATTCTTAAAAAATTCGTCGAAAATCTTGATGTCTCCAATCTTTTGTTTTGTACGTTTTTTCCACGTGTCTTGACATGCAAAGTATCCCTGCAACGTTTGGTGAAGATCTGAGTATGTAGTTTTTGACCTGATCTGGAACCTCCTATCTGAAAATTTGAAAATTCTTCAAAAATTCGTCGAAAATCTTGATGTCTCCAATCTCTTGTTTTGTACGTTTTTTCCACGTGTCTTGACATCCAATGTATTCCTGCAATGTTTGGTGGAGATCTGAGTATGTAGTTTTAGACCTTATCTGGAACCTCCTATCTGAAAATTTGAAAATTCTTCAAAAATTCGTCCAAAATCTTGATGTCTCCAATCTCTTGTTTTGTACGTTTTTTCCACGTGTCTCGACCTCCAATGGATCCCTGCAAAGTTTGGTGAAGATCTGAGTATGTCGTTTTTGACCTTATCTGGAACATCCTTTCTGAAAATTTGAAAATTCTTAAAAAATTCGTCGAAAATCTTGATGTCTCCAATCTCTTGTTTTGTACGTTTTTTCCACGTGTCTTGACATCCAATGTATCCCTGCAAAGTTTGGTGAAGATCTGAGTATGTAGTTTTTGACCTTATCTGGAACCTCCCATCTGAAAATTTGAAAATTCTTAAAAAATTCGACCAATATCTTGATGTCTCCAATCTCTTGTTTTGTACGTTTTTTCCACGTGTGTTGACACATAATGTATCCATGCAAAGTTTGGTGAAGATCTGAGTATGTAGTTTTTGACCTTATATGGAACCTCCTATCTGAAAATTTAAAAATTCTTAAAAAATTCGTCCAAAATCTTGATGTCTCCAATCTCTTGTTTTGTACGTTTTTTCCACGTGTCTTGACATCCAATGTATCCATGCAAAGTTTGGTGAAGATCTGAGTATGTCGTTTATGACCTTATCTGGAACCTCCCATCTGAAAATTTGAAAATTCTTAAAAAATTCGTCGAAAATCTTGATGTCTCCAATCTTTTGTTTTGTACGTTTTTTCCACGTGTCTTGACATCCAATGTATTCCTGCAATGTTTGGTGGAGATCTGAGTATGTAGTTTTAGACCTTATCTGGAACCTCCTATCTGAAAATTTGAAAATTCTTCAAAAATTCGTCCAAAATCTTGATGTCTCCAATCTCTTGTTTTGTACGTTTTTTCCACGTGTCTCGACCTCCAATGGATCCCTGCAAAGTTTGGTGAAGATCTGAGTATGTCGTTTTTGACCTTATCTGGAACATCCTTTCTGAAAATTTGAAAATTCTTAAAAAATTCGTCGAAAATCTTGATGTCTCCAATCTCTTGTTTTGTACGTTTTTTCCACGTGTCTTGACATCCAATGTATCCCTGCAAAGTTTGGTGAAGATCTGAGTATGTAGTTTTTGACCTTATCTGGAACCTCCCATCTGAAAATTTGAAAATTCTTAAAAAATTCGACCAATATCTTGATGTCTCCAATCTCTTGTTTTGTACGTTTTTTCCACGTGTCTTGACACATAATGTATCCATGCAAAGTTTGGTGAAGATCTGAGTATGTAGTTTTTGACCTTATATGGAACCTCCTATCTGAAAATTTAAAAATTCTTAAAAAATTCGTCCAAAATCTTGATGTCTCCAATCTCTTGTTTTGTACGTTTTTTCCACGTGTCTTGACATCCAATGTATCCCTGCAAAGTTTGGTGAAGATCCGAGTATGTAGTTTTTGACCTTTTCTGGAACCTCCCATCTGAAAATTTGAAAATTCTTAAAAAATTCGACCAAAATCTTGATGTCTCCAATCTTTTGTTTTGTACGTTTTTTCCACGTGTCTTGACACATAATGTATCCATGCAAAGTTTGGTGAAGATCTGAGTATGTAGTTTTTGACCTTATATGGAACCTCCTATCTGAAAATTTGAAAATTCTTAAAAAATTCGTCCAAAATCTTGATGTCTCCAATCTCTTGTTTTGTACGTTTTTTCCACGTGTCTTGACATCCAATGTATCCCTGCAAAGTTTGGTGAAGATCTGAGTATGTAGTTTTTGACCTTATCTGGAACCTCCCATCTGAAAATTTGAAAATTCCTAAAAAATCCGTGCAAAATCTTGATGACCCCAATCTCTTGTTTTGTACGTTTTTTCCACGTGTCTTGACATCCAATGTATTCCTGCAATGTTTGGTGAAGATCTGAGTATGTAGTTTTTGACCTTATCTGGAACCTCCTATCTGAAAATTTGAAAATTCTTAAAAAATTCGTCCAAAATCTTGATGTCTCCAATCTCTTGTTTTGTACGTTTTTTCCACGTGTCTTGACATCCAATGTATCCCTGCAAAGTTTGGTGAAGATCTGAGTATGTAGTTTTTGACCTTATCTGGAACCTCCCATCTGAAAATTTGAAAATTCTTAAAAAATTCGACCAATATCTTGATGTCTCCAATCTCTTGTTTTGTACGTTTTTTCCACGTGTCTTGACACATAATGTATCCATGCAAAGTTTGGTGAAGATCTGAGTATGTAGTTTTTGACCTTATATTGAACCTCCCATCTGAAAATTTGAAAATTCTTAAAAAATTCGTCCAAAATCTTGATGACCCCAATCTCTTGTTTTGTACGTTTTTTCCACGTGTCTTGACATCCAAAGTATCCCTGCAAAGTTTGGTGAAGATCTGAGTATGTAGTTTTTGACCTTATATGGAACCTCCTTTCTGAAAATTTGAGAATTCTTAAAAAATTCGTCCAAAATCTTGATGTCTCCAATCTCTTGTTTTGTACGTTTTTTCCACGTGTCTTGACATCCAATGTATCCATGCAAAGTTTGGTGAAGATCTGAGTATGTCGTTTTTGACCTTATCTGGAACCTCCCATCTGAAAATTTGAAAATTCTTAAAAAATTCGTCGAAAATCTTGATGTCTCCAATCTTTTGTTTTGTACGTTTTTTCCACGTGTCTTGACATGCAAAGTATCCCTGTTACGTTTGGTGAAGATCTGAGTATGTAGTTTTTGACCTTATCTGGAACCTCCTATCTGAAAATTTGAAAATTCTTCAAAAATTCGTCGAAAATCTTGATGTCTCCAATCTCTTGTTTTGTACGTTTTTTCCACGTGTCTTGACATCCAATGTATTCCTGCAATGTTTGGTGGAGATCTGAGTATGTAGTTTTAGACCTTATCTGGAACCTCCTATCTGAAAATTTGAAAATTCTTCAAAAATTCGTCCAAAATCTTGATGTCTCCAATCTCTTGTTTTGTACGTTTTTTCCACGTGTCTCGACCTCCAATGGATCCCTGCAAAGTTTGGTGAAGATCTGAGTATGTCGTTTTTGACCTTATCTGGAACATCCTTTCTGAAAATTTGAAAATTCTTAAAAAATTCGTCGAAAATCTTGATGTCTCCAATCTCTTGTTTTGTACGTTTTTTCCACGTGTCTTGACATCCAATGTATCCCTGCAAAGTTTGGTGAAGATCTGAGTATGTAGTTTTTGACCTTATATGGAACCTCCTATCTGAAAATTTGAAAATTCTTAAAAAATTCGTCCAAAATCTTGATGTCTCTAATCTCTTGTTTTGTACGTTTTTTCCACGTGTCTCGACCTCCAATGGATCCCTGCAAAGTTTGGTGAAGATCTGAGTATGTCGTTTTTGACCTTATCTGGAACCTCCCATCTGAAAATTTGAAAATTCTTAAAAAATTCGTCGAAAATCTTGATGTCTCCGATCTCTTGTTTTGTACGTTTTTTCCACGTGTCTTGACATGCAAAGTATTCCTGCAAAGTTTGGTGAAGATCTGAGTATGTAGTTTTTGACCTCATCTGGAACCTCCTATCTGAAAATTTGAAAATTCTTAAAAAATTCGTCCAAAATCTTGATGTCTCCAATCTCTTGTTTTGTACGTTTTTTCCACGTGTCTTGACATCCAATGTATCCCTGCAATGTTTGGTGAAGATCTGAGTATGTAGTTTTTGACCTTATCTGGAACCTCCCATCTGAAAATTTGAAAATTCCTAAAAAATCCGTCCAAAATCTTGATGACCCCAATCTCTTGTTTTGTACTTTTTTTCCACGTGTCTCGACCTCCAATGTATCCATGCAAAGTTTGGTGAAGATCTGAGTATGTAGTTTTTGACCTTATATTGAACCTCCCATCTGAAAATTTGAAAATTCTTAAAAAATTCGTCCAAAATCTTGATGACCCCAATCTCTTGTTTTGTACGTTTTTTCCACGTGTCTTGACATCCAATGTATCCATGCAAAGTTTGGTGAAGATCTGAGTATGTCGTTTTTGATCTTATCTGGAACCTCCCATCTGAAAATTTGAAAATTCTTAAAAAATTCGTCGAAAATCTTGATGTCTCCAATCTTTTGTTTTGTACGTTTTTTCCACGTGTCTTGACATGCAAAGTATCCCTGCAACGTTTGGTGAAGATCTGAGTATGTAGTTTTTGACCTTATCTGGAACCTCCTATCTGAAAATTTGAAAATTCTTCAAAAATTCGTCGAAAATCTTGATGTCTCCAATCTCTTGTTTTGTACGTTTTTTCCACGTGTCTTGACATCCAATGTATTCCTGCAATGTTTGGTGGAGATCTGAGTATGTAGTTTTAGACCTTATCTGGAACCTCCTATCTGAAAATTTGAAAATTCTTCAAAAATTCGTCCAAAATCTTGATGTCTCCAATCTCTTGTTTTGTACGTTTTTTCCACGTGTCTCGACCTCCAATGGATCCCTGCAAAGTTTGGTGAAGATCTGAGTATGTCGTTTTTGACCTTATCTGGAACATCCTTTCTGAAAATTTGAAAATTCTTAAAAAATTCGTCGAAAATCTTGATGTCTCCAATCTCTTGTTTTGTACGTTTTTTCCACGTGTCTTGACATCCAATGTATCCCTGCAAAGTTTGGTGAAGATCTGAGTATGTAGTTTTTGACCTTATCTGGAACCTCCCATCTGAAAATTTGAAAATTCTTAAAAAATTCGACCAATATCTTGATGTCTCCAATCTCTTGTTTTGTACGTTTTTTCCACGTGTCTTGACACATAATGTATCCATGCAAAGTTTGGTGAAGATCTGAGTATGTAGTTTTTGACCTTATATGGAACCTCCTATCTGAAAATTTAAAAATTCTTAAAAAATTCGTCCAAAATCTTGATGTCTCCAATCTCTTGTTTTGTACGTTTTTTCCACGTGTCTTGACATCCAATGTATCCCTGCAAAGTTTGGTGAAGATCTGAGTATGTAGTTTTTGACCTTATCTGGAACCTCCCATCTGAAAATTTGAAAATTCCTAAAAAATCCGTGCAAAATCTTGATGACCCCAATCTCTTGTTTTGTACGTTTTTTCCACGTGTCTTGACATCCAATGTATTCCTGCAATGTTTGGTGAAGATCTGAGTATGTAGTTTTTGACCTTATATGGAACCTCCTATCTGAAAATTTGAAAATTCTTAAAAAATTCGACCAAAATCTTGATGTTCCGAATCCTATGTTTTGTATGTTTTTTCCACGTGTCTTGACATCCAATGTATCCATGCAAAGTTTGGTGAAGATCTGAGTATGTAGTTTTTGACCTTATATTGAACCTCCCATCTGAAAATTTGAAAATTCTTAAAAAATTCGTCCAAAATCTTGATGACCTCAATCTCTTGTTTTGTACGTTTTTTCCACATGTCTTGACATCCAAAGTATCCCTGCAAAGTTTGGTGAAGATCTGAGTATGTAGTTTTTGACCTTATATGGAACCTCCTTTCTGAAAATTTGAGAATTCTTAAAAAATTCGTCCAAAATCTTGATGTCTCCAATCTCTTGTTTTGTACGTTTTTTCCACGTGTCTTGACATCCAATGTATCCATGCAAAGTTTGGTGAAGATCTGAGTATGTCTTTTTTGACCTTATCTGGAACCTCCCATCTGAAAATTTGAAAATTCTTAAAAAATTCGTCGAAAATCTTGATGTCTCCAATCTTTTGTTTTGTACGTTTTTTCCACGTGTCTTGACATGCAAAGTATCCCTGCAACGTTTGGTGAAGATCTGAGTATGTAGTTTTTGACCTTATCTGGAACCTCCTATCTGAAAATTTGAAAATTCTTCAAAAATTCGTCGAAAATCTTGATGTCTAAAATCTCTTGTTTTGTACGTTTTTTCCACGTGTCTTGACATCCAATGTATTCCTGCAATGTTTGGTGGAGATCTGAGTATGTAGTTTTAGACCTTATCTGGAACCTCCTATCTGAAAATTTGAAAATTCTTCAAAAATTCGTCCAAAATCTTGATGTCTCCAATCTCTTGTTTTGTACGTTTTTTCCACGTGTCTCGACCTCCAATGGATCCCTGCAAAGTTTGGTGAAGATCTGAGTATGTCGTTTTTGACCTTATCTGGAACCTCCCATCTGAAAATTTGAAAATTCTTAAAAAATTCGTCGAAAATCTTGATGTCTCCGATCTCTTGTTTTGTACGTTTTTTCCACGTGTCTTGACATGAAAAGTATTCCTGCAAAGTTTGGTGAAGATCTGAGTATGTAGTTTTTGACCTCATCTGGAACCTCCTATCTGAAAATTTGAAAATTCTTAAAAAATTCGTCCAAAATCTTGATGTCTCCAATCTCTTGTTTTGTACGTTTTTTCCACGTGTCTTGACATCCAATGTATCCCTGCAATGTTTGGTGAAGATCTGAGTATGTAGTTTTTGACCTTATCTGGAACCTCCTATCTGAAAATTTGAAAATTCTTCAAAAATTCGTCGAAAATCTTGATGTCTCCAATCTCTTGTTTTGTACGTTTTTTCCACGTGTCTTGACATCCAATGTATTCCTGCAATGTTTGGTGGAGATCTGAGTATGTAGTTTTAGACCTTATCTGGAACCTCCTATCTGAAAATTTGAAAATTCTTCAAAAATTCGTCCAAAATCTTGATGTCTCCAATCTCTTGTTTTGTACGTTTTTTCCACGTGTCTCGACCTCCAATGGATCCCTGCAAAGTTTGGTGAAGATCTGAGTATGTCGTTTTTGACCTTATCTGGAACATCCTTTCTGAAAATTTGAAAATTCTTAAAAAATTCGTCGAAAATCTTGATGTCTCCAATCTCTTGTTTTGTACGTTTTTTCCACGTGTCTTGACATCCAATGTATCCCTGCAAAGTTTGGTGAAGATCTGAGTATGTAGTTTTTGACCTTATCTGGAACCTCCCATCTGAAAATTTGAAAATTCTTAAAAAATTCGACCAATATCTTGATGTCTCCAATCTCTTGTTTTGTACGTTTTTTCCACGTGTCTTGACACATAATGTATCCATGCAAAGTTTGGTGAAGATCTGAGTATGTAGTTTTTGACCTTATATGGAACCTCCTATCTGAAAATTTAAAAATTCTTAAAAAATTCGTCCAAAATCTTGATGTCTCCAATCTCTTGTTTTGTACGTTTTTTCCACGTGTCTTGACATCCAATGTATCCCTGCAAAGTTTGGTGAAGATCTGAGTATGTAGTTTTTGACCTTATCTGGAACCTCCCATCTGAAAATTTGAAAATTCCTAAAAAATCCGTGCAAAATCTTGATGACCCCAATCTCTTGTTTTGTACGTTTTTTCCACGTGTCTTGACATCCAATGTATTCCTGCAATGTTTGGTGAAGATCTGAGTATGTAGTTTTTGACCTTATATGGAACCTCCTATCTGAAAATTTGAAAATTCTTAAAAAATTCGACCAAAATCTTGATGTTCCGAATCCTATGTTTTGTATGTTTTTTCCACGTGTCTTGACATCCAATGTATCCATGCAAAGTTTGGTGAAGATCTGAGTATGTAGTTTTTGACCTTATATTGAACCTCCCATCTGAAAATTTGAAAATTCTTAAAAAATTCGTCCAAAATCTTGATGACCTCAATCTCTTGTTTTGTACGTTTTTTCCACATGTCTTGACATCCAAAGTATCCCTGCAAAGTTTGGTGAAGATCTGAGTATGTAGTTTTTGACCTTATATGGAACCTCCTTTCTGAAAATTTGAGAATTCTTAAAAAATTCGTCCAAAATCTTGATGTCTCCAATCTCTTGTTTTGTACGTTTTTTCCGCGTGTCTTGACATCCAATGTATCCATGCAAAGTTTGGTGAAGATCTGAGTATGTCTTTTTTGACCTTATCTGGAACCTCCCATCTGAAAATTTGAAAATTCTTAAAAAATTCGTCGAAAATCTTGATGTCTCCAATCTTTTGTTTTGTACGTTTTTTCCACGTGTCTTGACATGCAAAGTATCCCTACAACGTTTGGTGAAGATCTGAGTATGTAGTTTTTGACCTTATCTGGAACCTCCTATCTGAAAATTTGAAAATTCTTCAAAAATTCGTCGAAAATCTTGATGTCTAAAATCTCTTGTTTTGTACGTTTTTTCCACGTGTCTTGACATCCAATGTATTCCCGCAATGTTTGGTGGAGATCTGAGTATGTAGTTTTAGACCTTATCTGGAACCTCCTATCTGAAAATTTGAAAATTCTTCAAAAATTCGTCCAAAATCTTGATGTCTCCAATCTCTTGTTTTGTACGTTTTTTCCACGTGTCTCGACCTCCAATGGATCCCTGCAAAGTTTGGTGAAGATCTGAGTATGTCGTTTTTGACCTTATCTGGAACCTCCCATCTGAAAATTTGAAAATTCTTAAAAAATTCGTCGAAAATCTTGATGTCTCCGATCTCTTGTTTTGTACGTTTTTTCCACGTGTCTTGACATGAAAAGTATTCCTGCAAAGTTTGGTGAAGATCTGAGTATGTAGTTTTTGACCTCATCTGGAACCTCCTATCTGAAAATTTGAAAATTCTTAAAAAATTCGTCCAAAATCTTGATGTCTCCAATCTCTTGTTTTGTACGTTTTTTCCACGTGTCTTGACATCCAATGTATCCCTGCAATGTTTGGTGAAGATCTGAGTATGTAGTTTTTGACCTTATCTGGAACCTCCCATCTGAAAATTTGAAAATTCCTAAAAAATCCGTCCAAAATCTTGATGACCCCAATCTCTTGTTTTGTACTTTTTTTCCACGTGTCTCGACCTCCAATGTATCCCTGCAAAGTTTGGTGAAGATCTGAGTATGTAGTTTTTGACCTTATATGGAACCTCCTATCTGAAAATTTGAAAATTCTTAAAAAATTCGTCCAAAATCTTGATGTCACCAATCCTATGTTTTGTATGTTTTTTCCACGTGTCTTGACATCCAATGTATCCATGCAAAGTTTGGTGAAGATCTGAGTATGTCGTTTTTGACCTTATCTGGAACCTCCCATCTGAAAATTTGAAAATTCCTAAAAAATCCGTCCAAAATCTTGATGACCCCAATCTCTTGTTTTGTACTTTTTTTCCACGTGTCTCGACCTCCAATGTATCCCTGCAAAGTTTGGTGAAGATCTGAGTATGTAGTTTTTGACCTTATCTGGAACCTCCTATCTGAAAATTTGAAAATTCTTAAAAAATTCGTCCAAAATCTTGATGTCTCCAATCTCTTGTTTTGTACGTTTTTTCCACGTGTCTTGATATCCAATGTATCCCTGCAAAGTTTGGTGAAGATCTGAGTATGTCGTTTTTGACCTTATCTGGAAAATCCTTTCTGAAAATTTGAAAATTGTTAAAAAATTCGTCCAAAATCTTGATGTCTCCAATCTCTTTTTTGTACGTTTTTTCCACGTGTCTTGACATCCAATGTATCCCTGCAAAGTTTGGTGAAGATCTGAGTATGTAGTTTTTGACCTTATCTGGAACCTCCCATCTGAAAATTTGAAAATTCTTAAAAAATTCGACCAAAATCTTGATGTCTCCAATCTTTTGTTTTGTACGTTTTTTCCACGTGTCTTGACACATAATGGATCCCTGCAACGTTTGGTGAAGATCTGAGTATGTCGTTTTTGACCTTATCTGGAACATCCTTTCTGAAAATTTGAAAATTCTTAAAAAATTCGTCGAAAATCTTGATGTCTCCAATCTCTTGTTTTGTACGTTTTTTCCACGTGTCTTGACATCCAATGTATCCCTGCAAATTTTGGTGAAGATCTGAGTATGTAGTTTTTGACCTTATCTGGAACCTCCCATCTGAAAATTTGAAAATTCTTAAAAAATTCGACCAATATCTTGATGTCTCCAATCTCTTGTTTTGTACGTTTTTTCCACGTGTCTTGACACATAATGTATCCATGCAAAGTTTGGTGAAGATCTGAGTATGTAGTTTTTGACCTTATTTGGAACCTCCTATCTGAAAATTTAAAAATTCTTAAAAAATTCGTCCAAAATCTTGATGTCTCCAATCTCTTGTTTTGTACGTTTTTTCCACGTGTCTTGACATCCAATGTATCCCTGCAAAGTTTGGTGAAGATCTGAGTATGTAGTTTTTGACCTTATCTGGAACCTCCCATCTGAAAATTTGAAAATTCCTAAAAAATCCGTGCAAAATCTTGATGACCCCAATCTCTTGTTTTGTACGTTTTTTCCACGTGTCTTGACATCCAATGTATTCCTGCAATGTTTGGTGAAGATCTGAGTATGTAGTTTTTGACCTTATATGGAACCTCCTATATGAAAATTTGAAAATTCTTAAAAAATTCGACCAAAATCTTGATGTTCCGAATCCTATGTTTTTTTTTTCCACGTGTCTTGACATCCAATGTATCCATGCAAAGTTTGGTGAAGATCTGAGTATGTAGTTTTTGACCTTATATTGAACCTCCCATCTGAAAATTTGAAAATTCTTAAAAAATTCGTCCAAAATCTTGATGACCCCAATCTCTTGTTTTGTACGTTTTTTCCACGTGTCTTGACATCCAAAGTATCCCTGCAAAGTTTGGTGAAGATCTGAGTATGTAGTTTTTGACCTTATATGGAACCTCCTTTCTGAAAATTTGAGAATTCTTAAAAATATGTAGTTTTTGACCTTATATGGAACCTCCTATCTGAAAATTTGAAAATTCTTAAAAAATTCGACCAAAATCTTGATGTTCCGAATCCTATGTTTTGTATGTTTTTTCCACGTGTCTTGACATCCAATGTATCCATGCAAAGTTTGGTGAAGATCTGAGTATGTAGTTTTTGACCTTATATTGAACCTCCCATCTGAAAATTTGAAAATTCTTAAAAAATTCGTCCAAAATCTTGATGACCCCAATCTCTTGTTTTGTACGTTTTTTCCACGTGTCTTGACATCCAAAGTATCCCTGCAAAGTTTGGTGAAGATCTGAGTATGTAGTTTTTGACCTTATATGGAACCTCCTTTCTGAAAATTTGAGAATTCTTAAAAAATTCGTCCAAAATCTTGATGTCTCCAATCTCTTGTTTTGTACGTTTTTTCCACGTGTCTTGACATCCAATGTATCCATGCAAAGTTTGGTGAAGATCTGAGTATGTCGTTTTTGACCTTATCTGGAACCTCCCATCTGAAAATTTGAAAATTCTTAAAAAATTCGTCGAAAATCTTGATGTCTCCAATCTTTTGTTTTGTACGTTTTTTCCACGTGTCTTGACATGCAAAGTATCCCTGCAACGTTTGGTGAAGATCTGAGTATGTAGTTTTTGACCTTATCTGGAACCTCCTATCTGAAAATTTGAAAATTCTTCAAAAATTCGTCGAAAATCTTGATGTCTCCAATCTCTTGTTTTGTACGTTTTTTCCACGTGTCTTGACATCCAATGTATTCCTGCAATGTTTGGTGGAGATCTGAGTATGTAGTTTTAGACCTTATCTGGAACCTCCTATCTGAAAATTTGAAAATTCTTCAAAAATTCGTCCAAAATCTTGATGTCTCCAATCTCTTGTTTTGTACGTTTTTTCCACGTGTCTCGACCTCCAATGGATCCCTGCAAAGTTTGGTGAAGATCTGAGTATGTCGTTTTTGACCTTATCTGGAACATCCTTTCTGAAAATTTGAAAATTCTTAAAAAATTCGTCGAAAATCTTGATGTCTCCAATCTCTTGTTTTGTACGTTTTTTCCACGTGTCTTGACATCCAATGTATCCCTGCAAAGTTTGGTGAAGATCTGAGTATGTAGTTTTTGACCTTATATGGAACCTCCTATCTGAAAATTTGAAAATTCTTAAAAAATTCGTCCAAAATCTTGATGTCTCCAATCTCTTGTTTTGTACGTTTTTTCCACGTGTCTCGACCTCCAATGGATCCCTGCAAAGTTTGGTGAAGATCTGAGTATGTCGTTTTTGACCTTATCTGGAACCTCCCATCTGAAAATTTGAAAATTCTTAAAAAATTCGTCGAAAATCTTGATGTCTCCGATCTCTTGTTTTGTACGTTTTTTCCACGTGTCTTGACATGCAAAGTATTCCTGCAAAGTTTGGTGAAGATCTGAGTATGTAGTTTTTGACCTCATCTGGAACCTCCTATCTGAAAATTTGAAAATTCTTAAAAAATTCGTCCAAAATCTTGATGTCTCCAATCTCTTGTTTTGTACGTTTTTTCCACGTGTCTTGACATCCAATGTATCCCTGCAATGTTTGGTGAAGATCTGAGTATGTAGTTTTTGACCTTATCTGGAACCTCCCATCTGAAAATTTGAAAATTCCTAAAAAATCCGTCCAAAATCTTGATGACCCCAATCTCTTGTTTTGTACTTTTTTTCCACGTGTCTTGACATCCAATGTATCCCTGCAAAGTTTGGTGAAGATCTGAGTATGTAGTTTTTGACCTCATCTGGAACCTCCTATCTGAAAATTTGAAAATTCTTAAAAAATTCGTCCAAAATTTTGATGTCTCCAATCTCTTGTTTTGTACGTTTTTTCCACGTGTCTTGATATCCAATGTATCCCTGCAAAGTTTGGTGAAGATCTGAGTATGTCGTTTTTGACCTTATCTGGAACATCCTTTCTGAAAATTTGAAAATTGTTAAAAAATTCGTCCAAAATCTTGATGTCTCCAATCTCTTTTTTGTACGTTTTTTCCACGTGTCTTGACATCCAATGTATCCCTGCAAAGTTTGGTGAAGATCTGAGTATGTAGTTTTTGACCTTATCTGGAACCTCCCATCTGAAAATTTGAAAATTCTTAAAAAATTCGACCAAAATCTTGATGTCTCCAATCTTTTGTTTTGTACGTTTTTTCCACGTGTCTTGACACATAATGTATCCATGCAAAGTTTGGTGAAGATCTGAGTATGTAGTTTTTGACCTTATATGGAACCTCCTATCTGAAAATTTGAAAATTCTTAAAAAATTCGTCCAAAATCTTGATGTCTCCAATCTCTTGTTTTGTACGTTTTTTCCACGTGTCTTGACATCCAATGTATCCCTGCAAAGTTTGGTGAAGATCTGAGTATGTAGTTTTTGACCTTATCTGGAACCTCCCATCTGAAAATTTGAAAATTCCTAAAAAATCCGTGCAAAATCTTGATGACCCCAATCTCTTGTTTTGTACGTTTTTTCCACGTGTCTTGACATCCAATGTATCCATGCAAAGTTTGGTGAAGATCTGAGTATGTCGTTTTTGACCTTATCTGGAACCTCCCATCTGAAAATTTGAAAATTCTTAAAAAATTCGTCGAAAATCTTGATGTCTCCAATCTCTTGTTTTGTACGTTTTTTCCACGTGTCTTGACATCCAATGTATCCCTGCAATGTTTGGTGGAGATCTGAGTATGTAGTTTTTGACCTTATCTGGGACCTCCTATCAGAAAATTTGAAAATTCTTCAAAAATTCGTCCAAAATCTTGATGTCTCCAATCTCTTGTTTTGTACGTTTTTTCCACGTGTCTCGACCTCCAATGTATCCCTGCAAAGTTTGGTGAAGATCTGAGTATGTCGTTTTTGACCTTATCTGGAACATCCTTTCTGAAAATTTGAAAATTCTTAAAAAATTCGTCGAAAATCTTGATGTCTCCAATCTCTTGTTTTGTACGTTTTTTCCACGTGTCTTGACATCCAATGTATCCCTGCAAAGTTTGGTGAAGATCTGAGTATGTAGTTTTTGACCTTATCTGGAACCTCCCATCTGAAAATTTGAAAATTCCTAAAAAATCCGTGCAAAATCTTGATGACCCCAATCTCTTGTTTTGTACGTTTTTTCCACTTGTCTTGACATCCAATGTATCCATGCAAAGTTTGGTGAAGATCTGAGTATGTCGTTTTTGACCTTATCTGGAACCTCCCATCTGAAAATTTGAAAATTCTTAAAAAATTCGTCGAAAATCTTGATGTCTCCAATCTCTTGTTTTGTACGTTTTTTCCACGTGTCTTGACATGCAAAGTATCCCTGCAACGTTTGGTGAAGATCTGAGTATGTAGTTTTTGACCTTATCTGGAACCTCCTATCTGAAAATTTGAAAATTCTTCAAAAATTCGTCGAAAATCTTGATGTCTCCAATCTCTTGTTTTGTACGTTTTTTCCACGTGTCTTGACATCCAATGTATCCCTGCAATGTTTGGTGGAGATCTGAGTATGTAGTTTTTGACCTTATCTGGGACCTCCTATCAGAAAATTTGAAAATTCTTCAAAAATTCGTCCAAAATCTTGATGTCTCCAATCTCTTGTTTTGTACGTTTTTTCCACGTGTCTCGACCTCCAATGTATCCCTGCAAAGTTTGGTGAAGATCTGAGTATGTCGTTTTTGACCTTATCTGGAACATCCTTTCTGAAAATTTGAAAATTCTTAAAAAATTCGTCGAAAATCTTGATGTCTCCAATCTCTTGTTTTGTACGTTTTTTCCACGTGTCTTGACATCCAATGTATCCCTGCAAAGTTTGGTGAAGATCTGAGTATGTAGTTTTTGACCTTATATGGAACCTCCTTTCTGAAAATTTGAAAATTCTCAAAAAATTCGTCCATAATCTTGATGTCTCCAATCTCTTGTTTTGTACGTTTTTTCCACGTGTCTTGACATCCAATGTATCCCTGCAACGTTTGGTGAAGATCTGAGTATGTAGTTTTTGACCTTATATGGAACCTCCTATCTGAAAATTTGAAAATTCTTAAAAAATTCGTCCAAAATCTTGATGTCACCAATCCTATGTTTTGTATGTTTTTTCCACGTGTCTTGACATCCAATGTATCCATGCAAAGTTTGGTGAAGATCTGAGTATGTCGTTTTTGACCTTATCTGGAACCTCCCATCTGAAAATTTGAAAATTCTTAAAAAATTCGTCGAAAATCTTGATGTCTCCGATCTCTTGTTTTGTACGTTTTTTCCACGTGTCTTGACATGCAAAGTATTCCTGCAAAGTTTGGTGAAGATCTGAGTATGTAGTTTTTGACCTCATCTGGAACCTCCTATCTGAAAATTTGAAAATTCTTAAAAAATTCGTCCAAAATTTTGATGTCTCCAATCTCTTGTTTTGTACGTTTTTTCCACGTGTCTTGACATCCAATGTATCCCTGCAATGTTTGGTGAAGATCTGAGTATGTAGTTTTTGACCTTATCTGGAACCTCCCATCTGAAAATTTGAAAATTCCTAAAAAATCCGTCCAAAATCTTGATGACCCCAATCTCTTGTTTTGTACGTTTTTTCCACGTGTCTTGACATCCAATGTATCCCTGCAAAGTTTGGTGAAGATCTGAGTATGTAGTTTTTGATCTTATCTGGAACCTCCTATCTGAAAATTTGAAAATTCTTAAAAAATTCGTCCAAAATCTTGATGTCTCCAATCTCTTGTTTTGTACGTTTTTTCCACGTGTCTTGATATCCAATGTATCCCTGCAAAGTTTGGTGAAGATCTGAGTATGTCGTTTTTGACCTTATCTGGAACATCCTTTCTGAAAATTTGAAAATTGTTAAAAAATTCGTCCAAAATCTTGATGTCTCCAATCTCTTTTTTGTACGTTTTTTCCACGTGTCTTGACATCCAATGTATCCCTGCAAAGTTTGGTGAAGATCTGAGTATGTAGTTTTTGACCTTATCTGGAACCTCCCATCTGAAAATTTGAAAATTCTTAAAAAATTCGACCAAAATCTTGATGTCTCCAATCTTTTGTTTTGTACGTTTTTTCCACGTGTCTTGACACATAATGTATCCATGCAAAGTTTGGTGAAGATCTGAGTATGTAGTTTTTGACCTTATATGGAACCTCCTATCTGAAAATTTGAAAATTCTTAAAAAATTCGTCCAAAATCTTGATGTCTCCAATCTCTTGTTTTGTACGTTTTTTCCACGTGTCTTGACATCCAATGTATCCCTGCAAAGTTTGGTGAAGATCTGAGTATGTAGTTTTTGACCTTATCTGGAACCTCCCATCTGAAAATTTGAAAATTCCTAAAAAATCCGTGCAAAATCTTGATGACCCCTATCTCTTGTTTTGTACGTTTTTTCCACGTGTCTTGACATCCAATGTATTCCTGCAATGTTTGGTGAAGATCTGAGTATGTAGTTTTTGACCTTATATGGAACCTCCTATCTGAAAATTTGAAAATTCTTAAAAAATTCGACCAAAATCTTGATGTTCCGAATCCTATGTTTTGTATGTTTTTTCCACGTGTCTTGACATCCAATGTATCCATGCAAAGTTTGGTGAAGATCTGAGTATGTAGTTTTTGACCTTATATTGAACCTCCCATCTGAAAATTTGAAAATTCTTAAAAAATTCGTCCAAAATCTTGATGACCCCAATCTCTTGTTTTGTACGTTTTTTCCACGTGTCTTGACATCCAAAGTATCCCTGCAAAGTTTGGTGAAGATCTGAGTATGTAGTTTTTGACCTTATATGGAACCTCCTTTCTGAAAATTTGAGAATTCTTAAAAAATTCGTCCAAAATCTTGATGTCTCCAATCTCTTGTTTTGTACGTTTTTTCCACGTGTCTTGACATCCAATGTATCCATGCAAAGTTTGGTGAAGATCTGAGTATGTCGTTTTTGACCTTATCTGGAACCTCCCATCTGAAAATTTGAAAATTCTTAAAAAATTCGTCGAAAATCTTGATGTCTCCAATCTTTTGTTTTGTACGTTTTTTCCACGTGTCTTGACATGCAAAGTATCCCTGCAACGTTTGGTGAAGATCTGAGTATGTAGTTTTTGACCTTATCTGGAACCTCCTATCTGAAAATTTGAAAATTCTTCAAAAATTCGTCGAAAATCTTGATGTCTCCAATCTCTTGTTTTGTACGTTTTTTCCACGTGTCTTGACATCCAATGTATTCCTGCAATGTTTGGTGGAGATCTGAGTATGTAGTTTTAGACCTTATCTGGAACCTCCTATCTGAAAATTTGAAAATTCTTCAAAAATTCGTCCAAAATCTTGATGTCTCCAATCTCTTGTTTTGTACGTTTTTTCCACGTGTCTCGACCTCCAATGGATCCCTGCAAAGTTTGGTGAAGATCTGAGTATGTCGTTTTTGACCTTATCTGGAACATCCTTTCTGAAAATTTGAAAATTCTTAAAAAATTCGTCGAAAATCTTGATGTCTCCAATCTCTTGTTTTGTACGTTTTTTCCACGTGTCTTGACATCCAATGTATCCCTGCAAAGTTTGGTGAAGATCTGAGTATGTAGTTTTTGACCTTATATGGAACCTCCTATCTGAAAATTTGAAAATTCTTAAAAAATTCGTCCAAAATCTTGATGTCTCCAATCTCTTGTTTTGTACGTTTTTTCCACGTGTCTCGACCTCCAATGGATCCCTGCAAAGTTTGGTGAAGATCTGAGTATGTCGTTTTTGACCTTATCTGGAACCTCCCATCTGAAAATTTGAAAATTCTTAAAAAATTCGTCGAAAATCTTGATGTCTCCGATCTCTTGTTTTGTACGTTTTTTCCACGTGTCTTGACATGCAAAGTATTCCTGCAAAGTTTGGTGAAGATCTGAGTATGTAGTTTTTGACCTCATCTGGAACCTCCTATCTGAAAATTTGAAAATTCTTAAAAAATTCGTCCAAAATCTTGATGTCTCCAATCTCTTGTTTTGTACGTTTTTTCCACGTGTCTTGACATCCAATGTATCCCTGCAATGTTTGGTGAAGATCTGAGTATGTAGTTTTTGACCTTATCTGGAACCTCCCATCTGAAAATTTGAAAATTCCTAAAAAATCCGTCCAAAATCTTGATGACCCCAATCTCTTGTTTTGTACTTTTTTTCCACGTGTCTTGACATCCAATGTATCCCTGCAAAGTTTGGTGAAGATCTGAGTTTGTAGTTTTTGATCTTATCTGGAACCTCCTATCTGAAAATTTGAAAATTCTTAAAAAATTCGTCCAAAATCTTGATGTCTCCAATCTCTTGTTTTGTACGTTTTTTCCACGTGTCTTGATATCCAATGTATCCCTGCAAAGTTTGGTGAAGATCTGAGTATGTTGTTTTTGACCTTATCTGGAACATCCTTTCTGAAAATTTGAAAATTGTTAAAAAATTCGTCCAAAATCTTGATGTCTCCTATCTCTTGTTTTGTACGTTTTTTCCACGTGTCTTGACATCCAATGTATCCCTGCAAAGTTTGGTGAAGATCTGAGTATGTAGTTTTTGACCTTATCTGGAACCTCCCATCTGAAAATTTGAAAATTCTTAAAAAATTCGACCAATATCTTGATGTCTCCAATCTCTTGTTTTGTACGTTTTTTCCACGTGTCTTGACACATAATGTATCCATGCAAAGTTTGGTGAAGATCTGAGTATGTAGTTTTTGACCTTATATGGAACCTCCTATCTGAAAATTTAAAAATTCTTAAAAAATTCGTCCAAAATCTTGATGTCTCCAATCTCTTGTTTTGTACGTTTTTTCCACGTGTCTTGACATCCAATGTATCCCTGCAAAGTTTGGTGAAGATCTGAGTATGTAGTTTTTGACCTTATCTGGAACCTCCCATCTGAAAATTTGAAAATTCTTAAAAAATTCGACCAAAATCTTGATGTCTCCAATCTTTTGTATTGTACGTTTTTTCCACGTGTCTTGACACATAATGTATCCATGCAAAGTTTGGTGAAGATCTGAGTATGTAGTTTTTGACCTTATATGGAACCTCCTATCTGAAAATTTGAAAATTCTTAAAAAATTCGTCCAAAATCTTGATGTCTCCAATCTCTTGTTTTGTACGTTTTTTCCACGTGTCTTGACATCCAATGTATCCCTGCAAAGTTTGGTGAAGATCTGAGTATGTAGTTTTTGACCTTATCTGGAACCTCCCATCTGAAAATTTGAAAATTCCTAAAAAATCCGTGCAAAATCTTGATGACCCCAATCTCTTGTTTTGTACGTTTTTTCCACGTGTCTTGACATCCAATGTATCCATGCAAAGTTTGGTGAAGATCTGAGTATGTCGTTTTTGACCTTATCTGGAACCTCCCATCTGAAAATTTGAAAATTCTTAAAAAATTCGTCCAAAATCTTGATGTCTCCAATCTTTTGTTTTGTACGTTTTTTCCACGTGTCTTGACATGCAAAGTATCCCTGCAACGTTTGGTGAAGATCTGAGTATGTAGTTTTTGACCTTATCTGGAACCTCCCATCTGAAAATTTGAAAATTCCTAAAAAATCCGTCCAAAATCTTGATGACCCCAATCTCTTGTTTTGTACGTTTTTTCCACGTGTCTTGACATCCAATGTATCCCTGCAAAGTTTGGTGAAGATCTGAGTATGTAGTTTTTGACCTTATCTGGAACCTCCTATCTGAAAATTTGAAAATTCTTAAAAAATTCGTCCAAAATCTTGATGTCTCCAATCTCTTGTTTTGTACGTTTTTTCCACGTGTCTTGATATCCAATGTATCCCTTGCAAAGTTTGGTGAAGATCTGAGTATGTCGTTTTTGACCTTATCTGGAACATCCTTTCTGAAAATTTGAAAATTGTTAAAAAATTCGTCCAAAATCTTGATGTCTCCTATCTCTTGTTTTGTACGTTTTTTCCACGTGTCTTGACATCCAATGTATCCCTGCAAAGTTTGGTGAAGATCTGAGTATGTAGTTTTTGACCTTATATGGAACCTCCTTTCTGAAAATTTGAAAATTCTCAAAAAATTCGTCCATAATCTTGATGTCTCCAATCTCTTGTTTTGTACGTTTTTTCCACGTGTCTTGACATCCAATGTATCCCTGCAAAGTTTGGTGAAGATCTGAGTATGTAGTTTTTGACCTTATATGGAACCTCCTATCTGAAAATTTGAAAATTCTTAAAAAATTCGTCCAAAATCTTGATGTCACCAATCCTATGTTTTGTATGTTTTTTCCACGTGTCTTGACATCCAATGTATCCATGCAAAGTTTGGTGAAGATCTGAGTATGTCGTTTTTGACCTTATCTGGAACCTCCCATCTGAAAATTTGAAAATTCTTAAAAAATTCGTCGAAAATCTTGATGTCTCCGATCTCTTGTTTTGTACGTTTTTTCCACGTGTCTTGACATGCAAAGTATTCCTGCAAAGTTTGGTGAAGATCTGAGTATGTAGTTTTTGACCTTATATGGAACCTCCTATCTAAAAATTTGAAAATTCTTAAAAAATTCGTCCAAAATCTTGATGTCTCCAATCTCTTGTTTTGTACGTTTTTTCCACGTGTCTTGACATCCAATGTATCCCTGCAAAGTTTGGTGAAGATCTGAGTATGTAGTTTTTGACCTTATCTGGAACCTCCCATCTGAAAATTTGAAAATTCCTAAAAAATCCGTGCAAAATCTTGATGACCCCAATCTCTTGTTTTGTACGTTTTTTCCACTTGTCTTGACATCCAATGTATCCATGCAAAGTTTGGTGAAGATCTGAGTATGTCGTTTTTGACCTTATCTGGAACCTCCCATCTGAAAATTTGAAAATTCTTAAAAAATTCGTCGAAAATCTTGATGTCTCCAATCTCTTGTTTTGTACGTTTTTTCCACGTGTCTTGACATGCAAAGTATCCCTGCAACGTTTGGTGAAGATCTGAGTATGTAGTTTTTGACCTTATCTGGAACCTCCTATCTGAAAATTTGAAAATTCTTCAAAAATTCGTCGAAAATCTTGATGTCTCCAATCTCTTGTTTTGTACGTTTTTTCCACGTGTCTTGACATCCAATGTATCCCTGCAATGTTTGGTGGAGATCTGAGTATGTAGTTTTTGACCTTATCTGGGACCTCCTATCAGAAAATTTGAAAATTCTTCAAAAATTCGTCCAAAATCTTGATGTCTCCAATCTCTTGTTTTGTACGTTTTTTCCACGTGTCTCGACCTCCAATGTATCCCTGCAAAGTTTGGTGAAGATCTGAGTATGTCGTTTTTGACCTTATCTGGAACATCCTTTCTGAAAATTTGAAAATTCTTAAAAAATTCGTCGAAAATCTTGATGTCTCCAATCTCTTGTTTTGTACGTTTTTTCCACGTGTCTTGACATCCAATGTATCCCTGCAAAGTTTGGTGAAGATCTGAGTATGTAGTTTTTGACCTTATATGGAACCTCCTTTCTGAAAATTTGAAAATTCTCAAAAAATTCGTCCATAATCTTGATGTCTCCAATCTCTTGTTTTGTACGTTTTTTCCACGTGTCTTGACATCCAATGTATCCCTGCAACGTTTGGTGAAGATCTGAGTATGTAGTTTTTGACCTTATATGGAACCTCCTATCTGAAAATTTGAAAATTCTTAAAAAATTCGTCCAAAATCTTGATGTCACCAATCCTATGTTTTGTATGTTTTTTCCACGTGTCTTGACATCCAATGTATCCATGCAAAGTTTGGTGAAGATCTGAGTATGTCGTTTTTGACCTTATCTGGAACCTCCCATCTGAAAATTTGAAAATTCTTAAAAAATTCGTCGAAAATCTTGATGTCTCCGATCTCTTGTTTTGTACGTTTTTTCCACGTGTCTTGACATGCAAAGTATTCCTGCAAAGTTTGGTGAAGATCTGAGTATGTAGTTTTTGACCTCATCTGGAACCTCCTATCTGAAAATTTGAAAATTCTTAAAAAATTCGTCCAAAATTTTGATGTCTCCAATCTCTTGTTTTGTACGTTTTTTCCACGTGTCTTGACATCCAATGTATCCCTGCAATGTTTGGTGAAGATCTGAGTATGTAGTTTTTGACCTTATCTGGAACCTCCCATCTGAAAATTTGAAAATTCCTAAAAAATCCGTCCAAAATCTTGATGACCCCAATCTCTTGTTTTGTACGTTTTTTCCACGTGTCTTGACATCCAATGTATCCCTGCAAAGTTTGGTGAAGATCTGAGTATGTAGTTTTTGACCTTATCTGGAACCTCCTATCTGAAAATTTGAAAATTCTTAAAAAATTCGTCCAAAATCTTGATGTCTCCAATCTCTTGTTTTGTACGTTTTTTCCACGTGTCTTGATATCCAATGTATCCCTGCAAAGTTTGGTGAAGATCTGAGTATGTCGTTTTTGACCTTATCTGGAACATCCTTTCTGAAAATTTGAAAATTGTTAAAAAATTCGTCCAAAATCTTGATGTCTCCAATCTCTTTTTTGTACGTTTTTTCCACGTGTCTTGACATCCAATGTATCCCTGCAAAGTTTGGTGAAGATCTGAGTATGTAGTTTTTGACCTTATCTGGAACCTCCCATCTGAAAATTTGAAAATTCTTAAAAAATTCGACCAAAATCTTGATGTCTCCAATCTTTTGTTTTGTACGTTTTTTCCACGTGTCTTGACACATAATGTATCCATGCAAAGTTTGGTGAAGATCTGAGTATGTAGTTTTTGACCTTATATGGAACCTCCTATCTGAAAATTTGAAAATTCTTAAAAAATTCGTCCAAAATCTTGATGTCTCCAATCTCTTGTTTTGTACGTTTTTTCCACGTGTCTTGACATCCAATGTATCCCTGCAAAGTTTGGTGAAGATCTGAGTATGTAGTTTTTGACCTTATCTGGAACCCCCCATCTGAAAATTTGAAAATTCCTAAAAAATCCGTGCAAAATCTTGATGACCCCTATCTCTTGTTTTGTACGTTTTTTCCACGTGTCTTGACATCCAATGTATTCCTGCAATGTTTGGTGAAGATCTGAGTATGTAGTTTTTGACCTTATATGGAACCTCCTATCTGAAAATTTGAAAATTCTTAAAAAATTCGACCAAAATCTTGATGTTCCGAATCCTATGTTTTGTATGTTTTTTCCACGTGTCTTGACATCCAATGTATCCATGCAAAGTTTGGTGAAGATCTGAGTATGTAGTTTTTGACCTTATATTGAACCTCCCATCTGAAAATTTGAAAATTCTTAAAAAATTCGTCCAAAATCTTGATGACCCCAATCTCTTGTTTTGTACGTTTTTTCCACGTGTCTTGACATCCAAAGTATCCCTGCAAAGTTTGGTGAAGATCTGAGTATGTAGTTTTTGACCTTATATGGAACCTCCTTTCTGAAAATTTGAGAATTCTTAAAAAATTCGTCCAAAATCTTGATGTCTCCAATCTCTTGTTTTGTACGTTTTTTCCACGTGTCTTGACATCCAATGTATCCATGCAAAGTTTGGTGAAGATCTGAGTATGTCGTTTTTGACCTTATCTGGAACCTCCCATCTGAAAATTTGAAAATTCTTAAAAAATTCGTCGAAAATCTTGATGTCTCCAATCTTTTGTTTTGTACGTTTTTTCCACGTGTCTTGACATGCAAAGTATCCCTGCAACGTTTGGTGAAGATCTGAGTATGTAGTTTTTGACCTTATCTGGAACCTCCTATCTGAAAATTTGAAAATTCTTCAAAAATTCGTCGAAAATCTTGATGTCTCCAATCTCTTGTTTTGTACGTTTTTTCCACGTGTCTTGACATCCAATGTATTCCTGCAATGTTTGGTGGAGATCTGAGTATGTAGTTTTAGACCTTATCTGGAACCTCCTATCTGAAAATTTGAAAATTCTTCAAAAATTCGTCCAAAATCTTGATGTCTCCAATCTCTTGTTTTGTACGTTTTTTCCACGTGTCTCGACCTCCAATGGATCCCTGCAAAGTTTGGTGAAGATCTGAGTATGTCGTTTTTGACCTTATCTGGAACATCCTTTCTGAAAATTTGAAAATTCTTAAAAAATTCGTCGAAAATCTTGATGTCTCCAATCTCTTGTTTTGTACGTTTTTTCCACGTGTCTTGACATCCAATGTATCCCTGCAAAGTTTGGTGAAGATCTGAGTATGTAGTTTTTGACCTTATATGGAACCTCCTATCTGAAAATTTGAAAATTCTTAAAAAATTCGTCCAAAATCTTGATGTCTCCAATCTCTTGTTTTGTACGTTTTTTCCACGTGTCTCGACCTCCAATGGATCCCTGCAAAGTTTGGTGAAGATCTGAGTATGTCGTTTTTGACCTTATCTGGAACCTCCCATCTGAAAATTTGAAAATTCTTAAAAAATTCGTCGAAAATCTTGATGTCTCCGATCTCTTGTTTTGTACGTTTTTTCCACGTGTCTTGACATGCAAAGTATTCCTGCAAAGTTTGGTGAAGATCTGAGTATGTAGTTTTTGACGTCATCTGGAACCTCCTATCTGAAAATTTGAAAATTCTTAAAAAATTCGTCCAAAATCTTGATGTCTCCAATCTCTTGTTTTGTACGTTTTTTCCACGTGTCTTGACATCCAATGTATCCCTGCAATGTTTGGTGAAGATCTGAGTATGTAGTTTTTGACCTTATCTGGAACCTCCCATCTGAAAATTTGAAAATTCCTAAAAAATCCGTCCAAAATCTTGATGACCCCAATCTCTTGTTTTGTACTTTTTTTCCACGTGTCTTGACATCCAATGTATCCCTGCAAAGTTTGGTGAAGATCTGAGTTTGTAGTTTTTGATCTTATCTGGAACCTCCTATCTGAAAATTTGAAAATTCTTAAAAAATTCGTCCAAAATCTTGATGTCTCCAATCTCTTGTTTTGTACGTTTTTTCCACGTGTCTTGATATCCAATGTATCCCTGCAAAGTTTGGTGAAGATCTGAGTATGTTGTTTTTGACCTTATCTGGAACATCCTTTCTGAAAATTTGAAAATTGTTAAAAAATTCGTCCAAAATCTTGATGTCTCCTATCTCTTGTTTTGTACGTTTTTTCCACGTGTCTTGACATCCAATGTATCCCTGCAAAGTTTGGTGAAGATCTGAGTATGTAGTTTTTGACCTTATCTGGAACCTCCCATCTGAAAATTTGAAAATTCTTAAAAAATTCGACCAATATCTTGATGTCTCCAATCTCTTGTTTTGTACGTTTTTTCCACGTGTCTTGACACATAATGTATCCATGCAAAGTTTGGTGAAGATCTGAGTATGTAGTTTTTGACCTTATATGGAACCTCCCATCTGAAAATTTAAAAATTCTTAAAAAATTCGTCCAAAATCTTGATGTCTCCAATCTCTTGTTTTGTACGTTTTTCCACGTGTCTTGACATCCAATGTATCCCTGCAAAGTTTGGTGAAGATCTGAGTATGTAGTTTTTGACCTTATCTGGAACCTCCCATCTGAAAATTTGAAAATTCTTAAAAAATTCGACCAAAATCTTGATGTCTCCAATCTTTTGTTTTGTACGTTTTTTCCACGTGTCTTGACACATAATGTATCCATGCAAAGTTTGGTGAAGATCTGAGTATGTAGTTTTTGACCTTATATGGAACCTCCTATCTGAAAATTTGAAAATTCTTAAAAAATTCGTCCAAAATCTTGATGTCTCCAATCTCTTGTTTTGTACGTTTTTTCCACGTGTCTTGACATCCAATGTATCCCTGCAAAGTTTGGTGAAGATCTGAGTATGTAGTTTTTGACCTTATCTGGAACCTCCCATCTGAAAATTTGAAAATTCCTAAAAAATCCGTGCAAAATCTTGATGACCCCAATCTCTTGTTTTGTACGTTTTTTCCACGTGTCTTGACATCCAATGTATCCATGCAAAGTTTGGTGAAGATCTGAGTATGTCGTTTTTGACCTTATCTGGAACCTCCCATCTGAAAATTTGAAAATTCTTAAAAAATTCGTCCAAAATCTTGATGTCTCCAATCTTTTGTTTTGTACGTTTTTTCCACGTGTCTTGACATGCAAAGTATCCCTGCAACGTTTGGTGAAGATCTGAGTATGTAGTTTTTGACCTTATCTGGAACCTCCCATCTGAAAATTTGAAAATTCCTAAAAAATCCGTCCAAAATCTTGATGACCCCAATCTCTTGTTTTGTACGTTTTTTCCACGTGTCTTGACATCCAATGTATCCCTGCAAAGTTTGGTGAAGATCTGAGTATGTAGTTTTTGACCTTATCTGGAACCTCCTATCTGAAAATTTGAAAATTCTTAAAAAATTCGTCCAAAATCTTGATGTCTCCAATCTCTTGTTTTGTACGTTTTTTCCACGTGTCTTGATATCCAATGTATCCCTGCAAAGTTTGGTGAAGATCTGAGTATGTCGTTTTTGACCTTATCTGGAACATCCTTTCTGAAAATTTGAAAATTGTTAAAAAATTCGTCCAAAATCTTGATGTCTCCTATCTCTTGTTTTGTACGTTTTTTCCACGTGTCTTGACATCCAATGTATCCCTGCAAAGTTTGGTGAAGATCTGAGTATGTAGTTTTTGACCTTATCTGGAACCTCCCATCTGAAAATTTGAAAATTCTTAAAAAATTCGACCAAAATCTTGATGTCTCCAATCTCTTCTTTTGTACGTTTTTTCCACGTGTCTTGACACATAATGTATCCATGCAAAGTTTGGTGAAGATCTGAGTATGTAGTTTTTGACCTTATATGGAACCTCCTATCTGAAAATTTGAAAATTCTTAAAAAATTTGACCAAAATCTTGATGTCCCCAATCCTATGTTTTGTATGTTTTTTCCACGTGTCTTGACATCCAATGTATCCCTGCAGAGTTTGGTGAAGATCTGAGTATGTAGTTTTTGACCTTATCTGGAACCTCCCATCTGAAAATTTGAAAATTCTTAAAAAATTCGTCGAAAATCTTGATGTCTCCAATCTCTTGTTTTGTACGTTTTTTCCACGTGTCTTGACATGCAAAGTATCCCTGCAAAGTTTGGTGAAGATCTGAGTATGTAGTTTTTGACCTTATCTGGAACCTCCTATCTGAAAATTTGAAAATTCTTAAAAAATTCGTCCAAAATCTTGATGTCTCCAATCTCTTGTTTTGTACGTTTTTTCCACGTGTCTTGACATCCAATGTATCCCTGCAATGTTTGGTGAAGATCTGAGTATGTAGTTTTTGACCTTATATGGAACCTCCTATCTGAAAATTTGAAAATTCTTAAAAAATTCGTCCAAAATCTTGATGTCTCCAATCTCTTGTTTTGTACGTTCTTTCCACGTGTCTTGACATCCAATGTATCCCTGCAATGTTTGGTGAAGATCTGAGTATGTAGTTTTTGACCTTATATGGAACCTCCTATCTGAAAATTTGAAAATTCTTAAAAAAATTTAACAAAATCTTGATGTCCCCAATCCTATGTTTTGTATGTTTTTTCCACGTGTCTTGACATACAATGTATCCCTGCAGAGTTTGGTGAAGATCTGAGTATGTAGTTTTTGACCTTATCTGGAACATCCTTTCTGAAAATTTGAAAATTCCTAAAAAATCCGTCCAAAATTTTGTTGACCCCAATCTCTTGTTTTGTACGTTTTTTCCACGTGTCTTGACATCCAATGTATCCCTGCAAAGTTTGGTGAAGATCTGAGTATGTAGTTTTTGACCTTATCTGGAACCGCATTTCTGAAAATTTGAAAATTCTTAAAAAAATCGTCCAAAATCTTGATGTCTCCAATCTCTTGTTTTGTACGTTTTTTCCACGTGTCTTGACATCCAATGTATCCCTGCAAAGTTTGGTGAAGATCTGAGTATGTAGTTTTTGACCTTATCTGGAACTTCCTATCTGAAAATTTGAAAATTCTTAAAAAATTCGTCCAAAATCTTGATGTCTCCAATCTCTTGTTTTGTACGTTTTTTCCACGTGTCTTGATATCCAATGTATCCCTGCAAAGTTTGGTGAAGATCTGAGTACGTCGTTTTTGACCTTATCTGGAACATCCTTTCTGAAAATTTGAAAATTGTTAAAAAATTCGTCCAAAATCTTGATGTCTCCTATCTCTTGTTTTGTACGTTTTTTCCACGTGTCTTGACATCCAATGTATCCCTGCAAAGTTTGGTGAAGATCTGAGTATGTAGTTTTTGACCTTATCTGGAACCTCCCATCTGAAAATTTGAAAATTCTTAAAAAATTCGACCAAAATCTTGATGTCTCCAATCTCTTGTTTTGTACGTTTTTTCCACGTGTCTTGACACATAATGTATCCATGCAAAGTTTGGTGAAGATCTGAGTATGTAGTTTTTGACCTTATATGGAACCTCCTATCTGAAAATTTGAAAATTCTTAAAAAATTTGACCAAAATCTTGATGTCCCCAATCCTATGTTTTGTATGTTTTTTCCACGTGTCTTGACATCCAATGTATCCATGCAAAGTTTGGTGAAGATCTGAGTATGTAGTTTTTGACCTTATCTGGAACCTCCCATCTGAAAATTTGAAAATTCTTAAAAAATTCGTCGAAAATCTTGATGTCTCCAATCTCTTGTTTTGTACGTTTTTTCCACGTGTCTTGACATGCAAAGTATCCCTGCAACGTTTGGTGAAGATCTGAGTATGTAGTTTTTGACCTTATCTGGAACCTCCTATCTGAAAATTTGAAAATTCTTAAAAAATTCGTCCAAAATCTTGATGTCTCCAATCTCTTGTTTTGTACGTTTTTTCCACGTGTCTTGACATCCAATGTATCCCTGCAATGTTTGGTGAAGATCTGAGTATGTAGTTTTTGACCTTATATGGAGCCTCCTATCTGAAAATTTGAAAATTCTTAAAAAATTCGTCCAAAATCTTGATGTCTCCAATCTCTTGTTTTGTACGTTCTTTCCACGTGTCTTGACATCCAATGTATCCCTGCAATGTTTGGTGAAGATCTGAGTATGTAGTTTTTGACCTTATATGGAACCTCCTATCTGAAAATTTGAAAATTCTTAAAAGAATTTAACAAAATCTTGATGTCCCCAATCCTATGTTTTGTATGTTTTTTTCACGTGTCTTGACATGCAATGTATCCCTGCAGAGTTTGGTGAAGATCTGAGTATGTAGTTTTTGACCTTATCTGGAACCTCCCATCTGAAAATTTGAAAATTCCTAAAAAATCCGTCCAAAATCTTGTTGACCCGAATCTCTTGTTTTGTACGTTTTTTCCACGTGACTTGACATCCAATGTATCCCTGCAAAGTTTGGTGAAGATCTGAGTATGTAGTTTTTGACCTTATCTGGAACCGCATTTCTGAAAATTTGAAAATTTTTAAAAAAATCGTCCAAAATCTTGATGTCTCCAATCTCTTGTTTTGTACGTTTTTTCCACGTGTCTTGACATGCAAAGTATTCCTGCAAAGTTTGGTGAAGATCTGAGTATGTAGTTTTTGACCTTATCTGGAACCTCCTATCTGAAAATTTGAAAATTCTTAAAAAATTCGTCCAAAATCTTGATGTCTCCAATCTCTTGTTTTGTACGTTTTTTCCACGTGTCTTGACATCCAATGTATCCCTGCAAAGTTTGGTGAAGATCTGAGTATGTAGTTTTTGACCTTATCTGGAACCTCCTATCTGAAAATTTGAAAATTCTTAAAAAATTCGTCCAAAATCTTGATGTCTCCAATCTCTTGTTTTGTACGTTTTTTCCACGTGTCTTGATATCCAATGTATCCCTGCAAAGTTTGATGAAGATCTGAGTATGTCGTTTTTGACCTTATCTGGAACATCCTTTCTAAAAATTTGAAAATTGTTAAAAAATTCGTCCAAAATCTTGATGTCTCCAATCTCTTGTTTTGTACGTTTTTTCCACGTGTCTTGACATCCAATGTATCCCTGCAAAGTTTGGTGAAGATCTGAGTAAGTAGTTTTTGACCTTATATGGAACCTCCTTTCTGAAAATTTGAGAATTCTTAAAAAATTCGTCCAAAATCTTGATGTCTCCAATCTCTTGTTTTGTACGTTTTTTCCACGTGTCTTGACATGCAAAGTATCCCTGCAACGTTTGGTGAAGATCTGAGTATGTAGTTTTTGACCTTATCTGGAACCTCCTATCTGAAAATTTGAAAATTCTTCAAAAATTCGTCGAAAATCTTGATGTCTCCAATCTCTTGCTTTGTACGTTTTTTCCACGTGTCTTGACATCCAATGTATCCCTGCAATGTTTGGTGGAGATCTGAGTATGTAGTTTTTGACCTTATCTGGAACCTCCTATCTGAAAATTTGAAAATTCTTCAAAAATTCGTCCAAAATCTTGATGTCTCCAATCTCTTGTTTTGTACGTTTTTTCCACGTGTCTCGACCTCCAATGTATCCCTGCAAAGTTAGTGAAGATCTGAGTATGTCGTTTTTGACCTTATCTGGAACATCCTTTCTGAAAATTTGAAAATTCCTAAAAAATTCGTCGAAAATCTTGATGTCTCCAATCTCTTGTTTTGTACGTTTTTTCCACGTTTCTTGACATCCAATGTATCCCTGCAAAGTTTGGTGAAGATCTGAGTATGTAGTTTTTGACCTCATATGGAACCTCCTTTCTGAAAATTTGAAAATTCTCAAAAAATTCGTCCATAATCTTGATGTCTCCAATCTCTTGTTTTGTACGTTTTTTCCACGTGTCTTGACATCCAATGTATCCCTGCAAAGTTTGGTGAAGATCTGAGCATGTAGTTTTTGACCTTATATGGAACCTCCTATCTGAAAATTTGAAAATTCTTAAAAAATTCGTCGAAAATCTTGATGTCACCTATCCTATGTTTTGTATGTTTTTTCCACGTGTCTTGACATCCAATGTATCCCTGCAATGTTTGGTTGAGATCTGAGTATGTAGTTTTTGACCTTATCTGGAACCTCCTATCTGAAAATTTGAAAATTCTTCAAAAATTCGTCCAAAATCTTGATGTCTCCAATCTCTTGTTTTGTACGTTTTTTCCACGTGTCTCGACCTCCAATGTATCCCTGCAAAGTTTGGTGAAGATCTGAGTATGTCGTTTTTGACCTTATCTGGAACATCCTTTCTGAAAATTTGAAAATTCTTAAAAAATTCGTCGAAAATCTTGATGTCTCCAATCTCTTGTTTTGTACGTTTTTTCCACGTGTCTTGACATCCAATGTATCCCTGCAAAGTTTGGTGAAGATCTGAGTATGTAGTTTTTGACCTTATATGGAACCTCCTATCTGAAAATTTGAAAATTCTTAAAAAATTCGTCCAAAATCTTGATGTCACCAATCCTATGTTTTGTATGTTTTTTCCACGTGTCTTGACATCCAATGTATCCATGCAAAGTTTGGTGAAGATCTGAGTATGTCGTTTTTGACCTTATCTGGAACCTCCCATCTGAAAATTTGAAAATTCTTAAAAAATTCGTCGAAAATCTTGATGTCTCCGATCACTTGTTTTGTACGTTTTTCCACGTGTCTTGACATGCAAAGTATTCCTGCAAAGTTTGGTGAAGATCTGACTATGTAGTTTTTGACCTCATCTGGAACCTCCTATCTGAAAATTTGAAAATTCTTTAAAAATTCGTCCAAAATATTGATGTCTCCAATCTCTTGTTTTGTACGTTTTTTCCACGTGTCTTGACATCCAATGTATCCCTGCAATGTTTGGTGAAGATCTGAGTATGTAGTTTTTGATCTTATCTGGAACCTCCCATCTGAAAATTTGAAAATTCCTAAAAAATCCGTGCAAAATCTTGATTACCCCAATCTCTTGTTTTGTACGTTTTTTCCACGTGTCTTGACATCCAATGTATTCCTGCAATGTTTGGTGAAGATCTGAGTATGTAGTTTTTGACCTTATATGGAACCTCCTATCTGAAAATTTGAAAATTCTTAAAAAATTCGACCAAAATCTTGATGTTCCGAATCCTATGTTTTGTATGTTTTTTCCACGTGTCTTGACATCCAATGTATCCATGCAAAGTTTGGTGAAGATCTGAGTATGTAGTTTTTGACCTTATATTGAACCTCCCATCTGAAAATTTGAAAATTCTTAAAAAATTCGTCCAAAATCTTGATGACCCCAATCTCTTGTTTTGTACGTTTTTTCCACGTGTCTTGACATCCAAAGTATCCCTGCAAAGTTTGGTGAAGATCTGAGTATGTAGTTTTTGACCTTATATGGAACCTCCTTTCTGAAAATTTGAGAATTCTTAAAAAATTCGTCCAAAATCTTGATGTCTCCAATCTCTTGTTTTGTACGTTTTTTCCACGTGTCTTGACATCCAATGTATCCATGCAAAGTTTGGTGAAGATCTGAGTATGTCGTTTTTGACCTTATCTGGAACCTCCCATCTGAAAATTTGAAAATTCTTAAAAAATTCGTCGAAAATCTTGATGTCTCCAATCTTTTGTTTTGTACGTTTTTTCCACGTGTCTTGACATGCAAAGTATCCCTGCAACGTTTGGTGAAGATCTGAGTATGTAGTTTTTGACCTTATCTGGAACCTCCTATCTGAAAATTTGAAAATTCTTAAAAAATTCGTCGAAAATCTTGATGTCTCCAATCTCTTGTTTTGTACGTTTTTTCCACGTGTCTTGATATCCAATGTATCCCTGCAAAGTTTGGTGAAGATCTGAGTATGTCGTTTTTGACCTTATCTGGAACATCCTTTCTGAAAATTTGAAAATTGTTAAAAAATTCGTCCAAAATCTTGATGTCTCCAATCTCTTTTTTGTACGTTTTTTCCACGTGTCTTGACATCCAATGTATCCCTGCAAAGTTTGGTGAAGATCTGAGTATGTAGTTTTTGACCTTATCTGGAACCTCCCATCTGAAAATTTGAAAATTCTTAAAAAATTCGACCAAAATCTTGATGTCTCCAATCTTTTGTTTTGTACGTTTTTTCCACGTGTCTTGACACATAATGTATCCATGCAAAGTTTGGTGAAGATCTGAGTATGTAGTTTTTGACCTTATATTAAACCTCCTATCTGAAAATTTGAAAATTCTTAAAAAATTCGTCCAAAATCTTGATGTCTCCAATCTCTTGTTTTGTACGTTTTTTCCACGTGTCTTGACATCCAATGTATCCCTGCAAAGTTTGGTGAAGATCTGAGTATGTAGTTTTTGACCTTATCTGGAACCTCCCATCTGAAAATTTGAAAATTCCTAAAAAATCCGTGCAAAATCTTGATGACCCCAATCTCTTGTTTTGTACGTTTTTTCCACGTGTCTTGACATCCAATGTATCCATGCAAAGTTTGGTGAAGATCTGAGTATGTCGTTTTTGACCTTATCTGGAACATCCTTTCTGAAAATTTGAAAATTGTTAAAAAATTCGTCCAAAATCTTGATGTCTCCAATCTCTTTTTTGTACGTTTTTTCCACGTGTCTTGACATCCAATGTATCCCTGCAAAGTTTGGTGAAGATCTGAGTATGTAGTTTTTGACCTTATCTGGAACCTCCCATCTGAAAATTTGAAAATTCTTCAAAAATTCGTCGAAAATCTTGATGTCTCCAATCTCTTGTTTTGTACGTTTTTTCCACGTGTCTCGACCTCCAATGGATCCCTGCAAAGTTTGGTGAAGATCTGAGTATGTCGTTTTTGACCTTATCTGGAACATCCTTTATGAAAATTTGAAAATTCTTAAAAAATTCGTCGAAAATCTTGATGTCTCCAATCTCTTGTTTTGTACGTTTTTTCCACGTGTCTTGACATCCAATGTATCCCTGCAAAGTTTGGTGAAGATCTGAGTATGTAGTTTTTGACCTTATATGGAACCTCCTATCTGAAAATTTGAAAATTCTTAAAAAATTCGTCCAAAATCTTGATGTCTCCAATCTCTTGTTTTGTACGTTTTTTCCACGTGTCTCGACCTCCAATGGATCCCTGCAAAGTTTGGTGAAGATCTGAGTATGTCGTTTTTGACCTTATCTGGAACCTCCCATCTGAAAATTTGAAAATTCTTAAAAAATTCGTCGAAAATCTTGATGTCTCCAATCTTTTGTTTTGTACGTTTTTTCCACGTGTCTTGACATGCAAAGTATCCCTGCAACGTTTGGTGAAGATCTGAGTATGTAGTTTTTGACCTTATCTGGAACCTCCTATCTGAAAATTTGAAAATTCTTAAAAAATTCGTCGAAAATCTTGATGTCTCCAATCTCTTGTTTTGTACGTTTTTTCCACGTGTCTTGATATCCAATGTATCCCTGCAAAGTTTGGTGAAAATCTGAGTATGTCGTTTTTGACCTTATCTGGAACATACTTTCTGAAAATTTGAAAATTCTTAAAAAAATTCGTCCAAAATCTTGATGTCTCCAATCTCTTGTTTTGTACGTTTTTTCCACGTGTCTTGACACATAATGTATCCATGCAAAGTTTGGTGAAGATCTGAGTATGTAGTTTTTGACCTTATATGGAACCTCCTATCTGAAAATTTGAAAATTCTTAAAAAATTCGTCCAAAATCTTGATGACCCCAATCTCTTGTTTTGTACGTTTTTTCCACGTGTCTTGACACATAATGTATCCATGCAAAGTTTGGTGAAGATCTGAGTATGTAGTTTTTGACCTTATATGGAACCTCCTATCTGAAAATTTGAAAATTCTTAAAAAATTCGTCCAAAATCTTGATGTCTCCAATCTCTTGTTTTGTACGTTTTTTCCACGTGTCTTGACATCCAATGTATCCCTGCAAAGTTTGGTGAAGATCTGAGTATGTAGTTTTTGACCTTATCTTGAACCTCCCATCTGAAAATTTGAAAATTCCTAAAAAATCCGTGCACAATCTTGATGTCTCCAATCTCTTGTTTTGTTCGTTTTTTCCACGTGTCTCGACCTCCAATGGATCCCTGCAAAGTTTGGTGAAGATCTGAGTATGTCGTTTTTGACCTTATCTGGAACATCCTTTCTGAAAATTTGAAAATTCTTAAAAAATTCGTCGAAAATCTTGATGTCTCCAATCTCTTGTTTTGTACGTTTTTTCCACGTGTCTTCACATGCAAAGTATTCCTGCAAAGTTTGGTGAAGATCTGAGTATGTAGTTTTTGACCTCATCTGGAACCTCCTATCTGAAAATTTGAAAATTCTTAAAAAATTCGTCCAAAATCTTGATGTCTCCAATCTCTTGTTTTGTACGTTTTTTCCACGTGTCTTGACATCCAATGTATCCCTGCAAAGTTTGGTGAAGATCTGAGTATGTAGTTTTTGACCTTATCTGGAACCTCCCATCTGAAAATTTGAAAATTCTTAAAAAATTCGTCGAAAATCTTGATGTCTCCAATCTCTTGTTTTGTACGTTTTTTCCACGTGTCTTGACATCCAATGTATCCCTGCAAAGTTTGGTGAAGATCTGAGTATGTAGTTTTTGACCTTATATGGAACCTCCCATCTGAAAATTTGAAAATTCCTAAAAAATCCGTCCAAAATCTTGATGACCCCAATCTCTTGTTTTGTACTTTTTTCCACGTGTCTTGACATCCAATGTATCCCTGCAAAGTTTGGTGAAGATCTGAGTATGTAGTTTTTGACCTTATCTGGAACCTCCTATCTGAAAATTTGAAAATTCTTAAAAAATTCGTCCAAAATCTTGATGTCTCCAATCTCTTGTTTTGTACGTTTTTTCCACGTGTCTTGATATCCAATGTATCCCTGCAAAGTTTGGTGAAGATCTGAGTATGTTGTTTTTGACCTTATCTGGAACATCCTTTCTGAAAATTTGAAAATTCTTAAAAAATTCGTCCAAAATCTTGATGTCTCCAATCTCTTGTTTTGTACGTTTTTTCCACGTGTCTTGACATCCAATGTATCCATGCAATGTTTGGTGAAGATCTGAGTATGTAGTTTTTGACCTTATCTGGAACCTCCCATCTGAAAATTTGAAAATTCCTAAAAAATCCGTCCAAAATCTTGATGACCCCAATCTCTTGTTTTGTACGTTTTTTCCACGTGTCTTGACATCCAATGTATCCATGCAAAGTTTGGTGAAGATCTGAGTATGTAGTTTTTGACCTTATATTGAACCTCCCATCTGAAAATTTGAAAATTGTTAAAAAATTCGTCCAAAATCTTGATGTCTCCAATCTCTTTTTTGTACGTTTTTTCCACGTGTCTTGACATCCAATGTATCCCTGCAAAGTTTGGTGAAGATCTGAGTATGTAGTTTTTGACCTTATCTGGAACCTCCCATCTGAAAATTTGAAAATTCTTAAAAAATTCGACCAAAATCTTGATGTCTCCAATCTTTTGTTTTGTACGTTTTTTCCACGTGTCTTGACACATAATGTATCCATGCAAAGTTTGGTGAAGATCTGAGTATGTAGTTTTTGACCTTATATGGAACCTCCTATCTGAAAATTTGAAAATTCTTAAAAAATTCGTCCAAAATCTTGATGTCTCCAATCTCTTGTTTTGTACGTTTTTTCCACGTGTCTTGACATCCAATGTATCCCTGCAAAATTTGGTGAAGATCTGAGTATGTAGTTTTTGACCTTATCTGGAACCTCCCATCTGAAAATTTGAAAATTCCTAAAAAATCCGTGCAAAATCTTGATGATCCCAATCTCTTGTTTTGTACGTTTTTTCCACGTGTCTTGACATCCAATGTATTCCTGCAATGTTTGGTGAAGATCTGAGTATGTAGTTTTTGACCTTATATGGAACCTCCTATCTGAAAATTTGAAAATTCTTAAAAAATTCGACCAAAATCTTGATGTTCCGAATCCTATGTTTTGTATGTTTTTTCCACGTGTCTTGACATCCAATGTATCCATGCAAAGTTTGGTGAAGATCTGAGTATGTAGTTTTTGACCTTATATTGAACCTCCCATCTGAAAATTTGAAAATTCTTAAAAAATTCGTCCAAAATCTTGATGACCCCAATCTCTTGTTTTGTACGTTTTTTCCACGTGTCTTGACATCCAAAGTATCCCTGCAAAGTTTGGTGAAGATCTGAGTATGTAGTTTTTGACCTTATATGGAACCTCCTTTCTGAAAATTTGAGAATTCTTAAAAAATTCGTCCAAAATCTTGATGTCTCCAATCTCTTGTTTTGTACGTTTTTTCCACGTGTCTTGACATCCAATGTATCCATGCAAAGTTTGGTGAAGATCTGAGTATGTCGTTTTTGACCTTATCTGGAACCTCCCATCTGAAAATTTGAAAATTCTTAAAAAATTCGTCGAAAATCTTGATGTCTCCAATCTTTTGTTTTGTACGTTTTTTCCACGTGTCTTGACATGCAAAGTATCCCTGCAAAGTTTGGTGAAGATCTGAGTATGTAGTTTTTGACCTTATCTGGAACCTCCTATCTGAAAATTTGAAAATTCTTAAAAAATTCGTCGAAAATCTTTATGTCTCCAATCTCTTGTTTTGTACGTTTTTTCCACGTGTCTTGATATCCAATGTATCCCTGCAAAGTTTGGTGAAGATCTGAGTATGTCGTTTTTGACCTTATCTGGAACATCCTTTCTGAAAATTTGAAAATTGTTAAAAAATTCGTCCAAAATCTTGATGTCTCCAATCTCTTTTTTGTACGTTTTTTCCACGTGTCTTGACATCCAATGTATCCCTGCAAAGTTTGGTGAAGATCTGAGTATGTAGTTTTTGACCTTATCTGGAACCTCCCATCTGAAAATTTGAAAATTCTTAAAAAATTCGACCAAAATCTTGATGTCTCCAATCTTTTGTTTTGTACGTTTTTTCCACGTGTCTTGACACATAATGTATCCATGCAAAGTTTGGTGAAGATCTGAGTATGTAGTTTTTGACCTTATATGGAACCTCCTATCTGAAAATTTGAAAATTCTTAAAAAATTCGTCCAAAATCTTGATGTCTCCAATCTCTTGTTTTGTACGTTTTTTCCACGTGTCTTGACATCCAATGTATCCCTGCAAAGTTTGGTGAAGATCTGAGTATGTAGTTTTTGACCTTATCTGGAACCTCCCATCTGAAAATTTGAAAATTCCTAAAAAATCCGTGCAAAATCTTGATGACCCCAATCTCTTGTTTTGTACGTTTTTTCCACGTGTCTTGACATCCAATGTATCCATGCAAAGTTTGGTGAAGATCTGAGTATGTCGTTTTTGACCTTATCTGGAACATCCTTTCTGAAAATTTGAAAATTGTTAAAAAATTCGTCCAAAATCTTGATGTCTCCAATCTCTTTTTTGTACGTTTTTTCCACGTGTCTTGACATCCAATGTATCCCTGCAAAGTTTGGTGAAGATCTGAGTATGTAGTTTTTGACCTTATCTGGAACCTCCTATCTGAAAATTTGAAAATTCTTCAAAAATTCGTCGAAAATCTTGATGTCTCCAATCTCTTGTTTTGTACGTTTTTTCCACGTGTCTCGACCTCCAATGGATCCCTGCAAAGTTTGGTGAAGATCTGAGTATGTCGTTTTTGACCTTATCTGGAACATCCTTTCTGAAAATTTGAAAATTCTTAAAAAATTCGTCCAAAATCTTGATGTCTCCAATCTCTTGTTTTGTACGTTTTTTCCACGTGTCTTGACATCCAATGTATCCCTGCAAAGTTTGGTGAAGATCTGAGTATGTAGTTTTTGACCTTATCTGGAACCTCCCATCTGAAAATTTGAAAATTCTTAAAAAATTCGACCAATATCTTGATGTCTCCAATCTTTTGTTTTGTACGTTTTTTCCACGTGTCTTGACACATAATGTATCCATGCAAAGTTTGGTGAAGATCTGAGTATGTAGTTTTTGACCTTATATGGAACCTCCTATCTGAAAATTTGAAAATTCTTAAAAAATTCGTCCAAAATCTTGATGTCTCCAATCTCTTGTTTTGTACGTTTTTTCCACGTGTCTTGACATGCAAAGTATCCCTGCAACGTTTGGTGAAGATCTGAGTATGTAGTTTTTGACCTTATCTGGAACCTCCTATCTGAAAATTTGAAAATTCTTCAAAAATTCGTCGAAAATCTTGATGTCTCCAATCTCTTGTTTTGTACGTTTTTTCCACGTGTCTTGACATGCAAAGTATCCCTGCAACGTTTGGTGAAGATCTGAGTATGTAGTTTTTGACCTTATCTGGAACCTCCTATCTGAAAATTTGAAAATTCTTCAAAAATTCGTCGAAAATCTTGATGTCTCCAATCTCTTGCTTTGTACGTTTTTTCCACGTGTCTTGACATCCAATGTATCCCTGCAATGTTTGGTGGAGATCTGAGTATGTAGTTTTTGACCTTATCTGGAACCTCCTATCTGAAAATTTGAAAATTCTTCAAAAATTCGTCCAAAATCTTGATGTCTCCAATCTCTTGTTTTGTACGTTTTTTCCACGTGCCTCGACCTCCAATGTATCCCTGCAAAGTTAGTGAAGATCTGAGTATGTCGTTTTTGACCTTATCTGGAACATCCTTTCTGAAAATTTGAAAATTCTCAAAAAATTCGTCCATAATCTTGATGTCTCCAATCTCTTGTTTTGTACGTTTTTTCCACGTGTCTTGACATCCAATGTATCCCTGCAAAGTTTGGTGAAGATCTGAGTATGTAGTTTTTGACCTTATATGGAACCTCCTATCTGAAAATTTGAAAATTCTTAAAAAATTCGTCCAAAATCTTGATGTCTCCAATCTCTTGTTTTGTACGTTTTTTCCACGTGTCTTGACATCCAATGTATCCCTGCAAAGTTTGGTGAAGATCTGAGTATGTCGTTTTTGACCTTATCTGGAACCTCCCATCTGAAAATTTGAAAATTGTTAAAAAATTCGTCCAAAATCTTGATGTCTCCAATCTCTTTTTTGTACGTTTTTTCCACGTGTCTTGACATCCAATGTATCCCTGCAAAGTTTGGTGAAGATCTGAGTATGTAGTTTTTGACTTTATCTGGAACCTCCCATCTGAAAATTTGAAAATTCTTAAAAAATTCGACCAAAATCTTGATGTCTCCAATCTTTTGTTTTGTACGTTTTTTCCACGTGTCTTGACACATAATGTATCCATGCAAAGTTTGGTGAAGATTTGAGTATGTAGTTTTTGACCTTATATGGAACCTCCTATCTGAAAATTTGAAAATTCTTAAAAAATTCGTCCAAAATCTTGATGTCTCCAATCTCTTGTTTTGTACGTTTTTTCCACGTGTCTTGATATCCAATGTATCCCTGCAAAGTTTGGTGAAGATCTGAGTATGTAGTTTTTGACCTTATCTGGAACCTCCCATCTGAAAATTTGAAAATTCCTAAAAAATCCGTGCAAAATCTTGATGACCCCAATCTCTTGTTTTGTACGTTTTTTCCACGTGTCTCGACCTCCAATGTATCCCTGCAAAGTTTGGTGAAGATCTGAGTATGTAGTTTTTGACCTTATCTGGAACCTCCTATCTGAAAATTTGAAAATTCTTAAAAAATTCGTCCAAAATCTTTATGTCTCCAATCTCTTGTTTTGTACGTTTTTTCCACGTGTCTTGATATCCAATGTATCCCTGCAAAGTTTGGTGAAGATCTGAGTATGTCGTTTTTGACCTTATCTGGAACATCCTTTCTGAAAATTTGAAAATTGTTAAAAAATTCGTCCCAAATCTTGATGTCTCCAATCTCTTTTTTGTACGTTTTTCCACGTGTCTTGACATCCAATGTATCCCTGCAAAGTTTGGTGAAGATCTGAGTATGTAGTTTTTGACCTTATCTGGAACCTCCCATCTGAAAATTTGAAAATTCTTAAAAAATTCGACCAAAATCTTGATGTCTCCAATCTTTTGTTTTGTACGTTTTTTCCACGTGTCTTGACACATAATGTATCCATGCAAAGTTTGGTGAAGATCTGAGTATGTAGTTTTTGACCTTATATGGAACCTCCTATCTGAAAATTTGAAAATTCTTAAAAAATTCGTCCAAAATCTTGATGTCTCCAATCTCTTGTTTTGTACGTTTTTTCCACGTGTCTTGACATCCAATGTATCCCTGCAAAGTTTGGTGAAGATCTGAGTATGTAGTTTTTGACCTTATCTGGAACCTCCCATCTGAAAATTTGAAAATTCTTCAAAAATTCGTCGAAAATCTTGATGTCTCCAATCTCTTGTTTTGTACGTTTTTTCCACGTGTCTCGACCTCCAATGGATCCCTGCAAAGTTTGGTGAAGATCTGAGTATGTCGTTTTTGACCTTATCTGGAACATCCTTTCTGAAAATTTGAAAATTCTTAAAAAATTCGTCCAAAATCTTGATGTCTCCAATCTCTTGTTTTGTACGTTTTTTCCACGTGTCTTGACATCCAATGTATCCCTGCAAAGTTTGGTGAAGATCTGAGTATGTAGTTTTTGACCTTATCTGGAACCTCCCATCTGAAAATTTGAAAATTCTTAAAAAATTCGACCAAAATCTTGATGTCTCCAATCTTTTGTTTTGTACGTTTTTTCCACGTGTCTTGACACATAATGTATCCATGCAAAGTTTGGTGAAGATCTGAGTATGTAGTTTTTGACCTTATATGGAACCTCCTATCTGAAAATTTGAAAATTCTTAAAAAATTCGTCCAAAATCTTGATGTCTCCAATCTCTTGTTTTGTACGTTTTTTCCACGTGTCTTGACATGCAAAGTATCCCTGCAACGTTTGGTGAAGATCTGAGTATGTAGTTTTTGACCTTATCTGGAACCTCCTATCTGAAAATTTGAAAATTCTTCAAAAATTCGTCGAAAATCTTGATGTCTCCAATCTCTTGTTTTGTACGTTTTTTCCACGTGTCTTGACATCCAATGTATCCCTGCAATGTTTGGTGGAGATCTGAGTATGTAGTTTTTGACCTTATCTGGGACCTCCTATCAGAAAATTTGAAAATTCTTCAAAAATTCGTCCAAAATCTTGATGTCTCCAATCTCTTGTTTTGTACGTTTTTTCCACGTGTCTCGACCTCCAATGTATCCCTGCAAAGTTTGGTGAAGATCTGAGTATGTCGTTTTTGACCTTATCTGGAACATCCTTTCTGAAAATTTGAAAATTCTTAAAAAATTCGTCGAAAATCTTGATGTCTCCAATCTCTTGTTTTGTACGTTTTTTCCACGTGTCTTGACATCCAATGTATCCCTGCAAAGTTTGGTGAAGATCTGAGTATGTAGTTTTTGACCTTATATGGAACCTCCTTTCTGAAAATTTGAAAATTCTCAAAAAATTCGTCCATAATCTTGATGTCTCCAATCTCTTGTTTTGTACGTTTTTTCCACGTGTCTTGACATCCAATGTATCCCTGCAAAGTTTGGTGAAGATCTGAGTATGTAGTTTTTGACCTTATATGGAACCTCCTATCTGAAAATTTGAAAATTCTTAAAAAATTCGTCCAAAATCTTGATGTCTCCAATCTCTTGTTTTGTACGTTTTTTCCACGTGTCTTGACATCCAATGTATCCCTGCAAAGTTTGGTGAAGATCTGAGTATGTCGTTTTTGACCTTATCTGGAACCTCCCATCTGAAAATTTGAAAATTGTTAAAAAATTCGTCCAAAATCTTGATGTCTCCAATCTCTTTTTTGTACGTTTTTTCCACGTGTCTTGACATCCAATGTATCCCTGCAAAGTTTGGTGAAGATCTGAGTATGTAGTTTTTGACCTTATCTGGAACCTCCCATCTGAAAATTTGAAAATTCTTAAAAAATTCGACCAAAATCTTGATGTCTCCAATCTTTTGTTTTGTACGTTTTTTCCACGTGTCTTGACACATAATGTATCCATGCAAAGTTTGGTGAAGATCTGAGTATGTAGTTTTTGACCTTATATGGAACCTCCTATCTGAAAATTTGAAAATTCTTAAAAAATTCGTCCAAAATCTTGATGTCTCCAATCTCTTGTTTTGTACGTTTTTTCCACGTGTCTTGATATCCAATGTATCCCTGCAAAGTTTGGTGAAGATCTGAGTATGTAGTTTTTGACCTTATCTGGAACCTCCCATCTGAAAATTTGAAAATTCCTAAAAAATCCGTGCAAAATCTTGATGACCCCAATCTCTTGTTTTGTACGTTTTTTCCACGTGTCTCGACCTCCAATGTATCCCTGCAAAGTTTGGTGAAGATCTGAGTATGTAGTTTTTGACCTTATATGGAACCTCCTATCTGAAAATTTGAAAATTCTTAAAAAATTCGTCCAAAATCTTGATGTCTCCAATCTCTTGTTTTGTACGTTTTTTCCACGTGTCTTGACATCCAATGTATCCCTGCAAAATTTGGTGAAGATCTGAGTATGTAGTTTTTGACCTTATCTGGAACCTCCCATCTGAAAATTTGAAAATTCCTAAAAAATCCGTGCAAAATCTTGATGACCCCAATCTCTTGTTTTGTACGTTTTTTCCACGTGTCTTGACATCCAATGTATTCCTGCAATGTTTGGTGAAGATCTGAGTATGTAGTTTTTGACCTTATATGGAACCTCCTATCTGAAAATTTGAAAATTCTTAAAAAATTCGACCAAAATCTTGATGTTCCGAATCCTATGTTTTGTATGTTTTTTCCACGTGTCTTGACATCCAATGTATCCATGCAAAGTTTGGTGAAGATCTGAGTATGTAGTTTTTGACCTTATATTGAACCTCCCATCTGAAAATTTGAAAATTCTTAAAAAATTCGTCCAAAATCTTGATGACCCCAATCTCTTGTTTTGTACGTTTTTTCCACGTGTCTTGACATCCAAAGTATCCCTGCAAAGTTTGGTGAAGATCTGAGTATGTAGTTTTTGACCTTATATGGAACCTCCTTTCTGAAAATTTGAGAATTCTTAAAAAATTCGTCCAAAATCTTGATGTCTCCAATCTCTTGTTTTGTACGTTTTTTCCACGTGTCTTGACATCCAATGTATCCATGCAAAGTTTGGTGAAGATCTGAGTATGTCGTTTTTGACCTTATCTGGAACCTCCCATCTGAAAATTTGAAAATTCATAAAAAATTCGTCGAAAATCTTGATGTCTCCAATCTTTTGTTTTGTACGTTTTTTCCACGTGTCTTGACATGCAAAGTATCCCTGCAACGTTTGGTGAAGATCTGAGTATGTAGTTTTTGAACTTATCTGGAACCTCCTATCTGAAAATTTGAAAATTCTTAAAAAATTCGTCGAAAATCTTTATGTCTCCAATCTCTTGTTTTGTACGTTTTTTCCACGTGTCTTGATATCCAATGTATCCCTGCAAAGTTTGGTGAAGATCTGAGTATGTCGTTTTTGACCTTATCTGGAACATCCTTTCTGAAAATTTGAAAATTGTTAAAAAATTCGTCCAAAATCTTGATGTCTCCAATCTCTTTTTTGTACGTTTTTTCCACGTGTCTTGACATCCAATGTATCCCTGCAAAGTTTGGTGAAGATCTGAGTATGTAGTTTTTGACCTTATCTGGAACCTCCCATATGAAAATTTGAAAATTCTTAAAAAATTCGACCAAAATCTTGATGTCTCCAATCTTTTGTTTTGTACGTTTTTTCCACGTGTCTTGACACATAATGTATCCATGCAAAGTTTGGTGAAGATCTGAGTATGTAGTTTTTGACCTTATATGGAACCTCCTATCTGAAAATTTGAAAATTCTTAAAAAATTCGTCCAAAATCTTGATGTCTCCAATCTCTTGTTTTGTACGTTTTTTCCACGTGTCTTGACATCCAATGTATCCCTGCAAAGTTTGGTGAAGATCTGAGTATGTAGTTTTTGACCTTATCTGGAACCTCCCATCTGAAAATTTGAAAATTCCTAAAAAATCCGTGCAAAATCTTGATGACCCCAATCTCTTGTTTTGTACGTTTTTTCCACGTGTCTTGACATCCAATGTATCCATGCAAAGTTTGGTGAAGATCTGAGTATGTCGTTTTTGACCTTATCTGGAACATCCTTTCTGAAAATTTGAAAATTGTTAAAAAATTCGTCCAAAATCTTGATGTCTCCAATCTCTTTTTTGTACGTTTTTTCCACGTGTCTTGACATCCAATGTATCCCTGCAAAGTTTGGTGAAGATCTGAGTATGTAGTTTTTGACCTTATCTGGAACCTCCCATCTGAAAATTTGAAAATTCTTCAAAAATTCGTCGAAAATCTTGATGTCTCCAATCTCTTGTTTTGTACGTTTTTTCCACGTGTCTCGACCTCCAATGGATCCCTGCAAAGTTTGGTGAAGATCTGAGTATGTCGTTTTTGACCTTATCTGGAACATCCTTTCTGAAAATTTGAAAATTCTTAAAAAATTCGTCCAAAATCTTGATGTCTCCAATCTCTTGTTTTGTACGTTTTTTCCACGTGTCTTGACATCCAATGTATCCCTGCAAAGTTTGGTGAAGATCTGAGTATGTAGTTTTTGACCTTATCTGGAACCTCCCATCTGAAAATTTGAAAATTCTTAAAAAATTCGACCAATATCTTGATGTCTCCAATCTTATGTTTTGTACGTTTTTTCCACGTGTCTTGACACATAATGTATCCATGCAAAGTTTGGTGAAGATCTGAGTATGTAGTTTTTGACCTTATATGGAACCTCCTATCTGAAAATTTGAAAATTCTTAAAAAATTCGTCCAAAATCTTGATGTCTCCAATCTCTTGTTTTGTACGTTTTTTCCACGTGTCTTGACATGCAAAGTATCCCTGCAACGTTTGGTGAAGATCTGAGTATGTAGTTTTTGACCTTATCTGGAACATCCTTTCTGAAAATTTGAAAATTGTTAAAAAATTCGTCCAAAATCTTGATGTCTCCAATCTCTTTTTTGTACGTTTTTTCCACGTGTCTTGACATCCAATGTATCCCTGCAAAGTTTGGTGAAGATCTGAGTATGTAGTTTTTGACCTTATCTGGAACCTCCCATCTGAAAATTTGAAAATTCTTAAAAAATTCGACCAAAATCTTGATGTCTCCAATCTTTTGTTTTGTACGTTTTTTCCACGTGTCTTGACACATAATGTATCCATGCAAAGTTTGGTGAAGATCTGAGTATGTAGTTTTTGACCTTATATGGAACCTCCTATCTGAAAATTTGAAAATTCTTAAAAAATTCGTCCAAAATCTTGATGTCTCCAATCTCTTGTTTTGTACGTTTTTTCCACGTGTCTTGACATCCAATGTATCCCTGCAAAGTTTGGTGAAGATCTGAGTATGTAGTTTTTGACCTTATCTGGAACCTCCCATCTGAAAATTTGAAAATTCCTAAAAAATCCGTGCAAAATCTTGATGACCCCAATCTCTTGTTTTGTACGTTTTTTCCACGTGTCTTGACATCCAATGTATCCATGCAAAGTTTGGTGAAGATCTGAGTATGTCGTTTTTGACCTTATCTGGAACATCCTTTCTGAAAATTTGAAAATTGTTAAAAAATTCGTCCAAAATCTTGATGTCTCCAATCTCTTTTTTGTACGTTTTTTCCACGTGTCTTGACATCCAATGTATCCCTGCAAAGTTTGGTGAAGATCTGAGTATGTAGTTTTTGACCTTATCTGGAACCTCCCATCTCAAAATTTGAAAATTCTTCAAAAATTCGTCGAAAATCTTGATGTCTCCAATCTCTTGTTTTGTACGTTTTTTCCACGTGTCTCGACCTCCAATGGATCCCTGCAAAGTTTGGTGAAGATCTGAGTATGTCGTTTTTGACCTTATCTGGAACATCCTTTCTGAAAATTTGAAAATTCTTAAAAAATTCGTCCAAAATCTTGATGTCTCCAATCTCTTGTTTTGTACGTTTTTTCCACGTGTCTTGACATCCAATGTATCCCTGCAAAGTTTGGTGAAGATCTGAGTATGTAGTTTTTGACCTTATCTGGAACCTCCCATCTGAAAATTTGAAAATTCTTAAAAAATTCGACCAATATCTTGATGTCTCCAATCTTTTGTTTTGTACGTTTTTTCCACGAGTCTTGACACATAATGTATCCATGCAAAGTTTGGTGAAGATCTGAGTATGTAGTTTTTGACCTTATATGGAACCTCCTATCTGAAAATTTGAAAATTCTTAAAAAATTCGTCCAAAATCTTGATGTCTCCAATCTCTTGTTTTGTACGTTTTTTCCACGTGTCTTGACATGCAAAGTATCCCTGCAACGTTTGGTGAAGATCTGAGTATGTAGTTTTTGACCTTATCTGGAACCTCCTATCTGAAAATTTGAAAATTCTTAAAAAATTCGTCGAAAATCTTGATGTCTCCAATCTCTTGTTTTGTACGTTTTTTCCACGTGTCTTGACATCCAATGTATCCCTGCAATGTTTGGTGGAGATCTGAGTATGTAGTTTTTGACCTTAACTGGGACCTCCTGTCAGAAAATTTGAAAATTCTTCAAAAATTCGTCCAAAATCTTGATGTCTCCAATCTCTTGTTTTGTACGTTTTTTCCACGTGTCTCGACCTCCAATGTATCCCTGCAAAGTTTGGTGAAGATCTGAGTATGTCGTTTTTGACCTTATCTGGAACATCCTTTCTGAAAATTTGAAAATTCTTAAAAAATTCGTCGAAAATCTTGATGTCTCCAATCTCTTGTTTTGTACGTTTTTTCCACGTGTCTTGACATCCAATGTATCCCTGCAAAGTTTGGTGAAGATCTGAGTATGTAGTTTTTGACCTTATATGGAACCTCCTTTCTGAAAATTTGAAAATTCTCAAAAAATTCGTCCATAATCTTGATGTCTCCAATCTCTTGTTTTGTACGTTTTTTCCACGTGTCTTGACATCCAATGTATCCCTGCAAAGTTTGGTGAAGATCTGAGTATGTAGTTTTTGACCTTATATGGAACCTCCTATCTGAAAATTTGAAAATTCATAAAAAATTCGTCCAAAATCTTGATGTCTCCAATCTCTTGTTTTGTACGTTTTTTCCACGTGTCTTGACATCCAATGTATCCCTGCAAAGTTTGGTGAAGATCTGAGTATGTCGTTTTTGACCTTATCTGGAACCTCCCATCTGAAAATTTGAAAATTGTTAAAAAATTCGTCCAAAATCTTGATGTCTCCAATCTCTTTTTTGTACGTTTTTTCCACGTGTCTTGACATCCAATGTATCCCTGCAAAGTTTGGTGAAGATCTGAGTATGTAGTTTTTGACCTTATCTGGAACCTCCCATCTGAAAATTTGAAAATTCTTAAAAAATTCGACCAAAATCTTGATGTCTCCAATCTTTTGTTTTGTACGTTTTTTCCACGTGTCTTGACACATAATGTATCCATGCAAAGTTTGGTGAAGATCTGAGTATGTAGTTTTTGACCTTATATGGAACCTCCTATCTGAAAATTTGAAAATTCTTAAAAAATTCGTCCAAAATCTTGATGTCTCCAATCTCTTGTTTTGTACGTTTTTTCCACGTGTCTTGATATCCAATGTATCCCTGCAAAGTTTGGTGAAGATCTGAGTATGTAGTTTTTGACCTTATCTGGAACCTCCCATCTGAAAATTTGAAAATTCCTAAAAAATCCGTGCAAAATCTTGATGACCCCAATCTCTTGTTTTGTACTTTTTTTCCACGTGTCTCGACCTCCAATGTATCCCTGCAAAGTTTGGTGAAGATCTGAGTATGTAGTTTTTGACCTTATATGGAACCTCCTATCTGAAAATTTGAAAATTCTTAAAAAATTCGTCCAAAATCTTGATGTCACCAATCCTATGTTTTGTATGTTTTTTCCACGTGTCTTGACATGCAAAGTATTCCTGCAAAGTTTGGTGAAGATCTGAGTATGTAGTTTTTGACCTCATCTGGAACCTCCTATCTGAAAATTTGAAAATTCTTAAAAAATTCGTCCAAAATTTTGATGTCTCCAATCTCTTGTTTTGTACGTTTTTTCCACGTGTCTTGACATCCAATGTATCCCTGCAATGTTTGGTGAAGATCTGAGTATGTAGTTTTTGACCTTATCTGGAACCTCCCATCTGAAAATTTGAAAATTCCTAAAAAATCCGTCCAAAATCTTGATGACCCCAATCTCTTGTTTTGTACGTTTTTTCCACGTGTCTTGACATCCAATGTATCCCTGCAAAGTTTGGTGAAGATCTGAGTATGTAGTTTTTGACCTTATCTGGAACCTCCTATCTGAAAATTTGAAAATTCTTAAAAAATTCGTCCAAAATCTTGATGTCTCCAATCTCTTGTTTTGTACGTTTTTTCCACGTGTCTTGACATCCAATGTATTCCTGCAATGTTTGGTGAAGATCTGAGTATGTAGTTTTTGACCTTATATGGAACCTCCTATCTGAAAATTTGAAAATTCTTAAAAAATTCGACCAAAATCTTGATGTCTCCAATCTCTTGTTTTGTACGTTTTTTCCACGTGTCTTGACATCCAATGTATCCCTGCAAAGTTTGGTGAAGATCTGAGTATGTAGTTTTTGACCTTATATTGAACCTCCCATCTGAAAATTTGAAAATTCTTCAAAAATTCGTCCAAAATCTTGATGTCTCCAATCTCTTGTTTTGTACGTTTTTTCCACGTGTCTTGATATCCAATGTATCCCTGCAAAGTTTGGTGAAGATCTGAGTATGTCGTTTTTGACCTTATCTGGAACATCCTTTCTGAAAATTTGAAAATTGTTAAAAAATTCGTCCAAAATCTTGATGTCTCCAATCTCTTTTTTGTACGTTTTTTCCACGTGTCTTGACATCCAATGTATCCCTGCAAAGTTTGGTGAAGATCTGAGTATGTCGTTTTTGACCTTATCTGGAACCTCCCATTTGAAAATTTGAAAATTCTTAAAAAATTCGTCGAAAATCTTGATGTCTCCGATCTCTTGTTTTGTACGTTTTTTCCACGTGTCTTGACATGCAAAGTATTCCTGCAAAGTTTGGTGAAGATCTGAGTATGTAGTTTTTGACCTCATCTGGAACCTCCTATCTGAAAATTTGAAAACTCTTAAAAAATTCGTCCAAAATCTTCATGACCCCAATCTCTTGTTTTGTACGTTTTTTCCACGTGTCTTGACATCCAATGTATCCCTGCAAAGTTTGGTGAAGATCTGAGTATGTAGTTTTTGACCTTATCTGGAACCTCCTATCTGAAAATTTGAAAATTCTTAAAAAATTCGTCCAAAATCTTGATGTCTCCAATCTCTTGTTTTGTACGTTTTTTCCACGTGTCTTGATATCCAATGTATCCCTGCAAAGTTTGGTGAAGATCTGAGTATGTAGTTTTTGACCTTATATGGAACCTCCTATCTGAAAATTTGAAAATTCTTAAAAAATTCGTCCAAAATCTTGATGTCTCCAATCTCTTGTTTTGTACGTTTTTTCCACGTGTCTTGACATCCAATGTATCCCTGCAAAGTTTGGTGAAGATCTGAGTATGTAGTTTTTGACCTTATATTGAACCTCCCATCTGAAAATTTGAAAATTCTTAAAAAATTCGTCCAAAATCTTGATGTCTCCAATCTCTTGTTTTGTACGTTTTTTCCACATGTCTTGATATCCAATGTATCCCTGCAAAGTTTGGTGAAGATCTGAGTATGTAGTTTTTGACCTTATATGGAACCTCCTATCTGAAAATTTGAAAATTCTTAAAAAATTCGTCCAAAATTTTGATGTCTCCAATCTCTTGTTTTGTACGTTTTTTCCACGTGTCTTGACATCCAATGTATCCCTGCAATGTTTGGTGAAGATCTGAGTATGTAGTTTTTGACCTTATCTGGAACCTCCCATCTGAAAATTTGAAAATTCCTAAAAAATCCGTCCAAAATCTTGATGACCCCAATCTCTTGTTTTGTTCGTTTTTTCCACGTGTCTTGACATCCAATGTATCCATGCAAAGTTTGGTGAAGATCTGAGTATGTAGTTTTTGACCTTATATGGAACCTCCTATCTGAAAATTTGAAAATTCTTAAAAAATTCGTCCAAAATTTTGATGTCTCCAATCTCTTGTTTTGTACGTTTTTTCCACGTGTCTTGACATCCAATGTATCCCTGCAATGTTTGGTGAAGATCTGAGTATATAGTTTTTGACCTTATCTGGAACCTCCCATCTGAAAATTTGAAAATTCCTAAAAAATCCGTCCAAAATCTTGATGACCCCAATCTCTTGTTTTGTACGTTTTTTCCACGTGTCTTGACATCCAATGTATCCTTGCAAAGTTTGGTGAAGATCTGAGTATGTAGTTTTTGACCTTATATGGGACCTCCTATCTGAAAATTTGAAAATTCTTAAAAAATTCGTCCAAAATTTTGATGTCTCCAATCTCTTGTTTTGTACGTTTTTTCCACGTGTCTTGACATCCAATGTATCCCTGCAATGTTTGGTGAAGATCTGAGTATGTAGTTTTTGACCTTATCTGGAACCTCCCATCTGAAAATTTGAAAATTCTTAAAAAATTCGTCGAAAATCTTGATGACCCCAATCTCTTGTTTTGTACGTTTTTTCCACGTGTCTTGACATCCAATGTATCCCTGCAAAGTTTGGTGAAGATCTGAGTATGTTGTTTTTGACCTTATCTGGAACATCCTTTCTGAAAATTTGAAAATTGTTAAAAAATTCGTCCAAAATCTTGATGTCTCCAATCTCTTGTTTTGTACGTTTTTTCCACGTGTCTTGACATCCAATGTATCCCTGCAAAGTTTGGTGAAGATCTGAGTATGTAGTTTTTGACCTTATCTGGAACCTCCCATCTGAAAATTTGAAAATTCTTAAAAAATTCGACCAATATCTTGATGTCTACAAATCTTTGGTTTTGTACGTTTTTTCCACGTGTCTTGACATCCAATGTATCCCTGCAAAGTTTGGTGAAGATCTGAGTATGTAGTTTTTGACCTTATATGGAACCTCCTATCTGAAAATTTGAAAATTCTTAAAAAATTCGTCCAAAATCTTGATGACCCCAATCTCTTGTTTTGTACGTTTTTTCCACGTGTCTTGACACATAATGTATCCATGCAAAGTTTGGTGAAGATCTGAGTATGTAGTTTTTGACTTTATATGGAACCTCCTATCTGAAAATTTGAAAATTCTTAAAAAATTCGTCGAAAATCTTGATGTCTCCAATCTCTTGTTTTGTACGTTTTTTCCACGTGTCTTGATATCCAATGTATCCCTGCAAAGTTTGGTGAAGATCTGAGTATGTCGTTTTTGACCTTATCTGGAACATCCTTTCTGAAAATTTGAAAATTGTTAAAAAATTCGTCCAAAATCTTGATGTCTCCAATCTCTTTTTTGTACGTTTTTTCCACGTGTCTTGACATCCAATGTATCCCTGCAAAGTTTGGTGAAGATCTGAGTATGTAGTTTTTGACCTTATCTGGAACCTCCCATCTGAAAATTTGAAAATTCTTAAAAAATTCGACCAAAATCTTGATGTCTCCAATCTTTTGTTTTGTACGTTTTTTCCACGTGTCTTGACACATAATGTATCCATGCAAAGTTTGGTGAAGATCTGAGTATGTAGTTTTTGACCTTATCTGGAACCTCCCATCTGAAAATTTGAAAATTCTTAAAAAATTCGTCGAAAATCTTGATGTCTCCGATCTCTTGTTTTGTACGTTTTTTCCACGTGTCTTGACATCCAATGTATCCCTGCAAAGTTTGGTGAAGATCTGAGTATGTTGTTTTTGACCTTACCTGGAACATCCTTTCTGAAAATTTGAAAATTGTTAAAAAATTCGTCCAAAATCTTGATGTCTCCTATCTCTTGTTTTGTACGTTTTTTCCACGTGTCTTGACATCCAATGTATCCCTGCAAAGTTTGGTGAAGATCTGAGTATGTAGTTTTTGACCTTATCTGGAACCTCCCATCTGAAAATTTGAAAATTCTTAAAAAATTCGACCAATATCTTGATGTCTCCAATCTTTTGTTTTGTACGTTTTTTCCACGTGTCTTGACACATAATGTATCCATGCAAAGTTTGGTGAAGATCTGAGTATGTAGTTTTTGACCTTATATGGAACCTCCTATCTGAAAATTTGAAAATTCTTAAAAAATTCGTCCAAAATCTTGATGTCTCCAATCTCTTGTTTTGTACGTTTTTTCCACGTGTCTTGACATGCAAAGTATCCCTGCAACGTTTGGTGAAGATCTGAGTATGTAGTTTTTGACCTTATCTGGAACCTCCTATCTGAAAATTTGAAAATTCTTCAAAAATTCGTCGAAAATCTTGATGTCTCCAATCTCTTGTTTTGTACGTTTTTTCCACGTGTCTTGACATCCAATGTATCCCTGCAATGTTTGGTGGAGATCTGAGTATGTAGTTTTTGACCTTATCTGGGACCTCCTATCAGAAAATTTGAAAATTCTTCAAAAATTCGTCCAAAATCTTGATGTCTCCAATCTCTTGTTTTGTACGTTTTTTCCACGTGTCTCGACCTCCAATGTATCCCTGCAAAGTTTGGTGAAGATCTGAGTATGTCGTTTTTGACCTTATCTGGAACATCCTTTCTGAAAATTTGAAAATTCTTAAAAAATTCGTCGAAAATCTTGATGTCTCCAATCTCTTGTTTTGTACGTTTTTTCCACGTGTCTTGACATCCAATGTATCCCTGCAAAGTTTGGTGAAGATCTGAGTATGTAGTTTTTGACCTTATATGGAACCTCCTTTCTGAAAATTTGAAAATTCTTAAAAAATTCGTCCAAAATCTTGATGTCTCCAATCTCTTGTTTTGTACGTTTTTTCCACGTGTCTTGACATCCAATGTATCCATGCAATGTTTGGTGAAGATCTGAGTATGTAGTTTTTGACCTTATCTGGAACCTCCCATCTGAAAATTTGAAAATTCCTAAAAAATCCGTCCAAAATCTTGATGACCCCAATCTCTTGTTTTGTACGTTTTTTCCACGTGTCTTGACATCCAATGTATCCATGCAAAGTTTGGTGAAGATCTGAGTATGTAGTTTTTGACCTTATATTGAACCTCCCATCTGAAAATTTGAAAATTGTTAAAAAATTCGTCCAAAATCTTGATGTCTCCAATCTCTTTTTTGTACGTTTTTTCCACGTGTCTTGACATCCAATGTATCCCTGCAAAGTTTGGTGAAGATCTGAGTATGTAGTTTTTGACCTTATCTGGAACCTCCCATCTGAAAATTTGAAAATTCTTAAAAAATTCGACCAAAATCTTGATGTCTCCAATCTTTTGTTTTGTACGTTTTTTCCACGTGTCTTGACACATAATGTATCCATGCAAAGTTTGGTGAAGATCTGAGTATGTAGTTTTTGACCTTATATGGAACCTCCTATCTGAAAATTTGAAAATTCTTAAAAAATTCGTCCAAAATCTTGATGTCTCCAATCTCTTGTTTTGTACGTTTTTTCCACGTGTCTTGACATCCAATGTATCCCTGCAAAATTTGGTGAAGATCTGAGTATGTAGTTTTTGACCTTATCTGGAACCTCCCATCTGAAAATTTGAAAATTCCTAAAAAATCCGTGCAAAATCTTGATGATCCCAATCTCTTGTTTTGTACGTTTTTTCCACGTGTCTTGACATCCAATGTATTCCTGCAATGTTTGGTGAAGATCTGAGTATGTAGTTTTTGACCTTATATGGAACCTCCTATCTGAAAATTTGAAAATTCTTAAAAAATTCGACCAAAATCTTGATGTTCCGAATCCTATGTTTTGTATGTTTTTTCCACGTGTCTTGACATCCAATGTATCCATGCAAAGTTTGGTGAAGATCTGAGTATGTAGTTTTTGACCTTATATTGAACCTCCCATCTGAAAATTTGAAAATTCTTAAAAAATTCGTCCAAAATCTTGATGACCCCAATCTCTTGTTTTGTACGTTTTTTCCACGTGTCTTGACATCCAAAGTATCCCTGCAAAGTTTGGTGAAGATCTGAGTATGTAGTTTTTGACCTTATATGGAACCTCCTTTCTGAAAATTTGAGAATTCTTAAAAAATTCGTCCAAAATCTTGATGTCTCCAATCTCTTGTTTTGTACGTTTTTTCCACGTGTCTTGACATCCAATGTATCCATGCAAAGTTTGGTGAAGATCTGAGTATGTCGTTTTTGACCTTATCTGGAACCTCCCATCTGAAAATTTGAAAATTCTTAAAAAATTCGTCGAAAATCTTGATGTCTCCAATCTTTTGTTTTGTACGTTTTTTCCACGTGTCTTGACATGCAAAGTATCCCTGCAAAGATTGGTGAAGATCTGAGTATGTAGTTTTTGACCTTATCTGGAACCTCCTATCTGAAAATTTGAAAATTCTTAAAAAATTCGTCGAAAATCTTTATGTCTCCAATCTCTTGTTTTGTACGTTTTTTCCACGTGTCTTGATATCCAATGTATCCCTGCAAAGTTTGGTGAAGATCTGAGTATGTCGTTTTTGACCTTATCTGGAACATCCTTTCTGAAAATTTGAAAATTGTTAAAAAATTCGTCCAAAATCTTGATGTCTCCAATCTCTTTTTTGTACGTTTTTTCCACGTGTCTTGACATCCAATGTATCCCTGCAAAGTTTGGTGAAGATCTGAGTATGTAGTTTTTGACCTTATCTGGAACCTCCCATCTGAAAATTTGAAAATTCTTAAAAAATTCGACCAAAATCTTGATGTCTCCAATCTTTTGTTTTGTACGTTTTTTCCACGTGTCTTGACACATAATGTATCCATGCAAAGTTTGGTGAAGATCTGAGTATGTAGTTTTTGACCTTATATGGAACCTCCTATCTGAAAATTTGAAAATTCTTAAAAAATTCGTCCAAAATCTTGATGTCTCCAATCTCTTGTTTTGTACGTTTTTTCCACGTGTCTTGACATCCAATGTATCCCTGCAAAGTTTGGTGAAGATCTGAGTATGTAGTTTTTGACCTTATCTGGAACCTCCCATCTGAAAATTTGAAAATTCCTAAAAAATCCGTGCAAAATCTTGATGACCCCAATCTCTTGTTTTGTACGTTTTTTCCACGTGTCTTGACATCCAATGTATCCATGCAAAGTTTGGTGAAGATCTGAGTATGTCGTTTTTGACCTTATCTGGAACATCCTTTCTGAAAATTTGAAAATTGTTAAAAAATTCGTCCAAAATCTTGATGTCTCCAATCTCTTTTTTGTACGTTTTTTCCACGTGTCTTGACATCCAATGTATCCCTGCAAAGTTTGGTGAAGATCTGAGTATGTAGTTTTTGACCTTATCTGGAACCTCCTATCTGAAAATTTGAAAATTCTTCAAAAATTCGTCGAAAATCTTGATGTCTCCAATCTCTTGTTTTGTACGTTTTTTCCACGTGTCTCGACCTCCAATGGATCCCTGCAAAGTTTGGTGAAGATCTGAGTATGTCGTTTTTGACCTTATCTGGAACATCCTTTCTGAAAATTTGAAAATTCTTAAAAAATTCGTCCAAAATCTTGATGTCTCCAATCTCTTGTTTTGTACGTTTTTTCCACGTGTCTTGACATCCAATGTATCCCTGCAAAGTTTGGTGAAGATCTGAGTATGTAGTTTTTGACCTTATCTGGAACCTCCCATCTGAAAATTTGAAAATTCTTAAAAAATTCGACCAATATCTTGATGTCTCCAATCTTTTGTTTTGTACGTTTTTTCCACGTGTCTTGACACATAATGTATCCATGCAAAGTTTGGTGAAGATCTGAGTATGTAGTTTTTGACCTTATATGGAACCTCCTATCTGAAAATTTGAAAATTCTTAAAAAATTCGTCCAAAATCTTGATGTCTCCAATCTCTTGTTTTGTACGTTTTTTCCACGTGTCTTGACATGCAAAGTATCCCTGCAACGTTTGGTGAAGATCTGAGTATGTAGTTTTTGACCTTATCTGGAACCTCCTATCTGAAAATTTGAAAATTCTTCAAAAATTCGTCGAAAATCTTGATGTCTCCAATCTCTTGTTTTGTACGTTTTTTCCACGTGTCTTGACATGCAAAGTATCCCTGCAACGTTTGGTGAAGATCTGAGTATGTAGTTTTTGACCTTATCTGGAACCTCCTATCTGAAAATTTGAAAATTCTTCAAAAATTCGTCGAAAATCTTGATGTCTCCAATCTCTTGCTTTGTACGTTTTTTCCACGTGTCTTGACATCCAATGTATCCCTGCAATGTTTGGTGGAGATCTGAGTATGTAGTTTTTGACCTTATCTGGAACCTCCTATCTGAAAATTTGAAAATTCTTCAAAAATTCGTCCAAAATCTTGATGTCTCCAATCTCTTGTTTTGTACGTTTTTTCCACGTGCCTCGACCTCCAATGTATCCCTGCAAAGTTAGTGAAGATCTGAGTATGTCGTTTTTGACCTTATCTGGAACATCCTTTCTGAAAATTTGAAAATTCTCAAAAAATTCGTCCATAATCTTGATGTCTCCAATCTCTTGTTTTGTACGTTTTTTCCACGTGTCTTGACATCCAATGTATCCCTGCAAAGTTTGGTGAAGATCTGAGTATGTAGTTTTTGACCTTATATGGAACCTCCTATCTGAAAATTTGAAAATTCTTAAAAAATTCGTCCAAAATCTTGATGTCTCCAATCTCTTGTTTTGTACGTTTTTTCCACGTGTCTTGACATCCAATGTATCCCTGCAAAGTTTGGTGAAGATCTGAGTATGTCGTTTTTGACCTTATCTGGAACCTCCCATCTGAAAATTTGAAAATTGTTAAAAAATTCGTCCAAAATCTTGATGTCTCCAATCTCTTTTTTGTACGTTTTTTCCACGTGTCTTGACATCCAATGTATCCCTGCAAAGTTTGGTGAAGATCTGAGTATGTAGTTTTTGACCTTATCTGGAACCTCCCATCTGAAAATTTGAAAATTCTTAAAAAATTCGACCAAAATCTTGATGTCTCCAATCTTTTGTTTTGTACGTTTTTTCCACGTGTCTTGACACATAATGTATCCATGCAAAGTTTGGTGAAGATTTGAGTATGTAGTTTTTGACCTTATATGGAACCTCCTATCTGAAAATTTGAAAATTCTTAAAAAATTCGTCCAAAATCTTGATGTCTCCAATCTCTTGTTTTGTACGTTTTTTCCACGTGTCTTGATATCCAATGTATCCCTGCAAAGTTTGGTGAAGATCTGAGTATGTAGTTTTTGACCTTATCTGGAACCTCCCATCTGAAAATTTGAAAATTCCTAAAAAATCCGTGCAAAATCTTGATGACCCCAATCTCTTGTTTTGTACGTTTTTTCCACGTGTCTCGACCTCCAATGTATCCCTGCAAAGTTTGGTGAAGATCTGAGTATGTAGTTTCTGACCTTATCTGGAACCTCCTATCTGAAAATTTGAAAATTCTTAAAAAATTCGTCCAAAATCTTTATGTCTCCAATCTCTTGTTTTGTACGTTTTTTCCACGTGTCTTGATATCCAATGTATCCCTGCAAAGTTTGGTGAAGATCTGAGTATGTCGTTTTTGACCTTATCTGGAACATCCTTTCTGAAAATTTGAAAATTGTTAAAAAATTCGTCCAAAATCTTGATGTCTCCAATCTCTTTTTTGTACGTTTTTTCCACGTGTCTTGACATCCAATGTATCCCTGCAAAGTTTGGTGAAGATCTGAGTATGTAGTTTTTGACCTTATCTGGAACCTCCCATCTGAAAATTTGAAAATTCTTAAAAAATTCGACCAAAATCTTGATGTCTCCAATCTTTTGTTTTGTACGTTTTTTCCACGTGTCTTGACACATAATGTATCCATGCAAAGTTTGGTGAAGATCTGAGTATGTAGTTTTTGACCTTATATGGAACCTCCTATCTGAAAATTTGAAAATTCTTAAAAAATTCGTCCAAAATCTTGATGTCTCCAATCTCTTGTTTTGTACGTTTTTTCCACGTGTCTTGACATCCAATGTATCCCTGCAAAGTTTGGTGAAGATCTGAGTATGTAGTTTTTGACCTTATCTGGAACCTCCCATCTGAAAATTTGAAAATTCCTAAAAAATCCGTGCAAAATCTTGATGACCCCAATCTCTTGTTTTGTACGTTTTTTCCACGTGTCTTGACATCCAATGTATCCATGCAAAGTTTGGTGAAGATCTGAGTATGTCGTTTTTGACCTTATCTGGAACATCCTTTCTGAAAATTTGAAAATTGTTAAAAAATTCGTCCAAAATCTTGATGTCTCCAATCTCTTTTTTGTACGTTTTTTCCACGTGTCTTGACATCCAATGTATCCCTGCAAAGTTTGGTGAAGATCTGAGTATGTAGTTTTTGACCTTATCTGGAACCTCCCATCTGAAAATTTGAAAATTCTTCAAAAATTCGTCGAAAATCTTGATGTCTCCAATCTCTTGTTTTGTACGTTTTTTCCACGTGTCTCGACCTCCAATGGATCCCTGCAAACTTTGGTGAAGATCTGAGTATGTCGTTTTTGACCTTATCTGGAACATCCTTTCTGAAAATTTGAAAATTCTTAAAAAATTCGTCCAAAATCTTGATGTCTCCAATCTCTTGTTTTGTACGTTTTTTCCACGTGTCTTGACATCCAATGTATCCCTGCAAAGTTTGGTGAAGATCTGAGTATGTAGTTTTTGACCTTATCTGGAACCTCCCATCTGAAAATTTGAAAATTCTTAAAAAATTCGACCAAAATCTTGATGTCTCCAATCTTTTGTTTTGTACGTTTTTTCCACGTGTCTTGACACATAATGTATCCATGCAAAGTTTGGTGAAGATCTGAGTATGTAGTTTTTGACCTTATATGGAACCTCCTATCTGAAAATTTGAAAATTCTTAAAAAATTCGTCCAAAATCTTGATGTCTCCAATCTCTTGTTTTGTACGTTTTTTCCACGTGTCTTGACATGCAAAGTATCCCAGCAACGTTTGGTGAAGATCTGAGTATGTAGTTTTTGACCTTATCTGGAACCTCCTATCTGAAAATTTGAAAATTCTTCAAAAATTCGTCGAAAATCTTGATGTCTCCAATCTCTTGTTTTGTACGTTTTTTCCACGTGTCTTGACATCCAATGTATCCCTGCAAAGTTTGGTGAAGATCTGAGTATGTAGTTTTTGACCTTATATGGAACCTCCTTTCTGAAAATTTGAAAATTCTCAAAAAATTCGTCCATAATCTTGATGTCTCCAATCTCTTGTTTTGTACGTTTTTTCCACGTGTCTTGACATCCAATGTATCCCTGCAAAGTTTGGTGAAGATCTGAGTATGTAGTTTTTGACCTTATATGGAACCTCCTATCTGAAAATTTGAAAATTCTTAAAAAATTCGTCCAAAATCTTGATGTCTCCAATCTCTTGTTTTGTACGTTTTTTCCACGTGTCTTGACATCCAATGTATCCCTGCAAAGTTTGGTGAAGATCTGAGTATGTCGTTTTTGACCTTATCTGGAACCTCCCATCTGAAAATTTGAAAATTGTTAAAAAATTCGTCCAAAATCTTGATGTCTCCAATCTCTTTTTTGTACGTTTTTTCCACGTGTCTTGACATCCAATGTATCCCTGCAAAGTTTGGTGAAGATCTGAGTATGTAGTTTTTGACCTTATCTGGAACCTCCCATCTGAAAATTTGAAAATTCTTAAAAAATTCGACCAAAATCTTGATGTCTCCAATCTTTTGTTTTGTACGTTTTTTCCACGTGTCTTGACACATAATGTATCCATGCAAAGTTTGGTGAAGATCTGAGTATGTAGTTTTTGACCTTATATGGAACCTCCTATCTGAAAATTTGAAAATTCTTAAAAAATTCGTCCAAAATCTTGATGTCTCCAATCTCTTGTTTTGTACGTTTTTTCCACGTGTCTTGATATCCAATGTATCCCTGCAAAGTTTGGTGAAGATCTGAGTATGTAGTTTTTGACCTTATCTGGAACCTCCCATCTGAAAATTTGAAAATTCCTAAAAAATCCGTGCAAAATCTTGATGACCCCAATCTCTTGTTTTGTACGTTTTTTCCACGTGTCTCGACCTCCAATGTATCCCTGCAAAGTTTGGTGAAGATCTGAGTATGTAGTTTTTGACCTTATATGGAACCTCCTATCTGAAAATTTGAAAATTCTTAAAAAATTCGTCCAAAATCTTGATGTCTCCAATCTCTTGTTTTGTACGTTTTTTCCACGTGTCTTGACATCCAATGTATCCCTGCAAAATTTGGTGAAGATCTGAGTATGTAGTTTTTGACCTTATCTGGAACCTCCCATCTGAAAATTTGAAAATTCCTAAAAAATCCGTGCAAAATCTTGATGACCCCAATCTCTTGTTTTGTACGTTTTTTCCACGTGTCTTGACATCCAATGTATTCCTGCAATGTTTGGTGAAGATCTGAGTATGTAGTTTTTGACCTTATATGGAACCTCCTATCTGAAAATTTGAAAATTCTTAAAAAATTCGACCAAAATCTTGATGTTCCGAATCCTATGTTTTGTATGTTTTTTCCACGTGTCTTGACATCCAATGTATCCATGCAAAGTTTGGTGAAGATCTGAGTATGTAGTTTTTGACCTTATATTGAACCTCCCATCTGAAAATTTGAAAATTCTTAAAAAATTCGTCCAAAATCTTGATGACCCCAATCTCTTGTTTTGTACGTTTTTTCCACGTGTCTTGACATCCAAAGTATCCCTGCAAAGTTTGGTGAAGATCTGAGTATGTAGTTTTTGACCTTATATGGAACCTCCTTTCTGAAAATTTGAGAATTCTTAAAAAATTCGTCCAAAATCTTGATGTCTCCAATCTCTTGTTTTGTACGTTTTTTCCACGTGTCTTGACATCCAATGTATCCATGCAAAGTTTGGTGAAGATCTGAGTATGTCGTTTTTGACCTTATCTGGAACCTCCCATCTGAAAATTTGAAAATTCATAAAAAATTCGTCGAAAATCTTGATGTCTCCAATCTTTTGTTTTGTACGTTTTTTCCACGTGTCTTGACATGCAAAGTATCCCTGCAACGTTTGGTGAAGATCTGAGTATGTAGTTTTTGACCTTATCTGGAACCTCCTATCTGAAAATTTGAAAATTCTTAAAAAATTCGTCGAAAATCTTTATGTCTCCAATCTCTTGTTTTGTACGTTTTTTCCACGTGTCTTGATATCCAATGTATCCCTGCAAAGTTTGGTGAAGATCTGAGTATGTCGTTTTTGACCTTATCTGGAACATCCTTTCTGAAAATTTGAAAATTGTTAAAAAATTCGTCCAAAATCTTGATGTCTCCAATCTCTTTTTTGTACGTTTTTTCCACGTGTCTTGACATCCAATGTATCCCTGCAAAGTTTGGTGAAGATCTGAGTATGTAGTTTTTGACCTTATCTGGAACCTCCCATATGAAAATTTGAAAATTCTTAAAAAATTCGACCAAAATCTTGATGTCTCCAATCTTTTGTTTTGTACGTTTTTTCCACGTGTCTTGACACATAATGTATCCATGCAAAGTTTGGTGAAGATCTGAGTATGTAGTTTTTGACCTTATATGGAACCTCCTATCTGAAAATTTGAAAATTCTTAAAAAATTCGTCCAAAATCTTGATGTCTCCAATCTCTTGTTTTGTACGTTTTTTCCACGTGTCTTGACATCCAATGTATCCCTGCAAAGTTTGGTGAAGATCTGAGTATGTAGTTTTTGACCTTATCTGGAACCTCCCATCTGAAAATTTGAAAATTCCTAAAAAATCCGTGCAAAATCTTGATGACCCCAATCTCTTGTTTTGTACGTTTTTTCCACGTGTCTTGACATCCAATGTATCCATGCAAAGTTTGGTGAAGATCTGAGTATGTCGTTTTTGACCTTATCTGGAACATCCTTTCTGAAAATTTGAAAATTGTTAAAAAATTCGTCCAAAATCTTGATGTCTCCAATCTCTTTTTTGTACGTTTTTTCCACGTGTCTTGACATCCAATGTATCCCTGCAAAGTTTGGTGAAGATCTGAGTATGTAGTTTTTGACCTTATCTGGAACCTCCCATCTGAAAATTTGAAAATTCTTCAAAAATTCGTCGAAAATCTTGATGTCTCCAATCTCTTGTTTTGTACGTTTTTTCCACGTGTCTCGACCTCCAATGGATCCCTGCAAAGTTTGGTGAAGATCTGAGTATGTCGTTTTTGACCTTATCTGGAACATCCTTTCTGAAAATTTGAAAATTCTTAAAAAATTCGTCCAAAATCTTGATGTCTCCAATCTCTTGTTTTGTACGTTTTTTCCACGTGTCTTGACATCCAATGTATCCCTGCAAAGTTTGGTGAAGATCTGAGTATGTAGTTTTTGACCTTATCTGGAACCTCCCATCTGAAAATTTGAAAATTCTTAAAAAATTCGACCAATATCTTGATGTCTCCAATCTTATGTTTTGTACGTTTTTTCCACGTGTCTTGACACATAATGTATCCATGCAAAGTTTGGTGAAGATCTGAGTATGTAGTTTTTGACCTTATATGGAACCTCCTATCTGAAAATTTGAAAATTCTTAAAAAATTCGTCCAAAATCTTGATGTCTCCAATCTCTTGTTTTGTACGTTTTTTCCACGTGTCTTGACATGCAAAGTATCCCTGCAACGTTTGGTGAAGATCTGAGTATGTAGTTTTTGACCTTATCTGGAACATCCTTTCTGAAAATTTGAAAATTGTTAAAAAATTCGTCCAAAATCTTGATGTCTCCAATCTCTTGTTTTGTACGTTTTTTCCACGTGTCTTGACATCCAATGTATCCATGCAAAGTTTGGTGAAGATCTGAGTATGTAGTTTTTGACCTTTTATTGAACCTCCCATCTGAAAATTTGAAAATTCTTAAAAAATTCGTCCAAAATCTTGATGACCCCAATCTCTTGTTTTGTACGTTTTTTCCACGTGTCTTGACATCCAAAGTATCCCTGCAAAGTTTGGTGAAGATCTGAGTATGTAGTTTTTGACCTTATATGGAACCTCCTTTCTGAAAATTTGAGAATTCTTAAAAAATTCGTCCAAAATCTTGATGTCTCCAATCTCTTGTTTTGTACGTTTTTTCCACGTGTCTTGACATCCAATGTATCCATGCAAAGTTTGGTGAAGATCTGAGTATGTCGTTTTTGACCTTATCTGGAACCTCCCATCTGAAAATTTGAAAATTCATAAAAAATTCGTCGAAAATCTTGATGTCTCCAATCTTTTGTTTTGTACGTTTTTTCCACGTGTCTTGACATGCAAAGTATCCCTGCAACGTTTGGTGAAGATCTGAGTATGTAGTTTTTGACCTTATCTGGAACCTCCTATCTGAAAATTTGAAAATTCTTAAAAAATTCGTCGAAAATCTTTATGTCTCCAATCTCTTGTTTTGTACGTTTTTTCCACGTGTCTTGATATCCAATGTATCCCTGCAAAGTTTGGTGAAGATCTGAGTATGTCGTTTTTGACCTTATCTGGAACATCCTTTCTGAAAATTTGAAAATTGTTAAAAAATTCGTCCAAAATCTTGATGTCTCCAATCTCTTTTTTGTACGTTTTTTCCACGTGTCTTGACATCCAATGTATCCCTGCAAAGTTTGGTGAAGATCTGAGTATGTAGTTTTTGACCTTATCTGGAACCTCCCATATGAAAATTTGAAAATTCTTAAAAAATTCGACCAAAATCTTGATGTCTCCAATCTTTTGTTTTGTACGTTTTTTCCACGTGTCTTGACACATAATGTATCCATGCAAAGTTTGGTGAAGATCTGAGTATGTAGTTTTTGACCTTATATGGAACCTCCTATCTGAAAATTTGAAAATTCTTAAAAAATTCGTCCAAAATCTTGATGTCTCCAATCTCTTGTTTTGTACGTTTTTTCCACGTGTCTTGACATCCAATGTATCCCTGCAAAGTTTGGTGAAGATCTGAGTATGTAGTTTTTGACCTTATCTGGAACCTCCCATCTGAAAATTTGAAAATTCCTAAAAAATCCGTGCAAAATCTTGATGACCCCAATCTCTTGTTTTGTACGTTTTTTCCACGTGTCTTGACATCCAATGTATCCATGCAAAGTTTGGTGAAGATCTGAGTATGTCGTTTTTGACCTTATCTGGAACATCCTTTCTGAAAATTTGAAAATTGTTAAAAAATTCGTCCAAAATCTTGATGTCTCCAATCTCTTTTTTGTACGTTTTTTCCACGTGTCTTGACATCCAATGTATCCCTGCAAAGTTTGGTGAAGATCTGAGTATGTAGTTTTTGACCTTATCTGGAACCTCCCATCTGAAAATTTGAAAATTCTTCAAAAATTCGTCGAAAATCTTGATGTCTCCAATCTCTTGTTTTGTACGTTTTTTCCACGTGTCTCGACCTCCAATGGATCCCTGCAAAGTTTGGTGAAGATCTGAGTATGTCGTTTTTGACCTTATCTGGAACATCCTTTCTGAAAATTTGAAAATTCTTAAAAAATTCGTCCAAAATCTTGATGTCTCCAATCTCTTGTTTTGTACGTTTTTTCCACGTGTCTTGACATCCAATGTATCCCTGCAAAGTTTGGTGAAGATCTGAGTATGTAGTTTTTGACCTTATCTGGAACCTCCCATCTGAAAATTTGAAAATTCTTAAAAAATTCGACCAATATCTTGATGTCTCCAATCTTATGTTTTGTACGTTTTTTCCACGTGTCTTGACACATAATGTATCCATGCAAAGTTTGGTGAAGATCTGAGTATGTAGTTTTTGACCTTATATGGAACCTCCTATCTGAAAATTTGAAAATTCTTAAAAAATTCGTCCAAAATCTTGATGTCTCCAATCTCTTGTTTTGTACGTTTTTTCCACGTGTCTTGACATGCAAAGTATCCCTGCAACGTTTGGTGAAGATCTGAGTATGTAGTTTTTGACCTTATCTGGAACATCCTTTCTGAAAATTTGAAAATTGTTAAAAAATTCGTCCAAAATCTTGATGTCTCCAATCTCTTTTTTGTACGTTTTTTCCACGTGTCTTGACATCCAATGTATCCCTGCAAAGTTTGGTGAAGATCTGAGTATGTAGTTTTTGACCTTATCTGGAACCTCCCATCTGAAAATTTGAAAATTCTTAAAAAATTCGACCAAAATCTTGATGTCTCCAATCTTTTGTTTTGTACGTTTTTTCCACGTGTCTTGACACATAATGTATCCATGCAAAGTTTGGTGAAGATCTGAGTATGTAGTTTTTGACCTTATATGGAACCTCCTATCTGAAAATTTGAAAATTCTTAAAAAATTCGTCCAAAATCTTGATGTCTCCAATCTCTTGTTTTGTACGTTTTTTCCACGTGTCTTGACATCCAATGTATCCCTGCAAAGTTTGGTGAAGATCTGAGTATGTAGTTTTTGACCTTATCTGGAACCTCCCATCTGAAAATTTGAAAATTCCTAAAAAATCCGTGCAAAATCTTGATGACCCCAATCTCTTGTTTTGTACGTTTTTTCCACGTGTCTTGACATCCAATGTATCCATGCAAAGTTTGGTGAAGATCTGAGTATGTCGTTTTTGACCTTATCTGGAACATCCTTTCTGAAAATTTGAAAATTGTTAAAAAATTCGTCCAAAATCTTGATGTCTCCAATCTCTTTTTTGTACGTTTTTTCCACGTGTCTTGACATCCAATGTATCCCTGCAAAGTTTGGTGAAGATCTGAGTATGTAGTTTTTGACCTTATCTGGAACCTCCCATCTCAAAATTTGAAAATTCTTCAAAAATTCGTCGAAAATCTTGATGTCTCCAATCTCTTGTTTTGTACGTTTTTTCCACGTGTCTCGACCTCCAATGGATCCCTGCAAAGTTTGGTGAAGATCTGAGTATGTCGTTTTTGACCTTATCTGGAACATCCTTTCTGAAAATTTGAAAATTCTTAAAAAATTCGTCCAAAATCTTGATGTCTCCAATCTCTTGTTTTGTACGTTTTTTCCACGTGTCTTGACATCCAATGTATCCCTGCAAAGTTTGGTGAAGATCTGAGTATGTAGTTTTTGACCTTATCTGGAACCTCCCATCTGAAAATTTGAAAATTCTTAAAAAATTCGACCAATATCTTGATGTCTCCAATCTTTTGTTTTGTACGTTTTTTCCACGTGTCTTGACACATAATGTATCCATGCAAAGTTTGGTGAAGATCTGAGTATGTAGTTTTTGACCTTATATGGAACCTCCTATCTGAAAATTTGAAAATTCTTAAAAAATTCGTCCAAAATCTTGATGTCTCCAATCTCTTGTTTTGTACGTTTTTTCCACGTGTCTTGACATGCAAAGTATCCCTGCAACGTTTGGTGAAGATCTGAGTATGTAGTTTTTGACCTTATCTGGAACCTCCTATCTGAAAATTTGAAAATTCTTAAAAAATTCGTCGAAAATCTTGATGTCTCCAATCTCTTGTTTTGTACGTTTTTTCCACGTGTCTTGACATCCAATGTATCCCTGCAATGTTTGGTGGAGATCTGAGTATGTAGTTTTTGACCTTATCTGGGACCTCCTGTCAGAAAATTTGAAAATTCTTCAAAAATTCGTCCAAAATCTTGATGTCTCCAATCTCTTGTTTTGTACGTTTTTTCCACGTGTCTCGACCTCCAATGTATCCCTGCAAAGTTTGGTGAAGATCTGAGTATGTCGTTTTTGACCTTATCTGGAACATCCTTTCTGAAAATTTGAAAATTCTTAAAAAATTCGTCGAAAATCTTGATGTCTCCAATCTCTTGTTTTGTACGTTTTTTCCACGTGTCTTGACATCCAATGTATCCCTGCAAAGTTTGGTGAAGATCTGAGTATGTAGTTTTTGACCTTATATGGAACCTCCTTTCTGAAACTTTGAAAATTCTCAAAAAATTCGTCCATAATCTTGATGTCTCCAATCTCTTGTTTTGTACGTTTTTTCCACGTGTCTTGACATCCAATGTATCCCTGCAAAGTTTGGTGAAGATCTGAGTATGTAGTTTTTGACCTTATATGGAACCTCCTATCTGAAAATTTGAAAATTCTTAAAAAATTCGACCAAAATCTTGATGTTCCGAATCCTATGTTTTGTATGTTTTTTCCACGTGTCTTGACATCCAATGTATCCATGCAAAGTTTGGTGAAGATCTGAGTATGTAGTTTTTGACCTTATATTGAACCTCCCATCTGAAAATTTGAAAATTCTTAAAAAATTCGTCCAAAATCTTGATGACCCCAATCTCTTGTTTTGTACGTTTTTTCCACGTGTCTTGACATCCAAAGTATCCCTGCAAAGTTTGGTGAAGATCTGAGTATGTAGTTTTTGACCTTATATGGAACCTCCTTTCTGAAAATTTGAGAATTCTTAAAAAATTCGTCCAAAATCTTGATGTCTCCAATCTCTTGTTTTGTACGTTTTTTCCACGTGTCTTGACATCCAATGTATCCATGCAAAGTTTGGTGAAGATCTGAGTATGTCGTTTTTGACCTTATCTGGAACCTCCCATCTGAAAATTTGAAAATTCATAAAAAATTCGTCGAAAATCTTGATGTCTCCAATCTTTTGTTTTGTACGTTTTTTCCACGTGTCTTGACATGCAAAGTATCCCTGCAACGTTTGGTGAAGATCTGAGTATGTAGTTTTTGACCTTATCTGGAACCTCCTATCTGAAAATTTGAAAATTCTTAAAAAATTCGTCGAAAATCTTTATGTCTCCAATCTCTTGTTTTGTACGTTTTTTCCACGTGTCTTGATATCCAATGTATCCCTGCAAAGTTTGGTGAAGATCTGAGTATGTCGTTTTTGACCTTATCTGGAACATCCTTTCTGAAAATTTGAAAATTGTTAAAAAATTCGTCCAAAATCTTGATGTCTCCAATCTCTTTTTTGTACGTTTTTTCCACGTGTCTTGACATCCAATGTATCCCTGCAAAGTTTGGTGAAGATCTGAGTATGTAGTTTTTGACCTTATCTGGAACCTCCCATATGAAAATTTGAAAATTCTTAAAAAATTCGACCAAAATCTTGATGTCTCCAATCTTTTGTTTTGTACGTTTTTTCCACGTGTCTTGACACATAATGTATCCATGCAAAGTTTGGTGAAGATCTGAGTATGTAGTTTTTGACCTTATATGGAACCTCCTATCTGAAAATTTGAAAATTCTTAAAAAATTCGTCCAAAATCTTGATGTCTCCAATCTCTTGTTTTGTACGTTTTTTCCACGTGTCTTGACATCCAATGTATCCCTGCAAAGTTTGGTGAAGATCTGAGTATGTAGTTTTTGACCTTATCTGGAACCTCCCATCTGAAAATTTGAAAATTCCTAAAAAATCCGTGCAAAATCTTGATGACCCCAATCTCTTGTTTTGTACGTTTTTTCCACGTGTCTTGACATCCAATGTATCCATGCAAAGTTTGGTGAAGATCTGAGTATGTCGTTTTTGACCTTATCTGGAACATCCTTTCTGAAAATTTGAAAATTGTTAAAAAATTCGTCCAAAATCTTGATGTCTCCAATCTCTTTTTTGTACGTTTTTTCCACGTGTCTTGACATCCAATGTATCCCTGCAAAGTTTGGTGAAGATCTGAGTATGTAGTTTTTGACCTTATCTGGAACCTCCCATCTGAAAATTTGAAAATTCTTCAAAAATTCGTCGAAAATCTTGATGTCTCCAATCTCTTGTTTTGTACGTTTTTTCCACGTGTCTCGACCTCCAATGGATCCCTGCAAAGTTTGGTGAAGATCTGAGTATGTCGTTTTTGACCTTATCTGGAACATCCTTTCTGAAAATTTGAAAATTCTTAAAAAATTCGTCCAAAATCTTGATGTCTCCAATCTCTTGTTTTGTACGTTTTTTCCACGTGTCTTGACATCCAATGTATCCCTGCAAAGTTTGGTGAAGATCTGAGTATGTAGTTTTTGACCTTATCTGGAACCTCCCATCTGAAAATTTGAAAATTCTTAAAAAATTCGACCAATATCTTGATGTCTCCAATCTTATGTTTTGTACGTTTTTTCCACGTGTCTTGACACATAATGTATCCATGCAAAGTTTGGTGAAGATCTGAGTATGTAGTTTTTGACCTTATATGGAACCTCCTATCTGAAAATTTGAAAATTCTTAAAAAATTCGTCCAAAATCTTGATGTCTCCAATCTCTTGTTTTGTACGTTTTTTCCACGTGTCTTGACATGCAAAGTATCCCTGCAACGTTTGGTGAAGATCTGAGTATGTAGTTTTTGACCTTATCTGGAACATCCTTTCTGAAAATTTGAAAATTGTTAAAAAATTCGTCCAAAATCTTGATGTCTCCAATCTCTTTTTTGTACGTTTTTTCCACGTGTCTTGACATCCAATGTATCCCTGCAAAGTTTGGTGAAGATCTGAGTATGTAGTTTTTGACCTTATCTGGAACCTCCCATCTGAAAATTTGAAAATTCTTAAAAAATTCGACCAAAATCTTGATGTCTCCAATCTTTTGTTTTGTACGTTTTTTCCACGTGTCTTGACACATAATGTATCCATGCAAAGTTTGGTGAAGATCTGAGTATGTAGTTTTTGACCTTATATGGAACCTCCTATCTGAAAATTTGAAAATTCTTAAAAAATTCGTCCAAAATCTTGATGTCTCCAATCTCTTGTTTTGTACGTTTTTTCCACGTGTCTTGACATCCAATGTATCCCTGCAAAGTTTGGTGAAGATCTGAGTATGTAGTTTTTGACCTTATCTGGAACCTCCCATCTGAAAATTTGAAAATTCCTAAAAAATCCGTGCAAAATCTTGATGACCCCAATCTCTTGTTTTGTACGTTTTTTCCACGTGTCTTGACATCCAATGTATCCATGCAAAGTTTGGTGAAGATCTGAGTATGTCGTTTTTGACCTTATCTGGAACATCCTTTCTGAAAATTTGAAAATTGTTAAAAAATTCGTCCAAAATCTTGATGTCTCCAATCTCTTTTTTGTACGTTTTTTCCACGTGTCTTGACATCCAATGTATCCCTGCAAAGTTTGGTGAAGATCTGAGTATGTAGTTTTTGACCTTATCTGGAACCTCCCATCTCAAAATTTGAAAATTCTTCAAAAATTCGTCGAAAATCTTGATGTCTCCAATCTCTTGTTTTGTACGTTTTTTCCACGTGTCTCGACCTCCAATGGATCCCTGCAAAGTTTGGTGAAGATCTGAGTATGTCGTTTTTGACCTTATCTGGAACATCCTTTCTGAAAATTTGAAAATTCTTAAAAAATTCGTCCAAAATCTTGATGTCTCCAATCTCTTGTTTTGTACGTTTTTTCCACGTGTCTTGACATCCAATGTATCCCTGCAAAGTTTGGTGAAGATCTGAGTATGTAGTTTTTGACCTTATCTGGAACCTCACATCTGAAAATTTGAAAATTCTTAAAAAATTCGACCAATATCTTGATGTCTCCAATCTTTTGTTTTGTACGTTTTTTCCACGTGTCTTGACACATAATGTATCCATGCAAAGTTTGGTGAAGATCTGAGTATGTAGTTTTTGACCTTATATGGAACCTCCTATCTGAAAATTTGAAAATTCTTAAAAAATTCGTCCAAAATCTTGATGTCTCCAATCTCTTGTTTTGTACGTTTTTTCCACGTGTCTTGACATGCAAAGTATCCCTGCAACGTTTGGTGAAGATCTGAGTATGTAGTTTTTGTCCTTATCTGGAACCTCCTATCTGAAAATTTGAAAATTCTTAAAAAATTCGTCGAAAATCTTGATGTCTCCAATCTCTTGTTTTGTACGTTTTTTCCACGTGTCTTGACATCCAATGTATCCCTGCAATGTTTGGTGGAGATCTGAGTATGTAGTTTTTGACCTTATCTGGGACCTCCTGTCAGAAAATTTGAAAATTCTTCAAAAATTCGTCCAAAATCTTGATGTCTCCAATCTCTTGTTTTGTACGTTTTTTCCACGTGTCTCGACCTCCAATGTATCCCTGCAAAGTTTGGTGAAGATCTGAGTATGTCGTTTTTGACCTTATCTGGAACATCCTTTCTGAAAATTTGAAAATTCTTAAAAAATTCGTCGAAAATCTTGATGTCTCCAATCTCTTGTTTTGTACGTTTTTTCCACGTGTCTTGACATCCAATGTATCCCTGCAAAGTTTGGTGAAGATCTGAGTATGTAGTTTTTGACCTTATATGGAACCTCCTTTCTGAAAATTTGAAAATTCTCAAAAAATTCGTCCATAATCTTGATGTCTCCAATCTCTTGTTTTGTACGTTTTTTCCACGTGTCTTGACATCCAATGTATCCCTGCAAAGTTTGGTGAAGATCTGAGTATGTAGTTTTTGACCTTATATGGAACCTCCTATCTGAAAATTTGAAAATTCATAAAAAATTCGTCCAAAATCTTGATGTCTCCAATCTCTTGTTTTGTACGTTTTTTCCACGTGTCTTGACATCCAATGTATCCCTGCAAAGTTTGGTGAAGATCTGAGTATGTCGTTTTTGACCTTATCTGGAACCTCCCATCTGAAAATTTGAAAATTGTTAAAAAATTCGTCCAAAATCTTGATGTCTCCAATCTCTTTTTTGTACGTTTTTTCCACGTGTCTTGACATCCAATGTATCCCTGCAAAGTTTGGTGAAGATCTGAGTATGTAGTTTTTGACCTTATCTGGAACCTCCCATCTGAAAATTTGAAAATTCTTAAAAAATTCGACCAAAATCTTGATGTCTCCAATCTTTTGTTTTGTACGTTTTTTCCACGTGTCTTGACACATAATGTATCCATGCAAAGTTTGGTGAAGATCTGAGTATGTAGTTTTTGACCTTATATGGAACCTCCTATCTGAAAATTTGAAAATTCTTAAAAAATTCGTCCAAAATCTTGATGTCTCCAATCTCTTGTTTTGTACGTTTTTTCCACGTGTCTTGATATCCAATGTATCCCTGCAAAGTTTGGTGAAGATCTGAGTATGTAGTTTTTGACCTTATCTGGAACCTCCCATCTGAAAATTTGAAAATTCCTAAAAAATCCGTGCAAAATCTTGATGACCCCAATCTCTTGTTTTGTACTTTTTTTCCACGTGTCTCGACCTCCAATGTATCCCTGCAAAGTTTGGTGAAGATCTGAGTATGTAGTTTTTGACCTTATATGGAACCTCCTATCTGAAAATTTGAAAATTCTTAAAAAATTCGTCCAAAATCTTGATGTCACCAATCCTATGTTTTGTATGTTTTTTCCACGTGTCTTGACATGCAAAGTATTCCTGCAAAGTTTGGTGAAGATCTGAGTATGTAGTTTTTGACCTCATCTGGAACCTCCTATCTGAAAATTTGAAAATTCTTAAAAAATTCGTCCAAAATTTTGATGTCTCCAATCTCTTGTTTTGTACGTTTTTTCCACGTGTCTTGACATCCAATGTATCCCTGCAATGTTTGGTGAAGATCTGAGTATGTAGTTTTTGACCTTATCTGGAACCTCCCATCTGAAAATTTGAAAATTCCTAAAAAATCCGTCCAAAATCTTGATGACCCCAATCTCTTGTTTTGTACGTTTTTTCCACGTGTCTTGACATCCAATGTATCCCTGCAAAGTTTGGTGAAGATCTGAGTATGTAGTTTTTGACCTTATCTGGAACCTCCTATCTGAAAATTTGAAAATTCTTAAAAAATTCGTCCAAAATCTTGATGTCTCCAATCTCTTGTTTTGTACGTTTTTTCCACGTGTCTTGACATCCAATGTATTCCTGCAATGTTTGGTGAAGATCTGAGTATGTAGTTTTTGACCTTATATGGAACCTCCTATCTGAAAATTTGAAAATTCTTAAAAAATTCGACCAAAATCTTGATGTCTCCAATCTCTTGTTTTGTACGTTTTTTCCACGTGTCTTGACATCCAATGTATCCCTGCAAAGTTTGGTGAAGATCTGAGTATGTAGTTTTTGACCTTATATTGAACCTCCCATCTGAAAATTTGAAAATTCTTCAAAAATTCGTCCAAAATCTTGATGTCTCCAATCTCTTGTTTTGTACGTTTTTTCCACGTGTCTTGATATCCAATGTATCCCTGCAAAGTTTGGTGAAGATCTGAGTATGTCGTTTTTGACCTTATCTGGAACATCCTTTCTGAAAATTTGAAAATTGTTAAAAAATTCGTCCAAAATCTTGATGTCTCCAATCTCTTTTTTGTACGTTTTTTCCACGTGTCTTGACATCCAATGTATCCCTGCAAAGTTTGGTGAAGATCTGAGTATGTCGTTTTTGACCTTATCTGGAACCTCCCATCTGAAAATTTGAAAATTCTTAAAAAATTCGTCGAAAATCTTGATGTCTCCGATCTCTTGTTTTGTACGTTTTTTCCACGTGTCTTGACATGCAAAGTATTCCTGCAAAGTTTGGTGAAGATCTGAGTATGTAGTTTTTGACCTCATCTGGAACCTCCTATCTGAAAATTTGAAAACTCTTAAAAAATTCGTCCAAAATCTTCATGACCCCAATCTCTTGTTTTGTACGTTTTTTCCACGTGTCTTGACATCCAATGTATCCCTGCAAAGTTTGGTGAAGATCTGAGTATGTAGTTTTTGACCTTATCTGGAACCTCCTATCTGAAAATTTGAAAATTCTTAAAAAATTCGTCCAAAATCTTGATGTCTCCAATCTCTTGTTTTGTACGTTTTTTCCACGTGTCTTGATATCCAATGTATCCCTGCAAAGTTTGGTGAAGATCTGAGTATGTAGTTTTTGACCTTATATGGAACCTCCTATCTGAAAATTTGAAAATTCTTAAAAAATTCGTCCAAAATCTTGATGTCTCCAATCTCTTGTTTTGTACGTTTTTTCCACGTGTCTTGACATCCAATGTATCCCTGCAAAGTTTGGTGAAGATCTGAGTATGTAGTTTTTGACCTTATATTGAACCTCCCATCTGAAAATTTGAAAATTCTTAAAAAATTCGTCCAAAATCTTGATGTCTCCAATCTCTTGTTTTGTACGTTTTTTCCACATGTCTTGATATCCAATGTATCCCTGCAAAGTTTGGTGAAGATCTGAGTATGTAGTTTTTGACCTTATATGGAACCTCCTATCTGAAAATTTGAAAATTCTTAAAAAATTCGTCCAAAATTTTGATGTCTCCAATCTCTTGTTTTGTACGTTTTTTCCACGTGTCTTGACATCCAATGTATCCCTGCAATGTTTGGTGAAGATCTGAGTATGTAGTTTTTGACCTTATCTGGAACCTCCCATCTGAAAATTTGAAAATTCCTAAAAAATCCGTCCAAAATCTTGATGACCCCAATCTCTTGTTTTGTTCGTTTTTTCCACGTGTCTTGACATCCAATGTATCCATGCAAAGTTTGGTGAAGATCTGAGTATGTAGTTTTTGACCTTATATGGAACCTCCTATCTGAAAATTTGAAAATTCTTAAAAAATTCGTCCAAAATTTTGATGTCTCCAATCTCTTGTTTTGTACGTTTTTTCCACGTGTCTTGACATCCAATGTATCCCTGCAATGTTTGGTGAAGATCTGAGTATATAGTTTTTGACCTTATCTGGAACCTCCCATCTGAAAATTTGAAAATTCCTAAAAAATCCGTCCAAAATCTTGATGACCCCAATCTCTTGTTTTGTACGTTTTTTCCACGTGTCTTGACATCCAATGTATCCTTGCAAAGTTTGGTGAAGATCTGAGTATGTAGTTTTTGACCTTATATGGGACCTCCTATCTGAAAATTTGAAAATTCTTAAAAAATTCGTCCAAAATTTTGATGTCTCCAATCTCTTGTTTTGTACGTTTTTTCCACGTGTCTTGACATCCAATGTATCCCTGCAATGTTTGGTGAAGATCTGAGTATGTAGTTTTTGACCTTATCTGGAACCTCCCATCTGAAAATTTGAAAATTCCTAAAAAATCCGTCCAAAATCTTGATGACCCCAATCTCTTGTTTTGTACGTTTTTTCCACGTGTCTTGACATCCAATGTATCCATGCAAAGTTTGGTGAAGATCTGAGTATGTAGTTTTTGACCTTATATGGAACCTCCTATCTGAAAATTTGAAAATTCTTAAAAAATTCGTCCAAAATCTTGATGTCTCCAATCTCTTGTTTTGTACGTTTTTTCCACGTGTCTTGACATCCAATGTATCCCTGCAAAGTTTGGTGAAGATCTGAGTATGTAGTTTTTGACCTTATCTGGAACCTCCCATCTGAAAATTTGAAAATTCTTAAAAAATTCGACCAAAATCTTGATGTCTCCAATCTTTTGTTTTGTACGTTTTTTCCACGTGTCTTGACACATAATGTATCCATGCAAAGTTTGGTGAAGATCTGAGTATGTAGTTTTTGACCTTATATGGAACCTCCTATCTGAAAATTTGAAAATTCTTAAAAAATTCGTCCAAAATCTTGATGTCTCCAATCTCTTGTTTTGTACGTTTTTTCCACGTGTCTTGACATCCAATGTATCCCTGCAAAGTTTGGTGAAGATCTGAGTATGTAGTTTTTGACCTTATCTGGAACCTCCCATCTGAAAATTTGAAAATTCCTAAAAAATTCGTCGAAAATCTTGATGTCTCCAATCTCTTGTTTTGTACGTTTTTTCCACGTGTCTTGACATCCAATTTTATCCCTGCAAAGTTTGGTGAAGATCTGAGTATGTAGTTTTTGACCTTATCTGGAACCTCCCATCTGAAAATTTGAAAATTCTTAAAAAATTCGTCGAAAATCTTGATGTCTCCGATCTCTTGTTTTGTACGTTTTTTCCACGTGTCTTGACATCCAATGTATCCCTGCAAAGTTTGGTGAAGATCTGAGTATGTTGTTTTTGACCTTATCTGGAACATCCTTTCTGAAAATTTGAAAATTGTTAAAAAATTCGTCCAAAATCTTGATGTCTCCTATCTCTTGTTTTGTACGTTTTTTCCACGTGTCTTGACATCCAATGTATCCCTGCAAAGTTTGGTGAAGATCTGAGTATGTAGTTTTTGACCTTATCTGGAACCTCCCATCTGAAAATTTGAAAATTCTTAAAAAATTCGACCAATATCTTGATGTCTACAAATCTTTGGTTTTGTACGTTTTTTCCACGTGTCTTGACATCCAATGTATCCCTGCAAAGTTTGGTGAAGATCTGAGTATGTAGTTTTTGACCTTATATGGAACCTCCTATCTGAAAATTTGAAAATTCTTAAAAAATTCGTCCAAAATCTTGATGACCCCAATCTCTTGTTTTGTACGTTTTTTCCACGTGTCTTGACACATAATGTATCCATGCAAAGTTTGGTGAAGATCTGAGTATGTAGTTTTTGACCTTATATGGAACCTCCTATCTGAAAATTTGAAAATTCTTAAAAAATTCGTCGAAAATCTTGATGTCTCCAATCTCTTGTTTTGTACGTTTTTTCCACGTGTCTTGATATCCAATGTATCCCTGCAAAGTTTGGTGAAGATCTGAGTATGTCGTTTTTGACCTTATCTGGAACATCCTTTCTGAAAATTTGAAAATTGTTAAAAAATTCGTCCAAAATCTTGATGTCTCCAATCTCTTTTTTGTACGTTTTTTCCACGTGTCTTGACATCCAATGTATCCCTGCAAAGTTTGGTGAAGATCTGAGTATGTAGTTTTTGACCTTATCTGGAACCTCCCATCTGAAAATTTGAAAATTCTTAAAAAATTCGACCAAAATCTTGATGTCTCCAATCTTTTGTTTTGTACGTTTTTTCCACGTGTCTTGACACATAATGTATCCATGCAAAGTTTGGTGAAGATCTGAGTATGTAGTTTTTGACCTTATATGGAACCTCCTATCTGAAAATTTGAAAATTCTTAAAAAATTCGTCCAAAATCTTGATGTCTCCAATCTCTTGTTTTGTACGTTTTTTCCACGTGTCTTGACATCCAATGTATCCCTGCAAAGTTTGGTGAAGATCTGAGTATGTAGTTTTTGACCTTATCTGGAACCTCCCATCTGAAAATTTGAAAATTCCTAAAAAATCCGTGCAAAATCTTGATGACCCCAATCTCTTGTTTTGTACGTTTTTTCCACGTGTCTTGACATCCAATGTATCCATGCAAAGTTTGGTGAAGATCTGAGTATGTCGTTTTTGACCTTATCTGGAACATCCTTTCTGAAAATTTGAAAATTGTTAAAAAATTCGTCCAAAATCTTGATGTCTCCAATCTCTTTTTTGTACGTTTTTTCCACGTGTCTTGACATCCAATGTATCCCTGCAAAGTTTGGTGAAGATCTGAGTATGTAGTTTTTGACCTTATCTGGAACCTCCCATCTGAAAATTTGAAAATTCTTAAAAAATTCGTCGAAAATCTTGATGTCTCCGATCTCTTGTTTTGTACGTTTTTTCCACGTGTCTTGACATCCAATGTATCCCTGCAAAGTTTGGTGAAGATCTGAGTATGTTGTTTTTGACCTTACCTGGAACATCCTTTCTGAAAATTTGAAAATTGTTAAAAAATTCGTCCAAAATCTTGATGTCTCCTATCTCTTGTTTTGTACGTTTTTTCCACGTGTCTTGACATCCAATGTATCCCTGCAAAGTTTGGTGAAGATCTGAGTATGTAGTTTTTGACCTTATCTGGAACCTCCCATCTGAAAATTTGAAAATTCTTAAAAAATTCGACCAATATCTTGATGTCTCCAATCTTTTGTTTTGTACGTTTTTTCCACGTGTCTTGACACATAATGTATCCATGCAAAGTTTGGTGAAGATCTGAGTATGTAGTTTTTGACCTTATATGGAACCTCCTATCTGAAAATTTGAAAATTCTTAAAAAATTCGTCCAAAATCTTGATGTCTCCAATCTCTTGTTTTGTACGTTTTTTCCACGTGTCTTGACATGCAAAGTATCCCTGCAACGTTTGGTGAAGATCTGAGTATGTAGTTTTTGACCTTATCTGGAACCTCCTATCTGAAAATTTGAAAATTCTTCAAAAATTCGTCGAAAATCTTGATGTCTCCAATCTCTTGTTTTGTACGTTTTTTCCACGTGTCTTGACATCCAATGTATCCCTGCAATGTTTGGTGGAGATCTGAGTATGTAGTTTTTGACCTTATCTGGGACCTCCTATCAGAAAATTTGAAAATTCTTCAAAAATTCGTCCAAAATCTTGATGTCTCCAATCTCTTGTTTTGTACGTTTTTTCCACGTGTCTCGACCTCCAATGTATCCCTGCAAAGTTTGGTGAAGATCTGAGTATGTCGTTTTTGACCTTATCTGGAACATCCTTTCTGAAAATTTGAAAATTCTTAAAAAATTCGTCGAAAATCTTGATGTCTCCAATCTCTTGTTTTGTACGTTTTTTCCACGTGTCTTGACATCCAATGTATCCCTGCAAAGTTTGGTGAAGATCTGAGTATGTAGTTTTTGACCTTATATGGAACCTCCTTTCTGAAAATTTGAAAATTCTCAAAAAATTCGTCCATAATCTTGATGTCTCCAATCTCTTGTTTTGTACGTTTTTTCCACGTGTCTTGACATCCAATGTATCCCTGCAAAGTTTGGTGAAGATCTGAGTATGTAGTTTTTGACCTTATATGGAACCTCCTATCTGAAAATTTGAAAATTCTTAAAAAATTCGTCCAAAATCTTGATGACCCCAATCTCTTGTTTTGTACGTTTTTTCCACGTGTCTTGACACATAATGTATCCATGCAAAGTTTGGTGAAGATCTGAGTATGTAGTTTTTGACCTTATATGGAACCTCCTATCTGAAAATTTGAAAATTCTTAAAAAATTCGTCCAAAATCTTGATGTCTCCAATCTCTTGTTTTGTACGTTTTTTCCACGTGTCTTGACATCCAATGTATCCCTGCAAAGTTTGGTGAAGATCTGAGTATGTAGTTTTTGAGCTTATCTGGAACCTCCCATCTGAAAATTTGAAAATTCCTAAAAAATCCGTGCAAAATCTTGATGACCCCAATCTCTTGTTTTGTACGTTTTTTCCACGTGTATTGACATCCAATGTATCCATGCAAAGTTTGGTGAAGATCTGAGTATGTCGTTTTTGACCTTATCTGGAACATCCTTTCTGAAAATTTGAAAATTGTTAAAAAATTCGTCCAAAATCTTGATGTCTCCAATCTCTTTTTTGTACGTTTTTTCCACGTGTCTTGACATCCAATGTATTCCTGCAATGTTTGGTGAAGATCTGAGTATGTAGTTTTTGACCTTATCTGGAACCTCCCATCTGAAAATTTGAAAATTCTTAAAAAATTCGACCAAAATCTTGATGTCTCCAATCTTTTGTTTTGTACGTTTTTTCCACGTGTCTTGACATCCAATGTATCCATGCAAAGTTTGGTGAAGATCTGAGTATGTAGTTTTTGACCTTATATTGAACCTCCCATCTGAAAATTTGAAAATTGTTAAAAAATTCGTCCAAAATCTTGATGTCTCCAATCTCTTTTTTGTACGTTTTTTCCACGTGTCTTGACATCCAATGTATCCCTGCAAAGTTTGGTGAAGATCTGAGTATGTAGTTTTTGACCTTATCTGGAACCTCCCATCTGAAAATTTGAAAATTCTTAAAAAATTCGACCAAAATCTTGATGTCTCCAATCTTTTGTTTTGTACGTTTTTTCCACGTGTCTTGACACATAATGTATCCATGCAAAGTTTGGTGAAGATCTGAGTATGTAGTTTTTGACCTTATCTGGAACCTCCTATCTGAAAATTTGAAAATTCTTAAAAAATTCGTCCAAAATCTTGATGTCTCCAATCTCTTGTTTTGTACGTTTTTTCCACGTGTCTTGACATCCAATGTATCCCTGCAAAGTTTGGTGAAGATCTGAGTATGTAGTTTTTGACCTTATCTGGAACCTCCCATCTGAAAATTTGAAAATTCCTAAAAAATCCGTGCAAAATCTTGATGACCCCAATCTCTTGTTTTGTACGTTTTTTCCACGTGTCTTGACATCCAATGTATTCCTGCAATGTTTGGTGAAGATCTGAGTATGTAGTTTTTGACCTTATATGGAACCTCCTATCTGAAAATTTGAAAATTCTTAAAAAATTCGACCAAAATCTTGATGTTCAGAATCCTATGTTTTGTATGTTTTTTCCACGTGTCTTGACATCCAATGTATCCATGCAAAGTTTGGTGAAGATCTGAGTATGTAGTTTTTGACCTTATATTGAACCTCCCATCTGAAAATTTGAAAATTCTTAAAAAATTCGTCCAAAATCTTGATGACCCCAATCTCTTGTTTTGTACGTTTTTTCCACGTGTCTTGACATCCAAAGTATCCCTGCAAAGTTTGGTGAAGATCTGAGTATGTAGTTTTTGACCTTATATGGAACCTCCTTTCTGAAAATTTGAGAATTCTTAAAAAATTCGTCCAAAATCTTGATGTCTCCAATCTCTTGTTTTGTACGTTTTTTCCACGTGTCTTGACATCCAATGTATCCATGCAAAGTTTGGTGAAGATCTGAGTATGTCGTTTTTGACCTTATCTGGAACCTCCCATCTGAAAATTTGAAAATTCTTAAAAAATTCGTCGAAAATCTTGATGTCTCCAATCTTTTGTTTTGTACGTTTTTTCCACGTGTCTTGACATGCAAAGTATCCCTGCAACGTTTGGTGAAGATCTGAGTATGTAGTTTTTGACCTTATCTGGAACCTCCTATCTGAAAATTTGAAAATTCTTAAAAAATTCGTCCAAAATCTTGATGTCTCCAATCTCTTGTTTTGTACGTTTTTTCCACGTGTCTTGATATCCAATGTATCCCTGCAAAGTTTGGTGAAGATCTGAGTATGTCGTTTTTGACCTTATCTGGAACATCCTTTCTGAAAATTTGAAAATTGTTAAAAAATTCGTCCAAAATCTTGATGTCTCCAATCTCTTTTTTGTACGTTTTTTCCACGTGTCTTGACATCCAATGTATCCCTGCAAAGTTTGGTGAAGATCTGAGTATGTAGTTTTTGACCTTATCTGGAACCTCCCATCTGAAAATTTGAAAATTCTTAAAAAATTCGACCAAAATCTTGATGTCTCCAATCTTTTGTTTTGTACGTTTTTTCCACGTGTCTTGACACATAATGTATCCATGCAAAGTTTGATGAAGATCTGAGTATGTAGTTTTTGACCTTATATGGAACCTCCTATCTGAAAATTTGAAAATTCTTAAAAAATTCGTCCAAAATCTTGATGTCTCCAATCTCTTGTTTTGTACGTTTTTTCCACGTGTCTTGACATCCAATGTATCCCTGCAAAGTTTGGTGAAGATCTGAGTATGTAGTTTTTGACCTTATCTGGAACCTCCCATCTGAAAATTTGAAAATTCCTAAAAAATCCGTGCAAAATCTTGATGACCCCAATCTCTTGTTTTGTACGTTTTTTCCACGTGTCTTGACATCCAATGTATCCATGCAAAGTTTGGTGAAGATCTGAGTATGTCGTTTTTGACCTTATCTGGAACATCCTTTCTGAAAATTTGAAAATTGTTAAAAAATTCGTCCAAAATCTTGATGTCTCCAATCTCTTTTTTGTACGTTTTTTCCACGTGTCTTGACATCCAATGTATCCCTGCAAAGTTTGGTGAAGATCTGAGTATGTAGTTTTTGACCTTATCTGGAACCTCCCATCTGAAAATTTGAAAATTCTTAAAAAATTCGTCGAAAATCTTGATGTCTCCGATCTCTTGTTTTGTACGTTTTTTCCACGTGTCTTGACATGCAAAGTATTCCTGCAAAGTTTGGTGAAGATCTGAGTATGTAGTTTTTGACCTCATCTGGAACCTCCTATCTGAAAATTTGAAAATTCTTAAAAAATTCGTCCAAAATTTTGATGTCTCCAATCTCTTGTTTTGTACGTTTTTTCCACGTGTCTTGACATCCAATGTATCCCTGCAATGTTTGGTGAAGATCTGAGTATGTAGTTTTTGACCTTATCTGGAACCTCCCATCTGAAAATTTGAAAATTCCTAAAAAATCCGTCCAAAATCTTGATGTCCCCAATCTCTTGTTTTGTACGTTTTTTCCACGTGTCTTGTCATCCAATGTATCCATGCAAAGTTTGGTGAAGATCTGAGTATGTAGTTTTTGACCTTATCTGGAACCTCCCATCTGAAAATTTGAAAATTCCTAAAAAATCCGTGCAAAATCTTGATGACCCCAATCTCTTGTTTTGTACGTTTTTTCCACGTGTCTTGACATCCAATGTATCCATGCAAAGTTTGGTGAAGATCTGAGTATGTCGTTTTTGACCTTATCTGGAACATCCTTTCTGAAAATTTGAAAATTGTTAAAAAATTCGTCCAAAATCTTGATGTCTCCAATCTCTTTTTTGTACGTTTTTTCCACGTGTCTTGACATCCAATGTATCCCTGCAAAGTTTGGTGAAGATCTGAGTATGTAGTTTTTGACCTTATCTGGAACCTCCCATCTGAAAATTTGAAAATTCTTAAAAAATTCGTCGAAAATCTTGATGTCTCCGATCTCTTGTTTTGTACGTTTTTTCCACGTGTCTTGACATCCAATGTATCCCTGCAAAGTTTGGTGAAGATCTGAGTATGTTGTTTTTGACCTTACCTGGAACATCCTTTCTGAAAATTTGAAAATTGTTAAAAAATTCGTCCAAAATCTTGATGTCTCCTATCTCTTGTTTTGTACGTTTTTTCCACGTGTCTTGACATCCAATGTATCCCTGCAAAGTTTGGTGAAGATCTGAGTATGTAGTTTTTGACCTTATCTGGAACCTCCCATCTGAAAATTTGAAAATTCTTAAAAAATTCGACCAATATCTTGATGTCTCCAATCTTTTGTTTTGTACGTTTTTTCCACGTGTCTTGACACATAATGTATCCATGCAAAGTTTGGTGAAGATCTGAGTATGTAGTTTTTGACCTTATATGGAACCTCCTATCTGAAAATTTGAAAATTCTTAAAAAATTCGTCCAAAATCTTGATGTCTCCAATCTCTTGTTTTGTACGTTTTTTCCACGTGTCTTGACATGCAAAGTATCCCTGCAACGTTTGGTGAAGATCTGAGTATGTAGTTTTTGACCTTATCTGGAACCTCCTATCTGAAAATTTGAAAATTCTTCAAAAATTCGTCGAAAATCTTGATGTCTCCAATCTCTTGTTTTGTACGTTTTTTCCACGTGTCTTGACATCCAATGTATCCCTGCAATGTTTGGTGGAGATCTGAGTATGTAGTTTTTGACCTTATCTGGGACCTCCTATCAGAAAATTTGAAAATTCTTCAAAAATTCGTCCAAAATCTTGATGTCTCCAATCTCTTGTTTTGTACGTTTTTTCCACGTGTCTCGACCTCCAATGTATCCCTGCAAAGTTTGGTGAAGATCTGAGTATGTCGTTTTTGACCTTATCTGGAACATCCTTTCTGAAAATTTGAAAATTCTTAAAAAATTCGTCGAAAATCTTGATGTCTCCAATCTCTTGTTTTGTACGTTTTTTCCACGTGTCTTGACATCCAATGTATCCCTGCAAAGTTTGGTGAAGATCTGAGTATGTAGTTTTTGACCTTATATGGAACCTCCTTTCTGAAAATTTGAAAATTCTCAAAAAATTCGTCCATAATCTTGATGTCTCCAATCTCTTGTTTTGTACGTTTTTTCCACGTGTCTTGACATCAAATGTATCCCTGCAAAGTTTGGTGAAGATCTGAGTATGTAGTTTTTGACCTTATATGGAACCTCCTATCTGAAAATTTGAAAATTCTTAAAAAATTCGTCCAAAATCTTGATGACCCCAATCTCTTGTTTTGTACGTTTTTTCCACGTGTCTTGACACATAATGTATCCATGCAAAGTTTGGTGAAGATCTGAGTATGTAGTTTTTGACCTTATATGGAACCTCCTATCTGAAAATTTGAAAATTCTTAAAAAATTCGTCCAAAATCTTGATGTCTCCAATCTCTTGTTTTGTACGTTTTTTCCACGTGTCTTGACATCCAATGTATCCCTGCAAAGTTTGGTGAAGATCTGAGTATGTAGTTTTTGACCTTATCTGGAACCTCCCATCTGAAAATTTGAAAATTCCTAAAAAATCCGTGCAAAATCTTGATGACCCCAATCTCTTGTTTTGTACGTTTTTTCCACGTGTATTGACATCCAATGTATCCATGCAAAGTTTGGTGAAGATCTGAGTATGTCGTTTTTGACCTTATCTGGAACATCCTTTCTGAAAATTTGAAAATTGTTAAAAAATTCGTCCAAAATCTTGATGTCTCCAATCTCTTTTTTGTACGTTTTTTCCACGTGTCTTGACATCCAATGTATTCCTGCAATGTTTGGTGAAGATCTGAGTATGTAGTTTTTGACCTTATCTGGAACCTCCCATCTGAAAATTTGAAAATTCTTAAAAAATTCGACCAAAATCTTGATGTCTCCAATCTTTTGTTTTGTACGTTTTTTCCACGTGTCTTGACATCCAATGTATCCATGCAAAGTTTGGTGAAGATCTGAGTATGTAGTTTTTGACCTTATATTGAACCTCCCATCTGAAAATTTGAAAATTGTTAAAAAATTCGTCCAAAATCTTGATGTCTCCAATCTCTTTTTTGTACGTTTTTTCCACGTGTCTTGACATCCAATGTATCCCTGCAAAGTTTGGTGAAGATCTGAGTATGTAGTTTTTGACCTTATCTGGAACCTCCCATCTGAAAATTTGAAAATTCTTAAAAAATTCGACCAAAATCTTGATGTCTCCAATCTTTTGTTTTGTACGTTTTTTCCACGTGTCTTGACACATAATGTATCCATGCAAAGTTTGGTGAAGATCTGAGTATGTAGTTTTTGACCTTATCTGGAACCTCCTATCTGAAAATTTGAAAATTCTTAAAAAATTCGTCCAAAATCTTGATGTCTCCAATCTCTTGTTTTGTACGTTTTTTCCACGTGTCTTGACATCCAATGTATCCCTGCAAAGTTTGGTGAAGATCTGAGTATGTAGTTTTTGACCTTATCTGGAACCTCCCATCTGAAAATTTGAAAATTCCTAAAAAATCCGTGCAAAATCTTGATGACCCCAATCTCTTGTTTTGTACGTTTTTTCCACGTGTCTTGACATCCAATGTATTCCTGCAATGTTTGGTGAAGATCTGAGTATGTAGTTTTTGACCTTATATGGAACCTCCTATCTGAAAATTTGAAAATTCTTAAAAAATTCGACCAAAATCTTGATGTTCAGAATCCTATGTTTTGTATGTTTTTTCCACGTGTCTTGACATCCAATGTATCCATGCAAAGTTTGGTGAAGATCTGAGTATGTAGTTTTTGACCTTATATTGAACCTCCCATCTGAAAATTTGAAAATTCTTAAAAAATTCGTCCAAAATCTTGATGACCCCAATCTCTTGTTTTGTACGTTTTTTCCACGTGTCTTGACATCCAAAGTATCCCTGCAAAGTTTGGTGAAGATCTGAGTATGTAGTTTTTGACCTTATATGGAACCTCCTTTCTGAAAATTTGAGAATTCTTAAAAAATTCGTCCAAAATCTTGATGTCTCCAATCTCTTGTTTTGTACGTTTTTTCCACGTGTCTTGACATCCAATGTATCCATGCAAAGTTTGGTGAAGATCTGAGTATGTCGTTTTTGACCTTATCTGGAACCTCCCATCTGAAAATTTGAAAATTCTTAAAAAATTCGTCGAAAATCTTGATGTCTCCAATCTTTTGTTTTGTACGTTTTTTCCACGTGTCTTGACATGCAAAGTATCCCTGCAACGTTTGGTGAAGATCTGAGTATGTAGTTTTTGACCTTATCTGGAACCTCCTATCTGAAAATTTGAAAATTCTTAAAAAATTCGTCGAAAATCTTGATGTCTCCAATCTCTTGTTTTGTACGTTTTTTCCACGTGTCTTGATATCCAATGTATCCCTGCAAAGTTTGGTGAAGATCTGAGTATGTCGTTTTTGACCTTATCTGGAACATCCTTTCTGAAAATTTGAAAATTGTTAAAAAATTCGTCCAAAATCTTGATGTCTCCAATCTCTTTTTTGTACGTTTTTTCCACGTGTCTTGACATCCAATGTATCCCTGCAAAGTTTGGTGAAGATCTGAGTATGTAGTTTTTGACCTTATCTGGAACCTCCCATCTGAAAATTTGAAAATTCTTAAAAAATTCGACCAAAATCTTGATGTCTCCAATCTTTTGTTTTGTACGTTTTTTCCACGTGTCTTGACACATAATGTATCCATGCAAAGTTTGATGAAGATCTGAGTATGTAGTTTTTGACCTTATATGGAACCTCCTATCTGAAAATTTGAAAATTCTTAAAAAATTCGTCCAAAATCTTGATGTCTCCAATCTCTTGTTTTGTACGTTTTTTCCACGTGTCTTGACATCCAATGTATCCCTGCAAAGTTTGGTGAAGATCTGAGTATGTAGTTTTTGACCTTATCTGGAACCTCCCATCTGAAAATTTGAAAATTCCTAAAAAATCCGTGCAAAATCTTGATGACCCCAATCTCTTGTTTTGTACGTTTTTTCCACGTGTCTTGACATCCAATGTATCCATGCAAAGTTTGGTGAAGATCTGAGTATGTCGTTTTTGACCTTATCTGGAACATCCTTTCTGAAAATTTGAAAATTGTTAAAAAATTCGTCCAAAATCTTGATGTCTCCAATCTCTTTTTTGTACGTTTTTTCCACGTGTCTTGACATCCAATGTATCCCTGCAAAGTTTGGTGAAGATCTGAGTATGTAGTTTTTGACCTTATCTGGAACCTCCCATCTGAAAATTTGAAAATTCTTAAAAAATTCGTCGAAAATCTTGATGTCTCCGATCTCTTGTTTTGTACGTTTTTTCCACGTGTCTTGACATCCAATGTATCCCTGCAAAGTTTGGTGAAGATCTGAGTATGTTGTTTTTGACCTTATCTGGAACATCCTTTCTGAAAATTTGAAAATTGTTAAAAAATTCGTCCAAAATCTTGATGTCTCCTATCTCTTGTTTTGTACGTTTTTTCCACGTGCCTTGACATCCAATGTATCCCTGCAAAGTTTGGTGAAGATCTGAGTATGTAGTTTTTGACCTTATCTGGAACCTCCCATCTGAAAATTTGAAAATTCTTAAAAAATTCGACCAATATCTTGATGTCTCCAATCTTTTGTTTTGTACGTTTTTTCCACGTGTCTTGACACATAATGTATCCATGCAATGTTTGGTGAAGATCTGAGTATGTAGTTTTTGACCTTATCTGGAACCTCCCATCTGAAAATTTGAAAATTCCTAAAAAATCCGTCCAAAATCTTGATGACCCCAATCTCTTGTTTGTACGTTTTTTCCACGTGTCTTGACATCCAATGTATCCCTGCAAAGTTTGGTGAAGATCTGAGTATGTAGTTTTTGACCTTATCTGGAACCTCCTATCTGAAAATTTGAAAATTCTTAAAAAATTCGTCCAAAATCTTGATGTCTCCAATCTCTTGTTTTGTACGTTTTTTCCACGTGTCTTGACATCCAATGTATTCCTGCAATGTTTGGTGAAGATCTGAGTATGTAGTTTTTGACCTTATATGGAACCTCCTATCTGAAAATTTGAAAATTCTTAAAAAATTCGACCAAAATCTTGATGTCTCCAATCTCTTGTTTTGTACGTTTTTTCCACGTGTCTTGACATCCAATGTATCCCTGCAAAGTTTGGTGAAGATCTGAGTATGTAGTTTTTGACCTTATATTGAACCTCCCATCTGAAAATTTGAAAATTCTTAAAAAATTCGTCCAAAATCTTGATGTCTCCAATCTCTTGTTTTGTACGTTTTTTCCACGTGTCTTGATATCCAATGTATCCCTGCAAAGTTTGGTGAAGATCTGAGTATGTCGTTTTTGACCTTATCTGGAACATCCTTTCTGAAAATTTGAAAATTGTTAAAAAATTCGTCCAAAATCTTGATGTCTCCAATCTCTTTTTTGTACGTTTTTTCCACGTGTCTTGACATCCAATGTATCCCTGCAAAGTTTGGTGAAGATCTGAGTATGTCGTTTTTGACCTTATCTGGAACCTCCCATCTGAAAATTTGAAAATTCTTAAAAAATTCGTCGAAAATCTTGATGTCTCCGATCTCTTGTTTTGTACGTTTTTTCCACGTGTCTTGACATGCAAAGTATTCCTGCAAAGTTTGGTGAAGATCTGAGTATGTAGTTTTTGACCTCATCTGGAACCTCCTATCTGAAAATTTGAAAACTCTTAAAAAATTCGTCCAAAATCTTGATGACCCCAATCTCTTGTTTTGTACGTTTTTTCCACGTGTCTTGACATCCAATGTATCCCTGCAAAGTTTGGTGAAGATCTGAGTATGTAGTTTTTGACCTTATCTGGAACCTCCTATCTGAAAATTTGAAAATTCTTAAAAAATTCGTCCAAAATCTTGATGTCTCCAATCTCTTGTTTTGTACGTTTTTTCCACGTGTCTTGATATCCAATGTATCCCTGCAAAGTTTGGTGAAGATCTGAGTATGTAGTTTTTGACCTTATATGGAACCTCCTATCTGAAAATTTGAAAATTCTTAAAAAATTCGTCCAAAATCTTGATGTCTCCAATCTCTTGTTTTGTACGTTTTTTCCACGTGTCTTGACATCCAATGTATCCCTGCAAAGTTTGGTGAAGATCTGAGTATGTAGTTTTTGACCTTATATTGAACCTCCCATCTGAAAATTTGAAAATTCTTAAAAAATTCGTCCAAAATCTTGATGTCTCCAATCTCTTGTTTTGTACGTTTTTTCCACATGTCTTGATATCCAATGTATCCCTGCAAAGTTTGGTGAAGATCTGAGTATGTAGTTTTTGACCTTATATGGAACCTCCTATCTGAAAATTTGAAAATTCTTAAAAAATTCGTCCAAAATTTTGATGTCTCCAATCTCTTGTTTTGTACGTTTTTTCCACGTGTCTTGACATCCAATGTATCCCTGCAATGTTTGGTGAAGATCTGAGTATGTAGTTTTTGACCTTATCTGGAACCTCCCATCTGAAAATTTGAAAATTCCTAAAAAATCCGTCCAAAATCTTGATGACCCCAATCTCTTGTTTTGTACGTTTTTTCCACGTGTCTTGACATCCAATGTATCCATGCAAAGTTTGGTGAAGATCTGAGTATGTAGTTTTTGACCTTATATGGAACCTCCTATCTGAAAATTTGAAAATTCTTAAAAAATTCGTCCAAAATTTTGATGTCTCCAATCTCTTGTTTTGTACGTTTTTTCCACGTGTCTTGACATCCAATGTATCCCTGCAATGTTTGGTGAAGATCTGAGTATGTAGTTTTTGACCTTATCTGGAACCTCCCATCTGAAAATTTGAAAATTCCTAAAAAATCCGTCCAAAATCTTGATGACCCCAATCTCTTGTTTTGTACGTTTTTTCCACGTGTCTTGACATCCAATGTATCCATGCAAAGTTTGGTGAAGATCTGAGTATGTAGTTTTTGACCTTATATGGAACCTCCTATCTGAAAATTTGAAAATTCTTAAAAAATTCGTCCAAAATTTTGATGTCTCCAATCTCTTGTTTTGTACGTTTTTTCCACGTGTCTTGACATCCAATGTATCCCTGCAATGTTTGGTGAAGATCTGAGTATGTAGTTTTTGACCTTATCTGGAACCTCCCATCTGAAAATTTGAAAATTCCTAAAAAATCCGTCCAAAATCTTGATGACCCCAATCTCTTGTTTTGTACGTTTTTTCCACGTGTCTTGACATCCAATGTATCCATGCAAAGTTTGGTGAAGATCTGAGTATGTAGTTTTTGACCTTATATGGAACCTCCTATCTGAAAATTTGAAAATTCTTAAAAAATTCGTCCAAAATCTTGATGTCTCCAATCTCTTGTTTTGTACGTTTTTTCCACGTGTCTTGACATCCAATGTATCCCTGCAAAGTTTGGTGAAGATCTGAGTATGTAGTTTTTGACCTTATCTGGAACCTCCCATCTGAAAATTTGAAAATTCTTAAAAAATTCGACCAAAATCTTGATGTCTCCAATCTTTTGTTTTGTACGTTTTTTCCACGTGTCTTGACACATAATGTATCCATGCAAAGTTTGGTGAAGATCTGAGTATGTAGTTTTTGACCTTATATGGAACCTCCTATCTGAAAATTTGAAAATTCTTAAAAAATTCGTCCAAAATCTTGATGTCTCCAATCTCTTGTTTTGTACGTTTTTTCCACGTGTCTTGACATCCAATGTATCCCTGCAAAGTTTGGTGAAGATCTGAGTATGTAGTTTTTGACCTTATCTGGAACCTCCCATCTGAAAATTTGAAAATTCCTAAAAAATTCGTCGAAAATCTTGATGTCTCCAATCTCTTGTTTTGTTCGTTTTTTCCACGTGTCTTGACATCCAATGTATCCCTGCAAAGTTTGGTGAAGATCTGAGTATGTAGTTTTTGACCTTATCTGGAACCTCCCATCTGAAAATTTGAAAATTCTTAAAAAATTCGTCGAAAATCTTGATGTCTCCGATCTCTTGTTTTGTACGTTTTTTCCACGTGTCTTGACATCCAATGTATCCCTGCAAAGTTTGGTGAAGATCTGAGTATGTTGTTTTTGACCTTATCTGGAACATCCTTTCTGAAAATTTGAAAATTGTTAAAAAATTCGTCCAAAATCTTGATGTCTCCTATCTCTTGTTTTGTACGTTTTTTCCACGTGTCTTGACATCCAATGTATCCCTGCAAAGTTTGGTGAAGATCTGAGTATGTAGTTTTTGACCTTATCTCGAACCTCCCATCTGAAAATTTGAAAATTCTTAAAAAATTCGACCAATATCTTGATGTCTCCAATCTTTTGTTTTGTACGTTTTTTCCACGTGTCTTGACATCCAATGTATCCCTGCAAAGTTTGGTGAAGATCTGAGTATGTAGTTTTTGACCTTATATGGAACCTCCTATCTGAAAATTTGAAAATTCTTAAAAAATTCGTCCAAAATCTTGATGACCCCAATCTCTTGTTTTGTACGTTTTTTCCACGTGTCTTGACACATAATGTATCCATGCAAAGTTTGGTGAAGATCTGAGTATGTAGTTTTTGACCTTATATGGAACCTCCTATCTGAAAATTTGAAAATTCTTAAAAAATTCGTCGAAAATCTTGATGTCTCCAATCTCTTGTTTTGTACGTTTTTTCCACGTGTCTTGATATCCAATGTATCCCTGCAAAGTTTGGTGAAGATCTGAGTATGTCGTTTTTGACCTTATCTGGAACATCCTTTCTGAAAATTTGAAAATTGTTAAAAAATTCGTCCAAAATCTTGATGTCTCCAATCTCTTTTTTGTACGTTTTTTCCACGTGTCTTGACATCCAATGTATCCCTGCAAAGTTTGGTGAAGATCTGAGTATGTAGTTTTTGACCTTATCTGGAACCTCCCATCTGAAAATTTGAAAATTCTTAAAAAATTCGACCAAAATCTTGATGTCTCCAATCTTTTGTTTTGTACGTTTTTTCCACGTGTCTTGACACATAATGTATCCATGCAAAGTTTGGTGAAGATCTGAGTATGTAGTTTTTGACCTTATATGGAACCTCCTATCTGAAAATTTGAAAATTCTTAAAAAATTCGTCCAAAATCTTGATGTCTCCAATCTCTTGTTTTGTACGTTTTTTCCACGTGTCTTGACATCCAATGTATCCCTGCAAAGTTTGGTGAAGATCTGAGTATGTAGTTTTTGACCTTATCTGGAACCTCCCATCTGAAAATTTGAAAATTCCTAAAAAATCCGTGCAAAATCTTGATGACCCCAATCTCTTGTTTTGTACGTTTTTTCCACGTGTCTTGACATCCAATGTATCCATGCAAAGTTTGGTGAAGATCTGAGTATGTCGTTTTTGACCTTATCTGGAACATCCTTTCTGAAAATTTGAAAATTGTTAAAAAATTCGTCCAAAATCTTGATGTCTCCAATCTCTTTTTTGTACGTTTTTTCCACGTGTCTTGACATCCAATGTATCCCTGCAAAGTTTGGTGAAGATCTGAGTATGTAGTTTTTGACCTTATCTGGAACCTCCCATCTGAAAATTTGAAAATTCTTAAAAAATTCGTCGAAAATCTTGATGTCTCCGATCTCTTGTTTTGTACGTTTTTTCCACGTGTCTTGACATCCAATGTATCCCTGCAAAGTTTGGTGAAGATCTGAGTATGTTGTTTTTGACCTTACCTGGAACATCCTTAGTGAAAATTTGAAAATTGTTAAAAAATTCGTCCAAAATCTTGATGTCTCCTATCTCTTGTTTTGTACGTTTTTTCCACGTGTCTTGACATCCAATGTATCCCTGCAAAGTTTGGTGAAGATCTGAGTATGTAGTTTTTGACCTTATCTGGAACCTCCCATCTGAAAATTTGAAAATTCTTAAAAAATTCGACCAATATCTTGATGTCTCCAATCTTTTGTTTTGTACGTTTTTTCCACGTGTCTTGACACATAATGTATCCATGCAAAGTTTGGTGAAGATCTGAGTATGTAGTTTTTGACCTTATATGGAACCTCCTATCTGAAAATTTGAAAATTCTTAAAAAATTCGTCCAAAATCTTGATGTCTCCAATCTCTTGTTTTGTACGTTTTTTCCACGTGTCTTGACATGCAAAGTATCCCTGCAACGTTTGGTGAAGATCTGAGTATGTAGTTTTTGACCTTATCTGGAACCTCCTATCTGAAAATTTGAAAATTCTTCAAAAATTCGTCGAAAATCTTGATGTCTCCAATCTCTTGTTTTGTACGTTTTTTCCACGTGTCTTGACATCCAATGTATCCCTGCAATGTTTGGTGGAGATCTGAGTATGTAGTTTTTGACCTTATCTGGGACCTCCTATCAGAAAATTTGAAAATTCTTCAAAAATTCGTCCAAAATCTTGATGTCTCCAATCTCTTGTTTTGTACGTTTTTTCCACGTGTCTCGACCTCCAATGTATCCCTGCAAAGTTTGGTGAAGATCTGAGTATGCCGTTTTTGACCTTATCTGGAACATCCTTTCTGAAAATTTGAAAATTCTTAAAAAATTCGTCGAAAATCTTGATGTCTCCAATCTCTTGTTTTGTACGTTTTTTCCACGTGTCTTGACATCCAATGTATCCCTGCAAAGTTTGGTGAAGATCTGAGTATGTAGTTTTTGACCTTATATGGAACCTCCTCTCTGAAAATTTGAAAATTCTCAAAAAATTCGTCCATAATCTTGATGTCTCCAATCTCTTGTTTTGTACGTTTTTTCCACGTGTCTTGACATCCAATGTATCCCTGCAAAGTTTGGTGAAGATCTGAGTATGTAGTTTTTGACCTTATATGGAACCTCCTATCTGAAAATTTGAAAATTCTTAAAAAATTCGTCCAAAATCTTGATGACCCCAATCTCTTGTTTTGTATGTTTTTTCCACGTGTCTTGACACATAATGTATCCATGCAAAGTTTGGTGAAGATCTGAGTATGTAGTTTTTGACCTTATATGGAACCTCCTATCTGAAAATTTGAAAATTCTTAAAAAATTCGTCCAAAATCTTGATGTCTCCAATCTCTTGTTTTGTACGTTTTTTCCACGTGTCTTGACATCCAATGTATCCCTGCAAAGTTTGGTGAAGATCTGAGTATGTAGTTTTTGACCTTATCTGGAACCTCCCATCTGAAAATTTGAAAATTCCTAAAAAATCCGTGCAAAATCTTGATGACCCCAATCTCTTGTTTTGTACGTTTTTTCCACGTGTATTGACATCCAATGTATCCATGCAAAGTTTGGTGAAGATCTGAGTATGTCGTTTTTGACCTTATCTGGAACATCCTTTCTGAAAATTTGAAAATTGTTAAAAAATTCGTCCAAAATCTTGATGTCTCCAATCTCTTTTTTGTACGTTTTTTCCACGTGTCTTGACATCCAATGTATTCCTGCAATGTTTGGTGAAG